>NW_026692781.1:4982500-6182500 GCF_021218885.2 Marmota monax | reverse complement strand
TTATCGATCTTTAAGTTCTCTTAGAGGTACTCAGCAGTGTAGCTCTTGATTTTCTTATTTATTTTTGTGTCAGGGATTGAACCCAGAGGCCTTAACCACTGAGTCACATCCCCAGCTCTTTTTATATTTTTATTTTTTCTTTTGAGACAGAGACTCACTAAGTTTGCTTTCTTGCTAAATTGCTGAGGCTGACTTGGAACTTGCAATCCTCCTGCCTCAGCCTCTCAGACTACAGGCATATGCCACCATGCCTGGACTAGATTTTCTGTTGAGCTATTGAACCTGTAATCTCCATCTCATTTTGTCTTCTATAATCCTGTAATTTAAAAGGTAGGGAGTAAAGAAATTAAGTAAGTTTTCAAATAATGGTAAGTTTTATTTTGTTGAAGTTCAGGAACCTAGTGTGTGATATTGACTAGATAAGTAGATGGGTTCTTTCCTTTTTTTTTAAAAAAAAAACAACAACAACAACAACAACATGTCAGCACAAGGTGTTTTTTTTTTTTTTTTTTTTTTTTGGAACTGGAGATTGAACTTAGAGGCACTCAACCAATGAGCCACATCCTCAGCTCTATTTTGTATTTTATTTAGAGACAGGGTCTCCCTGAGTGGCTTAGCACCTTACTATGGCTGAGGCTGGCTTTGAAGTCATGATCCACCTATCTCAGCTTCCTGAGTTGCTGGGATTACACATGTGGGCCACTGAACCCTGGCTGTAAAGGTTACTTTTGAATGAGTTAATTGCTGAGCATCAAATGATTGATTATATAAAATACTTGCAATTTTTTCCTTTACCATCTTGTCAGTTATGAATAATTTGTTTCACTTATTTGTTTTTTTTATGTATTATTTATAGATGACAGTGGAAGGCATTACAATTCATTACACATAAAGAGCACAATTTTTCATAACTCTGATTGTATACAAAGTATATTCACACCAGTTGGTATCTTTATACATGCACTTTGGATAATGATGTCCATCACATTCCACCATTATTTCTAACCCCATGCCCATTCCTTCCCCTCCCACCCCTCTGTCCTGTTTAGAGTTCATCTATTCCTCCCATGCTTCCCCTTCCTACCCCACTATGAACCAGTTCCTCCTTATATCAGAGAAAACATTCAGCATTTGTTTTTTTGGGATTGGCTAAATTCACTTAGCATTATCTTCTCCAACTCCATCCATTTACCTGCAAATGCCATGATTTTATTCTCTTTTATTGCTGACTAATATTCCATTGTATATATATGCCACATTTTTTTAATCTGTTCATCTACTGAAGGGCATCTAGGTTGGTTCCATAATTTAGCTATTGTGAATTGTGCTGCTGTAAACATCCATGTGGCTGTGTCCCTGTAGTATGTTGTTTTTTAAGTCCTTTGGGTATAGACCAAGGAGAGGGATAGCTGGGTCAAATGGTGGTTCCATTCCAAGTTTTCCAAGGAATCTTCCATACTGCTTTCCATGTTGGCTGCTCCAATTTGCAGTCCCACCAGCAATGTATTTTACTTATTTGTAAATAGTGGAAGTAGTTTGGTCTAAAAGATGGTATCAAACAGTACAATTAAACTGTTGTTTCTCTGTTTTCATGTTTGAAGACTGCATTCCTTAGATAGAAGAATTAAAGTATTTGAACTGACACGGTGGGGCATGGTGGCACATACTTGTAATCCCAGCAACATGAGAGGCTGAGGCAGGAGGATTGCATGTTCAAGGCTAGCCTGAGCAATTTAGTGTGACCTTGTCTCAAAATAAAAAAAAAAAAAACAGGATTGAGGATGTGGTTCAGTGGTAAGATACCCCTTAATTCAATTCCCAGTACTAATAAGAAAGAAAGAAAATATGCTTTAACCTTTTTGGTCTCAGGACTCCTTTATTTTCTTAAAAAATATTAAAGATTCCATACAATGAATCCCGTTATCAACAACAACAAAAAATTAAAGACCCTAATGAGATTTTGTTTATGTGAGTTATATCTGTTAATATTTGCTGTGTTAGAAATTAAAAATTTTTGAAAATGTTTATTAGTTTATTTTAAAAGAGTGGTAAACCAACTACATACTAATAAGGTTTTTTTTTGTGAAGAATAAAAATGTTCTAAAAATTAGTGCAGCTAGTGGCATTGTTTTATATTTTTGCAAATCACTTTGGTTTCTGGCTAACTAGAAAATGCTTCTGTTCTCAGTCTGTTGTGATATGTTTTTATTTAGGTATATTAAAAAACTTCACCTTCACATAGATATGTAGTTGGAAAAGGAAAAAAATATTTAATAGCCTTTTAGAGTGAATATTCTCTGATGTTACACCAAAATGACAAGTTGCAGTTTTTCTTTAAAAGGTTACTTGCAATGTGAAAGTCCAGAAATGTCTTTAGGACCCACACAAAATCTTTGGACCATTCATTAGTCTAGAAAGAGACTAAAGGGTGGGATACACATAACTGTTTTCAGATATATATTTCACAAGCATAAATAGAAGTGAGAATAGATTCATTCTCCTGTTGGTTTTTTTTTTTTTTTTTTTTTGGTTGTTTATTTATTTATTTTTGGTACCAGGGATTGAACCCAGGGGCTCTTAACCATAAAACCACATCCCAGCCCTTTCTATTTTTATTTTGAGACAGGGTCTTTCTAAATTGCTGAGTCTGTGATCCTCCTGCCTCAGCCTCCTGAGCTACTGGGATTACGAATGTGCTCCATGGTGTTCTCCTATTTTGGAAAGCAGACCTGTAAGTGAATCAGGAAGACATAGATTAGATTAGTTAGACTTGTCCAACAACAGAAAGAAGTATTTAGCTGTAAGAATTTAGAGTACTAGAACATTTTTCGAGGAGAGTGGAGATAAATTACAGATTCTTATATTAGATTCTGATGGATTTACAGTTTAAGGTCCTTGGAATTTAAAAATGTAAATATTTGTAATTCTTTAAAAATTCTTACAAATAGTTAAACTATAGTTAGATATCTGTTAACATTTTTGAATATTCTCTCAAATCAGTCAACTATTGTTGACTTCATGACTATTTTGCATTTTTTATTGTGACTTTCCTCTGAGGATTTTCCTGTATTTTCTGGAGTCAACAAGATTAGTCTTTCTGAAATGTTGCTAAATTTCTTGTGAAATATAATAGCTTTGAAGATATTTCAGGGAATCAAATGTTGTTTATCATATAGTTCAGTTGAATTGTAATATATTTGAGAACAGAGTTTTATTAGAGTACTATGGGGGCTGATTCTCAGTTTTGAAAGAGAAATGATAACATAGTTTACATAATGTTATATTTGTGATTGTTTATATGATTTCAAAAGTAATATGCTTAAACTGTTCTGATATTTTCAACACTAGAGTAGGAAAAGAGGAAACATAAGGAAAAGTGTTTAAATTGATCTCTCTTGACTCTAAAGATGCACATTAAATATAACCTGGACATAAAATAAAGTGAAGAATTTTAATTCTTGTTCAGAGACTTATACTTGTAATATTTACCATTACTTGTAAAAATTCTTATTCTAATTATATGGGAGATAATCACTTCTGTGAGTTGGATTTTTAGATGGCTACAAGTTAGGCATGAACTCTCATAACTTTTTTTTAAAAAAATTTATTTTTTAGTTGTAGTTGGACACATACCTTTATTTAATTTATTTATTTATTTTTAATTGTATGTGGACTCATTGCCTTTATTTTTATTTTTTAATGTGGTGCTAGGATCGAACCCAGTGCCTTACACTTTCGAGGCAAGTACTCTACCATTGAAGTACAACTCTGGCCCTTATTTATTTTTATGTGGTGCTGAGGATAAAACCCAGGGCCTTGCACCACTGAGCCACAACCCCAGCCCCCTCTCATAACTTTTTTGAGGCCAATTTAATGTGTAGTAAGTGATACACCAACTTGAAACTTCATGTACTTGTTGCATTTGGGTTTCAAGCTCATTTTCTATTAAAAAAAGTCATAGAAACAAGTTATTTAGTTTCATAACTCCTTCATGCATTTTCATAATTTTTAAGTGTCTTAGAATGATTTAGAGGAATAGTGTTAAAAATGGGCGAAGAAGTGTGGTTTAGGTGAGAAAGTGATTGCATTCCAGTATAGTCCCTATTTTGCCATTAATTAGCTGTGTGATCTTGGGCAAGCTGCTTAGTTTCTTTGCTTTGATTTCATAAAATGAGAATTATGCACCTGAATGGTTCCCTGGAAGCAATCTAGTACAAACCTGTTATTTTACAGATGTGAAAACTTAGATAATTTGCCCAGGCTTTCACTGTTAACTGATTGGGACCAAAATGCTGTTTATCAACTCTTAGGGTAGTGGTTTTCCCAATGATTTTGATTTACAAAATGGAGGGGGTAGGATTAAAGTCACTCTATGTCTCTTTTAGCTGGAAAACTCCTGTGACATTGGAATATAATACTCTAGTGGAAAGTTTGTAGCTTTTATTTATTGACCAAGGAAATGTTTCTTGAAGAAACAATGTAACCTTTTCAAGTCCAGGTACCCAGAAGACTTGAACTGGAAGGATTGCTTGAGCCAAGTAGTTGAGCAAGATCCTATCTCAGAAGATAGGTTTGTTAAGTCTATTTAGGTTTATGAACATGGTAAGTTGTGTGCTAGGTAGTCTTGTTTTTTGAAAATGATCTATGCACAAAAATACTTATGTATCTGTTAAAATTATGTAAATTACATAAATACCAATGTGATACCCTCAATTGAAATAATTAGATGTGATGCCCTGCAGTGAAATAACTAAATGATTTACTCCTCAGAAAATACTTCTGGAGTATATTTCAGCCTGGACCCTGTGTTTGCCTCTAGTTAAGTGCCTGTGTTCTTCAGCATTCTATAGGATTTTCTTATTTCTGTGGCACCTCCATCATGCTACCATTTATTACACTTTTATTTATGTTACCCACCAGACAGACAAGTCTTAAATTCAGAGACTGGTTTTGCAATATGTAATAGGATGCCCTCTACAGAGCTGACATGTAACTAAAAGTTTTATTGAAGGAAAAAAGAAGTAGTCACACAAACACACATGCGTAAAATTCACACACACATTTCAGACTCAGGAACATGCTTATTTTAGTAGTTCTTAAGGAAGTTGTATTTTAGAAGGTGATATGGATAATAGTAAAAACAATAACTGAACTTTATTGAATTTGCATTTAACTCCTTTAATGTCATAACCCTGTGAGGCATATTCAATTATTATTCTCATTTTACAGATAGGAAAACTGAGGCACAGAGAATTAAAGCAATTGTTCCAGTATGACCCAGAGTAATAAATGTTAGTCCTAGGATTTGGAGCAAGTCTCTGTATTTTAATAATTAGGGCATATTGCCTAAGATCCTAAAGTTTGATTTTGAATAATTTCTTAATTGTTTTTTCTTAACATATTAATTTAGTAACCAGTCTTTTAGATTTCGTTCAATTTACCTCTAAATTTTTAAGTTTATTTTTCCTTAACATGAGTTTTATATATGTGAAGATTGAAACAAATAAACAATAACAATAAAAGCCCCAAACCAAACACCCAATTTAGAAAGCTATACCAACTGTGTGGATCTTACATTTCATTTTATTTTAAGATAAATTTAGTCCCTTCATGGAAAATATTAGAAATTCATTAATGAAAAATCTTGTTTTCCTGTTTGGTAATCTAATTTGGAGTTCCATTTATCTTAATATTTTGGCCTCACAAGCCCACAGGTTCCATAGAAAATAAACATTAGGATTAGAACAAAGAATTTCCCATTGTTGATTCATCCTTCTCTTGTTGTGGTGGCTCTGAAAAAATTGTGATGCTTTGTGGTAGACTTTTGACTCTTACTAGTATTCAGTATGGGCAAGGAAAAGAAGCTTGATGTGCAATCTGCCTCATGTAGAAAGTATTTTTTAAAACACTTTTTATAATATTTATATATATATTTAGTTGTCAATGGACCTTTATTTTTTATTTATTTTGATTATTTATATGCGGTGCTGAGAATTGAACCCAGTGCCTCACACATGCTAGGCAAGTGCTCTACCATTGAGCCACAACCCCAGCCCTAAAACACTTTTTTTTTTAAACCTTATTTAATTAATTAATTTATTTTTAGTGGTGCTGGGAATTGAACCACAACCCCAGCCCCAAACACTTGTTTTTAATTCCTCTATTGCTTACAGAAAAGAAAAAGTCCTTGGTAACATGTACCATATAGCAAATCTAACAACAGGCAGAGAAAAGGTGAATGTATTGATAGGAATTCAAACCAAGGGTTGAAAAATATGTAGTATGGATCCAGGTGGTAGATTGTGAGTGTTGAATTAAATTTTCTCATTGTGGCTTCCTTTGTGGGTCTGGAATTTTTCAAAAAGGCAAGTTATTCAATAAAAGTGGTTATATTTGCCAAAGATTCATTGGAAAGCTAGATAAATATGAGTGGACTTTTTAGGATGATTTATGATGTGTTCTTCATCTTATGTGGATTATTAAAGAGTTGGTTGTACTCATAAATATGTACTTTCTTTGGAAGCTAATCAACTAAGAAAATGTCAAGCTTTCTTTAGGTTTAGAATTCTTGTGCTATGTCAGTAAGAGCTGATATAGTTAAATGTGATATATCATGTAATTTCATGTTTCCTACTTGCTATTGTATTTGTATTTCCCATTTTGATGATGAACAGTAGTGCTACTGGGGAGAGTTCAAGGGATTTGTGTGAAGTTAATCATATTCATCCCATCTGATGAGACCACAGGTATATTTTAGTTTTGTGTTTATTTTTTTAATGAATAGTGTGTTTTCCTCTTAAAAATACAGCTTTTCCCTGTTTAGATTTTTAAATATGTATCTATCTATCTATTTATCTATCTATCTATTTATTTATTTTGGTAAGCAACCATGCAATTATATGGCTTAGTTAACTTGCACACATTTTTACTTATTTATTTAAAAAATACTAACTGCTCTGGGTACTTCATAAAAACAAACTCATTTACTTCTCCTTCTTCATATGAAATAAGTACATTTATTGTTCCTGTTTTACAGATGAGAAAATTGAGGCACAGATTAATTAAATAATGTACCCAGGAGCACAGAATATGTATCAGAGCCAGGATTTAGACTGAACTTGCATGCTTTTAAGGACTACACTAATCTGTCAGTGTTATTCCATTGGCTAGATATATGGTAATTAACCATTCTTCAGCTAGTGTGGTAGTCATGATTCTCTTGGTTGCAGGTGTTCAAAACTTAACAGCTTCGGTGAGTTAAAAAAATAAATTTATTGGTTTATATAATAACTGGGAATTGTCTGTGGAAGAAGATGAATGGCTTTGGAAACAAATAGATCCAAGATCTCAGATAATGTCAGTGTCTCCATTACTAGGTTTTTCTAGCCTTTTGCTTCTGGAGACCCAGACATATACCTGTAGCTTAGCAACTGCACTTGAAAGACAACTACTCTTTCCCAGTGTCCCTGATCATTTCTGGGTTGATGCAGATTTCTTTTAATTTTCAGCTTTTTAACTACTTACCAGGACCTAAGAGATGAGGTACAGCAATGATAGCCATTAAAGCTGTAGGTGGAGTAAGAAATCTGTGGTTGACTGTTTCCTTAAGACCACGTGGACTGAGTGAGGTGTAGTTTTCCTGCGGAGTGGATGACAGTGAACAAAACAACAACATAAGGAGTTGTTTAGATAATTTCTTTTCCTTTTTATTCTGCAGCTATGGTACAGTAAGTAAAAGTTGTTTTTGTTTTTTTTTTTTTTTTCCATCAGTGCAGAGAATATTAAGATAATTTTAGGGAATTTGGTAAATGTTGCCAAATTATTTTTTGGAAAGATTATATGTAGCTCATGCGCAAGCAGTGCTTGAAATGGATATGTATTTATGTACCAATGAGTTCAATCCATCCTAAAAATCTTGGGCTCAAGTATTATTAACATATGCCTTGAACTTAACCAAGGGTTGCAAACCTGACACTGAACAAATATCCAATCCAATTTATCAACTGTTTTATTATATTCTCTCTGGGTATTTCTTACTCTCATATACATACATACAAACATGTATACATATACGTATATATATATATATATATATATATAATGTTTATATGTGTATTTACACATATGTATAAATAAATTTTTGTGTGTTTGTTTATTAATTTTTTTGGGTGGTACCGGGAGTTGAACCCATGGTATCACACATGCCAGGCAAGCATTCTACCACTGAGTCATATCTCCAGCCCTTCTCATTATATTTAAATTTTGTTTTATATTTTTAAAAAACAAAACCAAAAGGCTAATACATGACAACACCCAGTAAGCTCTCAGGTCTTCTTACTTTTTTTCATGTCTCCTTTGTCAGACTTAGTTGACAACATTCTATGGTCATTTGCCAGATCAGGACTTTCCACGTATAGATTATGTTGCTTTGGCTCTCTTAGTTCTTTATGTTTGCTCTGTGATGTTTGCACAAGACCTGTGGTTGCATTTTTTAGAACATCCCCTGCTTTAAATGGTATGTGACTGTACTTTCTTCATGTGAAAAAGCATTATTACATATAAAATTATTATAACAATTTTTCAAGCACACTGTGTTGGAATTAGGTTCCCATTTGGTTTTTGGTACTTGATGTACTTATTTAACCTATGATTGCCTAATCTATAGATTTTGTTTGTAAATTCTGAGATAACAATAGTAAGTACCTCAAAGGTTGTGAGAATTAAATGAGAAATATATGGCATATTAACGACTGGCATGTTTTTCATCTATTACTGTTATGTGTGGATGTAATGATACCTTAAAATTTAAATTTTTGCTTCTCTTTTTTATATGGTGAAGAATAGACAACAAATACTATCTAGTTAAATGGTCCTATGGCTAGAGCACAAGCTAATAATAGGAAGTCACTGAAAAGTAACTTTTGGGATACAGCCCCTCATTTGTGGTTGTTTCCATATTGCAGTTTTCATAATTATCTTTGAAGTGAATGTATGCTAGTTTATTTAGTTAATATACATATGCAAACTTACAGTTGTCTCATTTTTTTCATTTTATGTTACTGTGGTATTTATTATATATATAATCACTTCCTTTTAATTACCTTAGTAAACATTTTTAAGGATTTGTTTTATTGGGTAAAGGAGGTGAATATTATTTATGTTATTTAATATATGTTGTCATTGTTGTTTTCCCAGAGGGGGAATTTGGACTTTAAGGTCTATTACTATTTCTCAAGGATGAATCAATTGTCAAAGCTTTGGGGTTTTATAGAAACTGTATTGAAATACTTTGTTTATTTACTCAGCAACTGTTTTGGGGCCTGGAGTTAGCACTGGGAAAACAGATTCATAATAGTCCCTGCCTTCTAGGAGCTTGGTTGTAGTCTAATGAGGAAGATTTATTTATAATATGTAATTCATACTTTTAAAGAACACATTTGAAAGGTGGATTAGATAAAATAATCTTTGAGTTGCCAATTTTCAACTTCTGAGATAAACAAATTTTATTAGTATTACTTTGTATAGTTCTGGGGATGCAACCAAGGGCCTCCCCCCTTGCTAGTCAGGCACTCTACCACTGAGCCACATTCCCAGCCCTTTTTGTGAGTTTTATTTTCAGGCAGGGTCTTGCTGAGTTGTCCAGGCTGGCCTTGAACTTGTGAGTTCCGCCTGGTAGCTGGGATTATAGGTGTGTGCCCTGTGCTGTCAATTATTATAGTTGTTACATATACTATAGGATGGTGTTATGTTCATTGATTGGTTATGAGAAATAAAACAGACTAGTAGGATATAGGACTAGTGTTTCTTAGAATCTAGTTAGGCTTCAAGTGGACTGAATTATAAACTGGAGATTCAGGAATCACAGTGGCATTTTCTCTTGTGGGTCATAGAACAACTCTTTTCCAGTGCTGTGAAGTTCTCTCAAAAGAAGAGAAAGGTAGTTGTATTTCCTGTCACAGAGGTATGAACAAAGTTCTCTCTAGAGAATAGAGTTACACAAGTTATCTGCAGTTTAACTGCTATTAAATGGTATTTTGTTGCAGTTGGTATGTCTTGATTGTTAGTGAGGTTGGATTTAATTGATATTTGTATCAGAATCCTATTATCAATTTTTTTTGAAGTCTGTATCTTAGCCATTGAATATATAGTAGTAATGTCATGTTTTGTTATATTTGATAGAACCATTTCTTTTATTGTTATTTTCCTTTTATATATTTGAATATTTTCGATTGTATGATGCCTTATACTTTTGTTGAATTCAAATACCAGTTTTTTTATCAAATTTTAAATGTATGTCTTTTAAAGTTATTACCCTCCAAAGTTTAAATACTCTTAATTCTATTGTAATTCAGTTAATTTTATTTTTAAAGTTTGTGTAGAGTTTTACCTTTCGTATTGAAGCATAACATACAGGATATACAAACAAATGAAGTAACTCAGGAAATTATTATAAATCCTGACCTGTGTAACTATCACTCAGACAAGAAATAATATTGCCAGCACTTCAGAAGCCCTCCTCCTTCCACCTGGTACAACCTTCTCCCTGCTTCCTAAAAGTAACCATTATTCTGACATAGTTAAGCCTGGATTTTAACTCAATATGAATGGACTCACACTGTGTATGTTTTGGGTCTAGTTGTTTTTGTTCCACATAATATAAGGTTTATCATATTCCTGAAACTGTAATTCATTTTCATTGCTCTATAATATTACTTTGTAATATTACTTTGCATATGAGTATATTTTACATATACATATATATCTATAAAATTATATGTGTATATATTTGAAGGAATTCTTGTATTTTGGATAAGAACTCTGTTTTTTATTAAAGCATTTTCTCCATTTATTACATTTGGATATTTCTGCTTCTTGATTATTAATAATAGTATTCTGTGTGTGTGAGGGGGTTGCATGTGTTGGGGATCAAACCCAGGGCTTTGTACATACTAGGCAAATGTTCTACTTTGCTGCATCCCCAGCTCCAGTAATGTCTTACAAACATGTTTATACCTGTCTGTGTACTATAATAATATCTGTTGAATATATATCTAACAGTAAGTTTACTGGGTTATAGGCTATATGTGCATTTGCCTTCAGTAGATATTGCCAGTTTTCCAAAGTGGTTGTACATTCCCATGCACAGTATAAAATTCAGCGTTTCCACCATCAATTGGAATTGTCAGTATTACTGGTTTTCTCTATTCTGATGAATGTGAGGTAGTATCTCTTTGTGGTTTTAATTTTAATTTGCCTGTTACTGAAGATGCATACTGCTTTTTTTCACAAATTTTATTGGCCTTCTGGATATCTTGTGAGTTGCCTGTTCAAATATTTTGCTCAAAGTCCTGTGTGCTGTTTGTCTTTTGAAAATATACTTGAAGGAGGGCTGGGGTTGTAGCTCAGTGGCAGAGCACTTGCCTAGCATGTGTGAGGCACTGAGTTTGATTCTCAGCGCTGCATACAAATAAATAAAATAAAGGTCCATCAGCAACTAAAAAACTATTTAAAAAAATATATACTTGAAGGAAACTCCAGGTTGTGGTAGTGCCTATCTGTAATCCCAGCATTTCAGGAGATTGAGGCAGGAGAATCACTCCAGGTTGTGGTAGTGCCTATCTGTAATCCCAGCATTTCAGGAGATTGAGGCAGGAGAATCACAAGTTCAAAGTCAGCTGTGGCAACTTACTGAGGCCCTGAGCAACTTAGTGAGACCCTGTCTCAAAACTTCAGAAAAGTGGGGGAGAGGGGTCTGTAATGTAGCTCAGTGGTAAAGCATCTCTTGATTCAATCCCTGCTACAAAAAAATTATATATACATATATAATATATATTATATGTAATAAATCTAACATAAAATTATATGTATTACATATACATATATATCTGTAAAATTATGTGTGTATATATTTGAAGGAATTCTTGTATTTTGGATAAGAACTCTGTTTTTTATTAAAGCATTTCCTCCTATTCTTTGGCCTACTTTATGGTGTTTAAGAAGACATCTCAAATTCATAAAAAAGTATTCTTTTCTTTTTTATTTTTTTAATATGGGCATTTACAGCTATAAATTTCCTTTTGGGCATTGATTTAATTCATTCCACAAGTTGTTGTATGTTTTTTTTGTTGTTTTTAATTCATCTCAAGTATTTTCTCATTTTCCTTTGAGTTTTTTGAACCCATTGGTTATTTAGGAATATATTAATTTTCACATTTTTGTGAATTTCCCAGATTTCTTCCATTTCTAATTTAATTTCATTATAGTTGGAAAATATCCTTTGTATGCTTTCAGTCTTTTCCAATTTCTTGATGTTTGTAGAATATGTATTGTCTATCCTGTACAATATTCCATGTGTGCTTTAGAAGAATGTGTATAGTGTTGAGTGGAATATTCAGTTAGGTCTACTGTAGTTGATTTATGGTATTTAGAACTTATATTTCTTTGTTGATCTTCTACTAGTTCTATTCATTATTTAAAGCTGGGTATTGATAATAATAAATACAGCTCCAGCTTTTATTTATTTACTTGGAACCAAGGATTGAACCCAAGGATGCTTAACCACCGAGTCAAATCCTTTTATTAATTTTTTTTCTTTTTATTTTGAGACAGGGTGACTTTAAGTTATTTAGGACCTCACTGAGTTGCTGAGACTGGCTTTGAATTTGGACTCCTCCTGCCTCAGCCTCCCAAGCTGCTGGGATTTCAGGTGCCTGGCCCAAACTATTATTATTGAATTTTCTGTTTCCCCCTTTAATTCTGCCAGTTTTGCTTCATATTATTTTGGGGCTCTGTTATAAGGTGCATATATGTTTATAATTGTTACATTTTCTTGATAGGTTGACCCTTTGTTGTAAAATGTTCTTCTAAAAATGTTACAATTTTTGTTATAGTTTTTTTTTGATATTAGTATATGCACTCCAGCTCTTTATGGTGGCTATTTGCATGGCTTATCTTTTGCCATTCATTTACTTTCTTCCTGTTTATATTTTTTGAGTCTAAAGTATGTTCTGTATATAGAATTTAGGTCTTATTCTTTTAAAATCCAGTCTGTTAATCCATTCACATTTAGTGTTATGCTATGGTTGGATTTATGTTGCCCATTTTGCTTTTTGTTTTCTGTATGTCTCATTTTTTTTTTGTCCTTTTCCTCATTTACAAGTTTCTTTCACATTAAGTGCAGCTTCCTACTGTAAGATTTAAATTCTTCCACTGATTTGTACATTATTTTATCAATTATTTGCTTAGTGTATTGCATTAGTGTTTAATATACATTATAGTTTATCAGGATTAAGTCAGCTATGCTAACTTAGTCCAATTATATATAGGAACTTTAATCCTATATAGCTCTTGTCAATCCCGCTCTTTTTAGTTACACATATTGCTGTGTGCTACAAACCTCAAAATACATGGTTAGAATTTTTCATATAATTATGTCTTTTAAAGAAACTGAGATAAGCTGGGTGTGGTGGCATACACCTGTAATCCCAGCGGCTCAAGAGGCTGAGGCAGGAGGATTTTGAGTTCAGAGCCAGCCTCAGCAATTTAGTGAGGCCCTAAGCAACTCAGTGAAACCCTGTGTCTAAATAAAATACAAAAAAGGGCTAGGGATGTGACTCAGTGGTTGAGTTTCCCTGAGTTCAATCCTCGGTATGCAAAAAAAAAAAAAAAAAAAAAAAAAAGAAAGAAAGAAACTGAAATAAAGAAGGAAAGCACATATTTATAGTTAGTTTCCTTTTTATTTAACATTTTTGTTTCTCTTTATTTCTTCTTATAGATTCAGTTTGCCATTTGGTGTCTTTTCATTACTTCAATGAAATTTTTCTTTACCTGCCTCCTTTATGCTATTATTGTCAAATATATAACAAAAATATGTCAAATATATATGTTATGGACTTAACATTTATAATCATGTACATGCAATATATACATTTGTTATTTAAATCAATTAAGAAAGGGGAATATGCAATTACACTTATGTGATTATTTTTACATGCACTCATGTTTTTTTCATGTAGATTGAATTACTCTCTGGGGTAGCCAGACTGATTCTGAGTCTTTGCCTGCTTTAGTCTGCAGTTCAGCCTTTTTAGAGAATTTTAAATTTCATATATTGTTTGTTTCATCTCCAAAATTTTCATTTTGAAGATAATTTTTATCTTTTCATTAATATTCTTTATTTGATGAGACATTGTCTTCATACTTTCCTTTAATTTTTAAACATGGTTTCTTTTTAAATTCTTTGAATACATTTATTATAACTGCTTTGTACTCTGCTGAATTCAGCATCTGGGGCCCTCTCAGAAACAGATTCTTTTGCCTGCATTCCCTCCCTCCCCCCATGTTTAGCTGAACACTTTTCTGTTTTTTCCAGTGTTTCACAATGCTTTGTTGAAAACCGAACACTGCAGATGATAAGATTATAGTAACTGCATGTGGATTCCTCACCCCCAGGAATTGTTGCTGTTTACTTACTTATTTGTTTAGTGACTTACGTGGAGTAGTTCAGTGAAGTCTATCTTCCCCACAGTGTGCAGCCTGTGTTGTTGCCTCTTAGAGGATACTATTTTGGACATGTGCATGATCTTCTTGACCATAAGGATTGTTGTTTTGGTCCTGCTTTCTTTATCATTTCTTTTCTTGATGTCTCCACTAAGTTTTTGACTGGTTTACTGTTGTCATCTTCCACTAATTGCTCTGTTATTATCAAAATCCTGGAGTTAAATTGCTCCACAGTCTGATCAGATTAAAGTCAGGCCTCTTGGCAGAAGCTAATTGTTGTCAAGCTTTAAACTTGTGCTTACCCCAGGGAGGGTTCTTATTACCTTTCTCTTTTGCGCATTCTCTCTGTTAAACTTGAGCTGTTCTGCACCTTTGCTTTTTGCCACACTATCATTGGAACTGCTAGCTTCCTTTTAGTTGTTTACTGTTTAAGATCTTCATAGTTTTTGACAATGCTCTTAGGAATGAACTTTCCTAGTCTGTTTCAGACAAAGGGTTCTATAGATGGTATTGCAAAACTTTGTATGCATTACCACTCAATCTGTAAGCTGGCCGTCACTTCTGAAGTTCTACCTACCATTGCTTTAGGAATGGGGCACCTAAATGAGAGTGGTAGCCTCTGTTCTTCTCAGCTTCCTTCTCCACATGAAGAGCCAGTGACTTCCAAGTGAGTGATTGGCATAAAGTGTTTTTGTCCTACTCTACCTAGGGTAGAGCTTCTGTCTTACAAGTGAGAGTTGGATTGGGAGAAGGGAGTTCTTCTCATCCTTGCTTGCTTGGAACACAATTTTGCAACATGAGGCTAGGGTTTCAGGGCAGGGTTGTGAGAGATGCCAGCAGCTTTCTCTGCCTAGTAGTAGTCCTAGACTGAGAGCTGAGGAGCTGGCATGCACCTGCCTGGTATGATAGTTCCACCACATTGAGTTGAGAGGGTAGGAATGGAAGTTGGTTGTGGTTCATGTGTCACAGATGCTTGCTCTTCTTACCATATTGAATAGATGATTTAAATAAAATAATAATTTTTGCTAGTTACATGATTATCTCAGTGGAGAGATGGATTTATAGAGCTCCTCATATTACTATTTCTGAAGTCCCATTCTTATATATAATATCTTCAGAAATGTTGTCATTATGTTATGTTTTTCCATGTTCTTTCTGAAACTGTTTTCTTCCGTATGGTGTGAAGTAGGAGTAGGTTTTATTTCTGCATGATTATCCTGTTGGACCAGCACCATTTACTGAAAAGCTTTGTCCCCCTACTGTTTTGTTAGTGCTGCCTGTTTTATAGATCAAGTATCTGTACACTGTTCTGTTTCTGTGCTCTTATGTCTATATCATTTATCTGTTCTGCTAGTACCATTTGTCTTAATTATTATATCTTCTTAATAAACTTGATAGGCAGTAACCTTATGGGCAGTAAAAGAATTCTTCCTCCTTCTAGGGAGGCAGAATTCTAAAGATGTTCCCCCAAAGTTTCTGTCCCTTGTTTATTCAATTACGTATTAATCTAGATATTGCTGTGTAGGGATTTGCAGATTTAATTAAGGTTACTGATTAACAGACCTTGAAATCGTGAGATTATCTTTATTGAAGCTGAAGAGGGAAGCAGAAGAGAGATGCAACAGAAGGAAAGGTCAGAGAGAGATTGCTTCAAGATTTTGAACTACCATTGCTAGCTTTGAACTGAAGCCATGAGCCAGGGAATGGAGGTAGCTTCTAGAAGTTGAGACCAACCACCTCTGAGAGAAAGGAAATGGGGATTTCAGTCCTGTAGCTGCTTGGAATTTAATTTTGCCAACCTCCTGAATGAACCTGGAAAACATACTCTTCCCTGTGGCATTTTTATAGGAACAGTCTGACAGACATTTTGATTTTATCCTTTTGAAATTCTGAGCAGGGAATTAGTTGAGAGCCATACTTTTCTGAGATTTCTGACTCACAGAAACTGGAGATAATAAATGGGTATTTTTTAATCTGCTAAGTTTGTAGTAATTTGTTAAGACAGCAATAAAAAATACTTTATTGATTTTCTTCAGGATTGCCTTGGTTATTTTGACTCTTGAAAGTTCTATAAAAAGCAACCTATTAGTGGTTTGATTGAGATTATATTGAATCTATAGATCATGTCTTTATAATAAAGTTTCATGCCATATAGATAATATATTCCACTCATCATTTCAGTAATTTATAGGTCCTTTGTATCGATCTTATATAATTATTGTTATATTTATCGGTGGTTAATGTTTTTTAATGTGGTTATAAACTCTCTCTTTTATCTTTTGATTTGTTGCTGATATGTAGAAACAGATGTTTTTTATATATTGACTTGGTAACAAGCAATCTTGCTTATAATTCTGTTAATTTATCTCAGATTCTTTTGTATTTTCTCTGAATATATTACCTATGGATAGTAATGGTTTCATCTTTTCAATCCTACTATTATTTATTTATTTTTCTAGCCTTATTATAACAACTCTGACTTGGTACAGTGGTGATAAGAGTGGTTAGAGTGGAAATCTTATTTGGTTTTTAATTTTAGACATGAGAGAAAATCTTGAAATATTTTACAATCTAGTATATAGGCATTTGGGTCTATACCTTCTCAGATAAAGGGAATTCTTTGCTATTCCTAGTTACTGGGTTTTCTTTTTAATTTGTTTATTTAAATTATGTGTGGATGTTGAATTATTAAATGCTTGTTCTGTATCTATTTCAGGGAATTATATAACTTTTATCCAGATTTTAAAAAATATGGTGGATTATATTATTGCTCTGTAAGTTTTAAAACCAACCTTGCATTCCTAGACTAATCCAAACCTTGTGTGAGCTGTACAGATTTGCTATACAAATTGCTGATTTTCTTTGCTTTTCTTTTTTGTTTTGGAGGGGAGGTTTACCAGGGAATTAACTCGGGTTCACTTGACCACTGCTTGTCTTTTGTTTAGTACTTTTGCACCTGCATTTTCGAATTAGTTTTATTTCTTCATTTTTTATTATTGAGATTTTTTTCAATAATATGTATTTTATTTTTTATTTTGAGTATTACTGAGTTGCCCAGGCTAGCCTCCAACTTGGGATCATCCTGCCTTAGCCTGTTGAGTTAGCTGTGATCAGAGTGACTTTCCTTTCTTATAACGTCCTTGTTAGGTTTTGTATCAAGATAACAGCTTCATAAAACCAAGTTGGGAAGTACTTTTGCTTTTGTCATTATCTCCAAGAATTTATATAAGAAGATTGTTATATTTTCTTTGAAATTTGAGAATTTACTGGTCAATCCATTTAGGCCTGGATTTTTCTTTATGGAAAAGTTTTAAGTAATAGGTTTGATTTCCATAATGTCTTAGGATTCTTCAGGGTTTCAATTTTCATAACAGTTTTGGTAAATTGTAATTTTTAAGAATTTCTCCATTTTTTTCTTTTTTGGTGGTGCTTGGCCTAGAAAACAGAGCCTTTCACATGCAGAACAAATGCCCTACCACTGAGCTATACCCTAGGCCCTCTCTATTTTTCCTAAAAGTTTCAAATGTGTCTGCATAAGACTATAATAGTTCTTTGTAATCTTTCTAATGTCTATAGGATCTGTAGTGATTTTTTTTTTTTTTTTTTTATTCCAGGTAGTTGCCGTCTATATCACATTGCTTTTTCCTTGAGTAGTTTTATCTGTTTATTAGGCATTTTGTTTTTCATATGGGGATTGAACCAAGGGGCACTTAACCATCGAGCCATATCCTCAGCCCTTTTTAAATTTTTTATTTATAGGCAAGGTCTCACTAAGTTGCTGAGACTAGCTTTGAACTTGAAATCCTTCTGCCTCAGCCTTCCACCGTGCCCAGATAACAGGGCCTTTTTGAGAAATTGGTTTTTAGGTATGTTCATTCTTTCTCCTTTGTATTCTACTTAATTGATTTTTGTTTATTTTTATTATTCTCCTTTATTAACTTTGGGTTTCATTTGCTATTCTTTTATAGACTTTGAGACAAATGCTTAATTCTTATTTTCAGCCTGTTTGCCCCTCCAATATATGTATTTGAGGTAATAAAGTTCTCAAAGCATGGGTCTGATGTCCTACCTCCGTTTTTTTTTTTGCTGTTTTAGAAATTGAAGTGAAATTTACATAACATACAATTAACTATTTTAAAGTTATGATTAAGTGGCTTTCTGTAAGTTTTGATTTGTGTGTATCCATGTATGTATGTATATATCATTTGTATTTGATTTAGTTCAAAACATTCTTAATTTTCATGATTTGATCTTTGATTCATGGGTTATTTAGAAGTATATTGCTTAATTTTTAAACATGTGAGCTGTCTAGATTTTTAATTTCATTTTACTGTAGTAAGAATCAAATCTTTAATATTTTTAGTTCTTTGAAATTCGAGATTTATGACTTGGGGTAAGTATTCCTTGTCTAGAACAACAATGACAGCAGGTTTTGTAGGCTTTAGTTGTGAGATGTATGTTTGTCAGTTATGTCCAGTTTCTTTTTCAAATCCTATTTAATGAAAGATTTACTAAAATGTTTCCAATTATCATGTATAGTTTGTTTTATATTTTAAATGTTATTTATGCTGACAAATTTTTGTATGTGCTTGGTAAACCTTTTACTATCATGAGGTTTATCTTAGTAATCTCTTTAGCATCTCTTTACCTTTAGTAATATATTTTGCCTGATAGTACTCTTCATCTTGTGTACATGTTCATTTGGTGTGTGCATGATAAATTCTTTTCCATTCTTTAAACTACAATTTATGTTTTAGCTCTCTTGAAAGTAGCATATATTATTATTATTTTAAAATATAGCCTGTCCATGTTTGTCCTTTAAGTGGAACATTGAGTACATTTATGTTTAATAAACGTACTGATAAATTTGAGTTTAAATTGGTATTCCTAATAAATGTTTTTTTTTTTTAATATTTTGGTTCGTTTGAACTTTATTCTCTACATTCTTTTGGATTGTTATTATTTTTCATTCCCCAAAACCCATCCATACAATTGGATTAATAGTTACATTGTCTTTTGTTATTTTTTCAATGTTTATTCTGGAGATTACAATAGGACTCCTTGACATGTAAAAGTGTTATGTAAGTAGTAGTTTTCCTTCTTCCTGATGAATGTATCAACTTTAGAAGACGTTAATTGTATATTTCACTCTCTAGAATTATGTGCTGTTACTAAATAATTCAATTACGTATTATAACCCACTTACAAAATACTATCATTAGTGTTTGATATGTTTAAATTTTTCTATAAATTTACCTTTCTCTCTGTCTCTCTCTCTCTCTCTCTTTTTTTTGGTAGTTGTAGATGGACAGAATGCCTTCATTTTATTTGTTTATTTTTATGTGGTGCTGAGGGTTGAACCCAGTGCCTCATGCATGAAGGACAAGTGCTCTACCTCTGAGCTACAGCCCCAGTTCTTATCTTTCTCTTTTAGCTCTTCATTCTTTAGTGCATCTTTGGGCTTCTAGGTGTTTTTTTTTTTTTTTTTTTTTTTTTTACTTATCTGAGAAATTCTGCCTCTTTGTTGTTGTTGTTCTGATAATGTCCTGTTTTACATCTATATTTTTCAAGAGTGGTTTTGTTTGGCTTGACATAGAATTCTAGGTAGGCAGTTATTTTTATTAACATGTTATATACTGCCCCATTGAAACCTAGTTTTCATTATCTCTTTGGAAGTCAGTTACCAGCCTTATTTTTCCTTTGTGATCTTGCTTATGACTTTGGGGGGGTGGGTATTTTTTTATTTTCATCAGTTTTACTGAAATGTCTAGATGTGATTGTCTTTCATTTGTTCTATGGGTATTCCAGAACTTATATCTGTGACTTGGGCTTGCACTTGTCAGTGACACTAGAGGCTGTGACTATAGTTAACATTTAAAAGTTAAGTTTAGTTTCTTACATTTTAAGATCTCAGTAGCCACGACTTGCTATTGGATATTGTATTGGAAGATGGAGGACATTTGCATCATTGCAGAAAGTTATATTGGACAGCACTAGTGAGGGCTTTCATCAATTTTTGATAATTCTCAGACCATATTTCTTCAGAAAGTATTCTTAACTTGTCATTGTTTTTTCTATACTCCAGTTATTTATGTATTAGACCTTCTTACATGTGCCTTATCTTTTCTACTTTCTCCTCTACATTTCCCATCTTTTTATTTGTGTACATTTTAAAAGATATTTTTCTGACCAACTCTCCAGTTTATTCTTTCTTAAGCTGATTCTGATATACTGTCAAATTCATCCATTGAGCTCATCATTTAGGTTCTTTTACTTTTTAATTCTAGAATTAAACTTGGTTCTCTTACTTTCAGAGTCACTGGTAAAGTTTCAATCTTAATATTCAATCAGTTTTTTGGAAGTCTGTATTTGTATCACCTAGAGTTTTTTGGGTTTTGTCCCATATTTCATTTGCTTTTCAGTCACGTGTTATTTTCTTAGATTTCTGGCTAATTTTTGCTGGGTATGGGACATTGTATAGGAAAACTATAGAAATAATTTGAGGCCTATAATGGTGGTAATCTTCTGTGAGAGAATTTACATTTAATTTTGGCAGAATATAGGTATTATAAATCTCAGATTGTTTTAATTTATTGTTAAGGATTGAGATGTTTGGAAGTTGAGCCTAATTCTCTTCACTGTTGCTCTGATTTTGGAATCTCAACCCAGTTTCGGGGAGACTGGATTTCATTTTTTATCTGATTAGGCCAGTGAGGCTGTCATGTGTTTTACTGAGCTTCTCAGCCTCACAGTCACTAGTTCTTGAACCAGAAGATAGATAGGGGAAGAGAAAGCTTGTATACCAGATTCACCTTTCTGAAGTGTTCTTCTTTTTCTGAATTTTGTTCCCAAGATTCTTCACTGCAGACTTCTTTTGAATTTAGTCCAGTTTTTCAGATTTCCTCAGCCAGAAGGTTGGTCTTATTTACCTGAACCACTGGAAGTAGATAGAAATTTATTGTTTGCTTTTTTAAAAAATACTTTAATTGGTTTCAAAAATTGGGTGGATTTGAATTTTCTCCTTTCCCAGCTCCCTTCTTTTTTCACTCCCTCTTTAACTTTCTTTTGTTTAAATTGTAAGTTGGTTATGTACAGAACTTGAATATGGTCAATTTGTATAACAGCCATCTAGAGTTGTAGGTTTAATTTCAAGCACAGATATCTTTCCCTTTGATGTCTTCAAGATTTCTGAAGTTTGTAAAGTCATTCTCTGGCAACCAATTCATACCAGTGATAAGTTATATTTGTGTTCAAGTAAATTCAGACCTCCCTCCCACTGTGTGTGTGTTTGTGTGTTTATTTATTTTAAACAACTGTTTGTTTTTTCCTTTAAGAAATAGTTATAATGAAACTGATACAATGAGCCTGGCATGGATAATGAGTCATGATGTTTAAAATTGTCATTTATAAAAATTTATAACTTCATGTTTATATGTATTTGGCTAGAATAACTTAATGCAAAACTATGCTTTAATGATAGGAAGAGGGGCTGAGATTGTAGCTTAGTGGTAACACTTGCCTAGCACATGTGAGGCACTGGGGTTGATTCTTAGCACCACATAAAAATAAATAAATAAAGGTGTTGTGTCCAACTATAGCTAAGACAAATTTTTTTTTTTTTTAAATAAAATAAAGGTGTCCATCTACAACTAAAACTATTTTTTAAAATTATAGGAAGAACCTTGTAGCTTTCTTGGTTTGGGGAATATTTTCATACATTGTAGTTATTGGTTAATTTTTTGTTATCTGGTTCTGGGGTTTGAACCCAGGGCCTTATGTATGATAGTTAAGTGCTCTATCACTGAGTTACCTCCAGCCCCAAGCTAAATTTGTTAATCATCAAAGATAGTGATAGTAAATGTATAAATTTAGTTATATGGTATCTTGGGTTACTTTTTTGTTTTCTACTATGTGAAAGTATGACATATTGAGTAAGTTAGCACACAATCCTTCCACTTAAATACAGTTTTCTGATTCTAAAAAAGCTGTTTTGTAGTGAGTTACAATCACAGTGGAGTTGTGCTTTTTCAGAAGTTAATTTCGTAGTCAGTATTTGTAACTTTCTTTAATAATTTAATAGCTGGGATCTACTTTGTTAATGGACACATGTACTAGTCCTTCAATGTTGACTATTTTTTCAGCTCTTTGCTTTTAGTTATTTCCATGTAGGTTAACAAAATGCATCACACATCTTTGCCACTTTGTTTCTTTAAATTACTGGTATTTGAGCAGTAGTTTAATATAAAAACTGTCAGCTTTACAAACAGTACAGTGTAATACCGTATATGCCTTTGAAAAATTTTATGCCTCACACATTGTTGTTATTGTTTTAATTTGTTGGTCAAGGTTTTTAGTCAAAAAATATGGATGTCTTCATGGCTGTTAACTGTATCACGAGTTGTACACAGTTATAGTACTAGTAGGACCACACACATGATGCAGTTGAATGGAAACATTGCTGCTCTAGTGGTAGTGTTTTTAAGAAGTGCTTTGGTTTGTTAAGTAGGTATGATAGTCTAGGTTATTTTTACATGTTTTTTATTTCTAAGAGACTAAACAGTGTTTGTTAATCTTTCCTATTTGTGGTGTATGGTGTTTTTTGTTTTGCTTTTTTTTTTGGTACTGGTATTTAACCCAGGGACACTTAACCACTGAGCCACATCCCAGCCATTTTTTATTTCTTATTTTGAGCAGGGTCTTACTGAATTGCTCAGGACTTCACCTAAGTTGCTGAGTCTGGCTTTGAACTTGAGATTTTATTGCCTCAGCCTCCTAAGCCGTAGGGGTTACAGGTATGCACCACCATGCCCAGCCTATTTGTAATGTGTTTTAAGAATTTTTCAAAACTTCTAAAATTTGCTCAAGGAATTGCTTCATCATAAAATTATCTAGATCTGGTTTGTTTTGTTTTTTAAGGAGGAAGAAAAGTAGAAACTGAGATTTCATTGTGGACGCAGTTACTATGGGCCTATTATTACTACTTGTTTGCTCCCAGTGCTTACTTTCACTATAACACTAACTACAAGGAGTGCAGTAATTTGTATGTTAGGATTACTTGCATTTGTTTAGACTATCTAGTTTTCTTTTCTACACTGAGACAAAATGGGATTTTTTGGAGGGGGTAAATTATATTATCTTAACCCCAAAATACTGTCTTCTGAAATTTTGGAGGCTTGAAATAGATACTTTCAAATGAGTGTTCCAGGCTATCTGATAGTCTCTTTAACAGGATCAATTCATAGTAGTATCTGCTTTCTACTTACTAGGATCAAGATAAATATATAAAATATGTTGTTTTAAGTATCTTAATATCCAGCAATTATTCTCTTTTAAATTTTGTGTTAATAAGTTAACTGGCTTAAACAAAGGTGAGTGGCTAGTTAGAACATTGTCAAAACTTCTGATTTTAGTAGACATGGTAGTTACCTTCTAACATGATGAATTACAATTCCTATTTCTACCCACTTTAAAACCTTGCTTTAAAAAAAATCTTTTAAGAAATTGTTAAGATAAAAGTGATGCACACTATAAATTATCATTAGCTTTGAGCAATTTTACACACACACTTTTTTTTTTTAAGGGCTTGGAACAGAACCCAGGTTTTCATGCATGGTAGGCAATCCACTCTATACTGAGCATTTAAAATCCTCAGCTTTTTATTGTACATTTTAATGGTATTTAAAAATTCCTTTTCTAAACTTGTGTAAAATAAAAGTGACTTTCAGCCCAAGTTATTTGAGAGCACAAAGCTATCTAACTAGTTAGTTGTATAAAGCCTATATTTACTAAGAGTGCCCTAAGTGCTTTATTAAAAGCAGTTAATTATTCCTAAGACTAAGGCTTATTCTAGATACTAGTATTAAAAATAAAGTGGATTCATATGTGCCTGGCATACGTAGATATCTTTGTGTGTGTGTATGTATGTGTGTTCCTGAGAATTTAACTTGGGACTCTGTCACTGAGCTACATCTCTGGGCCTTTTTGTTTTAATTTTGAGGCAGGGTCTGTCTAAATTGCCCAGTTTAGCTTCCAGTTTGTGATCCTCCTGCTTCAAGTTCTTGGGTCACTGGGATTATAGATATGTGCTGCCATGCACAGTTTATGTAGCTGTCTTGGTGGTAGAAATAAAATAACGACAGAAGACTGACTTTTTATTTCTCAAATATCACATTATTGAATCAGTATTTTTAGTTTTGATATTTACTGTTTCCTCCCTGCCTCCCTCCCACTTTCCCTCTTCCTTCTTTCTTTTTCTGTGGTATGGAGATTGAACCATGATAAGCAAGCACTGTACCATTGAGCTACATCCCAGCCCTCTCAAACTTTTTATTTGGAGTTAGAGTTGTTGCAATCTCTGTTCATTGTGAGTTTTGCCATAGACAGTATGCAAATAAATGACTATAGCTGTGTTCAAATGAAACCTTTATGGACACAAAAATCTGAATTTCATATGTTTTACTTGTAATAAAATGGTCTTCTTGAGGGTTAGGTTTGTAGCTCAGTGGCAGAGCGCTTGCCTAACCCATGTGAGGCACTGGGTTTGATCCTTAGCACCACATAAAAACAAATAACTAAAATAAAGATATTGTGTCCATTTACAACTAAAAAATATATTTTTTTAAAAAATGGTCTTTTGGGGCTGGGCGGAGTGGCACATGCCTGTAATCCCAGCATCTTGGGATGTGGAGGCGGGAGAATTGTAAGTTCAAAATCAGCCTCAGCAAAAGTGAGGTGCGAAGCAACTCAGTGAGACCCTTTCTCTAAATAAAATACAAAATTGGGCTGGGGATGTAGCTCAGTGTTTGAGTGCCCCTGAGTGCAATACCAAAAAAAAAAAAAAAAAGATCTTCTTGGGATATCTTCTAATCCCCCACATATTTAAAAAAGGTAAAACTGTGTTTGGGAGACTGAGGCAGAAAGGTTATAAATTCAAGGCCAGCCTGGGCAACTTGGTAGATCCTGTCTCCAAAAATAAAAAGAGCTTGTGAGGTAGCTCAGTGGTAGAACACCCCTGGGTTTGGTCCCAAGTACTTCATAAACAAACAAAGTGAAACTGTGCATGTAAAAGATGGTTATTATAAAAACAGGCAGTGCTGCCTACCTCTGGATGGCATAATTTTTCCTGAGGAAGTCGAATACTTCAAGTCATCCAATTATCCCAAGTATTTTTTTCAAGTTTTAAAAAAGAGCATATGTTCCTCTTTTAATAAAGTCGGAGACCAAAATTTTTAGCTCTGTTGATTAGAGCAAATATTTTAGCTGGAAATATTTTAAAGAATTTTAAAATTGTGATGAAGAGTACATGACATAAAATTTACAATCTTGATCATTTCAAAATTAAGTAGTGCTAAATATATTCATTTTGTTGTGCAACTAGTCTCCAAAATGTTTTCCTCTTGCCAAATTGGAACTCTGTATCCTTTAAACAACAGTTACTTGCCATTCTTCTCTGCCTCCAGCCCCTGACAACCACAATTGTACTTTTTGTTTCTATGAATTTGGCTATTCTCAATACCTCAGATAAGTGGAATCATACAATATTTGTCCCTTTGTGACTTGACTTACTTAGTATAACGTTTTCAGGGTACATCCATTTTGCATCGTTTCAGAATTCCCTTTGTTAATCTTTAAGGCAGAATAACATTCTACAGTATATATATATATCATGTTTTGTTTATCTATTTCTTTCACCTCTTGATTATTATGCACAGTGCTTCAAGTAGGTGTGTAAATATCTCTTTTGAGAACCTACTTTTATTTCTTTTGGATATACACTGGAAAGTGGGATTGATGAACCCTTTGCTATTTTTAATCTTTTGAGGAATAGCCATTGCTATCTTGGTTTCTCCAATGACTGTATGATTTTACATTCCTGCCAGCAGTACACAGAGGTTCCAGTTTCTTTACATCCTTGCCAATGCTTATTTTCATTTTTTGGTTAGCTTTACTGGGTGTGTGGTTTTAAAATATATATTTCCCTAGTTATTAGTGATGTGGAGTATCTCTTTTTTGTAGTACTGGGGAATTGAACCCAGGGCCTCACAATGTGGTAGGCAAGTATTCTAATACCCATCTTGTTTTACTTTATTTTGAGACAGGGTCTCATTTAATTATCCAGACTGTCCTTGAACTTGGAGATGTGTTTGCCTCAGCCTCCTGAGTAGCTGGGATTCCCAGCGTGTGCTATTACACCTGGCTGCATCTTTGTTTACAACTAACATTTAAAATTTTTTTTATTTGTTCTTTTTATTTATATATGTCAGTAGAATGTATTTTGACATATCACACATACATGGAGTATCACTCAATCTAATTAGGATCCCATTCTTGTGGTTGAACAAATGTAGTGTTATAATGGTTGTGTGTTCATATATGAACATAGGAAAGTTCTGTCCAGTGCATTCTGTTTTGCCTATTCCCTTCCTTTCATTCCCCTTTGTCTAATCCAGTGAACTTTTATTTTTCCCCCAACCTTTTCTACACAGTAAAGCATCCACATATCAGAGAGACCTTTCAGCCTTTGGTTTTTTGGGATTGGCTTATTTCACTTTATAACATTTTTAATAGACGGATCGTAATTATGTGCATGTATGTGCATGTATGGGATACAATGTGATGTTTAGATATATTAAATCAAACCAATTAACATTCATCATCTCATTTATTTTTTGTGAAAAGACATTTGAAATTTACTTATTTTGAAATATAGTACATTTTAAATTATTATTATTAACAGAAACATTGTACCTTTGAACCAGTATTTCTCCCCACTCCTTCCCCACCACCTCTGATAATCACCATTCTACTCTTTGCTTTGAGTTTAACTCTTTCTTCCCCTCCCCTCCCCTCCCCTTCCCTTCCCCTCCCCCTTCCCTCCCCTCTCCTCTCCTCTCCTTTCCTGTCTTTCTTTTCTTCTGTTTTTGCTACACATGTGGTAGGCAAGTATTCTAATACCCATCTTGTTTTACTTTATTTTGAGACAGGGATCAGGCATTAACCCCTGAGCCATATACCTAGTCCTTTTTATTTTTTTTTAATTTTTAAGACAGGGTGTCACTAAGTTGCTGAGGCTAGCTTTGAACTCACAGTCTTCCTGCCTCAGCCTTCCAGACTGCTGGGATTACAGGTGTGTACCACCAGCTTGAGTTCAACTTTTTAAGATTCCACATATAAGAAATATGTATCTTTCTGTGCCCAGCTTATTTTCACTTACCGTAATGTCCTTTCTGTTTGTCCTTGGTGTCACAAAGGACAAGATTTCCTTTTTTAAGGCTGAATAGTATTTCATTTTTTGTGTGGGTGTATGTATGCCACATTTTCTATATCTGTTTATCCATTGATGGATGCTTACGTAGATTCTATGTCTTGGCAGTTGTGATAATGAATAATTTTGCAATGAATATGGGAGTACAGGTGTCTTTGACATCGATTTCAGTTCCTTTGATATATTAAAGTGGATTTGAGCATCTTCCTATACTCATTGGCCATTTATATATCATCTTTGGAGAAATGTCTAAGTTCTTTGCCCATTTTTTAATTAGGTTGTTAGCTAACTGTATTTTTGAAAAATATTTATTTTTTAGTTATAGGTGGACACAATGTCTTTATTTTACTTTATGTGGTGCTGAGGATCAAACCCAGTGCCTCATGCATGCTAAAAGCGTGCTCTAACTCTTGAGCCACAACCCCAACCCAGCCAACTGTATTTTTAACAATATTTTCCCCTTTTGAGTATGCCCACAAAATACAATTAAGTAAATTAACAATCTACTCCTTATCAAATGCCAAATGTCTTCTCTGATATAAGGGGGATGACTCAAAACAGAGTAGGGAGGAAGAGCATGAGAAGAAGATTACCACGAAACAAGGAAAAGAGGTGGGAGGGAATGGGAGGGAGAAGGGGAATTGCACAGAAGATGGAAGGAGACCCTCATGGTTTCACAAAATACATATACGATCGTGTGAGGGGGAAGGGAAGGAAAAAAGAGAGAGAGATAAGTGTCACAGTAGAATGGGTAGAGAGAGGTGATGGGAGGGGAGAGGAAGGGAGGGGGGATAGGAAGGGCAGCAGAATACAATTGACTCTAGGATTGCTGTATGTATATACATGGATGTATAACCAATGTGATCCTGCAATCTGTACACATGGAAAAATGAGAATTCATACCCTATTTGAATCAAATGTATGATATGTCAAGATCATTGTATTGTCTTGAGCAACTAATAAAAAAAATCTACTCTTTATAAGGGTAATATCTTGTGAGAATGGGAGAACAAGTAAGTGGAAGTTCTGATTTTATAAATGCCAATATAATAGAGAAACTAAACATCCTATAATTTGTTTTTTGAAAAACATAAACAGCAACCTGAAAAAATGAAAATATATAATGTAACTAAAATATTGATTTTTATGTTTTCTATAGAATTATTCAATTATACCTTGCCTGTATAGTATAATTAAAGAGTGTATTAAGCAGATAAGTCTAGAGAGTTACAATGCTGCATAATGTTTAGGCTTACATGGTTCATAAAATTGATTATGACACGTATGGCCGCAATCATTTCTAATTCTTTTCTTCTTTCATTTTGTTCTTCTCTTTATTATAGTGTAAGTCCCAGCAATGTCTTATTTGACTTTTAGGCATTGTAACTTAAAATAGAACTGAGCTTATAAATAATCCTTTGTATGGATGAATTCTTTACTCTATAGGTAGTCAATAAAAAGTTTTTCTCCTTTTCTGTTTACTTTTCCTTTCTCTACATTGAGCTGTGCTTTCTGCCTTTTCTTCTTTCTTGTCATCTCATGTTCTTTGCTAATGATATTTGAACCATTGGTTATAGAATAGGACTTAACGTCATAGAGTCTCTGTTCTTATTGCTAGGTGAATAAGATAAATAAGACCTGAAAGAAACTCACTTTTGTCCTTTCTGATCTGTGCTCCTAAAACATACCAAATTCATTTTCTTCAAAAAAGAACTAATGGTATTCTCCCTAAATCAGGTCTTCCAGTAGTCCTAATTTTAGTACCTGTTATTACCATCTGTCCTTGTAGCAGGTTTTCCCATACTTCTTAAATTCAGTCTGTCAGCAAATCTGTTTTGTCTTCTAGATGCCCTTCTGATCTGATACTGTTCTAGTTCAAGCTATTGTTTTCTCTCTGGACAACTGCATTGGCTGCCTAGCAGGTGTGCATATATCCTCTTTGGAATCTACTGTTAGGCAGAAATGTAGAAGCTATAATACCTCATAAATAACAGTATTTAATTTTCTATCTGACTAAAGTAGGTCAGGTTATATCTGTTTATTTTTATTATTATATAGTTTTATAATGAGCTGTAAGAAACTATGTTTGGTTAGTATTGTGTTATTGAATGTCTGTTGTATGCCAAGAAGAGTTTATCCATATATAGTGTTGCATGTGAATTAGACATTTATTTTTCTTTTAGGAATGAGGAAACTGAGACTAAGAATTTCTATGTGGTGGAACTGAGATTCAGATTTAGTTTTGTTTTATAGACCACATTTCTTCAATTTAAAAGAGTTTGAAGGCTAGGGCTGTAGCTCAGTGGCAGAGCACTTCCCTAGCATGTATGAGGCACTAGGTTTGATCCTTAGCACCACTTAAAAATAAATAAATAAAATAAAGGCATGCTGTCCATTTATAACTACAAAAATAAATTTTAAAAAAGAATTTAACTCTCGGGCCGGGTCCTGCTGAGGGCCGGTCAGGACTCACCCGTTGCTTTGGTTGCCCGGCAAGGGGAACGAAATGCTGCCATTCGCATAGGATACCAACATGGCAGAGATCTGATGTCATCAGAAAGCGGCGGAGGAGAGAACTTCATCAATACCAGCGGCGACATAAACAGTAGGTCTCCTGGTAGGGGGGGTGAGGCACAGACACCCGAGTCTCCTCAATTTGTCGTCGAGCCAGAGGGGAGGAGCCGGGCCGCCGCCAGCGCCTGGAGCAGGTCCAGCGGCTCGCCAGCGTGGTGACCGCGTGACCCCAATTGGAGAGGGGGCGGAGCGGAGCCGCCACCCGCACCCGCAAGGTGGGCAGACCCGCGACCCAGTGGTACATGGGCGTGGTAGGAGGGGCAGGGCAGAGCCGCCGTTCGCGCTTGCAAGGTAAACAGACATGTGACAGCCTGGCAGGTCAGGCCCAGTGGCCTGCCAGTGTGGTACACACGTCACCCCAACTGGAGTAGGGGCAGAGCAGATCCTTCTCCCACGCCCGGATCAGGCCCTGCCGGTGTGGTGGTCACGTGACCCCAATTGGAGTGGGGGCGGAGCAGAACTGCCACCCGTGCCCGCAGGGTGAGCAGACCTGTGACCAACCTGCAGATCAGGCCCAGGGGTCCGCAGGCGTGGTAGGAGGGGCAGGGCAGATCAGCCGCCTGCGCCTCCAAGGTAGGCAGACCTGCAACAGACAGGCGGATCAGGCCCAGGAGCCTGCTGGCGTGGTACACACACCACCCTAATTGGAGTAGGGGCAGAGCAGAGTCGCCACCCGTGCCAGGAACAGGCCCAGCGTCCTGCAGGCGGGGTAGTCAGGACACCCCAATTGGAGTAGGGGCAGAGCAGAGCCTCCACCCGTGCCCGAAGGTGGGCAGATCTGCGACCGACCAGCGGGACAGGCCCAGTGGCCTGCCGGTACGACAGACACGTCACCCCATTTGGAGTAGGGGCAGAGTAGAGCTGCCGCCCGCGCCTGCAGGGTAGGCAAACCTGCAACCGACCGGCGGATCAGGCCCGGTGGCCTGCCGGCGTGGTACACTCGTCACCCCAATTGGAATAAGGAGAGAGCAGAGCCGCCGCCCGTGCCTGCAGGAAACATACGCAAGCAGTATGAAAAGACAAGGAAAGAAAGGACCACAAGCAATGCAGGTCAGCGCAACTTTAGAAGAGGTAACAGCTGCAGCAGATGGAATGTCAGATAAAGAATTCAGGATATACATGCTTCAGATGATCTGGAGTCTCAAGGAAGACATTAAACAGCAAAATCAGACAACGAAAGATCACTTCGACAGTGAATTACGCAAACAAATCCAGGAAGCAAAGGATCAACTATACAGGGAGATAGAGGTTATAAAAAACAAACAAACAGAAATCCTAGAAATGCAGGAAGCAATAAACCAACTTAAAAACTCAATGGAGAATACTACCAGCAGAGTAGAACACTTAGAAGATAGAACATCAGACAATGAAGACAAAGTGTTTCAACTGGAAAAGAACATAGACAGCTCAGCAAGACTGTTAAGAAACCATGAGCAGAACATCCAAGAAATATGGGATAACATAAAGAGACCAAACTTAAGAGTCATTGGGATACAGGAAGGTATAGAGGTCCAAACCAAAGGAATGAGCAATCTATTCAATGAAATAATATGAGAAAACTTCCCAGACTTGAAGAATGAGACAGAATCCCAAATCCTAGAAGCCTACAGGACGCCGAATGTGCAAAATCATAAGAGATCCACACCTAGACACATTATAATGAAGATGCCCAACATACAGAATAAGGAGAGAATTTTAAAAGCTACAAGAGAAAGGAAGCAGATTACATTTAGGGGTAAGCCAATCAGGATAACAGCTGATCTTTCAACACAGACTCTGAAAGCTAGAAGATCCTGGAATAACATATTTCAAACACTGAAAGAAAATGGGTTCCAACCAAGAATTGTGTATCCAGCGAAATTAAGCTTCAGGATGGAAGATGAAATTAAAACCTTCCACGATAAACAAAAGTTTAAAGAATTCGCAGCTAGAAAACCATCTCTTCAAAACATCCTCGCCAAAGCATTACAGGAAGAGGAAATGGAAAATAACAATGAAAACCAACAGTGGGAGGTAGGACAGTAAAGGGGGGGAAAATAATCAAAGAGGAAAACAAACCATGTTTAGTAACAGAAATAAACAAATATGGCTGGAAGAACAACCCATATCTCAATAATAACCCTAAATGTTAATGGCTTAAACTCACCAATTAAGAGACACAGGCTAGTAGAATGGATCACAAAACAAGACCCAACAATATGCTGCCTACAGGAGACGCATTTGATAGGAAAAGACATACATAGGCTGAAGGTGAAAGGTTGGGAAAAATCATATCACTCATATGGACTTCGGAAACAAGCAGGAGTGTCCATACTCATATCAAATAAAATAGATTTCAAGCCAAAGTTAATCAAAAGGGATAAAGAGGGACACTACATACTGCTTAAGGGAACCATACACCAACAAGACATAACAATCATAAATATATATGCCCCAAACAATGGTGCAGCTATGTTCATCAAACAAACTCTTCTCAAGTTCAAGAGTCTAATAGACCACCATACCATAATCATGGGAGACTTCAACACACCTCTCTCGCCACTGGACAGATCTTCCAAACAAAAGTTGAATAAGGAAACTATAGAACTCAATTACACTATTAATAACCTAGACCTAATTAACATATATAGAGTATACCATCCAACATCAAGCAGTTACACTTTTTTCTCAGCAGCACATGGATCTTTCTCAAAAATAGATCATATATTATGTCACAGGGCAACTCTTAGACAATATAAAGGAGTAGAGATAATACCATGCAACTTATCTGATCATAATGGAATGAAACTGAAAATCAACGATAAAAGAAGGAAGGAAAAAGCATACATCACTAGGAGAATGAACAATAGGTTACTGAATGATCAATGGGTTATAGAAGACATCAAGGAGGAAATTAAAAAATTCTTAGAGATAAATGAAAACACAGACACAACATATCGGAATCTATGGGACACATTGAAAGCAGTTCTAAGAGGAAAATTCATTGCTTGGAGTTCATTCCTTAAAAAAAGAAAAAAACCAACAAATAAATGATCTCATACTTCATCTCAAAATCCTTGAAAAAGAAGAGCAAAACAACAGCAAAAGAAGTAGAAAGCAAGAAATAATGAAAATCAGAGCTGAAATTAATGAAATCGAAACAAAAGAAACAATTGAAAAAATTGACAAAACTAAAAGTTGGTTCTTTGAAAAAATAAACAAAATCGACAGACCCTTAGCGATGCTAGCGAAGAGAAGAAGAGAGAGAACTCAAATTACTAGCATACGGGATGAAAAAGGCAATATCACAACAGACACTTCAGAAATACAGAAGATAATCAAAAACTATTTTGAATCCTTATACTCCAATAAATTAGAAGATAGTGAAGGCATCGATAAATTTCTTAAGTCACATGATCTGCCCAGATTGAGTCAGGAGGGTATAGAAAACCTAAACAGACCAATATCAATTGAGGAAATAGAAGAAACCATCAAAAGACTACCAACTAAGAAAAGCCCAGGACCGGATGGGTATACAGCAGAATTTTACAAAACCTTTAAAGAGGAACTAATACCAATACTTTTCAAGCTACTTCAGGAAATAGAAAAGGAGGGAGAACGTCCAAATTCATTCTATGAGGCCAACATCACCCTGATACCTAAACCAGACAAAGACACTTCAAAGAAAGAAAACTACAGACCAATATCTCTAATGAACCTAGATGCAAAAATCCTCAATAAAATTCTGGCGAATCAGATACAAAAACATATCAAAAAAATTGTGCACCATGATCAAGTAGGATTCATCCCTGGGATGCAAGGCTGGTTCAATATACGGAAATCAATAAATGTTATTCACCACATCAATAGACTTAAAAATAAGAACCATATGATCATCTCGATAGATGCGGAAAAAGCATTCGACAAAGTACAGCATCCCTTTATGTTCAAAACTCTAGAAAAACTAGGGATAACAGGAACATACCTCAATATTGTAAAAGCAATCTATGCTAAGCCTCAGGCTAGCATCATTCTGAATGGAGAAAAACTGAAAGCATTCCCTCTAAAATCTGGAACAAGACAGGGATGCCCTCTCTCTCCACTTCTGTTCAACATAGTTCTCGAAACACTGGCCAGAGCAATTAGACAGACGAAAAAATTAAAGGCATAAAAATAGGAAAAGAAGAACTTAAATTATCACTATTTGCAGATGATATGATTCTATACCTAGCAGACCCAAAAGGGTCTACAAAGAAACTATTAGAGCTAATAAATGAATTCAGCAAAGTGGCAGGATATAAAATCAACACGCATAAATCAAAGGCATTCCTGTATATCTGCGACAAATCCTCTGAAATGGAAATGAGGACAACCACTCCATTCAAAATGTCTTCAAAAAAAATAAAATACTTGGGAATCAACCTAACAAAAGAGGTGAAAGACTTATACAATGAAAACTACAGAACCCTAAAGAGAGAAATAGAAGAAGATCTTAGAAGATGGAAAAATATACCCTGTTCATGGATAGGCAGAGCTAACATCATCAAAATGGCAATATTACCAAAAGTTCTCTATAGGTTTAATGCAATGCCAATCAAAATCCCAACGGCATTTCTTGTAGAAATAGAGAAAGCAATCATGAAATTCATATGGAAAAATAAAAGACCCAGAATAGCAAAAACAATGCTAAGCAGGAAGTGTGAATCAGGCGGTATAGTGATACCAGTCTTCAAACTATACTACAGAGCAATAGTAACAAAAACAGCATGGTACTGGTACCAAAACAGGCGGGTGGACCAATGGTACAGAATAGAGGACACAGAAACCAATCCACAAAACTACAACTATCTTATATTTGATAAAGTGGCTAAAGGCATGCAATGGAGGAAGGATAGCATCTTCAACAAATGGTGCTGGGAAAACTGGAAATCCATATGCAACAAAATGAAACTGAATCCCTTTCTCTCGCCATGCACAAAAGTGAATTCAAAATGGATCAAGGAGCTTGATATCAAATCAGAGACGCGCCGTCTGATAGAAGAAAAAAGTTTTTTCTCAGCAAAAGAAACAATAAGAGAGGTAAATAGGGAGCCTACACCCTGAGAACAAATCTTTACTTCTCACACTTCAGATAGAGCCCTAATATCCAGAGTATACAAAGAACTCAAAAAATTAGACAATAAGATAACAAACAACCCAATCAACAAATGGGCCAAGGACCTGAAGAGACACTTCTCAGAGGAGGACATACAGTCAATCAACAAGTGCATGAAAAAATGCTCACCATCTCTAGAAGTCAGAGAAATGCAAATCAAAACCACCCTAAGATACCATCTCACTCCAGTAAGATTGGCAGCCATTACGAAGTCAAACAACAACAAGTGCTGGCGAGGATGTGGGGAAAAGGGTACACTTGTACATTGCTGGTGGGACTGCAGATTGGTGCAGCCAATTTGGAAAGCAGTATGGAGATTTCTTGGAAAGCTGGGAATGGAGCCACCATTTGACCCAGCTATTCCCCTTCTTGGTCTATTCCCCTAAAGACCTAAAAAGAGCATGCTACAGGGACACTGCTACATCGATGTTCATAGCAGCACAGTTCACAATAGCAAGACTGTGGAACCAACCTAGATGCCCTTCAATAGACGAATGGATTAAAAAAATGTGACATTTATACACAATGGAGTATTACTCTGCATTAAAAAATGACAAAATCATAGAATTTACAGGGAAATGGATGGCATTAGAGCAGATTATGCTAAGTGAAGCTAGCCAATCCCTAAAAAACAAATGCCAAATGTCTTCTTTGATATAAGGAGAGTAACTAAGATCAGAGTAGGGACGAAGAGCAGGAGAAGAAGATTAACATTTAACAGGGATGAGAGGTGGGAGGGAAAGGGAGAGAGAAGGGAAATTGCATGGTAATGGAAGGAGACCCTCAGGGTTATACAGTGGAGGGGGTAGAGAGAGAGGAGGGGAGGGGGGGGAGAGGTGGGGAGGGGGGAGGGGGGGGGATGGGAAAGGCAGCGGAGCACAACAGACACTAGTATGGCAATATGTAAATCAATGGATGTGTAACTGATGTGATTCTGCATTCTGTTTATGGGGTGAAGGTGGGAGTTCATAACCCACTTGAATCAAAGTGTGGAATATGATATGTCAAGAAATTTGTAATGTTTTGAACAACCCACAATAAAAAATTAAAAATAAAAAAAAAAGAATTTAAGGTACCTGAGAATATACATTCAATAAATATTTATTCATACTTTATGTCCTGGCTACTCTTTAGACACCTTGATGTTTAAGTGAACAAATAAATCCAAAAATATTATTCTGGAGCTTCTGTTATTGTTTGTGAAGATAAGCTGACTTACAAATGCACCTCTAGACTGAAAATGACTTTGTCTGTCAGGGAATTTCAGAAGTATGAGCATACGCTTGTATTAACCGGAAGATGTATGAAATTAACTTAGCTTGGTTCTTTGTAACTTCCAGTGGCAGGGCAGTCACTAGTTCTTGCCTAGGGCTATAAACATGGTACCTCACTAATGTTTAAGTGTTCTGTCAGCCTGTCCTGAAGTGGTCTTAGCAGCCAGAATGTTCTTTAAATATTTTGTCAGATGTTCCAAAGGCTAGTCTCAAGTTCATGCATTTGCTAGAAGGACTTGTAGAACTTAGCATATAGGGTATTCATGACTGAGATGCATTATAAGGACATAGTATGGATTCACAGCCAGTTTGTAAGGGAGGGGGAATATAGGTAAGTCCAGAGGAATCTATATGTTGGGATCTCTTTATTCTTTTCCATACCAGAAGGTCACACAGAGCTTAATTTTCCCTCATCAGTGAAGATGCAACAACATACGTGAAGTGCCTACCAAGGGCAGCCCGTCAGACTCTATATTTAGAGAGTAATGAAGTATTGTATATCTATTTAATGTAATGTTAGATAGCCATGAAAATAATTTGGAAGAAAATATGTCATCATATGGGAAATTACTTTTGTATAATTGGAAAAAATAGGATATAGAATAGTAATTAGTGTAGACCATAGGTAGTAGTGATAACTGCCAGACAACTTTTCTATCTCTGGTATTTGCAGATGCCTTTAAAACACAAATTTTCTTGCAGCAACGTAGGAAAATACAGAAAGTTGATAACCTTTTATTATGGAAAAATTTTAAAGTTTATTGAAGGTAGGATGAACTTTGTAATAAAGTTTAGTGTACCTTTCACATAGTTGTGACACACATCAGGGTTTTAAAAAACTTCTTTAAAAAATACTTTATTTTAGTTGCAGTTGGACACAATACCTTTATTTTATTTTTATGTGGTGCTGAGGATCGAACCCATTGCACTACCTGTGCTAGGTGAGAGATCTACCACTGAACCACAACCCCATCCCCTAAACTTTTTTTTTTAAGTTGTTGATGGACCTTTATTTTATTTATTTAGTACAGTGCTGAGAATCATACCCAGTGCCTCACAGGCAAGTACTGTACCACTGAGCCACAAACTCAGCCCCAACACACATCAGTTTTAATACAAAAGTTTGTGTTCCATTAGGGTTTTTGCACTGGGTCGGGGGAGGGGGCAGAGTGTATACAGGATTGAACCCAGGGGCACTCTACTGATGAGCCACATTGCCAGCCCTTTATATTTATTAGTTCTAGACAGGGTCTAACTAAGTTGCCCAGGCTGTCCTTGAACTTGTAATCTTCCTGCTTCAGCCTCCTGAGCAGTTGTGATTGTAGGTGTGCGCCACTGTACCCGGTCCTTTAACTTTTATCTTAGGAAGCACATTAGTAAGAATTTTTTTTTTAATTTTATTAAAAATAACTATTGTTTTATATTATTAGAACAGTATTATTAGCATGCAATGAGTTTATGTAAGTACACAAGTTTATAATTTATCTGAAACTTTTTTTAATAGCAGAGAACTGCAGTCATTTACATTATTTAATTTTATTAAGGGTATTTGGGGGAAGCATTTTTCAAAAATGAAAGTTTTTTGGTGGGGTGGATGAATTGGGGTAACTGAGTTTTTGAGCATATGATTGCTATTAAGGAAAATAAATCCAAACTGAGAATTGGGTGGATGGAGGTTTTATGTAATTTCTCTCATTTAGTAGCATTTCCCAACAGATTATAAATTAAAAAAATTTTTTTTTTTAGTTGTAGATAGACACAATATCTTTGCTTATTTTTTTATGTGGTGCTGAGGATCAAACCCAATGCTTCAGATGTACAAGGCAAGTGCTCTACCACTGAGCTACAGCCCTGCCCAACAAATTATAAATTTATGGTGAACTTTTAGTTTTTTTTTTTTTTTTTTTTCCCCAAATGATTGAAGTTGTGAATGTTTAAAACATTTTTGAGTGCTGCAAGCTTTTTTTTTTTTTTTTGGTCTCCTAGGCACCCTAGATTATAAAGCATAATCTTAATTGTTTAAAAAATATATGAAGAAAAAAGACTAGAAGAAACCAGAATGTGGACATTGGTTATCCCTGGGTAGAAGGGCTCTGGATAGTATGTTTTTAACTTTACTTTTTAGGAGTTTTTGCATTTTTCCCTCAATATATCTTAATCGTTTGCTGTAAGAGTTACAACAAAAAATGTTTAAAATGACCAAGTTTTCTTAAAAAAAAAGTAAATCTGACTTTGAGCAATTCTAGATTAGACCTTTCCTGTCTTTACCACGAGCTTATATAATTGAACATTTATACTTTTTCTTTGCTCTCTGTGCTTACTATTTTCAGTCATTTGGATGAAATATCTGTGATGTGCACATATGTGTCTATGTACAATGCATATATATATATATATATATATATATATGTGGGTAAGTATAAATAGATGGATAGATACATGTGTCTCAGAGGTAGATAAATATTTTGATGAAACAGAATAAAGTATAAAAAAGACTTGTGTTTATATGCAGTGCAAAGGATGACCAGAGAGGTATTTCAGATTAATAGTGAAAGGTTGAATTATTGAGAAATTGTGACATTTTCCTTTGGAAAAAAAATTTGCAGATATATGTAGTTTTTAAAATGGATTAAGTTCTCAATGTTAATATCAGGAATCAGAAAAATGAAGATTATTTTTGTGAATTCATGTGAGAGATTGTTAGAAAATAGAAACATTGGACTGGTTTTTGATAGCTCATTTAACATATTTATTTAACTGCCAGAAAATTAGAATATTTGGCTTTAAAATGGGGAATCACATTGCAGAATAAACGATGGAATATAATATATATTATATATAAAAATAATAGCTGTGTTCACTGGATATGTGATGTAAAATATTGTCAATGAAAAAAGAATGTTCTTTTAGGGCTGGGGTTATGGCTAAGCGGTAGAGTGCTCGCCTCGCACATGCAAAGCCCTGGGTTCAATCCTCAGCACCACATACAAATAAATCAAATAAAGTTATTGTGTCCAACTACAACTATAAAAAAAATATTAAAAAAGAATATTCTTTTATGTGAAAATGGATGTTTTAAGAATCAGAAGTGAGTCTACAGTATTATAAATGGTGTACCCCTCTTGAATAATTTTTCTTGTACTTTTAATTGCATTTAAAAAAACTAATGAAAAGGAATAACTTAAATGAAGTATTTTATCTTGTTAGAATAAATTAAATTTATTATTTTTATTTTATAATAAAAATGTTCTCTGTCTTACCAGGCATAATATGAAAAGTACTAATACAAAAAAAAAAAACTTTTTTGTAAACATCAGTTTATCAGGTATGATATGAAAAAGAAACAAAAATCGGGAAATGAGTTTTTTATGGATTTTGAAAGTTTTAAGTTAAAAATATAAGATGATGGCTCAGAAGTAGAATCTACATTAGCAGTATCTTAGTGAATAAATTGATTTTCTTTGCTTTTTGGTAACTGGAATTAGATTTAAAAACACTCTTTCTAAATATTTTGATTTTTATTTGGACTATGTGTTGAAAAAGAAGAAACTTAAATAATTAAAAAAATTACATAATGAAAAAACTTATTGTCATAAGTAAAGGTGGTAGTACTTGGTAGTCTTGACTCACCAGAACTAATAGTATGTCCAAATACCATCATCTCTGACACCTTGAAAGACCATACTTTATAATAGTTAACATTAATTGAGTGAGTTTGTTAGTGTGGTGTGAAAGACAAAAGGTGAACAAGGGAGAGAAAATGTTTATTTGAATGGGCATAACAAACTGTGCTGATTGGATAAAATTGCATGCTTCATTCTTTCCTTTAAAATATTTCTATATGTGGAATGTGACTAATATATAGGCAGTGACATCTTTGTTTTTTATGATGTTTAGGGTGTACATTTGTAAACTGGGGGGAATAGTTTAGTAAGAATAGTAGCATTTAGCATAATTAGAACACAATTGGTTATATTTTGAAATGAGATTTTTTTAAGAATGGCATAGTCTTTAGTATGTTTCTTAATTTTTTCCAAGTATAAACATTTATTATATAATAAATAATGTAATAGATTGTGGTGAAGTAACTTTTTGTTCAAAACATCTCATCCCTTGTAAATTGAGTACTGACTTTTTGGATAAGCATCAGAAAAGATAGTTTGAGTTCTTAACAATTGAAATCTTTGAAATGAACTTTCGAGGATAGTGGTCAGCAAACTACATATTTTTGCATTTTTACCAGGTTAAAAAAGATCAAAAGAAGAATAATACTTTGTGACATGTGAAATTTGAATTTCATTGTCCATAAATACTGTTAAGTCTTGCTGGAAATACAGTCAGCTTCTTTTGCACCGCAATGGCAGAACTGAGTGGTTTTGACAAACTATACATGCCATTCTCATCATTTGGTGGTGCCGCTTCTTTGGTGTGCTGCAAATTGCAGTGCTGTGGTTATAACTTAACAGTGTTTTGAGTACCACATCTGTTGCCAGTGTTCAATAATTGTTTTACTACCAGTGCATATCCAACACATCAAAACAAGAAAAGAATAATGGACTTTGGTGCTCATACATGCACACATTTTGTGTACGTTGCTGGGAATTGGACCCAGAACTTTGTGTATGATAATCATGTGCTCCAGCACTGAGCTCTGCCAGTAGCCCCTGAGTGGTACACTTTTTTAACTCTCAGTGGAGTTTGAATTGGTTCGTTGTTTAGCTAGCAAAACATTGTTCTTAATATGCAGTGATACTATAGCTGTATAGAATAGTACAACATGTTGAAATTACTAGATTAAGCATATATCACACCATAACATAAAAGTAAAATTTTAAATGAAATATCTTGTGCTAGGGATATGGCTCAGTGTTGGAGCGCTTACCTAGCATGTGTGAGGACCTGCGTTCAATTCCCACCACTGCAAAAACAAAACACACAAAATACATAAAATAAAATGAAATATCTCATCATAGCATAATTTCTTCCTAAAAATGAAAATGAGGCTGTAACCAAAACAAGTTCCAACTGGCTTGTTAGCCAAGCAAGAAGAACCATTTACTGATGTCAAGTTAATTAAATTGTTTTTGATTGTAAGCATTCAAAAAAACTAGATCTGGAGAAAATAAACTTCTTGTAAACTATTAGTATTTTGGCAAGAACAGTTTATTTAGGAGTTGAAGACTTTACTAGTCAATTAAAAAACAAGGCAAATGATTTAGAGTGGTTTTCCTGGGCTCTTGATGGCTTGACACATGTTATTGATACTACTTAGTTGTTGTTGTTTATTGAAGGATTCAGTGCCAAAATTGTAGTAGTTGAAAAATTAACCTTATGAATCTTCATTGTGTAACAACTACAGACAAGAATATTTTCAAAGTTGAGAAAACACCAAGCACAATATGAAGTGGAAACTACTAAGATGTGCTGCAATGGATGTTGATAACGTATGTGTGGGCCAGGCTTAGTTGGACAGATTTACAAAATTTGTGAAAATGTGAATGTTCAAAGTCTATGGTTTTTCCATGTGTATTCATCAGCAGGTAATTTGCAGAAAATATTTGAGTCTGTTGTGTATATTGAATTAGTACTGCCACCTGTGAATGTCACTCACTCTTAAGCTAGCATCAACTGCAGAATTTTTGTTAGAAATAGAGGTTGAATCTCTCTACTGGGTTAGCATTGGTAAGGTTTTTTTTTTTTTGGTAATTACTTGAACTAAAACCTGAGGTGAAATTTTTTCCTGATCATTCTGAACCATTATTATCAAATAGTGTTTAGTTTTGAAAATTATTTTTTTCCTGCAAACTTGATAATGTTTTTAAATAAATTTAGCCTAAAATTACAAGGCAAAAAGTGGTTATATGTGAAATATAAAGTTCAGTATAATCATTTCCGTGACAACCAAGTTTATTCACAAGTAATGCCAAGCTGTTTTTTATACTTCTCATGCTTTCAAAGATGTTAGATCTTCATTTTGCATGAATTTTTTTTTTAAGAGAGAGAGAGAGAATTTTAATATTTATTTTTTAGTTTTCGGCAGACTCAATATCTTTGTTTGTATGTGGTGCTGAGGATCGAACCCAGGCCGCACGCATGCCTGGTGAGCACGCTACTGCTTGAGCCACATCCCCAGCCCATGAATTTGAATGAATATATTTTTCAGCCTCAACCTGTAGTTCCAACAACATTTCAGATATTGATGTAAATGTAAAGGAAATTTCCAAATTTTAAAGTCCATTTAATTGTACATTTGAAGAACTTCTACTTAACTTTTAATTAGAAGTGATTAATTTGAAGATTAATAACAAAGAAGGCAAATATCAAAAGAAGAATCTAATAAAATTCTGTACCCATCTTCCAACTAATAAATATGCTTAATTAAAATCATATGCTTGTAGATTGGTATTGTTATTTGGTAGAGCTTGTCTCTGAAAAGATATTTTCAAAGATATAAACATAAAATCTCATTACAGATCAGCTTACAGTAGTATTTGCAATAAATTTTGAGGATGGGAAACCCCAGTGAAGTGAGGTGTTATCACCCAAAAAAGTCCATTCTTTTTGTTAGCTGACTTATATTACGAAATAGAATATTTAATAAAGTTTGTGGAATTTTTTTCTTGATTACTCCTGTTGGCCTGTGAGAACTAAAATACTTATGACTCGTCCTTTTAAAGAAAAAGTTTGCAGATCCTTGTTCTATAACAGTGTTTCTCAAATACTAATGCATATAGTAATTACTTTGGATCTTGTTAAAATGCACATTCCTCTACAGAGGAATCCAAGAATTTGCATCTTAAGTGATGCAGTTGCTGTTGATCTGTGGACTGCATTTTGATTAGCAAATCTCTAGTATACAAGACTAGATTTATAGACAATGCTACTAATATTTATTAAGCATCTGTTATTTGCGAAGAGTTAGACCAGGGACTCTTATATTATTGCCTCTTCAAAAGATCTTGAAAACTTGTTAGAAGGTGTTAAAGAATTAAGGAAATGTTGGGTAAAAGTTTAAGGTTAGAATGTTGTTTCTTTTCCTTGGGGGTGTAGTTTCTCCTAAGACCTGATGTGGGAGGATTGAGGTCTTGGAGGAAGCAGTACATCTGAGAAAAACATAGGAAACAAGATGCTGGGCTGATCCAAGTGAAAGTGGACCTCATTTTCTCATCTTTTGCTTGGTGCTGGTATGCCATCAGTTACCAAGCCAAAGGGTGGGCATTGTGTATAACATTTTGCAAATATTTTCTTCCAGTCCTTTATTTGCCTTTTTACTTTGTAGCTGTCTTTTGAATTTGCAAAATTTTAAGTTTTTTAAGAAAACCAATTCACTGATTTAATTTTTTTGCTTTTAAAAATTGTGGTAAATATAATAATACAGAATTTGCCATTTAAACCATTTTTAAGCGTATGGTTTAGCAGTATTAACTACATTCACATTATTGTGCTAGCATCACCACCTTTCATCTCTAGAAGTTTTCCACATTTTCCAGTTAAAACTCAGTATCCATTAAATACTTAATTCCTTGTTCTACATCTCCCCAACTCTGGCAACCACCCTTATACATTATGTACACTTCTGGCTATAAGGAAGTATTATACATTATTTGATCTTTTGTGACTGGCTTATTTTACTTAGTATAATGTCTTTGATTTTCTCCAAGTTTTACCACACATTAAGATTTACTTTCTTTTTAAGGCTGAATGATATTCTCTTATGTATATAACACACTTTGTTTATCTATTCATTCATTGATGGGCACTTGGGTTCTATCTTTAGAGAGTATGACTAATGCTGCTGTGAACATGGAATTACAAATGTCTGTGTCCCTGCCTTTACTTTTTGTCATTTATATACTCATAAGTGCAATTTCTGTGTCATATATAATTTTGTGTTTAATTTTTTAAGGGACTGCTATACTTTTTTCCATAGTGGCCACACCATTTTATATTTACGTAAACATTGCACAAGGGTTTCACTTCCTTGCTGTGTCAGTAGCTCTCCAATAGTGTAAAATAAATGTCTGAGATAATTAACTTGAAAAGAGTAAAAGTTGGGCTGGGGTTTTGGCTCAGTGGTAAAGTGCTTGTCTAGCATGTACGAGGCACTGGGTTTGATCCTCAGCACCACATATAAATAAATAAATAAAATACAGGTATTGTGTCCATCTACAACTAAAAAATTTTTAAAAAGAGTAAAAGTTTGTTTTGGCTATGCTTTCAGAGGTTTCAGTCCATGTTCAATTGATCCTATTGCTTTGAGGCCCTTGATGAAGCAACATATCATGGCATTGGGCACATGGTAGAGCAAATTGTTCACCATGATGGTTGGAAAATGAAAAAGAAGGGCCCAGGGACCCAATATCCACTTGTAGGGCTCACCTCTAATGCCTAAACATCTTTCTACCAGACTCCACATCTTAAAGGTTTCACTACCTCCCAGTAAGTAGTGCCATGGACTGGGGACAAAGACTTCCATATATAGGCCTTTGGAAGAAATTCTTGATCCAGACTGACACTTGCCAACACTTTTTGATGTATGTGGTGCTAGGGATCGAACCCAGGGCCTTGGGCATGTTAGGCAAACACTCTGTCAATTCAGCTATATCCTTAGCCCTTGTTTTTTGTTTCTGTATGCTAGTAATCTTACGTGGATGTGAAGTGCTATCTCATTGTGGCTTTGATTTCTTTCCTTAATCATTAACATTACTCAATGTCTTTTCATGTGCTTATTGGTATGTTATCTTTGGAGAAATTTCTATTCACATCTTTTGTCCATTTTTAATTGCTTTTTGTTTTTCATTGTTGCATTATAGAAGTTCTTTGTATGTTCCAGATATGAGACCTTTATCAGACAGATGATTTGCAAATATTTTCTCCATTTTATGGGATATCTTTTTGTTCCATTGATTGTATTCTTTGGTGCACAGAAGTTTTGTGATTTTGATGAAGTCCAATTTATTTATTCTTTTATTTCCTGTTGTCATATTCAAGAAATCATTGCTGAATTCAGTGTCATGAGGTTCCCTTTATGTTTTTTCCTAATAGTTTTGGGTCTTCTGGTATCCATTTTATTTAAAAATTAAAATTAACACACTTTGTTTATTCATGATATGGAGTTCATGTATATGGCTATCCAGTTTTCCGAGCACCATTTGTTGAAAAGACTGTTCTTGCTTTGTTGAATGGTCTTGGTGAACTCAGTAATTTCATGTGGTAGTTTATTTTCTGGGCTGTTGTGACCCATTGATTTTTATGTTGGTCTTTATGCCAGTACTTTATACTTAGTTTTAAAATGTGACAATATGTTCAAAATGATCCTGTGCCAGTGAAGAACCAATAGGGATGTTTTTTTTTTTTTTTAATAACCCCAAACCTCAGTAGATTGTAAGTCCCAGTGTCAAGCTTAAGAATTGGTGGACTTGTCATATAATAGGTACTTGATTTGGGAATCCTAAACTTGAGCCACAGGGACTCTGCAAGAGAACAGAAGGTCATGAGAGATGGTCATAGTTAAAAGAGAACCAGGAGGGAATAGAAAGGTATGGTAGAATTTTGAACACTAGAATTATTTTTGTTTTGCTTTTGTCCCCCTATCCCTGCCCGCCCCATCCCCTATCAAGTAATAGTATACTTTTTGTTGTACTAATGGATCAGAGAAAAATGGGAGCATTGGCTATACTAAGGATGATGTGGTAACAAATCACTAGTTTGAGGAAAGAATTAAATGACTATATTAATGGCATGAAATTCAAGCCAAGGTGGACTTTTAAGAAAACAAACTAGGACAGAAGGAGGTAAAGGGGGGGGAAGAAGGTGCTAGAGAGATGATATACATGTGAATGTAAGATTTTATAGATATTGAAAAGAAATGAGATCAAAAGCAAGAGTTAAAAACTTTAGCTTTTTAGCTTTCTGTATTTTCTGAGATGGAATAAAGAGTGGATGGGAGGGGGATATATTCAGGTACAGAGATGCAAGTAAATGTGGAAAGATGGTCACTGTTCATAAGTCCTCTATCCAGATGAGAATGAAAGGTAAGTGAGGGAAATTTAAAAGGTAAAGTGTATAGGAACAGTTGTTAAACTTTAGGAAGTAATTAGGGTGTGTGGAAGAACTATTTTAATTTACAAATGTTCCCTATAATATCTTTCCTGTTACCTTTGAGAACCCCCATTTCTGAAGTTTATCTATCAGTAGAGAATTAGCAGACATAGATAAAATAATTTTTAAGACGTTAATTGAACTTCAACTAGAATTTGTGAGAGTGCTAAACCCCCCATCCCCACTTTTCAAGGTGATTGTTTAATAGTTGTACCTCAGTGATTTGCTTTAACCATGTGTATGTTTCATCTACTTTGTGAAAACTTAAATCTGTGAACTGTACAGTTGGCCCTTCAGCTTCTGGCATGCATGAATTCAGTCAATGACAAGTTTGAAAATGTTTGGGAGGAAAAACGTTGCAACTATACTGAGGAAGTACAGACTTTTTCCCCTTGTAATTATTCTGTAAACAATATGGTCTAACAGCTGTTGATATAGCATTGATACTGCATTAGGTATTATAAGTAATTTAGAGATGATTTAAAGTATAATGGGACTTGAGCATCTGTGGATTTTGGTATCCATGGGGTCCTAGAACCAATCATCCATGTAAAACAAGGGACAGCTGTACAAAAAAAATCTTCAGGGACCTATCAATGACAAAATAATCCTTCCCATTTTAAAATGTAGTTAGCTAGATAAGGCATAGAAACAAAATGAAAATTAAGTGGTGGTAATATCTATCTAAATTCTGTACAAGCTTATTATCAAAGTGATATTTTTCAAACTGTGGATTTGTGGTCCATTAATAACTCACAATTAGTGTTGTCTACTCCCCCTTAATGGATTAGAATAAAATAGATACCATACAGGACTCTTATTACTATAGTAGTTTCCATAGTGTAGTGTTTGTGGAAAACTTCTTTATGCATATAAGTATCTGTATACTGAATTGGAAGGAAAATATATTTCTTACTATAGGTTATAGTCAAAAGTGTAGGGCATTTTTTTGTGTGGTTTGTGGTACTGAGAATTGAACCCAGGGCTCCACCACTAAGCCATATTCCTATATTCCCAGTCCTTTTTATTTTTAAAAATTATTTCTTCTTTATTAAATTATTTATTTATTCTAATTTGTTATACATGAAGGCAGAATGCATTCATTTCATATTACACATATAGAGCACAAATTTTCAAGTCACTGGTTGTACACAAAGTATTTTTTAATTTTTTGTTTTGAGACAGGTCTTACCAAGTTGCTGAGGCTGGCCTTGGAATCCTCCAGCCTCAGCCTCCTGAGTTGCTGGGATTACAGACGTGTGCCACTGTGACTGGCAGGATGTTTTTGATAAATGTGTGAATATTATAAAAATCTTAAAGTCTCCTAATTTCATCAGTTTATAGCATTTGTTTGTAAATTTTCATTGACAACTAACTATATATTTTATGTTTGTATATGAATATGTACGTGCACAACATACACCCATGTACAGATCTGCATATGTATGTCTGTTTTTCTTTTTCTTAATAGGTGCAATGGATGAGCTTCATAGTCTGGATCCAAGAAGGCAAGAGTTATTGGAAGCTAGATTTACTGGAGTTGCAAGTGGGAGCACTGGGAGCACTGGTAGTTGCAGCGTTGGAGCTAAAGTGAGTAAAACTTTAATTTTTCTTTAATATTCTTTGTCTGTATTAAATTGCCTAAAATATTTTGTAAAGGAACTTTATATATTTGTTTAACAGCAAACTATTATTCCTTTTTTTTTTTTTTAGAGGAGAGAATTTTTTTTAATATTTATTTTTAGTTTTCAGTGGACACAACATCTTTATTTTATTTTTTTTTAATGTGGTGCTGAGGATCGAACCCAGCTCCCCGCGCATGCCAGGCAAGCGCGTTACCACTTGAAACACATCCCTAGCCCTATTATTACTTTTATAATGTGTTTAAAACGATAGTATTTATAAACTTGATTTTTGTTTTTTTCTGGTGGTGCTGGAAGTGGAACCCAGGGTCTTGTGCATGCTAGGCAAGTGTTCTACCACTGAACTATATGCCTCACCATCCTATAAACCTGATTTCTAATATAGCATAACATTTTTCAGGGACCTTATGTTATATGTTTCAAATAAAAGTCCTTTTAAGTACTCACTCATGATTAGTTTAGACCCACCCAGATAATCTGGGATAATCTGCTTAACTCAGAGTCCTTGTTCTCAGACACGTCTGCAAAACTCCTTTTGCCATGTAGGATAACAGTCATGGTTTCTGGGTATTAGTGTGTTGACCATTATTTCCTCTACCGTGTACCATCATTCTTTGTTTTTGTTTGTTTCCCAGTACTGGGGATTGAAATCAGGGGCACTTTCCCAGTGAACTATGCTCCCAGCCCTCTGTATTTTTTTATTTTGAGATAGGGTTTTGCTAAGTTGTTTAGGCTATCCCAAACTTGCCATTCTCCTTCCTCCACCTCTTTGAGTAGCTGGGATTACTGGTGTGTGCCACCAAATCCAACTGGTTTTCTTATATTCCCCCTCCCCCCTGGTTTTTTTTTTTTTTTTTTTTTTTGGGTGTAGCTGAGAATAATTGATAGGCAGTGAGTAATACTGAAGAAATTCCTAGTGGGATGTAATAACAATATTTCATGTTCTACCTTTAAATTCATCTGTGGTGTGTAGTAGCAATTCAGTTTTGTTTTTCCTCCATCTGGTGAACCAGTTTTCTCTACAATGCTTCTTAAATTGTCCATGTTTTTTTCACTGATTGGTGATACCACCTTTATCATATATACGACTTGTATATTTACTACATATCATTTGTCACATGATAGTATAGATGATTACTATGTATATATGTGAGTCTGCCTCTGTGTTTTTGTGCTAATATTACATTAAAATATTATTGTATTTTGGAATGTCTTCTAATATAGTAGAGCAAATCTCTTTTTGTTCTTTTAAGATCAGTTTATTTATGGATCTTTATTCCCTCATAAAATTTGAGTATCTCTTCATGTGCTTGTTAGGATTTGGGAATTCTGTAGTGGCTTATTTGTATCTGTTTCCTTAAAAGAATCAAGTGTGATTTTTTTTCTAATGCATTCAGTGTATAGATCAATTTGGGAAGTACTAACATCTTTATAAGATTAGGTTGTCCTATTTAGTCCATGAAATGTCTCCCCATTTTTATTCAGTTCTGTAGAATTTTTAAAATTTTACTTTCTAGTGTGTTACTGTAGCTTAAGATGTTTTTTTTAAGTTTTTAAAATCTGGTCTGGTGTCTAGCTGTCATATTATATGTATGTATGTGAGCGTGCATGTGTGTGTGTATATATGTGTGTGTTTGTATATATTATATATATGTATATATACATAATATATTATATATATGTATATATACATATATATATATATATATATATATATAATTATTTTCCTTAATGTTGTAACCACCTTCAAGTACTATGTTTTATTCTTTCCCTAAAAGAGGAATCATCCAATTTTTAATGTTTGCTATAGATTATAAGTATATAACCATGACCAAGTTAAAGAATAGCTTTTCTATTACTGGTTAGTTAAGAGCTTTTTGTTCATTTGTTTTAAAAACCTAAATGGTGTTGAACTTATAAAAGTTTCTTTTGTTGTTGTTTGAAAGAATCCTGATTTTTTCCCCTTTGGATTATTGATATGGTTATTTAGTAGATTTAAAAGTGTTTAAATTTGTTTGCATTTCTGTGATAAACTTAATTTTGATGTATTACTTTAAAAATATATTTATTGGATTTCATTTGGATTTTTATATAGAAACGTTGAAAGAAATAGATGTTACATACTGGACAAGTATAGTTCAGTGAGTGTTGTTTTTGATTTTGTTTTGTTTTGGCCATACTGGGGATTACCCAGGGCCTTCTGTATGCTAGATAAGTACTCTACCACTGAGATATATCCCCAGCTAGTTCGTTAATTTTTGACAAATGTATTCATTCTTGTAATCTTTATGCCTCTCAAGATACTCAGCATTTTTTTCACACTGTATCTGTTTTATAAATTAGTAGCATACTAGTCAAACAAAAGAATCTGGACCTCTTCACTATTTTCAGGTTTTTTTCAACAACATGAGTGTATCATGAGAAATATTCTTGGGAATATAAGAAGACATTCACCTGTAAAGCTGTAATAATTTCCATTTTTTAATTAGTGTATAGTTAAAATACTTTTTAAAAACCTCTTGTTGGGGGCTGGGGTTGTGGCTCGGTGGTAAATTGCTCGCCTAGCACATGTGAGGTGCTGGGTTTGCACATCAGCACCACATAAAAATAAATAAATAAATAAGTTTTTTTTTTTTTTTTTAAAGTATAACTTAAAAAAAAAAACCAAAAACCTCTTTTGTTAACTTGCTTTCTTCATAATCTCCTTTTCTGTTCATTCTTGCCAGAGTTCTGTTTAATCTAATGAATATTTCAGAGAAAAAGATCTTCACTTTAATCTGTATCTGTTTTTCTCCTCTTGTTTTTTTCCATTGATTTTTGCCTTAATTTACTTACTGTTGCTTTGGCCTTGCATCAATTGAAATGAGTGCTTATTTAGTTAATTTACTTCTATAGAGATGTAAACATAAAATAAAATGTATAGATCTTATGTGTTCAGTTCTGATATCTTCTCCTTGTGGTTTTTGCTAAGGTATAGTTTCCATGTAATAAAATTCACCCTTTTACTTATATAATTCTGTTGTAAATTTTTAAAAATATGGACAGCTGGTGGATACTCCCAGCCGTTCAGGAGGCTGAGGCAAGAGTTTTGCAAGTTCAGAGCCAGTCTAAGCAAAAACAAGGTGCTAAGCAACTCAATGAAACCCTGTCTCTAAATAAAATACAAAATAGGGCCAGAGATGTGGCTCAGTGGTTGAGTGCCCCTAGGTTCAATCCCCGATACCAACAACAACAACAAAAACAAACAAAATACAATTGTGTAATCTCCATTACAACTAAGATAAAAAAAATAGTTTCCTCACCCTAAAATATTCCCCCAAACTCCCTTTGTATCGAACCCCTCTAGGTTGCCTTGGCAACCACCAGTCTCTTTCCTGTTCAAGTTCTATAGTTGAGCTTTTCTAAAATGTCATGCAAATGGGAGTATGAACTCCAGTATGTAGTTTTTTGAGTCTTGCTTCTTTCAACTAAATGTAGTGGTTTCTTATGTGAGATTCACCAGTATTGTTTAATATTATCAATAGCGTGATTGTTTTATTGCTAATTAATATTATTCCATTGTATGCATACACCACACTTCTTTTTAATCCATTTCCCAGATGAAGAACGTTTGGGTTGTTCCCAGTGTTTCAGTGATTAGGAATAAAACTACTTTAAACATTTGTGTATTCTGCCCTCTTAGAGCTTTGGAAATAGTTTACATGTTGTAAATACCAAATAAAACAAAATATAGAATATTTTCATTCCTTCAAAAAGTTTTCTTCTGCTTCTTTCTAGTCAGTTCCCTCTTGTCAAATGCCCTCTGCCTCAATCCCTGATTTCTGTCACTACAAATGAATTTTGCCTGAATTGGGATTACATACAAACAGAATCATGCAGTAATTTTTTTGTATTTGACTTCTTTCACTTACCATATTTTTGATATTTATTGATGGTGCTGTTTTAAAAGTTCATTCATTTTTGTTGCTAAAAAGTATTTTATTGTATCAGTTGACCACATCATGGAGTGATAATCAGATCGGATATTTTTGTTTTGCATATCATGAATAAGTTTGTGTAACTTTCTTGTGTAAATGTTTTGGTGAATGTTTTCATTTCTCTTTGGAAAATACTTAGGTATAGAGTGGATATATACTTAAATTGTTTTGAAACTTCCAGAGTTTCAAAGTATATGAGAAATTTTTTCAAAGTGTATAAGAACTTCAATTTTTCTATGTCCTCACCAACATATGGCAATGTGATTTTTTTTCTTTTTTCTTTTGGCCATTCTAGCAAGTGGGAGGTTAGTATCAGCTCATTTATTTTAACCATTCATATATCCTGATTAATGCTGTCCTCTTAAGAATTCCTTTTTGTCCCACACATTTCAGTAGATGCTATATTATTGTTCAGTTTTATATATTTCATAATTGCCTTTATTTCCTTTTTAACACAGAAGTGCTAGCATGGCATATTCTGAGCTATTCTTTTGTTATAGATTTCTAATTTATTGCATTCTAATCAGAAAATACAGTTTATATGATTTCAGTCCCTGAATATGCTGTTTTATAAGCATTTCATATCTAAATAGCTCTTAATTGTATTTGTTCAGGTTTCTGAAACCTCCTTGTCCACTTGATTTGTCTTTTGCTGAAATATTATAGTGTGATTTTTGATTTATGTATTACTGCTTGCAGTTTATTAGTTTTTACTTGATACACATTTGAGGGTGTATTTTTACATGCATATATCTTGTTTTATTGTTCCTTTTATAACTGTATAATATTTATGTCACCTTCAGCTTCCTTTTCATGTTTGTCTTGGGTGTGTTTTTTGTCCTTTTGTACTCTTTAAGTACTTCTTATGAACAACATTTGGTTTTTGTTTGAAATATGAGTGTTTTCTCTCTTAAGTGGTGAATTCTGTCTCTGTTATTTGTTATAATTATTATTTTCTGACTCCCTTTCATCATACACTGCCTAATGCCTCCTTGTTGTGCAATATCTGTCTTCCATTGAACAGGTGAGTGCTGCTGTTTTAGTATTCCATTTTTAGAAGATGTTTTGGAGAACCGTGTATTTACAAGTTCTCAATGTTTCACCCCCCATAATAGGTTAGTTATTAATTACAAAAGAGAAAAATGTGTCTTTAAAATAGAAACCAGTGGTTCCCACTATAATAAATAAGGTCAAACTTTTCTTTGGCATGGTTACAAAAAGTCTGACATGTGTATCCTAAGGTAATGCAGTAGGAGGTACACAAGTGAGCTATAGTTTAAATGTTGCAAATGTTTATTTTTAATTTAATTGTGATAAAGTACCCCTTGGACATTCTCCTGGATAACTGGCCTGAACCCTTCAAAATATTCAATGCCATGAAGAACAAAGTGGAATAAGTGGGATTGTTCTAGGTTGTATTGAGACTAAAGATACATAGCAGCCAAATGTAATGTGTAAATCTGAATCCTAATTTGCTCCTGAATTAGGGGAAAAACAGTTACAAAGGACATCTTTGAGACAGTAGGAGAAATTTGAGTATTTATGTATGTCAGAAGATAATAATTAATGTTTGCTTTCATCTTTTGGGTATGTAATTTTTAAAAATTCTCATTTAAAAATAAATATAGGTGAAACTACAAATGTAAGCCAATAGTGAGCAATGCTCTTAAAATATTTTTATTTAAATGGATGATGATAATGTACCTTTGAAATGCAGTATTACTGGGTGGCAAATTTTAGTACCACTGAAGGTTTTTAATATAGAAGGACAATCTTTTTTTTTTTTTTTTTTTTTGGTACCAGGGATGATTGAACCCAGAGGTGCTTACCCACTGAGGCACATCCCCAGCCCTTTTATTTTTTTATTTTGAGAAAGGGTGTCTCTAAGTTGCTGAGGCTGGCTTTGAACTTGTGATCCTCCTGCCTCAGCCTCTCAAGTTGCTGGTAGTACAGGTGTTCATGCACTCACCCAGCAGTAAAAGCACTCTTAAGGATCAAATTTCTAATAGTGATGGTGCTCTGGGAGAAAAGGGTAGGGAGAAAGGTGATAAGAAAGTCATCTAGGGGAACAGAATAATAATTAGGATTTTATTTATCTGTAAAGAAGACCATTATTATGTTTACTAAAAGTAAGAAAGTGAACACAGACAACAGAGGTGATGTACATAGAAGTGTAAATTACTGCAGTGGGTTTTGGAAGGTAGAATAAAAAGAGACATAATCCAAGTAAGGGAAGGAGAAAGAAGAAACAAAGTATTTTACTTTTATATGCTGTTATATAAGATAGAAGAAATAAAACCAAGTATATATTATCATAGGAAATGGGAATCCCTCTATAGGCTGTTGACAAGAAACATCTCTCTAAAAATGACAAAACTTCTGAAAAGAAAGTATTATAGATAATCATAGAAAAATAAAATACAGTTAAAATATAAGTTGAGATCAATTTTGTCCCCAACTCAAAACTCTCCAGAGATTTTCAGTTGTACTTAAAATTCAGAATCTTCACTGTGCCAACAAAGCCTTCTAAGATCTAGCCATTGGTAGTTGCTCATCTCTGTTAACAGCTGTACCACCGTGGTACCTTCCCTGGCTTATCTGCCAGGTGCTTTATAGTTCTTCCTCACTTTATTCAAATTTCTGCTCGAATGTCACCTCTTCAGGGAAGATTTCTCACTGTGCTGTGTAGGATGATACCTATGTTATACCACCCCATTCACTGCCTCCTCCTTTTTTTAAAACTAGAGCTATTGGTTCCTTCATAGTATGAAACGTTAATGTTTGTTTATTGTGTTTCCCTTCTTGTGATGGAAACCCCAAGATTACTTAGACTTGAATCTGTTTTTATAGGCTAAAGATAAAGAAGTTATGATAGTTGTAAATTTTTACCTGCCAAACCGTTCTGGAAATATATGGTGGATTTGTTAAAACACAATTGTATTTAAAGATTTTAATATAATTCTTTTAGATTTAAACTGTTCAAATAAATGAGCAAAACTATGTGGGATATGCTTGATTTGATGAATATAATCCCTTCCTCCTACAGAGTCAGCCCTCATTATTTGAGGATTCCATATTTGCAAATTCACCTACTTGCTCAAATTTGTTTATTACTTCAAAAATAAAACTCTTATTGCTTTTGTTGTCATCTAAGGGCCTGCACCTATGGAGAATGGTGAAAGATTTGAGTTATCTGAGACTGAACAAATTGACACTCTTTTAACTTTCTTCTCAGCAGCATATGGATCCTTCTTTAATATAGACTGTGTTATGTAAGATATCCCATATGTTGGCATACAATTGTAATGTTACCTTAATATAATTTTAGCCTCTGTAGGTTATTTTGATAGCTCCCTTTCCACTGATATTAATTTTTATGTTGTTTGTTTTTTTCTTGATTAGACTTGTTTGCTTTTTATCAAATTAGCTGTATTATTCTCTGTTTCATATTACTTCTGCTCCTATTCTTTTTTTCTTCCTAGTACATAATTTGAAAATAATCTGATTGTTATTCTAGCTTTTTTCTGATACCAGTGCTTTAAGTTATAAATGTTCATCTGAGTACTGTTTCATCCCAGACATCTGATATTTTAAGCTTTTATTATCACTCAGTTCAACGTACTTTTTATTTCTTGTGCTTTCTTCCTTGATTGCTGAGATATTTATAAGTGCGCCGTTTAATTTTGAAATAGTTGACTTGTGGGGGTGATGTTCTATATTTCTTAAGGTGATTGATTTCTAATGTAATAAATCATGTAGAAAATAGTCTGCATGATTTCAAATTTTTAAAAAGTAATGGAAATGCTTTTTATATTGATTGTATTGGGTACATACATGTCAAAACTGATCATATTGCATACTTCAAATATGTGTATTTTATTGTAGTTCAATTTTACCTCAGTAAAGCTATGGGAAAAGAAAAAACAAACCAAAAAGCTGAACACGATGACTCATGCCTATACTTCCGGCTATTCTGAAAGCTGAGGCAGGAGGATTGAAAGTTTGAGGCCAGACTCAGTAACTTAGTGAGACCCTATTTCAACATTTTTCAAAAGGGCTGGTGATGTGGCTCAGTGGTAGAGAGGCCTTGGTTTGTATCTGGTACTGCAAAAAATCAAAACAAACAAACAAAATGGACATTTTGGGGGGGCGTACTGGAGATCGCACTTGACTATTGAGCCACACCCCCAGCCCTTTTTTGTATTTTGTTTAGAAACAGGGTCTTGCTGAGTTACTTAGTGCCTTGCCTAATTGCTGAGGCTCGCTTTGAACTTGCAATCCTCTTGCCTCAGCGTCCTGAGCTGCTGGGATTACAGGCATGCGCCATTGTGCCCAGCCAAATTGACGTTCTTTTTTAAGCTTTCATACGGTATTCTTTCCTCAGTTTATTTAGTGCTATATTTTTCACATTTTTGTTAATGACCCCCAAACATAGTTCAGAACTACTGCCTAATATTTATAAGAAGGCTGTGTGCTTTACAAAAGAAATATACATATTGATAATTATAGTGCTATGGTCATAAGTTAAATGTTAATGAGTCGATAATATATCTATTAAGTAAGGTGTCTTTAGACCTAAATACAACAAGGTTATGTATTGATCAATAGACCAAATTTTGTTCAGAAGCTTACAGGAACATAACTCTTTATTTCCCCTAGAAGTGATGGTTCCTTATTAATTAATTCAGCATTTACAGCAAATAGTAAGAAACAACTGGAAAGAAAACCTTTATTCTATAATTCATACTTTTGTTTTTAATTTATCTGTTTATTTTACTTGCCAGACCTTTATGGCACAGGTTTGTGGCATTGTTGTAAGGTTATAGATAGAAGGTAAAAGCAAATGTTTCCAATTGTAATGATGTAAAGTTTCCATGTAGCTGTCACTTGGGGAAAGAAACTAAGTGGAAGATATATTTTCTTATGTTACATAGAGAGAAGTTACGGCACACAGTTAAAACTTTAAAAAAATTACGTTGTTAAAAGTTAATGTACTGATTTATAGAATAAAAAATGAAATTAAATATATCAGAAAAGGGGAAACTGTGGTGCCAACAAAAATAATTCTCCTCTTCTGTGGCAGGATCATAAAGGACTTATTGAAATATGGCATGAACAGTAGATTACTTGTTTGAAAGAAAGGAAATAGCAAAGGAAAAAAGAAAAGATGAAGCTATCTTTTTATTGATTTGGAAGTTTCTTCAAGATGCATTAAGGGAAAAATGTATTGCAGGGCACTCTGTTTAATACCAGCTTTAAGAAGAGAGGAACCAAAGAAGATATACTTAATTTACTTGTGTAGACAGAGAGATTCTAGAAAAATACTCAGAAATGAACTGAAGTAGCTCGTTTACATTGTCTATTTAAAATCAATTTCATTTATTTTTTATTTTTATTTTTTATATTTTTTCATTAATTTATTATATATGACAGCAGAAAGTATTACAATTCATATTATAGATATATAGCACAATTTTTCATATCTCTGGTTGTACACAAAGTAGAGTCACACCGCTCATGTCTTCATACATGTATTTAGGGTAATAATACCATCTCATTCCACCATCTTGCCTACCCCCACCCCCCAATCCTTCCTCTCCCTCTGCTTTTCCTCTTTGCCCTATCTAGAGTTCATCTAATCCTTCTATGCCTCCCCATTATGAATCAGCATCCTTAAATCAGAGAAAACATTTGGCTTTTTTTTTTTGGATTGGCTAACTTAGCATTATATTCTCCAACTCCATCCATTTACCTGCAAATGTCATAATTTTATTCTCTTTTAATGCTGAATAATATTCCATGTGTATATATACAAAATTTCTTTATCCATTCATGTACTGAAGGGCATCTAGGTTGGTTTTACAGTTTAGCTGTTGTGAATTGTGCTATAAACGTTGATGTGGCTGTGTCCCTGTAGTATGCTGATTTTAAGTCTTTTGGGTATAGACCAAGGAGTGGGATAGCTGGGTCAAATGGTGGTTCCATTCCCAGTTTTCCAAGAATTCTCCATACTGCTTTCCACCAATTTGCAGTCCCACCAACAATGTATGAGTGTGCCTTTACTCCACTGTGGCCGTTCAGACTAGAGTGAGGTGAAATCTTAGAGTAGTTTTGATTTGCATGTCTCTAATTGCTAGAGATGTTGAACATTTTTTCATATATTTATTGATTGATTATAAATCTTCTTCTAAGAAGTGTCTGTCAGTTCCTTGGCACATTTATTAATTGGGTTATTTGTTTTATTGGTGTTACAGTTCTTATTCTCGGAAAACTTTGAGTCTCTGTGTGTGTGTGTGTTTGCATGTGTACCTAATGTTTATTTGAATGTTTATATAAAGGGTTATATACTGCTATATTTTTTGTTGTTTGTCAATAAAAAATTTACTTGTTTAAAAAATATATGTGCTGATATTGTCCAGAAAAATTTAATAAGTTTATTTATAATTGTTATGTAGTCAAACTGTTGAAACTTATTTACTGATACATTCTGACTTGCATTAATGCTTTATGTTCCTGCATTTATATAAAAAATTCAAACAAATTAAAATGGGAAAACTGCCAATATCTGATTTCTATACCTTGTTTTCCCTCTTGAAATCATACACTTAGGTAGGTACCTTTTGACCCCATGGGGAAAATATCTGATGTTCCAAAATACCAAAAATGGGAATTTTTTTTTTCCCAGAATGAAATGTTTCCCATCATAATGAATTCTTATTCTCCATGTATGTGGCTTGTACTGGATGTCTTTTGGCATAATTGTTACATGTTTGATATGAATAGCACACAGGTTGGTGTGTTCAAAACAGGCCAACCAGATAGATCTCACTTGACTCGTGCAAACCACCAGTAATTGGTCTGGAAGTGCAGATCTGTTTTGAAGACTTGAGTAATTTCTCACAACAGACACTGGAAGGGGGTGGGATTTATGAATCATAAGTTCAGTGGACTTTTAATAATGTCAGATGTCACAAAGTGTTGCAGTTCCTAGACTTGGGATGAGATTTCATCATCTGTCCAGTAGTCGGTGCATTTGGAAGTGACTTTAGTAGCTGATTGCTTCCTGAGTGCTTTACCACCCTGTTGATTTGAGGAGGACTCAGCTGAGATAAGCCTGATATTGACACCTCCTTAGCCCACTTCTCCTTCAGCTAGAGCTTCATTGGCTAATGGCTGCACTGGTGTTAGAGAATAGCAGCTGCAAACACAATTAAAAGATGACTGATGCTGAGCCTATCCCTGCTATATGCTATATACTGTATTTTGTCAAGCTTTTTTTCTTTTATGCTCTTTCTCTCCAGTAATTTGAACTTTTATATCTTTTTATACTGAAAGATAATTCACATACCATAAAATTGACCCATTTAAACTATGCACTCAGTAGTTTTTAAATATATACACAGTTGTTCACACACCACAATTGTCAAACTCCAGAATGTTTTTCCTGCCCTCTAAATGAAACCCCTGACCATTAGCAGCAACTTCCCTGTTCCCCTACTTTATACTCTAGTTCCTGGAAGGTACTAGTTTACTTTTTGTCTCTCTAGATTTTTCTATTATGGACATGTCATATAAATGCAGTTATACACTATGTAACATTGTGTCTGGCGTTTTTCACCTGGCATAATGTTTTTATGGTTCATAAATGCTGCAGTACATATATCAGTACTCATTTCTCTTTATGACCAAATAATTCCATTATATGGATATGTCACATGTTATTTATCCACTCATGAGTTAGTGGACATTTGGGTTGTTACCATTTTTTTGGACAATAATATTATGAACTGTTAGGAACACTTTGGTAGTTTTTGTGTAGACGTGTGTTTTAGCTCTCTTGGGTATGTAGGTAGGAAAGGAATTCTACGGTGGCTCTGTGTTTAATATTTTGAGAAACTACCAAACTGTTTTTTAAAATAGTTTTGCCATTTTACATTTCCATCAGCAATGTATAAGCAATTCTAATTTCTCCACATCCAGGGCTTGTTAATTTTTTTATTATAGCCAGTCTGAGTGGTGTGTGAAGTGGTGTCATTGTGTTTTGATTTGCATTTCCTTAATGATTGGAAATCTTTACTTTTCATGTACTTACTGTTCACATATCTCCTTTGGTGAGATACCTATTCAAATCTTTTACCCGTTTAAAAACTTGGTTATTTATTCACACTTGAGTTCTAAGGATTGTACATATCAAGATATATGATTGCATATTTTCTCTAATTCTTTGAGTATCCTATGTAAGAAACCATTGCCTAATCTAGGGACACGGACACACACACACACACACACACACACACACATAGTGTTTTCTGGTAAAACACGTATAGTTAGTTCTGGTTCTTAAGGTCTTTGATCCATTTTGAGTTCATTTGTGTATATTTAGGAGGAAGGGAGTTCATATTCATTCTTTTTCATGTGGTTAGCCAGTTAATTTCAGACTCTTTTGTTTAGAAGCCCTATTTTTTACCATTGCTTTGTCTTGGAACCTTTGCCTTATCTCTATGGCCCAATTTTATGCCCCACCTTTCATCTTTTCTTCATAGTCCTACTTTTATCCAGTCATATCAGACCACCAGTGGTTCCATAATGAGCATAGTTTTTCACATCTTTTTTCTGTTGAACATGCAGTTAACTTTGCTTCACTTGCCCTTATCCCCCTTTTTCATCAGATTCACTGCTGTTTAAATGTCAAAGGTCAAATGTTTTATGACTGCTTCTTTTCACCTGATTGCCCAAATCAAATTTGGCAAACCTATGTCCTTTCATTGATAATCTATATGTACCAGAACAGATTTTACCCTATTACATGTTAATTTATTTTTTACAGACTGCTAAGATCTTGAGTACAAGGGACTGTGGCATAGCTCAGTTGCTTAATTTGTGGAATGAAATAACTTTAAGAAATCAAAACAGTATACCTTTATTCTAATTCTGTTTTGAAAACCTTGGAGGCTAAGGCTATTAGAAGACTAGAATTGAGACATAGATGTATTCTAAAGAAAACTGGAGAAAATATTTGAATTACACCTGGAGTTCCCATGGCTCATGTAGTCTTTCTGGACTTGCTCTAACATTGTGCCCCTAGTGATGACCAACAAGATCTCTAGTGAGATTTTGTGCCTCTAGTAAGATCCAACATGGTATTTGGAACTGAAAATAGGACCAGGATTTGTTTGGTTTACTAATTTACTTATTTCTGTGCTGATAACATTATATGGAAAACAAAATAAAACACCCACTTGCTTCATTCCCTCAGCTTTTTTTTTTTCCTTTTCAGTGCTATGTTGAACCCAGGACCTCACACATGCTAGGCAAGTGGTCTACCTTTGAGCTGCATCTCCAGCCCTCAGCATATATTTAAAATACTGATTATGTGTAAAGTTTCATTTAATGTTCTTGGTTTCCATACAGAAAACACAAACCCTATTTCAAATTCCTTATAGTCATTCTAGTAACGGCCTCAGGAGTTGGAGGGTGATCTTAGTTTGTAGGTTAAATCCACATTTCATATTCTGTTAAAATGTGACACATTCCCATTGGCATATTAAGTGGATGTTTTGGAATATTTGTGAACTAAAGATGTTTGGGGAGATGGGAAACATACCACTGGCTTTGCCTTTGTACCCATAGATGCAAACTGAAATTTAAACTCCTTAATTAATATTTAGAATTAATTGGCAATTAACAGAGAGGTAAGAACAGAATAGTGGATGAATAATGGGCAACTCAGAATCAAGAACCAGCATAGTGGTAGTACTGATTGAGATTGAGGGTAGGGACCAAAACTTAGCCTGTTTTACAGTTTTACCTTAGAGCTCATCCTTGTCAAAATATTCAGTGTGCCCTTTTAAAATTAAATGTTATATATGGATAAATTATCTTGTTTTTAAGATAGTGATTTTCCACTTCATTCCGTTCCATATTTTCTGCCAAACCATTGTTAAATGATTTACATTTTATATTAATATTGGACTTTATTTGCAGAAAAAGAAACGAACTCTAGCTACCTTAAACAAAGAAGGGAAGATTTTGGCAGATATTGTGTAATTCATAGAATGGTTCAGAGGCTTGGAAACCCAGACTTAGGAATTGGGGCAACTCTGGGTCTCTAGGCAGCAGGAAATACTCACATTCTGATTCTATATCTCTACTGGATTCAAACACACACACACATACACACACACACACACTCTTTTTCTCTCTCACTCTCCTTTCCCCATCCTTCCTTTATTATATCACTTTCAAGACACAGAATTCAAGGGGAGAGAGTTGATTATTTGAGTACTGGTTTTGTGCTTTCCCTTTGGTTTCTTGGCTGTTGGTATGGGTGGAGAGTATATATGAAAGGAGTTAAAGTAGTTAGGCAAATTAATCTGTAGTTTTCCAGAAGGAAACTCGTGCTGTCTTGAACTTGGAATGAATGTTGAGCACCTAAAATGGAAAGTGTTTACTGTGTTTTGTATCAAAAGACTTGAATTTCAAATTTCAGATTTAAGACTGCTTTTTTAGGGAAGTGAGGAATTTTTTTCACTAGATTATAGCTGGGTAGGTGGGGGCATCTGTTGGTGAAATATAGCATTGCACTCTTAACTGTAAAAGCATTTCCATTCATTCTCATTCTTTCTTATGTATACACACATGCACATTCCTACCGTATTTTGTTGTTGTTGTTGTTGTTGGAGGGGGGGATATGGTCTATAGCAAAGGTGTATAACTTTTTCTCTGTAGGTCCAAGTAGTTAATATGTATATCATATGGTACATCATACACAATGTCTCAGTTGTTCTGGTTAGTTCTGCTGTCATAGCACTAAAGTAACCACAAATTGTATGTAATCAAATGAGTGTGGCTATGTCCCAATAAAATTTTATGTATAAAAATAGATGGAGAGCTATATAGTTTTCTGACCCCTGGTCTATAGCAACTCTGTCCAACAGAATTTCTATAATGGTGGCTCTGTTTTATATCTGTGTGGCCTGTTATGCTGTTAGTTGACTTAAAATATGGCTAATGCAACTGAGAAAATTAATTTTTAAATGTTAATTTTAATAGTCTTGGTTAAAAAAAAAAAAAGGTATCGGCTAGTTTAAATATTGTTTTTTTTCACCATACTGTTGGCCAGAATACCAATGAAAACCTTATAGGGTTATATATAACTGCCCTCAGGGAATTGCAAACCAGAACCACAATGAGATATCTTCTTACCCAGTAACAATGACTATTATTAAAAAAGCAAAATAATCAATGCTGGCAAGAATGTGGATAAGAAAGAACTCTTTTGTCTTTTGAAAAATTTTTTGTAGTTATAGATGGGCAGAATGCCTTTATTTATTTATTTTTATGTGGTGCTAAGGATTGAGCCCAGTGCCTCACATGTGCTAGGCAAGTGCTCTGCCACTGAGCTACAGCCTCAGCCCAATGGGAGAACTCTTAGTCACTGATCGTGGGAATGTAAATTAGCATGGCCCTTATGGGGAACTACATGTAGATTCCTCATGTTTTATTCAGCAGTTTTTTCTTGCTGTGGCTAAAAGATCTTACCAGAACAATTTTTGGAGGAAAAATTTATCTGAGGGCTCACGGTTTCAGAGGTCTCAATCCATAGACAGCAGGCTTCATTCCTTGGGGCTCAAGGTGAGGCAGAATATCATGGCGGAAGAGTATGGCAGAGGGAAGCAGCTCACATGGTGATCAGCAAGCAGGGAGAGAGTGTCTCCACTCTCCAGATACAAAATATATAGCTGATAGCTACACCCCCAGTGAACTACTTGCTCTAACTACACCCCACCTACTTCCAGTTACCACTCAGTTAATTCCCTGGGGTGAAGTTGAGTAATTCACTGATTAGATTAAGGCTATAACCCAATCATTTCTTCTCCAAACCTCTTGCATTATCTTGCATGTGATCTTTTGGGGGATACCTCACATTCAAACCATAAGACCTCATAAAACTAAACATACATTCCCAGTGTCTACCAGCTATCCCACTTCTAGTATAAATCCAAAAGAAATTAAATCGGCATATCAAAGAGATACCTATATGCCCATGTGTATTGCAGCACTATGTACAGTAGTTCAGATGTGGAGTCAGACAGATGAATGGTTAAGAAAAATGGGACACACATACACACAATGAAATATTATTTAACCATTAAAAAATGAAATGCTGTGGTTTGTGGGAGAATTAGATGGAAGTAGAAGACATGTTAGGTTAAATAAGCCAGACACATAAATAAACATTTTCTTTCTTATGTGGTAACCAAAAATGTTGATCCCCAAATGATAGAGAGTAGCACTACTTAGAGGCTAAGAATGGTAGTTGGGAGGTTGGATAAAATGAGTATCACAGTTCAGTTAGATAGGAGGAACACATTCTAGTAGCAGTAGGGCAACTATAGTGTACATTAACTTGTTGTATATTTGTAAAGAACTAGAAGAATGCCAGATACAGTGGCCCACACCTGTAATCCCAGTAGCTCAGAAGGCTGAGGCAGAAGGATCACAAGTTCAAAGCCAGCCTCAGCAATTTAGCAAGGCCCTATGCAATATAGTGAGACCCTGTGTCAAAATTAAAAAGGCTAGGGATGTAGCTCAGGGATAAGGTGCCCCTGAGTTTAATCCCCAGTACCAAATAAAGAAAGAAGAAAAAAAGAACTAGAGAGGATCTAGAAGAAATGGTAAGGAAATGAAAATACTAATTACCCCGATTTGATCAATACACATAGTATACGTGTTTTGAAATATCACACTGTACCCCATAAATAATGTGCAATTATAATTGAAAAGAAAGAAATTAAAATAATTTTAAAAGTAGAGTTATATTGTAATTAGGGAAAGCATTTCTAAACTGATTCTGATGCAGAATTAAATTTTGATACTGAAGCTAAGTAAGAATAAATGGGGGAGCTGCAATTGTAGCTCAGTGGTAGAGTGCTTGCTTGCCTAGCATTTGTGGGGCACTAGATTCCATCCCCAGCACCACAAAAAGTAAATAAATAAAATATTCTGTCCCTGTACAATTTAAAAATACTTATAAAAAAAGAATAAATGGATACTAATCTATGAAGAATTGTTATAGTTATGTTCTCCAAGGAATCAATAATGAGATTATCAACCTTTTTAAATAAGTGCTTTTTACAAGAAACGCCTTGTGATAAAATATGAAGATTTTTATGTCAATAGTGAAATTAGATAAATTGCAGAGCTTCTAAGTAGTTTTCCTTAGTACATATAGAGTAATGCATATATCGTAAGTATATTTTTGTTGATATTGTTGTTGTACTGGGGACTGTACCTGGGGCCTCGTGTATGCTAAGCAAGTACCCTACAACTGAGCCAAATCCCCAGCTCATAAGTATATTGCTCAATGAATTTTCAGTAACTAAACACAGTTATGTAACTGGTACCCATAGAGAAATAAAGATGGTTCCCATAACATGATTGTGACATAGAAAAAAAATCACCAAGAATCTATGAATAAAACTAAGAAGTAAATTAATCAAAGTCATTGGATATAAATCATGTATTAAAATTATTATATTTGTATATGTCAACAACAATTAAATGGAAAATGAAGTTATTAAAATGATACTATGTACAGCAGTATAGGAAATACTCAAGACATTGTCACTGAAAACTGTAGAATGCAGAAAAATCAAAAAACCCTAACCAAATGAGAGGTATAAAGTTCATGTTTTGGAAGATAGTGTTATAATGCTATCACTTCTTAAAATGTTCTATTGATTCACTGTAATCCCACATGGTTTTGAGGAGTGGAGAAATTGGCAGGCTGATTCCAAAACTTATATCAAATTATAAAGGCCAAGTATGGTTAAGGCAGTCTTAAAGGAAATACAAAAACAAAAAAAGGCTGGGGGGAGGTACAAAGCTGAAGGAACTATACTATTAGATATCAAGGAATATAATAAAGTTAAAATAATTAAATTAGTGTAATATTGACAAAAAGGTAGAAAAAAGTATATCAATAGAACAGAACAGAGTTCAGCAACTGTCATCCTATGTCATAACTTGATTTATGACAAAGGTGACACTGCAGTGCCTTGGGAAAAAGGTGATTTTATAATAGATGCACTAGAGCAATTGGATATTTGTATGGGGAAATAAAAATCCCTTAATTCCCAGCTCTTACCATGATACAAAAACGAATTCCAGTTAAATTGTAGTCACAATAAAGTTTTAATAAGAATAGACTATGTTTGTGAGTTGGATCGACAAATTTCATAAATGGGTTATACAAGGCACAAACATAAAAAAAAAAAACATTTGTAAATTTAACCATGTTTAAAATGACAAAAAAAGAGAGTGAAAAGGCAAACCATCAAAGACCTATAACCCAGAATGTAGAAAGAATTCCTACAAATAAGAAGTAAGAGTCACACAATCTTTTAGGCCTATAATTATAATTGATAGAACTTTGTCCCATCCTTCCAGCCTTAGATGCATTCTTCCCAAAGTCAGTTCCTCTTCTTTTGTAGCTTTTTTTACATATGTATTTTAAATTATGATAGTTACTTATCTTTCAATTTCAGATAGTTATTGACTTTGTTTTATAGAAAATAAGGAGTTGGGTCTTTCAAACAATCCAGTCTTATACCTTTTTTTTTAAAAAAAATTCTTGTTGTTGTAGACGGACAGTATGTCTTTATTTTATTTGTTTTATTTTTATGTGGTGCCGAGGATCGAACCCAGTGTCTCTCATGTGCTAGGCAGGCACTCTGCTGCTGAGCTATAGCCCCAGCTCCAGTACTCTTAAAGAAATATCCACACTTTCCTGTTCCCCTCCTCATTTTTTTCCCATCCTAATTTTGATAGCACTCAGTATTTCAGTTTATGATTAATTCAGTTTTTCAGTGTTCATGTTTTGACTGGAAATTTACTCATAGGTGAGTCATGCAGATTTTCATTATTACATTTCTTCTTTTGTGTAACTTTTTTTCCCCGTAGAGTTAATAGTAGATGTCTTTTTAAGTTTTTTTTTAAGTACAATGTGATTATCCATATATTCACCAGTAAACATGTACCAGTCTCTCTTATTTTAAAATACAAATTATTTTTTTCCTTCCCTCTTTTCCTTTATTTTTAGACATCACTCCCAAAGTCCTTCATTCTTCTCTTTTTGTCCATGCTAGTTATTCTTTATATCTAGGATGCATGCCATTTGAGAATCTTATTTTATATATTTTATTATTATTATTATTATTTAGATGTACATGACTATAGAGTGCCTTTTGGCATATTGTACATACTGGTGTATAACTCTAATTAGGATTCTATTCTTGTGGTTGTACAAGATGTGGAGTTACCCTGGTTGTGTATTCATATATAAGGATAGATCATTAATTCCACTGTCTTTCCTATTCCCCTCCCTGCTCCCTTTCCTTCATTCCCTTTGGTCTAATCCAAGGACTTCCATTCTCCCCACCCTCCCTTGTTATGAGTTAGCATCCACATATCAGAGAGACTATTTGGCCATTAGTTATGGGGGCCTGGCTTATTTGACTTAGCATGATATTCTCCAACTCCATCCATTTACCAGCAAATTCCATAATTTTGTTCTTCTTTATGGCTGAGTAATACTCCATTCTGTATATATATACCACATTTTTTTAATCCATTCATCTGTTGAAGGACACCTAGGTTGATTCCATAGCTTGGCTATTGTGAATTAGTTGTTATAAACATTGATGTAGCTCTGTCACTGTAGTATGCTGAGAATCTCCTTTTTTATCATGAAAATTCCTGTTTTTGTGTGTCCTGCGTTTGAGCTCCTGTTCTTGCATCTTGTATCTTCTTTTCTTGGTTTATTCCTTTGTTTTGATGGAAGAGATTCTTTAGTCACTTCCTAAGAAAAGGTATAAGGGTGATGAATTTTTGTTGTTGAGATCTTGCATATTTTGTACCTCCTACTTGCTTGTTAGTTTATCTGGGGAGTAGAATTCTAGATTGGAAATCATTTTCTTAGAATTTTCAAAGCATTTTACTGCTGAGCACTCCACTGCTGTTTTGAATCCTGATAACTTTGTAAGTGACCTGTACTTCTCTGAAAGCTTTTTATGATATTTTCTAGCATTTAAAATTTATTATAATATGTCTTGGTGTGGTCTTGAATTCAGTATGCTTGGTTCAAAACAGGTGTCCTTCCAGTCCAGAAACTCACACGTTATAGTTCTGGGAAAGTTTCTTGAATTATTTTTTTGGATAATTTGAACTACTCAGTTTTAAAATTCTTTTTTCTGGAGCTCTCATTATTTAGACCAGGATTTCTTGCATTGATTCTCTAGTTTTCTTTTTTCTTTCAATTTTATTTAGTCTCTATGTAAGGGAAGATTTGGGGATGATTTCTTCAGCTTTATCTGTCCTCTCCCCACTTTTTTGTACTTTACTTGTCACTTACTTAATTTCCAGTGAATATACTGGTGATGATTTGTATGTGAAGTTTTTCCCCTGCTGCCTGGATTAACTTTTACTGGTTTCATTTTATTTTTATTTACATTTCTTCAAACATGTAGTGATGTTGTCTTTTGTTTCTTCTCTGTGCCTTATGTACTCAAACACTTATTAGATGCTTTGTGTGAGTAGGCAGGGCTTATTGTCTGATGGATTTTTTAGTAGGATAACCTAGCTGGGTGAAATTTCTTTGAGGGATTTACAACTTAGTATCTTGTCTTTTGAAATGGTCTGCTTTTCTGGAGAGAAAATAATCTTCCACCTGTGGAGGATAAATGTGACTGCTAACTTTCTAGAATAAAACATGGGAAAAAGATTAAGTTAGGTCTCTTTTTTCACCTGTACTTAATCTCTTCAGTTTCCTTAATGATGGTATCTTATATGCCTCAGTGCAAGGTTCTCCTGGCTCATGATTTCCACAGAGTAAATGTGACCTCCAGTATTCATGACAAATCAGCAGTCACTTATATCCTTCTTTTGTTCTCAGGTATGCCTTCTCTATCTGCTTTAAAATTTTTTTTCCCCTTTTGGTTATGATGTGCCTTGGTATGGTTTTCTTTGTACTTAACCCGATTGGGAGAATTGGTGAACTCTTATAAATTAACGTCTTCACCAAGTTTTGAAATTTTCTTCAAATATTTTTTTCTGCTCCATTTTATGTCCTGTGACTCTCATTACATATATGTTCAATTACTTACTAGTGTCCAACAGATGCTAATTTAAAGCTTTTTCTTTCTGTTATTTAATGTGAATAATTTCTTTGACCTGTCTTCAATACTGTCCTTCTCAGTTCTGCTTTTATGCCCATCTAGTGATTTGTTTTTTATTTCAGAGTGAAATTTTCAGTTCCAGTATTTACATCTTTTTCACAATTTTCATTCTGCAGAAATTTCCAATTTGTTCATTTATTATAAGCATATTTCCCTTTTTCGTTTTAATCATGTTTATAGCTAATTTAGCTGATTCTAGGATCTGTGTTACTTTATAGTTTCTCTCTATTGAATGTCTTTTTCTCAAGTGTAGGTCATAAGAGTTTGTTTCTTCATATGTTTAGGAATGTTGTATTTTTTCTATACTCTGAATGACATACCGTAGTGACTGGGGATTGTTGTATTCTGGAGAATGTTGATTTCCTTCCTTCCTTCCTTCCTTCCTTCCTTTCTTTTTTTTCTTTCTTTCTATTTTATTTGTAGGCAGTTAATTTAGCTGAACTGACATCTAAACTGCGCCTGCCAAAGGGGGCCAGCAGCTCAGCATCTCTGTTCAGTTGTTTTAGCCTTACCTGGACTGCTTATAGTCTTTCCCACTTGTACATGAACAGCTAGAGAGGTGGGCAGAATTAATATGCAGAGTTCAGGACTCTTTCTTTGTGGTTCTCTATTTTCCAGCATATTCCTCCTTCCTTTTCAGCTATTATAGACTGAAACTGGTTTTTAAAACCAGTAAAACTTAAGATTTAATCAAAAGTTTTAGTTGCTGACTCTTAGGGCCTTCCTTCAGAAAAAAAAAAAAAAACTGTAAAAATAGGAAGCCCTCCAAATCTGTTCCCATCCTCAAAGTGTTAATCTCTCATTTGGTTGCTCAAGTATCTTCAGGTAACAAACTATAAAAATGATCCCTGAAAGGATAGTCTTAATTTTTAAATATTTTTCCAGAATTTATAGTTATCTGTGGGAAGGTTATTCTGATATAAGATTTTCTATTATTGGTGGTGGTTGGTGTTGCTGTTGCTGTGTGTGTGTACACGTGTATATTCATTTTGTTTGTTTCAAAAATAATATTGCATGAGTTTATATTGATTCTTCTAATTCAGGACTATAAAAATTTTATTTGCATCTGCATCTTCTATATTGAGAATCATGGCTCTCGAGATCAATGCAGAAGATAGGGATTAAATAAATAATGTAATATTTAATTCTATCAATAAGTAAATAATATTGCTGCTTGATTTTAGTTCTTAAAGTGATTAAATTCTTCATTTTGGATTTTTGAAGTCTGTTTTCAGTAGATTCTTTGGGAAGGGCTTATGGGAGCAGTAGTTCCTAATGTTGTATTCTGAATACAATATGAAACAAATGTTGTATTCTACTAACTCTGAAAACCAGAGTTTCAGTCTACAATAAGAGCTTAAAAAAGAATATGTTGAAAAATAAACACATAAAACAATTTGTTTTAGTGAATATGAAGCACTTTGCTCATGTTTTCTTTCCTTGACTATCTTGACTATGTTTTTGTTTTCTTTTGGCATAAAATATCGCTTTTGAAAACTTTGATATTGGCCTTCTGGGTTGATATTCTTAGGTACATATTGTGTTTGTTTTTCAATCAGAAGTTATAAATGAAATTTCATTTTTCAGGGGAGTTTTTCTTAAATTGTAGTTTTCATTATTTTCTTAACTCTTTTAGGAATTCTGTTGCCTGTATATTAAATATTCGTTGCTTCATTAGTTGTTTTATCTCAAATTCTTTTCATCTTTTTTCTTTTAATTTAAAGAATGTTCCTCCTTTATACTTTCTAGATCCCTTAAAGGATCATCTGTTAGCAGGGTGCAGTGGCGCATGCCAGCAGCTCTGGAGACTGAGGCAAGAGGATCCCAACTTCAAAGACAGCCTCAGCAATTTAGCAAGGCACTCAGCAAGTTAGTGAGACTCTGTCTCAAAATAAAAAGGACTGGGGATGTGACTCATTGTTGTCAGGTGCCCCTGGGTTCAAGCCCTGGTTTCCAAAAAAAAAAAAGACGATTATCTGCTATATGTATTTGCCACGTTCATTTGGTTTATATATTTCCAGTACTATTTTTCTTTTATCTTTAATGCTTTTCTGAGTTCTGTTATTTCTTATAAATACATTATTTCTGAGTTTTGAAAATCTGATATATGCTTTTCGTTCTTGCTTGAATCATTTGGGGACAGGGGGGTTCCAGACATTGAACTCAAGGACACCCAAACACTGAGCCACATCCCCAGCCCTATTTTGTATTTTATTTAGAGACAGGATGTCACTGAGTTGCTTAGCGCCTCGATTTTGCTGAGGCTGGCCTTGAATTCGTGATCCTCCTGTCTCAGCCTCCTGAGCTACTGGGATTACAGGCATGTGCCACTGTGCCCAGCCTTGAATCATTTTTGTAAATTCCTTTGGCTCATTTTGAAATAGTAGGTTACAATCTTCACCTATTTTGTGGATGTGTTTCTGGTATGTTTTTATTTGTTAGGTGTTATTCTGTACCTTATTCTTTCTGCTTATAACAACTTTATGGGGTTGACGCAACATTATTTTCCGTTGCTTACTTTTTGTGAAATTGGATGTCCTGTACGCTAAGATGTGGTTCAGGATGGCTTTTTTCTGAGTGCTCCTTTTGCTGTTTTGGGCTCTCCTCAAAACTGTGGCATGTGCTTTCTGAGATTTCTAGGTCATTTTCTTCCCCACTTTTTATTTCATGTGTACCTGTGGTGCTCAATTTTAATTCTACACCCATTGCTTTATACTTATTTTACCTCCCTATCAAGGAATGGTCTTTTCAAGAATTCATAAAGGATAGACTGTTTCAACTTCTTAGACTTAGACTTCACTGTGGACTCCTTGCACTTAGTCACTATTTAAAGGACAAAATCCTTCCAACTATAGCTTCAATACTCCAGTTAACTGCTGGTTTTGATGAGTTCTTTGCAGTTTGGGGAGTATCTTGTTCTCAGTTCTGGCAGACATGTTTCTTTTTGCTTCTTCCCATGCAAATAATGATACAATACAAGTCTTTTGGTTGTTGGTGATTTTTTTTCTCCACCTACTGTTTTAGTGAGGATTTATTGAAATTCTTGTCACCCAGTGTTGTAAATGTTGCCTCTGGGTTTTTGATTTACTATTTAGTTTTATATTATTTTTTTCATGGATGCTCAAAAACCTTGCCACTACTTCCATTATTCAGAATCTTTCTAATTTATCACTTAATTGCTGTGATGTCATAAATTTTTTTTAGGTGTAATAAACTTGTCCTATTTATATTATAACTTTTCCCGAGTATTTCTTAAATCTTAAGCATTTCAAGTACTGTCCTATATAGAAAACAGCCTTTATTGTATCCAGCATAGTACTGAACATGTTTGTAATTGTCAGTTTGGAAATTTATGTAAGGATGATTGTAGGCCACCTTGTAACTTATTAATAGTAGGATTACTATTAGGTCAGATTACTATTATTTTTACTAGTAGAAAGCTACTCTAATAAATAAAAAGGAAACGTGAGTGCATCAACTGGCCTGCAGGAAGTTAATTCATCATTTGGCATATATGCCTTAGCCTGTTGGCTTCTTTTTTTAAACATTCCTGGAAGACATTGATTCAATGTATTATGGCACAAAAGAGTTCACAAAATAATAAACATCATAAAACTGTATTGGAAGTAAAGCAGATGTTGTCCTAAAGAATGATAGCCCATTTTTTTCTGTTTGTCACAGTTCAAAAATTTTTCAGGAAATAGGGAAACCCTTGAGCAAAGCAGTGGTCAGGATGGTAAAACAGTTTTTTAGAAGATTAAATTAAACAACAACAACAACAACAACAAATCTAGAGCAGTTCATTAATATGAAGGAAAGCAAAAGAGTGTATATGAGATGATAGAAATGGAACTAATGAAGGGAATTGAAGAGTGTAAATAAGACTTTAAAGGTCAAACAATACATTAATTTTTATATTGGGTACTAATTTTAGTGATCTTGTTATCCTGGCAGTGGCCTAATTCCTTTGCTTTTGAACTGGTGCTCTAAAAAATGGGTTGTTTTCTGAAACACAGCAGAACTTTATTTATTTGATAAAACTTGCCAAGATATTGATATAGTGTTAAGAATTTTGTATTTCTTATTTTTATTTCACTTGGCTTAAATGCTTAAAAGAGTCATACTTTATTTTCATTTATGAAGATAGATTATGTACTTTATGTTTATTTGAAATTACTACTAATTTTTACCTTTTAAAAAATCTTTTAACAGGCCTCAACAAATAATGAAAGCTCTAATCACAGTTTTGGAAGCTTGGGATCTTTAAGTGACAAAGAATCAGAGGTAAGTACTTCCATTTATATGGTACTGTTAAAATAAAAGTTGGTATCACCTTTTAATTAAGTAGGGTTTTTTTTTTTTTTTCTTTTTCTCCATCGTTGTAATGCTGAAGTTAGAGTTTTTAAGGTTCTTTTAGGAATATCTTGTGCTGCCTTGTGAAACACAATATTCAGATTGAAGACTGTATTTGACATTAGAAAATACTGTTCCTTTGGTTATGTAGCTGAACTTGTACATTAGTGATATACAGATATCTTTAATGGAAGACCATTATTAGCTACTCATAGTTCTATGAGATGAAGGTGGTTTTTGAAATATGTTGCATTTGATGGTTTTCTGTTATTACTTTTGTATTTCTCTCCTTAGTTTGAAAACAAGTAAGAGTGTGTATACTTTCTTAGATACAGATATTCATTGTTATCTTGCTTTTAGAATTTCTTATGAAAACATGTTGCTAGTTTTCACTTTGTACATGTTAAAAAAAATCTGATGAATCCTTCCCCTCATACCCACTTACTGACCCCACTAAGAAAATATACAGTGTAAGTAGGGATTTGAATCCCAGGTAGAGTTCATTTTGAACATTATATACTTGATGGCATCTTTTAAAAAATAGGTAGACAGGAATTTCTTTGTGTTTTAGCATTCATTTGTTGATGCTACAACTTCACTTTTTGTGACCATAGACTTTTCTCTCAGATTATATACTTGTCACTTAATGTTTAACGTTTATGTGTGTGTGTGCTTGTATTTTCCCTGTCAGTATTAACTTATTTCTGCTTAATTCATTTCAGTGTTTCTTCTTCTTGGGTTAGTATAGATCTGTCACCTTGTTAATACCAACAGGTGGTCAGCACTCTCTTTTGGCCTTTGGTTTCAATGTTCAGTGGAAAGAGAAGTTCAATGATGACATCTTTTTAGTCCTTTGTTATTGAAAGCATCTAGGAATCTCTAGGTAGACAGTTGTGCAGTTCTGTGCAGGCACCCGGACACTCCAGAGGAGTGTGGCATAGGGTTCTCACTCATCAGGCTTTCCCTTCCGCAGAGACAACTGGCAGGCAGCTGAAAGGACTGTGCAAGTGACGGGACTTTATCTGCAGTAGGTTCCCTTGAGGTAAGCGTTAGTAGCCCCTGTAGCACCAGATTATCACAGTTTAGATTTTTTCAAATAAACACACTTAATACTAAGTCCTTAAAAATGGCAGCTTTAGCTCTAGTCAAAGTACAGTTTTTTAAACATTGTATCAAGAAATTTTTACTTTTTATTTCCTGGTCTTTGGAACATTTCTTGATATTTTCATGGAATTGGGTGTATTCAGTAATTTAACATGCTCTTCTTTTCTAGTCTTTTGTGTTAAGAAGGGCAGGCAATAAAATAATTTTGAGTATTTTTTTTTCTATTCACCAAATGTGGCGTTTTTATATTTTTTTAAAAAGGCAAAAAATTAGATCACCTGTAACCATTATATCTTTTATATTCTTTGGAGGTATCTAATCTCCCCATATAAGTTATAGATTTAAGTAGTACATAAACTCTTTCAGAGAAGTTAGCCATAAGAAAATTCCTCTTACTTTTAGAGAAGTCCAAAGCTACATTTTAAAAATGTTGGTGTTTTGTTTTGTTTGTTTTAAGAACTATAGTTACATTTGCAATGAAACACAATTTGCTTAATCATTGAATGTACAAAGTTTTATTTGTGTAGAAGTTTCATGTTTGGGGTACTAGAAAATCTTGAAAAAATCTTGGCTTTTGCCTATCTGGGATTTTTAATAAGTCTAGTGGCAAAATATTGGGGGCATTACTACAGATTATACATTTTCCTTAACATACAAAGAATCAACTTTTATTATTATTTTGTTCTGTTTTTCCATGTAAGAAGTTGCTTATCTGGAAAACGAATTCCAGGTTTTACCTTTATAGTAGGTACCTTAATTAACTCCTTTGAGATGAAATTTCATACAGATTAAAATACAGATATTCACAGTTTGTTAACTGAATTGGTTGAGAGTAATCTGTTGCAAATTATGTAGTATGCCATTAGCTTGATATCATTTATTTTGGTAATCCATTCCCTGATCATTATATTTTTAAAATAGTCGTTTTGGTTTTGTGAGTAAATAGTACAAGAAGGTTTATTTCTTTAAAAATAGCTGTCTTCGACCACCCACCCATGCCCATCCTCAATTCTTTTAACTTTTATTCCTGGTATTTATTTCCATATTTTAATATAAAGTGTATATTTTATTTTGGTTCATAACTTGCATATTATCTGTTGATTCCCTCTTGGGTGATTTTACCTAGCTAATGTCCCCTTTCTCTACTTTGTATTCTTCTGTCTGATACTCTTTTCAGACACCCAGAATCCTATTTTTTTCTGTCCTCCGTTATAACTAAAAAGCATGTGATAGGCACTGTTAGGGAGATTGAATCTCCTTCAACTGAAATTATTATTTTTCTTACATGTGAATTACTCTATGTATGAATTTGACTTATTTCTAAATGTAGAATTGTAGAATGAAAACATTTTCCTCTTGTTAATAATGAAACCAACTGATAGATAGGCAGGCAGTGGTTTTGTTTTTCATCTTGCATCACTCTAGGTCTTTTGAACAGGCTCCAAAATTCAGTGTTGTTTTCAGTAAGCATTTACTGCATATCTGCTGTCTTTTAGTCTCTATGCCCAAGTACAGGATATAAAGATAAACAGGATACAGTCCCTTCCTTCAAAGGAGATCAGTGTCTAGTAGGATTGACAGATATTTAGATACCATTTTATGAACAGGGTGTGCTGTGCTGTAACATTTAAATAAGCACAAGGGAATATGGGAGCAAAGATAGGCAACTCCCAATTCCATCTGTCTTCAGAAGAAGATAGGCAAAAGGGCTTCCTTCAAAAAAGAGATGATAATTGACTAAGAAAGGCTGTGAATTTATCCCAAAGAGCAAAGCATGAGAAAAAGGTAGGCAGAAGGAGACTAGAGTGTGCTTTTGCTTCTGTATACAGGTGTGAAAGTAACTTGGTTACAGGCATAGGTCAGTGACTCTCAGCCCCTCGTGCACTTTAGATTACCTGAGAAACGTAAAAATACCAAGCTGCCTTGTGATTCCAATAGTTTGCAAACTTACGCTGTAGGGAGTATATGCAAAAATAGTGAAAGATAATCTGGATCAGGTTTTGAAGACTCTTATATCTCATGATAAGGAATTTGCACTTGAGGTGATGGAGAACCACTGAAACGGGAGAAAAAAGACAATGTAGAATTGTAAAAGGCTTTTACAGTGTACTTTTGGCAGTGTAGAGGATAGGATTGAGTTGTTAGGAAAGTCATTTTGTTAAGGAATCCTACTTTCATTACAAAACTCCAAGTCCCCAAGGTTTAATATTGAGATGAAAAAGTGGGAGAAAGGAGAGAGTTTCTAATTATAGTGTTCTCAAGTTTGTTGGACTCTGTTTTCTCCTTTAGATTCTCTACTGAGAAGTTACTAAGACTTTCACTATCCCGGCTCAAGCTTATCAAACTATAACGTGCAAATGAATCATTTATATTCTTAAGTCAGTAGGTCTGGATAAGTGTTTGCATTTCTTATAAGCTCAGACATTTCACTATATTTAAAAATTATAATCAGCAAGATTTGATGAGTTTGAATTAGCATAAAGAAGAAAAGAAAGGTACAAAGGATAATTAAAAGCTATCTAGTTAGATTGAAAGGTATCTAGCTTTAGTTCCTTTGACTGAAATAGATAACACAGAATGAAGATGAATAGATTTGTCACACTAGAAAATGAATTCTGGTAATATCAAGTTTGAATGAATACCTGTGGAATGAACAAATGGGGATATACGTGCAGATGGTAGAAGCTATCTGGAATTTTGGAAAAAGGTCAGACTAAGAAGTGTTTGGCCATACATATTAATCAATGGTTGGGTATAGATAGCACAATCTCAGAAGTATAGTCTGAGGATTCCTAGGGGTTCTTGAAGTTCCTTCAAGGAGTCTATAGGATCGGAATGGTTTTTATAACAGTTCTAAGACATTATATGACTTTTTTTCTTTCATTTCCTCATGAGTTTATAATTAAAATTTCCAGAGGCTGTATGATACATGATGCCATTACATTGATGATTTGTGAATTGTGTATTTCTACATTCTAGTATTATAAAATTTCTTGTTTTAAATCCTAAATGGTAAATACCAATAGTTGTAAGCCACATGAATGAAAGCTCTTTGGGGTCCTCAATAATATGTAGAGGGGTTCTGAGACCCAGAAGTTTAAAAACTGCTTTTATAGATGAACACACCTGTTTTTCTCTGTCTCTGTGTAATGCTTGGAGATATTATCAAGTGAGATAGATGGGTTGGAGAAAAAAAAAAAAGAGTACCTTGTTATGGAGGTGGGCAGACAATGGGAAGAAAAACAGATAATGAAGGAGAAGGAATAGTGAGTAAAGTCAGATGTCATAAAAGTCAAGGGTATGATTGTTAAAAAAGAATGACTAAGAATTTGTCACTTAGGCTTAGTTTTAGTAGATTAAGGGTTGTAATTGAGGAATTGACAGCAAATATTGATGGCTGTTGACAGAACCTTGATTGTGAAGGAAAGGAAGTAGTTTCTATGTTATATGGGAAGGGAAGGATTATAGAGCTGTGATGGAAACAAGGAAAGTACTGAAAAGAGAAGAAGAGATAGAAACAAAACCTAACATCTTTTTCAGAAAGAGGTATAAACAAGTGAAATCTAGACACCCTGGGTGGTAAGGTTAGTCACAGACAGGTATATCTAATAACTTTTCATCTACTTCATTGTGAAAATGAGTTATCTTTTATTTACTTATTAAGTTATTTATGCATGTATGCTGGGTATTTAACCCAGGGCCTCACGTGCGCTAGGCAAGCTTTCTACCACAAAACTGTCCTTCCAACCCTAAGCCTTATATAAACATTTTAGAGTAGTACCTGAAGGAGTTAGAAATATGGTCATGAGCTTATCTGCTGCCTCATTTTATGAGGATAAGAAGCCCGTGTTTCTTTTCTTTTTCTAATATCTTATTTTTATTTATGTATTTATTTTTATGTGGTGCTGAGGATTGAACACAGTGCTTCATACGTGTGAGGCAAGCGCTTTACCACTGAGCTACACCCCAGCTCACCATGTTTCTTAATTACTAGTGTTTACCATGTTTTAAACTTACCTTGATTTACCTACTTGCAGTTCTTTTGGTAGGACTCTTTTCTATCTAAACACAATGACCTTCTTTCTTTGTTTTCTCTAAATTCTGTACAATTTCTGTTCCAACGCCTACCTGAGCTCAAGATGCAAAGATTAATTATTTATTTTAGAACTTATAATGATTTAATGTCCCAACCATTTTTGTCTACTTTTAGATGTCCTAGAATATATTTCTCTTACTTATTTTCTACTGAGGTTGGGATATTTGTCACAATATAAACTTCATTGAATTATATTATCTTCATTAATTTATATTGGAAAAACAGTTGTCTCTTTGTACATGTGTGTTTATATGTAGTATACTCCATAATTTTAATGTTTCTAAAGTATACATATATAATTATTCTGTTCTTGCCTTAATTTAATCTTTAATACTCATCTTTTACAATATGTTTGTGTAACCTAAATCAGAGTTGAACAATATATGTTTAAAATAAATCTATTTCCTACTAGGTAATTATCGAATCTTAATCCTTTATCCACTGGCCTTAAATTACTGTTTATTGTCTATCTAAATATATTTGGGGTTTTTATATTATAACTTGAAATCTTTAATGATAAATGAGTACATTGAAGTTATTGCATCTTGAACATTTTCTGTTTTACCTTGTTTTATATGTTCTCATCTCTTGTTTTTCTATTTCTTTAAATTTTTTTTCTCTTTCTGTCCCGTCACCCCCCCTCCCCCAGTGAGGCAAGGTCTTGCTATGTTGCCATGTTTAGATCCTCAAACCTGAGATCCTCCTGCCTCAGTGTCTTCAGTAGCTGGGATTTTAGGTGTGCACCACCACACCTGACTTCTACTTTCTGGTGTTTTCTTTTTTCTCCTCTTAATAGTTCTTAGCTTGACTAGGCCTCAGTGAACAAATTAAGTACAATAGATTAATTGGAGGTTATGATCTATTTGAAAATAGAGGTAATACTAGCCTTAATTTTGGGTTTTTAGATTCATTTTTAAAGATTATTATTTATTTTTTTGTTTACATGTATTTGCTATAACTTGGAGAAGTTTTAATGCCATAATCTAAACCCCCACGAAAGAAAAGAGAACTTAAAAATGAATTTAGTGATGAATAGGTTGAGTGTAATGGAAAGGTACTGTTTTTGTTTTGGGTACCAGGGATTAAACTCAAGGGCACGCGACCGCTGAGCCACATTCCCAGCCCTATTTTGTATTTTATTTAGAGACAGGGTTTTGTTGCTTAGCGCGCTGCTTTTGCTGAAGCTGGCTTTGAATTTACGATCCTCCTGCCTCATCTTCCCCAGCTGCTGGAATTACAGGCATGTGTCACTGCACCTAGCTGGAAAGTTACATTTTTATTATTGTTTACCTCAAATAAAGTACCTTACTTATGACCTTATTTTGATTAAAATCTGTTGAATTTCTGAAAATGTTGGACACCTAGCTTAGTGCCCTCTTCAATTTTAAGAAATGCTGTCTGTATCCTGTTACCTAAATTATTTACTAAAATATTTCAGCCTGATTTATATTTATGGTCTTCTTGATGGGTTCCTCTGTCTTTTCCTTTCTTTTTCTTCCTACTGGTAGTATTTTCTCACTTTGCTTCTTACCAAAACTCTTTTAAATATTTTTAAGTTGATTATTGTATTGAGACATAGAATGTAGCAGTGTTGCTTTATATACATCATACAATATGTACAATAACTATGTTGTCTTGAAGGGTAGCATATGCAACAGAAATAGTGTATTTTGTAACATCAGTGAATACTTATAATTTTCTCAATGGAGGAATGAGAAATCTGTTGTCTTTTGTACTAACATTGACAATCAAACATGAATTATGAGGCCTAAAAGTACCTGTGAAATACCTTGAACATCCTTGTAACTTATTCTTTTATTTAAAATGAAAAAACTTAAAAATTATAATACTAGAATGCAGGAATGCAGAAATACACAGTTTGTAGATCATCAGTGTGATGACATCACATGTCATACAGCCTCTGGAAATTTTCACTATAAATTCAAGAGACCATGAAAGTAAAAAAAATATGCCAGGTAGATAGTTTATGTGCCAGCTACAAATAATTCTTCCATATTCATCAGAGTAAGGTTTCTCAGCCTTAACATTTTGTGCTAATGTAGTTTTGCCTGGGGTTGGGGAGAGGCTGTGCTATGCAGTCAACATAGGATGCTTAGCAGCATCTCTGCTTGTATACATTAAAATACCTGTAACCCCCTTCCTCCCTGTTACCAGAGTGGTGACCAAAAATATCTCCAGGGGGCTGGAGGGTTGTAGTTCAGTGGTAGAGCACTTGCCTAACACACATAAGGCACTGTGTTTGATCCTCAGCACCACATAAAAAATAAATAAATAAAAGTATTGTGTCCATCTACAACTAAAAAAATATTAAAAATAATTTTTTAAAATATCTTCAGGTATTGCCAAATATCTGCTGGTGGTAGGGGGCAAATTTCCTACGGTTAAGGACTATCCCATTAATAGAGAAGAGAAAATTTTAGCAAGTTAACTGAAGTTCTGGATTACAACTTTCTAGATTTTACATCTCTAAATGGGGAAACAGAAGCACAGAGGATGTAATTAATTTGCCTATAGTCACATAGATAGTAAGTAATGAAGTCAGAATTCTCATTCCAAAGTATCTTATTTTAAAGTAATGGTCTCAATGTCTGGCAGTATGGGAATTAATAGTTAGATAAATGACCCTTTTAGTCTTGTGAAAATGTTATTGGGGCGGGGGATATTTAGGTTTAAGATATTTTATAGTAATTATCAAATTTGTCAATCCAAGAAAATAATGTAGACTAATTGTACTTCACAAATGTTTAATTTTATGTTACTTTTAGATTAGGTTTTAAGGGCATTTGGCAGAAGTTGACATTACTGAGAAATAATATTAATATTTTAAATAATATTAATATTTTATTCTTTAGTAGAGTGCTATAAATACTAAAATGCTTATTTTTATGTCAGCAGAATACAGTGCATATTTTACTAATTGAGATTAATTCTCATTTTCTAAAATAACTGAGTAACCATGACAACCTATTGGACTTGTTGTAACCTAATTAGTTTTCTGCTGTATGTCACAATTTTGGTCCCTATTTTTAACAAAAGATTTTATGGAGTAATGTTTTTAATTTTAGAGATTCTATAAAGTGGAATATATAGGAAATATTGACTTATTATTTTAGATCGACTGTTCTAGTCCTGATGATACATCAAAATCACATCACTTCTGGAGCTTTAAAAATTCCTTTGGTGGTCTTCTAGAGGTAATTAAATTTGGACAGGAAGCTCCCAAAGAACTTTTAAATGAAAACTTTGTAAATTATTCCTGTGTGTAGTCAACATTGAGTATCAGTGCTAAAAGATATATAACACAACTTTTTAAAAAATAAATCACACTTTTTTTCTGGTTGCAAATGTTATTTTGTTATAGAGAAAACAGTAATACTTTTTTACCCATTAGATACAGATTTTGAAAGATTAATAAACATTGTTATATAGTACTAGTGTAAAAGTAGATTGATACTGTCTATGAAAATGCAGTTTTGCATCTAAAAATTTAATTGTGCATGTTCTGTGAGACAGCATTTATATTTAAAAATATCCCAAAGAAATTGTGGTATAAGGACCTAAGGATTTGTGCTCAAGGGAATGTTTGTAGGGTTATACATGCTGTAAAATGTTACTTTTATCATGGATGTCACAATGGGACAAAGTTACAAGACCATTGTTATATTTTTTACTATTCTAAGTACTCTCAAAATGCCAAAATTTCGCAAATAAATTATCTTGAAATGTTACTTCTCTTCTGTGCTCCCCACAGCTGTTGTTTTATATGGCTTTTTGGGGGGGGTAGTACTAAGGATTGAATGAACTCAGGAGCACTCGACCACTGAGCCACATCTCCAGCCCTGTTTTGTGAGACACAGGGTGTCACTGAGTTGCTTAGCCCCTCGCTGTTGCTGAGGCTGGCTTTGAACTTGGAGATCCTCCTACCTCAGCCTCCCCAGCCTCTGGGATTACAAGTGTATGCCACTGTGCTCGAGTCTGTATGTCTTTTTTATTCTGGTTGTATGATTTGAAAACTACCGACAGGATAATTTGAATAGGAGAGGAAATTCAGCTTTATTCTAATTTTAAGGTGTAGTAAAATCAATAAAGAATTAACAAATGAATTCTTAGAGGTAAAGCAAGAGAAAGAAAAATGCTAATAGTTATGCTACATAAGAAAACAGCAAACAAAATCACTTTTCATCAATACTGAAAACTTGAGTATGTTCCTGCATTGATGTATGTAAATTTAAATGATACAGGTGATGAGAGTTTAAGAAGCCAGAGTGTGAGCCAGCAAGTAAGGTGGTTTAAAAAATGAAGAGTAATTGTTTTAGTATTATGTTTCTTTTGAAACCCATGGTTGTGGATGCTGGACATGTGTGAAAAAAAGTGAAAATCCTTCAGGCTTTTAAAAATGTTGTGAACTGGCACACAGCAAGTTTACCTGTGAAACAGCTCACATTTTAGTCTGGTGTTTCTCCAATTTCTTATTATTGGTGCCCTACCATCTTTTATTACATGTTATTAAATAATAAAGGCAATAGAGCAGAAAGTAGACAACACTAAAAATTGCTGATTTGTTGATGTGATTTACTAAGAATGGCAAGGAAGTTCTCTTATTTGAAGATAGGATTCCAAAATATTGCATAAACGACCTTTTTATACTAAATATTAAAGTCAGCAATATATTGAGCTGGGGATGTGGCTCAAGCAGTAGCGTGCTCGCCTTGCGTGCGTGCGGCCCGGGTTCGATCCTCAGCACCACATACAAACAAAGATGTTGTATCCGCCAAGAACTAAAAAATAAATATTAAAAAATTAAAAATAAAATAAAGTCAGCAATATAACAGAGATCTTTTAGAGACCAAAGCTTCAAGCAAACATGTAATAATATAACACAGCATAACATATAATCCAGATAATAGTTCTTGATATTAAAGTTTCAACGCTTGAATAGAGACAGACTATGTGAATTTCAGGTCATGCCAGCTCAAAATCATGTATGAATTAAAATGTACATATTTCTTGTTGCGTTTTATCAAAATGTAAGTAGGATACAAAATAGCAAGAAAATTTTCATAAACAATTTGTTTTCTTATGGTATATTATATTCTAACCCAGTTTTTCAAAATTTAAAGTTTTTTTTGGGAAAAAAAAAAAAAAACAGGACATTTTATCCATTTAAGTGTTCTTGAAAAGAACATCTACTTTACATTGACTATTTTTGTAAGGACCCAGATTTTCCTTTCTAGTTCAGTGCTGTTTTGGTATGTGCTATTAAAGTAACACAGATATTTCTCCAGCATTATCCTGTCTCAATCTAGATCAAAAAGTTTTGCCTAGAAATGTGGGTAAAAATTAAGGATTATTTTTATCAGTTGCATTGCCATTCCATTTATTGCAATGTAACCTTGTATTTGATACCATGAATATGAATCATAGAATAGCCAAGGAGTTGTATTTTTTAAACCAATTTTTGGCTAAATGAGTCTGTCCAAAGATATTCATTCTGGTAAGTTTCAGGATTGAATATTTTATTAAAGATATTAGTAGTGTAACTTTTGTAAAAATAATTTTCTTTTAGTAATTTTGTTAGAGATAATGATATTCAACTTTGGTTGTCATCTGTTTAGTCAGACCTTATGAACTCTAGCTTAGAGTGAAGAATAAGCTCCTTCCTTTTTAACTGATATTGAAATATCTTTTCACATACTGTAACAGTTTTCTGTAATGTATTTATGTTAGTAATTTTAAATGTCTCTCTAGTTTGAGGCTTGTAGAAAAATAGTTCATATTGATTTATGTTCCTTATTCTGTGACAGCATTAAGATTTCTTTCTTTCTTTTTTTTCTTTAATCTTGGTCTTTTTTTGCTTTGAAGAAAGACTAAAAAAATACTTTAACATAAAACAAGAAGCCACATGATTAGATATAAAACCCTTGTTTAATAATCATTGACTTAATTTCCAAATAAAATTATAGCATTAGCTTAGTTATATTAGTCATCTCATGAGTGCTTTAAATTTGTCTTTGTTTTATTGAACAAACTTTAAACTGCTTGAAAATACTGTGTAAGTTCACACTAATGTCTTGGAACATTTAAATGCCAGAGTAGTCACTCTGGTTTTGGTATGATTACAAATCTGGGATTTACAAAGCTAAATAGATTTAGGAGTACTAATCGTTTCTTTCTTCGTTTTCTGCTAACTGCTGTTCCATTGTGTGTGGAAATTTATTGGCTTTGTAATTACTATATTCTTTCCATTTTTACTTTAAAATCAAATCCTACTATGTTGCCTTATACTAGTCCTTCCTTATTTGAGGTCAGTTGTAGTGGGCTAGTTCTAAAAAAAGTAGAGAAGGAAGAAATGACAGCATTATTAGCAAAAGAAATAATAAGCTTCAAAATGTTCTATGTAAGAAATATTTGATAATGAGCAAATTTTACACTTTGTTAAGGACATGGATGGTATAATTGATTCCTTGGGATTTCTTCAAGGAAATCATTGATTGTAATGAATAAGTAGTTTTTCTAACCTTTTTAAAGGCACAAGCTGTTTCTTGAAAGGAAATCTCATATTAAAATAGGGATGCTGTGTTTGCAGGGACAGGGGTGGAGGTGGCACAGGGTGTGTCTCTGGTAGGCTAAAGCTTTACCTTACCCTTCCCACTCCTTCCCTTCCTTCTTCCTCCTCTTTAATAGCTTCTGGGGGCACAACCTTCTCTCCCCTAAGGAATTGCTGAAATAGAGTTTGAAAATTGCTGTTTTCAAACTTTTTCTCATCAATCTCTAAGATGATTAAGTGTTTGGTGAGTTTCTGCCTTATCTTCCCCCTCCCCCCAGGTCCATTCTATATTCCCAAATAGACCTATGTGACTTGGGATGAATCAGCAGCACTGGGCTTCACTGAAAGTTTTTATTTTGTTTTGTTTAATATAGATGTTGCTCACATTATTTAATTCAAAACCAAAAAACTATCCAATATACATTTGCCTGAAGGTTGAGGGTGACCTAGACTGCTGGTGTTACAGATTATAGTCTAGAATATGGTCAAGTAGAACCTTAAATAGAAAATGTTACCTATTTTGCAAGTCCTGCAAATTATTTGTAAGATATTAGAGCAGAAATTGGTGGTCCTTTGCATACAACACATAATAAAGGTTTTAAAACATAAAGCTTATGATTATTTGAAATTATAGAAGGATAGCCATTTACATAGGAAAATTGGGTACTTAACTGACATTGTTGAATGCCCACTATATGCTGATACTATGAACTAAGTATGTTTCTCATTTAATCTCTACAGTCCAACTATACCTATATTATCACATTTTAAACTGATAAGAAAGTTGATCCTTGAGTTAAATAACATGCCAAGGGTTATAGTAAATAATGGATTCAGAGTTTTACTCTTGTTCAGTTTATTCAGACACATGATACTTGCTTTTTAGGAAATTATAGTCTATTTGTGCTGAGAACAACTCTGAAGTTTATCTATGTAGAAGATCTCTGAAGTGAGAACAAAAGGAAAGGTCAGCACTAGGGAGTAGTGTTAGGACACATAGAAAAAGATTAGGGTTCATGGGAAGGGACAAATGCTCTTCATATAATGGAGAGCATTTTGGTGTTTTTTGTTTTTTTTTTTTTAATGAAGCTACATTTTCTCCAAAGGGGTGCTCTACTTTCCCATACTAAGAAATGTCGCCTTACAGAGAAATAAGTTTTGCTAAGCAATCTATTCTTTAAAAAAGAAATAATCTTAAATATTTGAAAGTATAGTATTTAATCCAATGAAGTATTCAATGAATGTTATCCTAGATAAGTTTGATGATTTGTATCTATATAGTATATTTCTACCCTATCCCTCCTTTTGAGATAGCCTGAGCATTAGCATTTTAACATTTCTGGAAAGCTCTGTAATAAAGAAATCTAACTTTATTCACCCTAGGTGAATATTCCTTCACCCTCAGCTCCCACTTAAGTGTTAGCTTTCTCAGCCTATCATTGAACCAGTTGTCCTCGGAAAATTGTATGGGACCATTTAGAACATTATGCTTCCTTTAGTTTTCTAACTAAAAAATATTGTTTCCAGTATAACTTTTTCAGAATTATAATATTTAGTGAGTTTTTTTTCTTTACTCAAAAGTAACTAGTCAAGATTTTAGATGGAATTCCAGGAGGAACCTGCCTGCTTAAAAATTATCATAATTTATACTAATACTAAGTATAATTTTTATATTGATTAATTTTGAAAAAATCATTTTCTTTGCCTTAAATTATTTTTTTAGCAGATTAAGTTGGGAAGGATATGAATGAACTATTATTTAGGGATCCTCTTTCATTTTATGATAGATATAGGTTTCTTCATGAAAATGTTAACTTAGAATATTTATTTGGTGATATTTTTATTCCTAGAAAAACGGAATAAATATTGTTTATTGTTTAAGTTTCAGTTTTGTAATTTTGACAATGAACTAAACTGAACTATGTATTCTACATTGCTGGTACATCAGACTACCTCCCAAATAGATTCACAGGTCAGATTTCCTTAAAATCTCTGGTTTATGAGGTAAAAACATATAGGTAATTTATTGGACATACTGAATTTTAATTACAAACAATAACATTTTGAAATATCTTTGCATTGTTAAGTTAGTTATTAGTTCTTTTTTTTTTTTTTTTTTTTTTAGTTAGTTATTAGTTCTTGATGTAGGAAGTGTAGCATGTCACATAAAGAAAACTCAAAGAACATTTAGGACTTGGAATTACACAAAACTGAATTTGATTTGAATCCTGGCCCTGCCACACTAGTAGGTTTAACTTTGATGAGTTATTTAATATTCATTATGCATTATCAGGTAATAACTATGTGCCAGCTATGTGGTGGGAAGGTGAGATGGGGAGGAGAAATAATACTTATCTTTAGAGAACTCAGATAGTAGCGTTCAGTACAACCTCTCTGAATCTCTTATTTTCTTGGCACAATGGAGGTTAGAGAACTTAAAATGCCCAGGATGGTACTTAGGGGAACAATATATTCTCATAGAATTAGGTTGTTATTGTTCATGCTATTTAATTAAGGCTACAAAGAGACAGAAAAATATGATTTGATTTCTTTCTTATTTGTTGACCACAGAGCCATAAAAGATTTATTTTAAGTTGCCTAATGTTCATTCTTTTATTTGAATAGTTCTTGAGCTCCTGTTAAGTTTAAGGCACCAGAGCTACTTAACCAGGCTTTTAGAATTTTAGGGCTTGGAGCCATTGCCTTTGCTCTTGAGTTTTAATTTTTGACTAAGCAAACAATTTGTCAGACTCCACAAAAAATACTTGTGTTAGCCTAATGAAAATACTTCAAGGAACAGGCCTTTAATGGGAGCAGAGCCACTATCTAGAGCAGGAGTCTACAAAGTTTTTCTGTAAAGAGGCAGATATTTTAGACCTTATGGGCTCCACCATCTCTTGTTGCAGCTACTCAGTCCTGCAGGTATAATGTCAAAGCAGCTATGTACAATACAGAAATGAATGAAAGTGGCTATGTTCCAATAAAACTTTGTTATGGATTCTGAAATCGAAATTTCTTACAGTTTTCATATCACAAAGTGTTCTTGGTTTTAATCTTTAAAAAAATCAATCATTTAAAATAAAAGCTAATGCTTTTATCATGGGCTGTCCCAAAACAGGTGGCTAAACACAGTTGGCTCATGGGCCATACTTTGCTGACCCTTGATTTAGAGTACAATCTATGAATTTACTGTAATTGTTTTTGGATAATAATTCCAGGCATTTAGGTGAGTGGTACTTTTTAGTTGGAATTCAACATGTCAGTTTGTGTTCTGCTCCTTTTCCTCATCCAAGATTACTTTTCTAAGCAAAATATGTATGAGTAGTAGAAAAGAAATAGGAAAAAGTTAAGGTGATTTTATTTTTTGCCCTGTCTAGTTAATAATTTGAAGGGCATCTTGTAAAGGCTAATTACTTTCAGATTTCTTGTGCATGTCAAATCAAATTTTGTAAATGTCACTTTCAGGTAAAATGTATAAGGTTTTTTCTAAGCTTGAAACTGTTTATATTTATGGAATAGGAAGTTTTATCACTTAAATAAATTATAGATCAATAACTATGTTTACCTCTCATAAGCACTGTTAAAACACTATTTGGCCTTGAAAATAAAAATGATTTTTATATTGATAGTAATGATTTTTATGTTATAATTATAATGTAAAATTATGTTAACTTATTTCCATAGACACCAGAGAAGAAACAATCGGAATCATCCAGGGGAAGAAAGAGAAAAGCAGAAAACCAGAATGAAAGTAGTCAGGGTAAGCAGAGCAATATCTTACTTCCGAGCTTAGTAAACACTTACAATTAATCATTCTGATTTTTAATCAATTAATATTCAAATTTGTTAAAAAGTAATTTCATGTTTTTGTGAATTCTGTAGATAGCTGTGTATAATTTCTGAATTTGTAATAGCTTAGGACTACATTTTATAAGAAATAATTATATGAAACTACAATCTTTTTGTACCATAGATAGTTAGCTTAAGGTTACTTATGCTTTTTGATGTTTCCCTTATTTTTCAGTTCGTGTCCTAGAAAGTCAAGTATCATTTCCAAATCTGGCAAGCATTACTTTATCACCTTTCATTTATCTCTATTTATATGAATTATATTATTGAAATGGCTTCTTGTTTTAAAATAAAAACTTTAAATCTCACTTTCAAACAAGTATTCCATTTTCCTCTTCCCTTTCATTAAAAAAAAAAAAAAAAAGGCTATGTAAAAATAGACTGTAAGATGGGTTAGGTGGCACATGCTTGTAATCCCAGTGGCTCAAGAGGCTAAGGCAAGAGGATCTCAAGTTCAATCTTCAGCAACAGTGAGGCACTGAGCAACTCAGTGAGACCCTGTCTTTAAATGAAATATAAAATAGGGCTAGGGATGTGTCTCAATGATTAAGTGCCCCTGAGTTCAAGCCCAGTACAAAAAAAAAGATTCTAATTAAAGCATGTTTTTCTCTTAATATCTGCTTTTCATCCTTTCTTACATACCTGCCTTTTGTGAGAAGAGCTAAGAAAAGCATTTTCATTAGAATAAAAAATCTCTTGTAATGGACAAGAAAACAGTACTATTGTTTAATTTAGGATTCAAAATAAATTAGGCTCTTAACTCATATAGGATGATAATTTTTACATCTAGTGTTACATGTTTTGGAGTCAATCTCTAGTTGACTAAGTACCATAAACTTGTGTTTTACCAGTTTATTTATGGCACTTGAATCAAGGAACATATTTGTAGCAACTGTCTTTTTGTGGAAAGAAGTGGTTAGTTAACAACAATTTTAAGTTTATAGGGCCTTTTCTTTAGTGTGTAGTACTTTGTATCTTACTTGGCATGGGGCTCCTTTTTCGATCTTAATGTATTTCGCCAAAGTTGTGGTTAGGGGACTTGTAACTTAAAGATATGTTAATTACGGCCATTTCGACAGCAGATTAAAGTCACCTCAAAACTAAGTTCCAGAAGAAGGTGAGACTTCTGGGTTGCTTGAGCCAACCTATCTTTAAGAACCTGTGGAGGGGTGGGGTGGGGGGTTCTTTGTGTGTTTCCTGCCATCCACAGAATTGTCTGATTTTCTTCTAGTTTTAGGATGGTTGCCTAAATTAGATTTATTCATTTCCTCTTCTTCACTCAGTATTTGCTTTGGAGAGAGGCTGACTTTCTGTGTCCTTCCCATCCCCACTCATTTAGAGTAAGCCTCTTCAGGTTCAGAGCAAACCTTCCCTTATCACCATATTGACCAGATGGGATTGTGTTTCCATTCTAAAACTAGTAATGTCTAACAGAGGTACTATTGCCCCTAGAGAAATCAGGCCCATCTCTGAAACTGGAAATGGCATAAAGTGTTACCCCTACAAATATGGACTGTGTGGAGAAACAGAGTGTCTCACATTGCATGGGGCTTCTGGTTGAGCCAACCTGTCTTTAAGAACTTGTTTTGAGGGATTTTTTTTTTTCTTTGTGTGATTCCTGTCATCCACAGGATTGTTTGATTTTTCTGAAATATATATATATATATATATATATAACAAGATTGGATTTCTGGTAAGCAGGAAAAGAGGAACTAGGAGTGGGGACTGTATAGAAGCTAAGTTAAGGGAAAAGGGTTGAGGAAATGGCTTCTGGGTAGACAACCCCAAACAATAATAGGTATACCTCTTTAGAATCCGCAGGGAAGTTACCATAGATAGCAAGGAAGTTCCTTTGACATAAAACTGGTTCCATAGTCCTGCCAGACCTCTAAATGAATTGCTACAAAACTATTGTTCCAAATTTTTAGGTACTATTTATAAATCTGAGTACTTGTTTGGTTTTTTAAAAAATTCCTCCTTATTCAAGAAAGAATTTAAGGTTTTTGAGCTTTTAAGTATATTGTTTGTTCATTTCAGTAATACTTGGCACATAGTAACTACTTAAGAAATATTTGTCGGCTAAAATACATAAATGCATGAATTTAAATCAGTATTGAATTGATAGCTGTATATTTATTTATATTATACAGATCTTTTGACTCTGTGATATCATTAGTTTCTCTCTTATAACCTGAAGAAATCATGTATTCTATGTAGTTCTGATTAAGATGGATGCCTCCCCTCCACAAAAGTTTCTCTAAACACCGTCTATATTAACAAGTTCTGAATTAAGTATTTATAAAATGAAGACTCCATTTTAGAGCAAAATGTTTTAAAGCGCAGTGTAATCTCTTGTGACTTGGTTGACTTTACCAATATGTCCTAAGACTAGTATTTAAAATTTAGTTCATTAAAACATATCCTATTAATTTGGAAATACTTTTTAGAAAATCAAAATAACATTTTACAAAATAACATTTATATTGAAGCATGTTGTCATTTTGACAGGGATTATGTTTTGGTTTATATTAACCCAATTTTTTTTTTTTTATTTCTACCAAGAATGAATTTGCTTATCAGTTATGCAGTTACCACTTTTTAATTCATTATTATTTTTTTAAATTAGTAGTCATTAGGCAATGTTAATAATGTTGTTAAAACAGGGATCCATCTGCTTTAGAGACTGTAGCTCAGTGGTAGAGCATGTTCTTAGAATGGGTCAAGTCCTGGGTATGTTCTCTAGTACCAAAGCAAAAATCAGCATTAACACAAACACCATGAAATCCCTTGTCATTTATTTGCTTGATTTCACAATAATTGGGACTTCTAAAAATTGGTGTGTTTCTTTTAAAGAATGTTATTTGATTTCTTAACAATCTGATATTCTTACTATTATATTGTACACATGTATGAATATTTAACAGTGAATTCTACTATTATCTACAACTACATCCATAATGCACCAATAAAAATGGGTGAAAAAAATCTGATCTCCTAAGGATTCAGTATTTTGGTGTTTATCACTACCATACTAAAATATATGCTTTTTATTAAATAGATGATTTTTTGTGCAGTAAGGAATTTAATTTTTGGCACATTTTCTTTTTGTGTTATATATGGTAGATAATCATGACTGACTTTAAATCAGTACAATTTTTTACTTTTATATTTTAGGAAAAAGTATTGGGGGACGTGGCCACAAAATTAGCGACTATTTTGAAGTAAGTTCATTGAGAAGTATTTCTGATTCCTAATTCAGTATAATTTTGCTGTGAACTAAATATTTCTTTGAAGCACGGGGTCACCTTTTGAGCAGAGCTTTAGTAATATGTGATATTTTTCATTGGCATGACACATCATATATAACATTCAAAGTTGTTTCTCACAAATTTACTTATAACAACCCATTAGATAAGCTAAGTTGGTATACATTTCTGATTTATAAAAGATGAAACTAAGGACTTAAAAGTTTGCCAGTTCTCTCATATCGATACAGGCTTTATCACACAACACCCATGTTGAGCCCTGTGGATGGAGATTGAATAATTCCTAGAGATATGAGTATTAGAGTCTTTAAAAACAATAAAGAGTGAACATTTGGAGTTTTAGCCAATTTGGAATGTTTCCTTCTACATAGAAATACTTTGGGCTTCCAAGTTTATAGCAGGGCATATTAATGTGATTATTAAAACAACAAATAGGATCCATTCAGTTGAAAAATACATACTTGAGGGTGAGAGCAGAATTGACTGATTAAAGCAATAGCTGAATTTTTAAAATTTTTTTTTTTTAACTCTCCATTGCTTCAAGTTTATAGAATCTAAGGTAAAACTGCTGCTGACAATAAATTACCTAATGCCCTTTAGTTGAGGTCAGTCACTCTGTTAATTTCTTAACAACCTTTGCTAAAAGTAGAATCAATTAAAATAAACAAACATTTCTTGAATGCCTACTGTGTGCTAGGCATTATGCTAGGCACTATAGTGAGACAAAATTCTTAGATTGCGGGGAAATTGTGTAATGAACACTAAGAAGTCCTATCTCTGCTGTTTATATCAAAGTTAAGTGAGTATTTTAAAAAGTGAAGTAGAAGGGCTGGAGCTATATAGCTCAGTGGTAGAGTACCCGGCATGTGTGAGGCACTACGTTCGATTCTCAGCACCACATATAAAAAAATAAAAATAAAGTTCCATTGACAACTAAAAAACAAATATGTTTTTTAAAAAGTATTAAAAAATGAAGTAGACAATAAACTATACTCTTAAAGGAAGCCAGTAGCAACAAATTGTTTTCTTCTGTTCTTAATATAGAAACATTGAGAAGGAGAAAGCTAAGAAACAGATTAGCCAACTCATGCCTTTTGTAAGAAAGAATGACTTTTTTTAAAGGGGTTAAAGGAACTCGTTCCACGTAATTCTTGTATGCCATGAACATTTGGATTTTTAATAGATCTTGAGAATGATGATTCTGTTTTAAGATAGTTGATTATGTTCACTAAAATCCACATGTGAACAATTTACGATTTGTTGGGAGCATACTGGCTCAAGAAACGTTTTCAGGAGAACTGTGCTGAGCTTTAGAGAACAAATAAAACGTGTTCATTGCTCTGAAGTAATTTATTTGTCTTTGAATCAACCACAATAACAAATTATAGTCAGAATATAAATTAATAAGTATCAGAGGTAGTCTTGTCATGTTCTTGTGATTAGGAGTATTCTAATCTTTTAGAACTTAACCATAACTGATCTTAGTTTTGCTTTTTCTGAACCTACTTAAATGACTACTTGATATGAGTTAGAACTGGATATACTTAGGGCTGGAATGTATAAGGTCCTGACTTTGATCCTCAGCATTGCATATAAAATAAGTTATATTTAATTTATTTCTTAATAAGGTATCTAAAATAACAATTATCTAATCCTGTTTTAATAAAGGGTGATTTTTTTTTTCTTTTTCTTTTTTCTCAGTACCAGGGAGGAAATGGCTCAAGTCCAGTAAGAGGCATACCTCCTGCAATCCGTTCTCCTCAGAATTCACATTCACATTCCACTCCTTCCTCATCTGTAAGTTTTTTCATGTTGTAGTCTTTGTCTTCTAGGAGGTCATATACATTGAATGACATTTGTAATTCATTGTTTTTATTGGGAAGTTCTATATAAAATAATATTTATGTTTTAAAAAATAATTTTTATGAGGTGAGCTGAATCTCTTTTTTAACAATCTGATGCCATTAGAATTTTGTTTCTGAGCCAGTTACAGTGGAACACGCCTATAATGGCTCCAGAGGCTGAGGCAGGAGGATCTCCGATTCAAAGCCTCCCTCAGCAAAAGCAAGGCACTAAGCAATGCAGTGAGACCCTGTTTCTAAATAAAATACAGAAGAGGGCTGAAGATGTGGCTCAGTGGTCAAGCACCCCTCAGTTCAATCCCCCTCCACCCCCAAAAAAGAACTTTGTTTTTGAAAATGAGCTGCCAAAGATTTCCTGAATTAATTATATCTAATAAGTATTGTTTCTATAAAATAATGTGGTTGAGCCTCTGGGACTGAGATAAATAAATAACTCTTGAATCATTATGTAGTCAGTTATTAATTTCTGACTTCTAACTTTTTTATCAGTTAAACTTCTTAACCATGAAAATAATAGTATAAATCATTTCTGGGAATGCTTAAGAAAAAGGTAGGCTGTTTAGTTAAACATAGGAAAGAAGGACATTGGCCAATTTTATAACTTTTCAATTTGTAACATTTTAAGACATTTTATGTGCATTGTTTTTCATGTTGGATTTTATTTTTTATTTACTTTGTGTGAAAGTTCAGTATCTAGTTAGAAAAATAAAGTTGGCTTTCAACAATTTAAAGATAAGTTAGAAGTTTTTGAAAATCATAGTTTCACTTATGTATTCAAGTATTGTGTCTGCTTCTACCCCTTGGTGTACTTAGTTTTCTTTATTTTGTCCCTTGCATACAACCCATATACAAAGTAGGCAAAAGATTCAATAGTAATTTAATGATTATGGTGATAGATAGCATTGATACAGTGCTATAATCTGTTACTTTCTATGAATGTGTTTTTAAGCTAGTGACTAGATAAATCATAGAATATATTAATAAATTGATATCAACCTACTTATGGTCATGCATTATTATCCCTGTTACTAAGAATTCTGTATTAAGATATTTTTGTTTTTCCTTTTGAACCATCATAATTTGTTTTTGATATTTTTGTTTCAGAACAATTTATCTGGCCTTAATTGTTTTAAGTAGTATGAAACTATTTAAGATTTCTTTGATGGCACTAGATTATAAGCTCCTAGAGGGAGAAAATGTATGGTTGTAGCTCTTACTGGGCATTATGTAGGAGGTATTCAAAGAGTGCTTGTTGAATAAATGGTGATTAAAAAGTCAGTTATTTTTCAAATATTATTCTGATTTAAAAATAAAAACTTGAGAAATGTTAAGTAGTTGCTACCAAATGGAACCTTTTTTCCTACTTAAAGGTAAACATTTTAATATATGTTTTTTCAGGTTCGACCGAATAGCCCTTCCCCTACTGCGTTAGCTTTTGGGGACCACCCTGTTGTACAACCAAAGCAGTTATCCTTTAAAATTACTCAGGTAATTAATAACTAAAATCATTTTTATGACTTCTAGGAAACCACTGCACAATTTTATACTAAGAACTTAGACATATACTATTGTTTTAGATATAAAGTAAAATTAAACATCAAGAAAACTAACATACTAAACAACAACAACAACAATAAAACATTTAGGGAGGGAGGGAAAAATTGAAACACCCAATTTACTATCACTTTGTCCTTTGTTTCACATTGACAAATACATAGATGTTTTAAACAAATCATTCAGAGCACTCTTAATATGGTAATTCTCTTTACTGATTGTTTTTGAACATAGCATTCAAGTATATGTAATTGATATCTTGAGTTGATACTAGTATATTTGTTAGAGGTAAACATTAAGGCAGTTCATTTGTGGATGTGTACACATATATGCTATAAGTTAGAAAGTTATTAGAAAATTTAATTATTTGGATATTTGTTATTCTTTTTATTTAGTTTCATGACTTGAATTAGGTACTAAGTTTTGTTTTGTTTTTGTTTTTTGGTATTGGGGATTGAACCCAGGGCCTTATGATGTTAAGCACATGCTCTACTACTAAATTGCACCCCTAGTCCAGTAATAAGGTTTCTTTGTTGTTTTTCTTTTTAGTTATATAGGACAGTAGAATATATTTTGACATATTTATACAAACACAAAGTATGTCTTTTTTTTTTTAAGTTGTAAATGGACAGAATGCCTTTATTTTATTTGTTATTTTTTTAATGTGGTGCTAAAGATCAAACCCAGTACCTCACTCATGCTAGGCAAGTATTCTGCCACTGAGCATCCCAATCTTGCAGTACTGTTTTTTACTTTAATATTGTACATGTGACAATTTCTGGATCACTTTTTTTTTTTGTTTAATTAGTTTGGGGATTGAGAGAGTAAGATTCTGTTGCTTGACCAGCTTGGTTCCCCAGTTTTATTTTCATTTAATTCTTACTTGTAGGGTCATATTCAAACCATTATGTATATATCAAAGCCCTTTTGGCCAGGATTTCAAGTACAGGGTATTTCTTTTAGTCGCTGAGCAATTCATAAAAGGTTTTGAGATGTTAACTCAAATTTAGGAAGAAGTTCAATGTATCTATTGTACACTATGACAACTATAGTTATTGTATGTATGAATATTGCTAAAAGAATAGATTTTAAGTGTTCTCATCACACATAAATATATATATATTAAATACTTAATTTAGCCACTCCACAATGTACATGTATTTCAAAACATGATGTTGACCATAAATATATACAATTTTTACTTGTCAATTAAAAAACAATCGAAGCCAGTTATGGTGGTATATCCTGTAATCCCAGCAGCTCAGGGGGCTGAGGCAGGGGGATCACAAGTTCAAGGTCAGCCTCAGCAATTTAGCAAAGCCTAATCTCAAAAAAAAAAAAATTATAAAATAAAAAGGGCTGGGGATATAATGCTCAATGGTTAAATGCTGCTGGATTCAAGCCCTGATAAAGAAGGTTTTTCACAAAGTTCAGGAATCAACTAGAGTCGTGTATAGTACAAAGCAGTGACTGTATTGAGTTTTAATGAGAAACCAGTATTCTAAATAATTAACGTTTTTTTCCTATGTTTGTAGCATTTCTGCTTCTGAAGTTATTAAAGCTTAAAGCTGCACTAAGACTTTTTTGAGATACCATTTACATACAAATATAACTCACCTTTTTCTTTGCTTTTGGAAGTTAAATAAAATCTAGTTTTATGTTTGTATGCATAAGACTATATAATGGAAATAACAAAGTAACTTTCTTTCATTTAGACTGATCTCACAATGCTGAAATTAGCAGCATTAGAAAATAATAAAAACCAGGACCTGGAAAAAAAGGAAGGTCGTATAGATGACTTGCTCAGGGTAAGTAATAAGTCATGGAGTGGAAAAAATCGAGCAAATTATTTGGCATCAGTGAAACTGATGAGAAAAAACATGGTAAAGTTGTCCATAGCTGGAAAAAAAATAAGCTTTGTCTAGTAGTGTAAGTATGTGACTGATAATACCAACTTTAAAATTATTCTGTAAGCTCTTAATGGATGATGAAATGGAAATCTTTAAAATTTGATTTTTATATTATCTGCTACTCATCAGACAGATAATCATTTCATGTTAGTTTTAAAGTTAATTGATTTTGCTATATGCCTGCCTTATATCTGATGCTATAGAGAATAAAATAAGTAGTCCTGTGAGATTTTTAAGGAAAAATTTATTTTAAAATATATCCAAAAGTGTACTTATAATGTGAGTAAGGTATAAAACAGTAGTTCTTACTCCTTGCTGTTTATTAGAATCACCATATGGAAAGGGTAGAAATACTAATAATGTCTGAACTCTTAACCTTGAGGAGTTCTGATCAAATTGATGTAATGTAGCCTGGATGCTTAGTTCTTTGTTTTTATTTTATTTTTTAAATTTTTTTAAGATGTTGATGAACCTTTATTTTATTCATTTATTTGTATGTGGTACTGAGGCTTGAACCCAGTGCCTCACTCATGCTAGGCAAGCACTTTACCACTGAGCCACAACCCCAGCCCCTGGATGTTTAGTTTTATTTTTTTTTTTTTCCTGATTTTTTTTTTCTTTACTCAGTCATACATGACAACAGAATGCACTTTGATTCATTGTACACAAATGGAGCACAATTTTACATTTCTCTGGTTGTACACAATGTAGGGTCTCACCATTTGTGCAATCATACATGTTCCTAGGATAACAATGCCCATCTCATCGTTTTAAAAGCTGCTACGGACTATTCTAATTAAGCAAGCATTGAGAACCATTGGTATAGAAACTCAATAAAATCAACACCTATGATTCTACCATATTCTCCTTTGGAACATCCAGAGTGTCTTTCCTAATTCTGTCCCATACTCTTTCATATCTCTTCACCATTAACCTCTATTCTTTTTAAAATTATTTATATATTCTAATTTGTTATACATGATGGCAGAATGCAATTCATTTCATATTACACATATAGAGCACAATTTTTCAAGTCACTGATTGTATGCAAAGTATTTTCAGTATTTTTTAAATAGATGGACACAATGCCTTTATTTTATTTGTTTATTTTTTATGTGGTGATGAGAATCGAACCCAGTGCCTCACACATGCTAGGCAAGTGCTCTACCACTGAGCCACAACCCCAGCCCTCTTTTTTGTTGTTGTTGTTTTAGCATTTAGTAGTTGTCTTTGTAACAAAGAATATAAAAAACAATATTTTAAGTTAGATAGAAATTTGTTTTTCAAGCAAAAAGCAGAACTGGGAGCCCAGGTGTGATTTTTTTTTTTTCCATGGTGTCATATAGGACCTTGGCTACTTCAGTATTCTGCTTCCTTATACTCAGCACATGGCTTCCATCTTGAAAGTCCCATCAGGGTCCAAAATATCTACTTGAGTCACAGTCATAATATCTGTATTCTAAGCAGAAATCAGGAAGAGGTGAGGAAAACAAAAAGTGTGGTTCCATGTGCAGCCTTATTGGATGTTTAGTCAAACTACTTTTACTAACATTGCATTGACCAGCCTTAGCTACAAGGGAAGTTTGGAAATGTAATCTTTTAGCTAGGCACATGTCAATCTAGAATAAAGCATTGGATTTCCATTATTAAGAAGAATTTGGTTGATGATGGTGATGATTATTGTTGTAGCTTTATATTAAATTTGATATATGGTTCAACAAATATCTTCTATTTCATTTTGGCTATTTTGGTGCCCTTTGTAGTCCTGAGGGAATTTTAGAGTCGGTTTTTCAAATTAAATACATGCACATTGTACACACACACACACACACACAAAATTTGTTGGTCTTGTATGAATTACATCTATTTTAGGTCATTTTCAAGACATAATGTCAGTGTACTTTAGCTTCTTCTATGATTTGCCTAGACCTGTTGTTTTCAGACTAGATATCAGCATGAGTGGAGAACTTGTTAGAAATGGAAATTTTTAGCCCCTTTCTTAGACCTATTAACTCAGAAAACTGGCAGAAGTGGGTCTCAGCAAGTCTTCCAGGTAATCCTCTTACTACTACACTATTCTAATCAGAGGAAGGCCTCTTTGAGCATATGACTGCCTACAGAGTTAAAAAGAGTTTTGGTATCTTATTGCTAAGGAAGAATGGTGGGAATAGTTATTGGATAAGCAACTTACAGCATCATCCACAATTTTAATAGAGAAGATGTTTACTTTAAGAGAACACTCATTTTTTTCTTTAAAAAAAAAAAAACTATTTTTTTTTTTTTTTTACAGAAATACAGAAGCTCTACTACTAAGCTACATCCCAGCCCTTTTTATTTTGTTTTGAGGAAGGGTCTTTCTAAGTTTTTCAGGCCAGACTCAATCTTATGATCCTCCTGCGTTAGCTTCTCAAGTTGCTAGAAGTACAGGCATGTGCCACTGTGCCTAGCTCAGATTTATTCTCAAGTGTTAAGACATATTCTATACCATATTTCATTTATTTTTAACTGAGGTAGATGTTGTTGCCCCTTGTTTAGAAATAAGAAAACTGAACTTAGATTCAGATAACTTAGTTAACTTAGCCAGTGTTATGTACCTTAGAGTGTGGATTTGAATATATGGAATATGTATATAAATTTCATGTATTTTTAGCACAAGTTGAGTTACATTTAATTCTATTGTCCCTTAGTAAGTAGGCTTGATTTTTTTCAAAGCATCATGCTCAGATAATTTAGTTTTATTAATCCTATCTATGTACAATTTATTCAGAAACATTAAAAATATTTCTAAGAGCTGGGTATGGTGGCATATGCCTGTAATCCCCACTACTCAGGAGGATCTCAAGTTTGAGGTCACCTGTGGCAATTAACAAGACCTTGTCTTAAAAAACGGAAAAAATTGGGGATATAGATCAGTGGGAGATGACCCCTGAGTTCAATCCCTAGTTCTGCAAAAAAAAAAAAAAGAAAAACCCTAAGCTTTTCATAGATACAAATTCTAGACCTTTTGCATTTTCTATGTATATTTTAGGCTAACTGTGATCTCAGACGGCAAATAGATGATCAACAAAAATTACTTGAAAAATACAAAGAACGATTAAATAAGTGCATATCAATGAGCAAGAAACTTCTTATTGAAAAGGTAAGTTCAAAGTTCACTAAATTTTCCCTGCTTCCCTAGCCCCTTTTGTCTTGTATGCTTTTAAAATTTAATGAATAAAATTGAATGATGATATTTCCTCCTTTTTTCAGAGTACACAAGAAAAATTGTCAAGCAGAGAGAAGAGTATGCAAGATAGATTACGCCTTGGGCACTTTACAACAGTTAGACATGGCGCTTCATTTACTGAACAATGGACAGATGGTTTTGCATTTCAGAATCTTGTGAAGTTAGTCATTACTTTTTTAGTCATTCTTATATTTTCAAAAATTAGTATTTCTTTGGGTTTTTGTTACTTTAAAATATTATAAATTTGGAATTACACTCAACATCTTCCCCTTATTTTTTGAAAGGAATGTGAAATGGGTGTTAACAATTTTAACTTTAAACAGACATTGATTAATTAGCATTCATCTATAATGTAGTATTCTGAAGTCTGACTTTCCTAAATATAACCAGCATTCTAACTTTTAGGTGATAATTTGGAAGGAAAATTGTTAGAAATTTGTTCATTGGAAGAGTTGTATGTGTCTGCGTCTGTCTGTCTCCTGGAATTTTTCTACATACCTCTTATTTATTTTTATTTATTTATTTATTTGATGTAGGATCTCGTCGTGTTGCCTAGGCTGGTCTTGAACTCTTGGGCTCAAGTGATCCTCCTACCTTAGCCTCCATAGCGCTGGGACTAAAGGCTTGTGCTGTTGCACCTGGCTTTCTACTTAATTTTATTTTTGCCATTTCCTAGTCTATAAGTGATAATATTCAGCCCTTACCTCTGTCTATTCCTAAGGAAAAGAACTTTTTTTCTTCTTTTGCCTCAGATTTAATAACTCAGTTGAAATGAACATGTGGCTTTAGCATTTCAAAGGTGTACTTTAATACACTGCATTTTCTTGAGTTTAGATGGTGTTAGGTAAGAATAGGTTGGCTGTTTCCGTGTTAAGGGAGCCAGGACCTATGTTACTCCCATTGGCTCATTTGTTTATTTATCCATCCATCCATCCCTCCTCCCTCCCTCCCTCCCTCCCTTCCTTCCTTCCTTTCCTCCCTCCCTCCCTTCCTTCCTTCCTTCCTCTTTCCTCTGGGAAATTTATAAAAATCAAGGAAGCAGAGTATGCCAGAATTCTACATCAGCTTTCCCAGAGTCAGTCCCTTATGAAAAACAGAGCAAAGCCTATTTCACATGGTATCACATCAGCAATGCTGCTTCAAACATGCGTTCCCAGGACAACTTGCTAAAAAGCATGGCCTTCTCTCTCAACAGATTTTACTTTATTTTATTTTTTTTGTTCAGTACAGCTGTGCTTAGGTATTAAGCATAACACAATAAGGGACAGTATCCTTGTGATGCTAGAGTTTAGGTTTTAATTCTGTGAATAATGGACATTGTTAAAGGTTTATATATAGTGTGTGTGATCAGATCTGAGTTGTAGAATGACAACTGATAATATGGAAATAATAGTGAAAAGAGGATAGATTGTTGACAGTTAATATGGAAAAGTATACAGATGAAAGTGATCATGCTCGAATTAATATATTGACTGTAAAAGTGGAGGAGAGCAAGAAATGGATTTGAGATAGAAGCCATAATTTTTTTAGTGTCTTCTGAGCAAGAAACTTTGCTACAAAACCCAGATCCTGTAGTTGTCCTATAATAAATAAAAGGGAAGGTTACATAATTCATACGCATGGTCTAATATGCATAATATGACCTAGTATAAATACTATGCATGCCAGTAGTTAAAATTTCTCCACTGAATTATCAAAAAAGATCAAAATAACTTTGGTGTCTTAGCTATCACTAATAAGCATTTATTCGGGATTTACTGTGTTACTACATATTTTTATTATGTTGTTTGTAATTATTGGAATAAAGTGATTAGAGGATGAAAAGAGAAATGAATTAATGAAAATAAATCATGTTAATAATCTCTAAATTGGACGTTCCTTCCTGAATAATCAGATATTAGCTATATATCCATTCTAGAAATTCTTTACTTTCTTTTAGGATTATAACTAGGCTGTTTATTTGCACTTATAGCATCTTGATTGTACTCTGAAATTGTTTTAAAATTACTTTTGGCCAGGCATGGTGGCACACACCTGTAATCCCAGCAGCTAGGAGGCTGAGGCAGGAGAATTGCAAATTCAAAGCCAGCCTCACCAACAGTGAGGTGCTAAGCAACTCAGTAAGACCCTGTCTCTAAATACAATACAAAAAAGGGCTGGGGATGTGACACAGTGGTCCAGTGCCCCTGAGTTCAATCTTTGGTTTGTATGAACACACACAAGTTTTGGGTTTTTTTGTGTGTGGTGCTGGGAATCTAACTGCAGGGCCTTGCAGGTGCTTGGCAGGTGCTCTACCATTGAGCTACATCTCAGCTCTAAAATTTACTGTTTTAATAACTGAAATTATTTATTCCTCCTTCCAAGTGAAAACTGGCTTAAGGTCCTAGTCTCACTTTGCTGTTCTTGAGAGTTTTCTATACCCTTTTGCTCTTCTACCTTGGTTCTTCCTGTTCTTTCATTCTTGTCTTATTCTGTTGTTCCCTTACACAAAGCATAGGAAAGGGAAGGGAGTGTATGCAAAAGACCAGTAGGGGCTCTGTAGTTGTGGTTTGAATGGTAGGGATGGAGTTAGATGAAACTTTTGACTTGCTCTAAATCTAAATACCATAACTAGGTAGAGTTTTAAATTTTTTGCATTACACGGTATGGTGACCTAAAAGCAAGATAATTACTATTTGATTAGCTTAGGGTATTGTACGATAGGATAGCTTAACAAAAAGATCCCCTGTTAAGCTACTTAATGCTCTGATCAAACTGTTAAAAATCTCCAACCTGTATTTTTGTAATAGACATAATATCTATTTGCTTTTAGAATTAGTGGGCTCATGGCAAAATTGCTTAGATTCTTGAATGGAAAATGTTAATAACTTCACATTTATTAACTTCCTAGTTTTCAAATTCATGCTGAGTCTCTTGCTGTTCCCTTATTTGTCTTTCCTTAAATTGTTAAAATTCTTTTTGCTCCCCAATTTTTTTTATATTAAGGCAAATTTTTGTTTCATTTCAAAACATCAACTACACATCTTCAAAATTTCTTTTTAACAGATAAATTTAGAAAATAACACTTTCATATTAAATTCCTATTTGCCTTTTGTAATCTTGTCTGCTAATATAAATATAAAATGTATAAAGGTTTTTATATGTGAGATGCATGTACAAAGCCTGCCCCATTCTTAACTGCTAGGGTTTTTTTTTTTTTTTAAAGATCATTCATTTATTTCATCAATGATTTTTTATTGAGCATATCACATTATGTATTGATCACTGTGCTAGTGTTAGGGGTACAAGAAGATATAAAGTAGATATGCTCTCCATTCTTAGGGAGATAGGCTTACCAGAGACATTCTGGTGAAGTATCTACAGGAATTGTATTTGTTAGAAAGGCAGAAATGGGGACAAGTTACCATGAGATTCTGTATAGCAACCCACCTTTCCCTGGACCAGGAGTTTAGGGGAACATCTCACTTAAAAATGATTGTTTCAAATGAGACCTGAAGGATGAGTAGAAATTGATTCACGGGAGTAGAACCAAAAGGTTATAAATTTATGTTGATTTTTCATGTTTTCTAATGTATTTTTTCATGTTTTCACTGTGAAAAGTAATTGAAGGTTAATATGGTTTTATTCATTTTTACATAGGCAACAAGAATGGGTGAATCAGCAAAGGGAAGATATTGAACGGCAAAGGAAACTTCTAGCCAAACGCAAACCTCCCACAGCTAATAATTCTCAGGCACCTTCTACCAATTCTGAACCAAAACAAAGAAAAAACAAAGCAGTCAATGGAGCAGAAAATGATCCCTTTGTTAGACCAAATTTACCACAACTGTAAGCCTCTATTTTGAATTTTCCTTTTTTTTTTTAAATTGTACGTAGTGAGTATAAATGTTAGTAATGGATGTTGTTTATAATTAATATTTAAAAAGTAAAAATAAATATGGCCAGGAAGGAAGTCAATATTGAAAATTTAGCTTTAAATTAATAAGCTCCAAACATCTGAATTCTACTTTTGTAAGTAGATACTGGAATCTGCCCTTTTTATAAGTCTGAATCAGTTAAAGTGTCAAAGTTTTGATTATTTCAATTCAATGTTCCTATTGATGTTCCTTTTCTGAGGGAATGTTAATTTAAGTATTATAACTGTCATTTATTTTCTGAAAGCAATTCATGGTGCTGGTTGTGAATATTTTTTTTTTCTGCTCTTTGTTTTCTAAATTTTCTGTGTAAATGACTCGCTCTTTGTATTTCAAATGATAAAAGCATTTAAAAAAATTGTCACATGCTTATCATAGAAAATTTGGAAAACATGGAAGAGAGTAATAATAGACTGTGATTCCATCCCACAGAGAACACCCTTGTTAAAATTTCAGTGTACAGGTATATCTAAACTAATATTTTCTGTAAGAAAAGTTTTTCTAATTTTTCTGGAAGAACTTACATGAATTTATGTGATTAGAAAATATGTATACCCTTGATATTTTGTATGGGTATATTTCCTCCTCTGTTAAAATATGGTGCTTTGAATTCCATCATCTGCTATGTAAGGAACTTCTTGATACCTTCTTTATCTTACATCTTCAACCTTTTGCTCTCTACTGGTTCCTTCCTTTCAATCCATCAATGTTTGAGTCTTTTCATTTAATTGGATCTTTTAAAATTTCTTTAGTTTTCCCTATGTAAGTCTTTCTTTTCCTGGGTTAAATTTAGTCCTAATTATTTTGTTTATTTAGATGTTGTTATACATGAGATTGTTTCCTTAATATTCTTTTCAAGTTGTTCATTTATGGTGTATAAAAACACAACTGATTATTGTGTATTGATCTCATACCCTGTGTGTTTGCGGAATTTATTCATTAGGTTTAACGGGGTTTTTTTTTCCTCATGCATTTTTTCAGATTTTCTACATGAAGAGCCATGCCATCTGTGAATACAGACAGTTTTACTTCTTTACAATTTGAATGCATTTTGTTTCTTTTTCCTGCTCTGGTAGGATTTCCACTAGAGTATTGAATAGCAGTGGTGAAAGTGGACATCCTGATCTTAGGGCAAAATCTTCAAAATTTTTACCCTTAACTGTTATGTCAGTTATCTATTTTTATAAAACCCCATTTATAATGTTGAAGAAATTCCCTTTATTCCTAGTTGTTTTGTGCTTTTCAAAGACAAACCATGCCCCTCCCCCTTTAAAAATCTAATCCTCAAAGCATGGCTTATGGTTAAATGTTCAGTAAAGCTCAGTTAAATTTTAATAAATAAACGAGTTATGCTCCCTCCACCCTTAAGTGACTCTAATAGTCTATTTACTATAGCTTGTATCATTTAACTTAGAGGCTTCAAGTTATTTTCCTTATGAAACAGATTGTCATTGGATATTAAATTTGTTTAGAAAGTTTTGGGGGGTTTTTTTGTTTTTTATTTTTTTATTTTTTAGTTATACATATACACGATATCATTATTTTGTTTATTTGGATTTTTTTGTGGTGCTGAGGATCGAACCCAGTGCCTCACATGTGCGAGGCAAGCATTCTGCCACTGAGCCACAACCCCAGCCCCTGTTTTTTTATAAACCTACTGAAGATTTTCTTAAACCTACTAAACAGCTTTATTTAAGAGTGTTAACATGCTTCTAAATAAAATATATTTGTGTATGTGTATACAATAAAATATTAATAAATTCAACCTAATATCTGATAAGATTCATATAGGAAGACATGGTTTGTTTGGGAAGAGCTGTGTCCTTATAGTACTTGTGAATAAAAGATTTTGTTAAATAACTTAACCAAATGACTCGCTAGGAGGATTTTTTGAAAAATCACCTTAAAACAGCCTAACAATTGGTAATTAAAAGCCATTAATGTTAATACTGTCCTAGCTTAGTTCTTTTCATTCTGTGCAACCAAATCCTATTTCTTTAAAAAAAAATTGTTTTTTGTAGTTGTAAATGGACAGAATGCCTTTATTTATTTATTTATTTAAAGAAAGAGAGAGAGAATTTTTTAATATTTATTTTTTAGTTTTCGGTGGACACAACATCTTTATTTTATTTTTATGTGGTGCTGAGGATCGAACCCAGAGCTCCGTGCATGCCAGGCGAGCATGTTACCGCTTGAGCCACATCCCCAGCCCAAGAATGCCTTTATTTTGTTTGTTTATTTTTATGTGGTGCTGAGGATCGAACCCAGTTCCTCATGCATGCTAGGGAAGCACTGTGCTGCTGAGCTACAGCCCAGCCCCAAATCCTATTTTTTTAGAGAAGATTGACCACTTTTCATTTATCTAAATACATACATTTCTTTAAAAAAGTTTTCCATTAATGTAGACATACAACAGAAATATCTAAAAAGCTTTTGTCAGGTACTTCATAATAGGGAAATGTAGACAAATGTAAGAAATGGCTCTTTTGCCATGATGAGGTTTGCATCATAGTCAGTGAGACAAGGCCTTTAGAATAGGAACACTAAAACTGGTATCTGTCAGCTCCCAAGTTATTTATATATATGTAAACGTTTTATAACTTGCTTTAGATTTGTTCTTTAGATACCTGTGGTTATAAAATGGTAAGAATCACTGCCCTTGAAAGTCAGTAGCATACCAACTCAAGAAAGCAAAATATTCTTCCTCTCAAATGGGAGAAATTCCAACAATCTGCATGTGTAGGAACTTGGCAGTTTTTCATGATAACCAAACTTCTTAGTAGAATACAGCTTTGAGATTTCGAGAACTTGCTGGACATGGTGGCACACACTTATAATCCCAGCAGCTCAGGATGATGAGACAGGAGGACCACAAGTTCAAAGCCAGCTTCAGCAAAAAGCAACTCAGTGAGACCTTGGGGATGTGGCTCAGTGGTCGAGTGCCCCTGAGTTCAATCCCTGGTACCCGGAAAAAGAAAAAGAAAACTTTCAGAGAACTTGCTATGTACTAGTTTTGGCTTTCAAATACCAGATTTTAGCTGTGTTTTGTTAACTCAGTAAAAATCAGTGTAAAGAACTGTATTTTATTCCTATATAGAAACAAACAAAAATATACAGTTTTTAAAAAGTCTGAGCCCATCCCATGCTCTACTAGGGGGCCTAAAACCCCACTTTAAGAGTAGAAAATTATATCATTATATAATTAAACTTCCACCCATGGCATATGTACATATCTAGAAGCTGTTTGCCAGCTTTCCTAAAAGCTTTCTTGCATTGAGTTAGTTGAGATATTATATTTAGTTTTTAAACCTCATTTTCTTTTAGTATTGGCTACGTTCCTTTCTTTTGCTTTATCAGAATGCAGAATCATTTTTCTTAAGAATAGTATATAAGTCTTACAGCGGTCCCATTACATATATTAAAATGGTTAGTTTTCAAAGCTATCATAAGAATATTTGGAATTGATAATAAAATGATCATATCCCATACTTTAAAGATTTAAAGTTTATGTTTATTAAGAATTTAGTGCTGGAGCCAGACTCAGTGGCGCATCCTGTAATCCCAGCAGCTCAGGAGGCTGACAAGGGAGGATCGCAAGTTCAAAGCCAGCCTCAGCAAATAGCGAGGCGCTAAGCAACTCAGCGAGACCCTGTCTCTAAATAAAATATAAAAAGGGGCTGGATGTGGCTTAGTGATTAAGCACTCCTGGATTCAATCCTTGGTACAAAAAAAAAAAAAAAAAAGAATTTAGTACTGGGGAAAGAATATAGCTCAATGGTAGAGTTCTTGCATAGCATGTGTAAGGCCCTGGCTTCAATCCCAGAACCTCAAAAAAATAAATAAATAAATAAGAATTTGGGACTGGAGATATATGTCAGTGATAGATCATTTGCTTAGCATGTATGAGGCCCAGTGTTCAGTCTCCAGCACTGAAGAATTTTTAGAATTGCATGCTTTGGGTAGTTTTAGCTTTCCTTTATTTTGCTCCTCATACACTGATATAGACAAGGGGTAACATCTGTTTTTTCCCCTCTTCCTTTTTTCCTAAATCAATACCTAGACTGGACTGACATCCTTTGAAGTGGTTTCCCATTATTCTTTGAGTAAAATTGATATTCTTTACCTGGCCTAAAATCCATGCATGATCTGCCCTGCCCTGCTTGCCCATCTACAGCCTGATGCTCATATATTTTCTTCTAGTTTGCCATTGTATAGAATGTACTCTGAAATCGTCTCAAGAGCATTTAACAACTAGAGCAAATTACTGTTATTATCCACCATGCTTTTTTGTTTTCTTAAGAAGAATTTAATGTAACCTAAAATTATTATTTTTTAATTGTTTCTTTTTTCTTTTTCCTCTTTACCTCCATATAGAGTGTAAGCTCAAACTAAAATATAAGGAGAAATTGTCTTTTTTCCCTGTGTCCTTTGTTTCTATATTCTGGGTAACTTCATAGATGGTACTGATCAAATAATTGTTAGTTAATTGCTCCATCTATAGGTATTAGGCATATACTCTGAAGAATATCTTAAAGAATTTTTGGCTAAAAATTGTCACCATTTTTAGTATTATCATTTGGCCATTTTTATCATGTTTTTCTGGTTGTTAATAAGAAATAATAAGTATTAATCTCAAAATGTAGAATTAAAATTTCACTTTTGACAGGTTGACTTTGGCAGAATATCATGAACAGGAAGAAATTTTCAAACTTAGACTAGGACATCTCAAAAAGGTATGTGAAACATGGTGGATTTTTAGTTTAATTTGCTACCAAAGTAGAGAATTGTGTTCTCTGTATTTTAGAAGCCAAAACTTAAGAGAAAGATGCCAAATTTAGAACCCCCAGACCAAAAAAACAAACAAAAAACTCTTAAGTTGCATTTGTATCTTGAGTATATTAAAATAACATTTCTTGACTTTGTGGCAACTAACTTTAAAAATACTGAGATTCTGATATGCCAGGGTCTTTAGATTACTCTTCAGTGACACCTTTTGATAGAAAATGTTTGATTTTTAAGGTAAAATGTAAAATTCCATGTTGTTTGTGTCTGTTTCATAATGAATTAAAATAACAACTCTCAAAAACATACTTAAATTCTTTGGCTTAATTTTTTTTTGTCAAATGCTTCTTTACGTGTTTTGATTAAAATACGTACATAAAGGTTTGATTAAAATTCGTACGTAAAGTTTAAAAGAAATAATCATTAGTCATAAAATGACATAATTTAGAAAAAACTTTCTGTATGTTATTGTAAATTTTTATAATGTATAGCTTTGTACTTGTTTGTTAACTCTGAAGTTGTAAAAATTCCATTGATTTTATAGGTCTTTATTTTAATTCAAACTTTTTAAGAACTAGTGATAAGAAAGTAAAGTTTTTCCCTGCCAAATGAAGTTTCTAATAGACATAAAGATTCCTTTGTTCTATCCAGTGTTTTATTTTGGTTTCTGCTTATCTGATTTATTTAAAAATTTTAACAGGCTAAAGTATAGCTAAAAAGGAGTTGATGAACTAGTTAAAGACACTATCTATGAGGTCATCTCCCTTGGGTTGGGTGAAACAGGACTGAGAAATCCATTCTGGTAGCTGCTACCATCACACTATATACTAATTTGTTTTTGCAATATTATCAATATGCCAGAGACGCCTGTCTTTGCTTACAGAGAATAGAAAAAAAAAATATAAATATATACACACTGCCATTTGGTTATAGGGAATAGAAAAATGTTTTGTGTTTTTGTAGATGTGTATTTTATAATTTGTATCTGTGTCCTTTACTAAACTATAATTGTCTCTGCCACTGCCCAGAAAGCTTCAACCTAAATTACTTGAACAGTGAGTTCCAAATTATTTATTTTGGTCATCTTTTTAAAAAAGTCCTTTTATTCTTTTCTATTGCAATTAATGACTTTTTCCTGCTCTTTGAGATACAGTAGACAGCTTTTGTCTATTTTCTACATCAGATGGAACAATAGAACTGTAGTAATCATTCTGTAGTAATAGAGCTATATTGGATCTATGGAACTGTGGCAGCAAAGAAGGGATTTTTAGTACAGGATGAATCACAAGTATTTATGTGCCTACCTAAGCTATTTTAATAATGCTTATTCTTGATATTCCATGTAAAAAGCTATCAATTATTTTCTAACCAGCCTTTGGTGATAAAGAAATAGATATTTAGTTTTACTAGTATATACAACTAAGTATATATTTAGAATTCTACCTCAAGGGTTATTCACATGTAATAACAAAGTTTAAATTACATAATGATTACATTGTGTATGTGTGCCTTATGAAAAATCTTATCTTACGAAATTCAAAATTTTAAAGCAGTTTAATTCAGAATTGACTACTTATTTTACCAAAAAAAAAAAAAAAAAACCACTTTTGAAAAGGCTTCAGAGGAGAGTTTGTTTTGGGGTTTTGGTTGTTTGATGATTAATTTATAGCTTTCCTTGTGTTTGGGAAATATTTTGTTTCTATAAATAATATGTTTATTTTCTAAATTGAAGAATACTTATGCATCTAGTTATTATATAAATACTTACAAATTATTATGGAATACTTCACGTTCTGTTCTAACCTTCATATTATCCTCCTTCCCAATGTTTGACTTCTACATTCTTCATATTCACTCATTCTTTCTAATAATTGTCCTTTCTATAATCTTTTTCGTGTTTCCCCCCCACCCCAACTTTTATCAAATTTACTGAGCAGTCTTAGATTTCTGACTTTATCTTCTTAATCTACAACTTTTCCTTGACCTACCTCCATCATAGAATATTTTGGGAGAATGGATCACTAGTAATGCTGAAATATACCTGTATGTTTTGAATTACTCACATTTTCTTCTGAGAGACTATTTTGGGTGAGATGAATGAATGCATTTTTAAAGAATGTTGCTAGTAGTAATACATACAGAGGATAAAACTAAGCAAGTAATGTCACCTTTAGAGCACAAATAAATAGCAGGTGTCTGCTTACAATTGGGTACCATTTAATTGTGCAATTAAAAAATAACAAGCAGTAAGGTTCATGTATTAAAAATAGATTTCTAAAGCACAATTGGAAATAGGTCATTATAAATAGGTTATTCTGTTTTCTTAAAAAAAAAAAAAGATTGAATAAACTTTTAACACAGAAGACAGGTTTTAGTCAAGAGAAAAGACATTACCACCACTATATTATTAGCTCTCTGTGGTTCTGGGTGTATTAGGCTGACACAAACTATACCCAAACCTGTAAGTTGTGTAGCTACTACCACATGCTGGATCAGATCTGATCTTTGAATATTTAATGACCATGTAACTTGTACAGCCAGTAACCTGTGGGATGTCAGTTTAGGGTTTAGGTTTGGAGCCTGGCATACTTTTGCATTGGTAACTCATTCTCTCTCTTCTCTCTTTTCCTTTAATAAATGCTTAACATTAAGCAGAATTATTTATTAGATTAAATTTGTTAGTAGAGAAGTTAAAAACTAACTTCATAAGGAAGCTGATGCAGTATGAACAGATCTTTTTTCCCTTTTTTTTGAAATGGAATAAATTATATGCACTGTATTTTGTAATGATATTAATGATAATTCAAATAGGTAATCTGAAGTATGAAAAAGTTTATTTACCATTGAATAAGTCATAATGTTCAGTTCACATTCCATGCTAATCTGTAGTGTTGGAAAAATAATAAGTCCAAAGTGGTTAAACTATGATAGAATCAGATAGAAACCTCCAAAAATAAGTACATGGCTATGATAAAGTGTTTTTAGTTGGTGTTTCTAATTGCCACCAAAAAGTAAAAGTAAACTTTACTTATGAAATTATTACCTTTGTCTTCTGAGATTAGGAAAGTCACTTTACAGATCACTCTTTTTCACTATCAAAAATTCTTTAATATAAATATTGTTTTAGTTATTACTAGTTTTGTATTCATTGCTTACTCATTTACAAGTGATTTATTTTCACACTCTACCTAATACAGGCATGATTCAAATTCTCATTTCATAATATTACCTTTAAAAAATAATAATACTTTTTGTAGACTTTGAAGTTTTAACCACTTTTGAGTGAACATAAATTTTAACTTTTTGAATGCAAAGATCTTTTTTTTTTTTTGGTATTCTTTGACTATTTATAAAGACTAGTGACTGAATAGTGAATGACAGAGCCAGAACGTTGACCTTTACTCATCTTTCAGTGGCAACATGCATGTGCTTTATTTCTAAATTTATTTTATTGTAGATGAATAGTAAGTTGATTTTTTGTATTCATAACAATTAATTCACTGTAGCTCTCATTGCATATCTCCTAAATCTCCTAAAGTACAGTCTTCAAGTAATGGGAGTATTTGCTCCTCAGGTTTTTTGAGAAACATTACATTTTTTTTCAGAGCAGTGTTAATCAGGTGTTTTTTACGTTCATCCTTTTTGTTTCTCTCTCACACATTATGTTCATGATTGTTATAGCATCTAAAATATTTCTTTATTACTAGCTACTCTATTGATTTTCTGTTCTAAATTTATTTTTAAAGATCAATGAAGCACGTTTTTTGTAAGACGTATACTCTGGAATATTTTTTTAAAAATATCTTAAGGATTTCATAGAACAGAATAAAACTATATAATAAAACCTGAGACCATACAAGTTATTACTGAAAATATTTCAAAAAGAAAGTAACTTTGGACTGGGGCTGTAGCTCAGCAGTAGAGCACTTACCTTGTACATGTGAGGTGCTAGGTTTGATCCTCAGCACCATATAAAAATAAATAAATAAAATAAAGGTATTGGGCCCATCTACAACTAAAAAAAATTATTAACAAAAAAGAAAGTAACTTTTCTGTTACCAATACTTATGCATAACTTCCTCATTGTTCACTTATGAAAAACTTATAGTTGCAAAGGCAACTGTTTCCTGTCTTTTAAAAGTTGTTTCTCACCGGGTGTGGTGGTACAAGCCTTTAATCCCAGCGACTGGATGCTGAGGCAAGAGGATCATAAGTTTGAGGACAGTCTCTGCAATATAGCAAGGTCCTAAGTATTTAGTGAGACCCTTCTCAAAATAAAAACAGCTGGGGATGTAGCTTACTGGTAAAGTACCCTCTTGGTTCTATCCCCTGTACAAAAAAAAAAAAAAAAAAGAAGTTCTTTAAGGCAAAGCCACAAACATTCCTATATTATGTATTTCTGCCCCATGTGGAATCTTAGGATTTAAGGAAACAAACAAATCACACACTAGTTGATCCTGTTTTGATAATAGTCTTTCATAAACTCAAGTTATGGGAAAACAATTATCTTTGTGATTTGAGAAGCTCTGCTAGGTTGTTTGTATAATCAGATTATCATTCAGAAGTTGAAGAAAGAAATGATTTGAAAGGACTGTTATAAACGAACACATATGAGGGGAAAAATTCCTGAAAAACCAACTTCCTTATGATAGATTCTCTCTGTAGTCATAATGCTTTTAAAAAGATACAAATTGCCAGTCATACTTACAAGGGAATAGAATTTTTGAAGTTATTAGAATCTGTAACTATGTCTTGACACTGCTGTTACTCAAGTTTGTGATATGAACAGCATATGGATATGTGTTGCTCTTTGTTTTCTAGTCTTCAAATTTCATCATCTTCTTGGTTATTTAAATATTTGATTATTAAAGTTGGACAAATCAGTATCAAATATTAAATAGCATAGTAGGAATTGGCTTTAATGTGTGTTTGGTGTGTGCATGTGAGAGTATGTTTATTTGATTTGTAAGCCCTAAATATACATGCCAAAAGTTTAACTGGGAAAACATAACCAATTTGTGATTGAAACAGGATTAGTCAAGAATCATCAGCACCAACACAAAGGTATCTTTGCAGACTGAAGGAATCAGCTAAACAATTTACAGTCATCTCAATCTCTACTAAAACAAAAATCACATCCAACATGCCACCTGACACCATTTCTTTCTCTCTCTCTCCTTTGCTCCTTGCGATGTGGCATTCATCTCTCCTTGTGCCTCCGTTCTGAAGAGATAACAGTATAGCAACAACTCTGCCACTGAAATCCTGTTCTCTGACCGATATTGGCACCTGCAAAGAGAAACAACCAGTAACAGGCAGCAGCAGCATCAGTATTAATCTTCCATGATGAAATATTTACAGGTCAAGAACAAGTACACAGCTCTTTCTCACTCCTTCACAGTGGACTATGCAACTAGTTGAAATGGAAGACAATGGATTGTCTACAAGCCTTTTGAACAGTGGAGAATACAGGGCGTTGGTTTTAGGTGACTTGACCCCCAAATATTCTTGGAGTTTGATATCCCTTCTGGTCTTTCTTTTTAGAATACCATAATCATCTTAGTATGACCACAAAGATTTAAGTTTGCATAAAGTGGCATTTCTTGTCACTTTAGATTTGAATTAAAATAATGAGCAAACATAATGTTAGAGGGCTTAATCTTTAAAACTCTGTATTCATCTCAATATTTATGACCATGACCAAAAGAAATATTTTGAGAATTCTTCTATCAATTAAATAAAGCCAACTACATTGTACACTGTGTTCTATAGAATGTAACACAGATGTTACTTGCATAGGCAGTGGTTTGCAGTGGAAATGCATGAAGCTTGAAATAGTCACAGTTAAGCTCATGAAGAACGTTATGAGGCTCCTGACTTGGTGTATGTGGACCAGAAAGGTGCTGAGATGTGTTGGAATTCTTCATTAATATTTGTCTTTACTGCTTTTCACTTAAAAAGTAGTAGCCTATAAAAGATGTTTGCTGAGAGAACATGAAACTAGCTGTAGATGGGAAATTCTCAGTCATTTATATTCTACCTCCTATTTTCTTAAGGACCTTCAGATATTCTTGGCTCCGATTTTTCACATTTGTAATCAGACATCTTGGTAGTAGATGATGTTCATTTACCAAAATGAAAATTTAGAGATAAAGGTTGTTTTACTCCCTTAGTGTTCAATATGAATCCAGTTGTTACATAAGCAATGAAACGTGAAAGTTTTTATACATTTGGAAAGACCCTTAGAAGTCATGTTTCCCATTACTTAGAGCAGAGTTTGTTTAATTCAGATTTGTAGTTCAGTCTAGAGAACAGTTTTACAAAAAAGAGAAAAGTTTCTTAGCTACCAGCCTTTCCCTTTAAAAATCATACAGATTGTTAAAGCCGTGACATTTATATGCATATGCATATTGGAAGAGTTGAAGACTAGACTTTTGCTGTTATTGGATGGAGAGTTAAATCTTCTCATGCTGTTAAAATCTTTGTAATCCACCAACATCCTGAGAAAGGCTAAAAAGCAGCAAAAAGCTAAGAGAAAAGCCTACAGTGTACTATAGTAAGGTCTTGTATCTGTGTATGCGAGGGCTTGGTGTCAGCACTTTGGTTAGTGTTTAACATTAAGGAATTTCAGCCCCATGATACAGTGGTACATAAATATACTGTTTAAAATTTGCCAGTCATTAGATTTGTTACATTTATTTGCTGCTGAGGAGGTTGTGGGTTTATTTATTGTTTTTTGTTTGTTTGTTTGATTTTGGGGGGGGGTGGTGGTGGTTGTTTAAATAAAATGGAGGAAAATACAGAAAATCAGAACCAACTTATTTTAGCATAAGTCATTCCTCGTTAAGGTTTCAGTGTATTTGTTTATGCACTTGAGAATAAACCACCACTCCTCCTCTTTCTTAAAAGGCAATGAAGGACTTAAAGGGTGGAGAGAAGAAAACATTAATAGTAAATCTTGTATTCTAATCTTACCTAATTAAATACACCTGAGGAAGATACACTATGCTCCCATCAATGGTGACCTTTTTGGTGTTTAGAGATGGCAATGGAAGGGAATATTTATATAGTTGGAAAAGAAAACACATAGGAATTCATAATTTTGTTCTCTCCCTCCCCCTATCGTACTCAGAAATGTGATTATGGGGCAGTAGTTTTTAAGTTAAGATAAATTCAGACTCGCTTTGTATAGGTGGTTTCTGGAAGTTGTTGGCTCATATTTATGTCAGTTCAGATCTCCCATATCTGTATTTAGAATTTGGGAATGCATGTATCTAGAGACATATAATAAGGATAAATATGAATTAAGTTGGTACTTTTCTCCTTTATTTCTTTTTTCTACATTGCCCTTTATTTCATTAGGTTTTTAATTTTTTAAATTGTAGTTGAACACAATACCTTTATTTTATTTTACTTATATATTTATTTAAAAATTTATTTTTTAGTTGTCAGTGGACCTTTATTTGATTTATTTATATGTGGTGCTGAGAATTGAACCCAGTGCCTCACATATACTAGGCAAGTGCTCTACCACTGAGCTACAACCAGCCCCTCCATTACTTTTTAATAGTGCATTTTGTCAATTTCACCTTTCACTTGCCTGGTGATAATCTTTAGAATGTCATTATTAATAGTTGATGAAACAAGTTTTTGAGGACTTAAAGGTGTTAATTTTTAAGTAAATTCGGTATCAAGCTTTTTGAAATCTCAGTCTGAACTAGTTTTTTTAAATTAATGTTGTTTGGATACTGTTGCATTTCTGTGCTTCCAGCATTTTTATAATATGCTATACAAATTATTTTCTTTCACCAACCCTTGTGGATTATAGGAAAGTTGAGAGTGCTATATCAAAATACTTCCTGGGCTCGGGGTGTGGGGGGGTGTAGCTCAGTAGTAGAGCACTTGTTTAGCATGAGGAAGGCCCTGGATTCAGTCCTCAGCACTGCAAAAACAAATGAAATATTTCCTATCTTATCTTGGCTTTTTTTAATATAAAAAAAGGAAATTTAGGGAAATTAAGTTTTTTTTTTTTTTGGTGGGGATAAAATGTAATATACATTCAAGTTTTACTAAATACTTTTCAAAACTGTTTAATTTGGGAATGAAATATATCAGATTTATATGTTGAAATACATTTTATAACTCTTCAAAGCCTTCACACTCTACCTTTCATTTAATAATTATCTTTTTTAAAAATTTGTTACAATGGGAAATGCTTACTCCAAATTCACCTGAAAGTTAACAGTTTCTTCATTACTATTGCTTGCTTTTGGCTTAGAAGAGAGTTGAGCCAAGGAGATATTAAGTTATCAGAGGAGACTTTGTTTACAAATTGAAAACATTTCTGTGGTGAAGATCTGTGAGAGACAAAACTGTTTTGGGATGAATCTTCCATATATATAATTAAAAATTTTAAATGTCGCAGGTGGTGTTTTTGCAGGTTATTTTAAACAATGAGGCAGTATTGAGATATGTTGCTGTATACTTGTGTGACTTGGTTTTTTTTTATATAATTCAGAATATCAGAGCTTTTTTTAAAGTATTGTTAAAACTGCTTTAGTATGTAGTGTTACATTGTTTATTATTGTGCCTTTAAACAGATAATAGCTATGTCCATTTATTTTGTACTTGATCACCAAAACTACCTCTCTTTAATACAGTCTATTATTCATGTTCCTTTTACGTTGTAATTGCCTACAGAGACCTAATCATTCTCAATGTTATTTCTTCTTTGTTTCTTTTAAATTTTCCATTTTAATTAACTGTTCAGCTTCTGGATTAATCCAGGGTTGAAACTTAAGTGTTCTTACTAAAGTCAGTTCAGCTGGTTGGATTCTCTTTTATTGTACTGATCTGGCCTAGTTTTGCTGTGAGTTTGAGGATTCCATTCTATAGTGATTAGTTGTGAATCCAGGTCATCCTCGTTTCTCCTAAACCCTCTGAAAAAGTTTAATTCTGAGGATGTCCCAGAGGTTAATGTCAGTTTCAAGCAAGTAGAGTATAGCCTATAGGATAAAGCTTTGAAAATGATCTGAATGTATCTTAAAGATAAATTAGTTGTTGAAACTACTGCTTTCTAGACTCTTGTGCCCTGCAGCCAGATCCAGTCTGGGCAGTGCCCCTTTCTATGAGGAGAGAATACTAGACAGTATTGCCTCTGACATTTGTTTAATAGGATGTGTATTAGTCTGTTCAGGTTGCCATAATAAAATAGCAGGCTGGATGGCTTAAACAACAGAAATTTATTTTCTTGTTTTGAAATCTTAAAAGTTTTAAGATCAAAGGTCCAACAGGATTTAGTTTCTGGTGAGTGGTCTCTTCTGGCTTACATGTAGCCTTTTCTCTTTGTTCTTTGGGAGGTGGTGGGGCAGTCTTCTCACAAAACCAATAATCCCATTATGAGGGCACCACCCTCAGGTACATATCTAATGCTAATGACCTCCTAAAAGGCCCTCTCTCCAAATACCATCATATTGGGTTTTAGAGCTTCATTATATGAATTTGAAGGGATCACAGATATTTAGTTCATTGTAGCGTATATACTTTTTTCATTGGGATTTGAGAGAAATTACTTAGAGTTGTGGAATTATCTCTCATCCAGAATCATGTTGTTTTGTATTATGGCCTATACTACTGTGAAATGTTGCGTTACAAGATGGAAAATACAAACAAATTTTACTGGCGTATGGATTTATTTGTAAGGAAGGTTCAGGTAGAGTTTCGTCATTTGACATTTTTTCCTTATTACTGAGAATCCAGTAATTTCCCCTAGTTCTTTGAACATTTTTTCCCCTCAGTAAATGTAACAGTTCAAAATGAATAAAGATTGACTGCTTTTATTTTGTAAAATTTTATGGAGCACATTTGTCATGTTTTATAGAGGAGGAAAACTTTCCTTAATTTACTGATATAGACAGATATTTTATTTTCTTAAATAAGTATTTTGTGATATTGGTTATAGATGTGATTATAAAACAAATGTAAATAGGTGCATCAACAATCTAGTTGAATCTCATAATTATATATATGTATGACTCAGTACTAATTTTACTTCAGTAAATTGGCTGTTGAAATAGTCTCCCTATGCCACAGTTTCAAAAAAAAAAGTTAAAATTATTTCAGGTGGTATTTTAATAGGCTTCAAGTATTTAAAATTTAGCCAGCCTACCAAATGTTAGTACAAAGACAAATACAAAGAGAAAAAGTTACCTCTTTCTAGATTCAATAGTCTAATGTAAGATCTTCCATATTCATAGGCACATCTATATGACCAATTTCTTATTCTGTCTTGTATGACTAAATTAAGATAGCTAAGTTATATTTTGAGTTTATTGTTGCAAAGTTTTTAAATTCATTTCCTGTTATAATGACTCTTAGATTAATGAATCTCCTAGTATGTCACCTTACATTTTTCTTCATTAAGAAAAATATTTGTAGCCAAGTACAGTGGCACACTGTTGTAATTTCAGCAGCTTGGGAGGCTAAGGCAGGAGGATTAAAAGTTTGAGGCTAGCCTCAACAATTGAGTGAGTCCCTGTCTTAAAATTAAAAAATCAAAAGGGTTGGGGATGTAGCTTAGTGGTAGAGTGCCTTGAATTCAATCCCAAGTACTGAAGGTGGGCAGAGGAAGACAAAAAATATTAATGACTGAAGCTATAGTAAATGAGGAAATTGTAATTAAGACAGTCTGTTAAGTGTACCTGTTTAGAAAAATCAAAATTCTAGAAAGGTTTCTCTTCATTTAATTTTCCATTTATCATGTAAGTCTAATCTATTAAATATCTTTGCAAAAAGTTGTTGTGGTTGAATTCCACTTTAAATAATAAAAGTAACCCTAAGAGTTAAGTAGAATACAAACAATATAGTTAGACTTAGTTTTTTAAAATCTTTGAAGATTTTTGTTTTCTCCATACTACTTAAAGTATTCCTTTCAACTTTTAATAGACTTTACACCTCTGTTATCTATATTTGAATGAAATGATAATATTTATATTTCAAAATAAATTTTAGAATTATTAATATTTTGAGGTAAAAATAAATTAGTAAAGGAAAAGCAAAAGAGCTAATGAAATATTCAGAAATAATCTCCGTTGCAAGTGGTCCAAGTTTGTAATTGTATTGGGTACATGTTAAGCTAAGGTAATCTTTATTTATTTACTCAACAATATTTATTCAGAATATTTAAAAACAGGACATTTCTAGATATTTCCACCAAAATTTGCTATGTACACGTACATCCTTTAAGTAGTACTAAAATTTATATTGACAAAAGTGTGTGTGTGAGAGAGAGTGAGTAACATGGGTGCTATATCTGCTTATTTGTTTTGGAATCTAGTTCAAGTTTTTCTGAAAATTATGTATTTTAAAGACATGAAAAATACATTCATAAAAATATTATTAAATAGTGGTTAAAGTGCTTAAATCTTTAGTCTGCCTATGTTTGCTCTAATAACTGAGGATCCACCACAGCATTCCCTACATTTTTTATTTTACTGTCTCTTTAGGATTACAGTAGGATTTATTCCAAATATTGTAAGGTCTAGGAATACTCAGTGATTCTATCTTCTTCCTTTCTTCCTCTTTTAATTATTATAAAATTTCTTCATTTTATGTGTTTTATACTAAGTTCTTCCCTCTTAAATTAAAATTTGAATGAACAAAAAATAAGATTTTTCAGGTCATTTTGTTTTATAACTTCAGACTATCTTGTACTCACTTTTGGTACAGACGTTATAAAAGTAGATTTCTTGTACTACAGAACAAAATCCACCATCTCATTAGGTCTAGATTTTTTTTATGTGGAGGATGGTTTCTTGACATAGGCTTTTTGCCTTATCTTTTTCTATCTTTCAGGCATTGAAAAAAAGCACTTTGGTCTTTTAACTCAGTGGAACTTTATAATGCACTGTTCTTCCCATCACTGTAGAAAATTGATGCATGGGTAAAAATACCTTTTTTATATCACAAATAAATTGAGCTTGTTATAGTCCCCTCTCTTCATTTTCAGGAAGAGGCAGAAATCCAGGCAGAACTTGAACGTTTGGAAAGAGTCAGAAATCTTCACATACGGGAGCTCAAAAGAATAAACAATGAAGATAATTCACAGTGAGTCATTATTTGTATTTGAGTTGTATATGATAAAAGTTCCCTTCCCCCTCCTCCATGAAGAGCGTAAACACACTGTTTCCTTGTCAGGCCTTTCATCACACAGAAAAGATCCACAGTCTTTCTCACAGCTTTGAAGGCCTTGTATGCTGGTCCCTGACTATTACACCATTCCATCTCTGTCATCCTTCCCTTATTTACATGTCACAAGCACATTGACCTCCTCAGACATGTCAGGCATAGTCCCATCTCAGGGTTTTAGTACTTACCATTTCCTTTACTGAAATGTTTTTCCTCTAAATACCAGAGTGGCTTACTTTTTATTTCACTCCAAATGTTTATTAGAGAGGCTGTCCGTCAACCTCCCTATCTCAGAAAATGGTCCCTGTCTCATGTTATTCCCTATATCAGTATGCTTACCTTGCTTTGTTTTTTTATAGTATTTATTAATATCTGGAAAAATTTCACTTATTATCTGTCTCCTGCCAGACAGTAAGCCTCATGAGAAAATGAACTTGGTTTTATTCTTGTTGTAGCACCAGAACCTAGACCAGTGTCTGATATATGATAGGTACTTAATAAATATTTGTTGCCTGAATATCAAAGTTAATGTTATATTATTGAAGGAGAAATTATTTCAACTAAAAGTATTCTAGTGTGCCATATATGCAAGAATTATGCATTATGCAAGAATTTGGGAAGAAATGGAAAACAATTATAAATTATAATTCTCTGTTCTTGATCCCTAGTAATCAAAATGAGTGCCATGAATAGTACACGTTAAAGGAATGCAAAGCAAAGAAAGTAACCCAGTGTGTGAGGTGAATGAAATAATGAGAGTTATAGAATAACCTAAATTCTATCAGTTAAAATTCAAATAAAGCAGATAGGATAAAACTAATTTAAAATTAACTATTCTAAGCCATGTGGAGTGACAACCCCCTGTAATGCCAGCTGCTTGAGAGATTGAGGCAGAAGGATGGCAGGTGCAGAGCCAGCCTCAGCAGCTCAGACCCTGTCTCAGAATAAAAAAGAAAAAGGGATAGGTATGTAGCTCAATAGAAGAACATCCCTGAGTTGAAATTCCAAGTATTAAAAAAAGGTAAATAAGTCAATAAAATAAGATGAACTATTCTGAAAATTAGGTTCAAACTTTGTGGATATGACTTAGATTGTTTAAAATAAAGTGAATTGTTTCAGATTTACAATATGCCTTAAAACTAAACAGCAGTCTCTCTTATTCACAAGATTCTTAGGAAAGCTCCAATTATCCAACCTACACTCAATTGATTTTGAATAAGATAATAAAACAAAATGTATTTGCACTTGGAATTATAAAGCTATTGTTGCCTTTTTTTTTTTTTTAAGAATACACATTTTGGAACTACATTTTTCTGCTAATACCTGCCATATATTAGCTGTTAAGTTTAAGTTACTTATCCTCTTAGTATCTATATAAAATAGATCTAGTAGTGGGACCTACTTCATTGAGTTAAGTGCTTAAGATGTAGAGGGTACCATAATTGTTACATAGTAATAACAGTAATATTGCTTATAAGTTCTAAAAAATCTTTACTTTTTAAATTGGTTTTCAAAGTTTTATTTTATAGATGTGCAAAGACAGTAAAATTTTATCATGAATCAAGGCCTGTTTATAAATAAAATTATTTTAATTATGTAGTATAAAATCAGCCATAACTCTCAATATAAAAGTATATTTTCCAGCCAGGCGTGGTGGCACAGGCCTATAATCCCAGAGGCTTGGGAGGCTGAGGCAGAAGGATTGAGAGTTCAAAGCCAGCCTAAGCAAAAGCAAGTCACTGAGCAATTCAGTGAGACCCTGTCTCTAAATAAAATACAAAATAGGGCTGGGGATGTGGCTCAGAGGTCATGTGCCCCTGAGTTCAATACCCGCCCCCCCCCAAAAAAAAAGAGTATATTTTACCACAGAAATCATTGCTGAAGAATAAGTAGGTAAGGCATTTCATGTCAATACAGCCCTGTAATCCCATGACCTGGGAGGCTGAGACAGGAGAATTGCAAGTTTGAGGCTAGCCTCAGCAGCTTGGCTAGGCCCTAAGTAACTTAGTGAAACCCGGTCTCAAAATCAAAAATTATAAAAGGGCTGAAGATATAGCTCAGTAGTAAAGTACCCTTGGATTAAATTCCCAGTGCAAAGAAGAAGAAAACAAAAATACAGTAAATGTTGTCTTTATGAGAGTACTGTAATTTGTCAAGCTTTGTAAGTACAAAATTGTTAAGATAGGTGATATTCCTGAAGAGAAGGAAAAGAAATATTGATGAAATGTGAAATTATCAGTAGAGGAACTAGGGAAGAAATAGCTAGGAGTAGAAAAAGAGAATGGAACTTTAACGTAGACAGAATTTTTATATGTGTTTTTTAATGTGTCTGAGTGGGCTTTGTTTCTCCACCCTTAAGGTTCAAAGATCACCCAACATTAAATGAAAGGTATTTATTACTTCATCTGCTTGGAAGAGGTGGCTTTAGCGAAGTATATAAGGTAACTTATATTTTATTGTTATTCTCACTAACAAAGATAAAAATTCTCACTATAGCAAAGGTATAGGAGTATGTGGTTAAGAAGTGCTTGTCTAAACACCTGTCCTTGCTCCTGCACTGTCCCCATTTAATTCTCTCAACAACTCTATAGATTAGACTGAGGCTCAGAGAGGGTGACTTAGCATAGTCACTCAGGTAATAAGTTCATTTGACTCCAAAGAGAGCATTCCAAACTTCTTCATTATGTATTATTTTGTATTATGTCTGTTTTCGTGCTTTAATGATTTTGTAACAAAACAGTAATTTTACTGTTTTTCCTCTACTACTTATTTTTAGGTTAAATTTGCAGGTGGGGGGACTGGGGGACCTACCTTCTAACAAATATGTAAGCTTCTAAGTGTTTTGGGTTTTTTAATTAAAAAAAAATATATATTTTTTTTACTTTTATTTTTGCAGTGCTGGGAATCTAACCCAGGGCCTTGCCCATGCTAAGTGTGTATTCTTATCACTGAGCTGTACCCTCAACCCCCCTATGTGTTTTTCACAGGGATACCTTTGTATATAAATGACAGTGGAACTTAAATTATTAAATCTTTTTGCAGTGACATTTATTGCTATTAAAAAATACTTATGAATCATGTGAAGACTTAAAGTACAATCATTCTGGTTTTGGTTTTTCTTTTTTTTTTAAATATTTTTTTTAGATGTTGATGGGCCTTTATTTTATTGATTTATTTATGTCGTGCTGAGAATCAAACCCAGTGCCTCACAGCTGCTGGGCAAGTGCTCTTCCACTGAGCCACAACTCCAGCCCCTCTTTCTCTCTTTTTTTTTTTTTTAACTTAAAAAATAGATTGATTATTTGAATAAATCAAGTACCAAAAAAATTTTTGAGACCAGAGAATGTTGAAGACAGGTTGGATATTTGATGTGATTAAGGAATTATTATTGATGTAGTTAGGATAGTAGTGGTTACATTTTAAAAGCCTTGTTATCTATAAGAGATAAATACTGAAGAAATTATGGATGAAATGATAGATAGTCTGAGATTTGTTTTTAAAAACATCCAAGGAGGGCTGGGGATGTGACGCAGTGATAAGAGTATTTGCCTCACCTGCAGGAGGCCCTGGATTCAATCCCTAGCACTCCAATAAGTAACAAACAAACAAACAAATAAATTCAAGGAATATGCTTGAGAGGCTGGTGATACAGTTCAGCAGGTGGTGTGCTTGCCTCTCATACATGAGACTCTGGGTTCCTCAGCACCACTAAAAAAAAAAAGGACAAAGAGAAAGAAATACACATATATGAAAAAGCATGTGTAATAGGAAATAGACGAAACAAGACTTGCAAAGTGATGATAAATTTTGAAGTTGGATGGTGGATATATAAGGGTTCATTATACTACTTTTTACTTTTGTATATGTTGGGCAATTCTGTAATGACTAGTTTTTTTTTGTTTTTTTTTTTTTTTTTAGTAATTGGGAAATTATTAGGAACTTATTAGTTTAAAAAAAATGAAAAAGAATAGGGGATTACCAAGAAAAGATAGATAGAAAGGTTTGTTTTATCTGACCCATAGAAAAGCATCCCAGCCATCTGTTTTCCTTGCTGCTTACTACTACTACCAGTACAGAGGAAGAGGTCCATTTTAAAAATAAATACCAGTTTTATTGATTAATCTTGATTCAGTGTGTTGACATTTAAAAACTTGAATGTGAAAATTCACATTAAGAGTTTCTCTAATTTATCACCATGAAACTTATATCTCATTCCTTAGTAAATGTGTCACTCAACTATATATAACATTTGCCGAGATGATCACTAAAAGTTGTAATATTCTTCTAACTCTTAGTATTATTGAAAATTTTTTCACTAAAATTAAAATATAGATCTTTAGTTATTTATTTGATCTCTAGAAATCATTGTTCTTTGCCTTTAATCCTAGGCTTTTGACCTATATGAACAAAGATATGCTGCTGTGAAGATCCATCAGCTTAATAAAAGCTGGAGAGATGAGAAAAAAGAAAACTACCACAAGTAAATATTAGTATTTTATGGTTTTTAAAAATTGAAAAAGTTTTAATGGTCATGGAGAATTAAAACACTCTCTTTCCATAGGCATGCCTGCAGAGAGTATAGAATACACAAAGAACTGGATCACCCCAGAATAGTTAAACTCTATGATTATTTTTCCTTGGACACAGATACGTAAGTGAATACTCAAGGATTTAAGTTTTAAGAAAAGATACCTTTGCTTTTGCTTTCCCTATCCTGTGGTGATGATATAAATATTCTCTATTGTGATGCTGAATTACTAAACAATAGTTAACACCTGATTTTTTTTTTTTTTTCTCTTTCCTGTTGTAGGTTTTGTACAGTGTTAGAATACTGTGAAGGCAATGACTTGGATTTCTATCTGAAGCAACATAAATTAATGTCAGAGAAAGAAGCTAGGTCTATTGTAATGCAGATTGTAAATGCACTAAGATATCTCAATGAGATCAAACCTCCTATTATACATTATGATCTTAAGCCAGGTAATTAATGAAATGTGTCTCATAATTTTTTTAAAGTTCTAAACTGTGAGTTTTAGAAAGTCATATTCAGTTAAGTCCTTTGAAAATACACTTTTTGGTTTAGTTTTTAAAACTTCAGTGGAATACTAGGAGAATTGCAAGTGTTATATTGCCACATTTTATTTGTTTGCCACATTTTATTTGTTTGTTTGTTGTTTGTTTTTGTGGGGGAGGGGGTTGAGCCCAGGGGTGCTTAACCACTCAGCCACATCTCTAGTCCTTTTTAAATTTTGAGACAGGTATCACTGAGTTGCTTAGAGCCTTACTAAATTGCTGAGGCTGGCTTTGAACTTGGAATCCTCCTGCCTCAGCCTCTTGAGCCTCTGGGATTACGGGTTTGTGTGCCTTCCACCCATATACTGCCACATTTGGGTTTTTTGTTTGTTTGTTTGTTTGGTACCGGGGATTGAATTCTGGGGCACTCAACCACTGAGCCATATCACCAGCCCTATTTTGTATTTTCTTTAGAGAGGTTCTCACTGAATTGCTTAGGGCCTCACCATTGCTGAGGCTTGCTTTGAACTTGTGATCCTCCTGTCTCAGTCTCCTAAGCTGCTAGGATTACAGGAGTGCACCACCACATCCAGCTTATACTGCCACATTTTAAATAAATATTTACTTCCCCAGAGTTAAAAGTATCAAAGATAATGTTTTGCACATATATGTCATAAAAAGAATCGTATATTTTGTTCTTAGGAAATATCCTCCTGGTAGATGGAACAGCATGTGGAGAAATCAAGATCACCGATTTTGGTCTGTCCAAGATTATGGATGATGATAGCTATGGTGTAGATGGAATGGATCTAACTTCCCAAGGGGCAGGCACTTACTGGTAAATGTATTGTTAAAAATATCACAATTATCTAGCCCCCAGTGCTTTATGAGAATTTAGTTTTATTTTCATTTGTCTTTGAAATTATTATGGTGAAGGTATTGATATTAAGCCTCTGATCTGAGAGGAAGAATATCGTGATTAGCCTTCTTTTCTCAACTGCAAATACCAGCCAACCAGAAGGAGAATGACGTGTGTGGCATTAACAGATGACTTCAGTACCCACCAGCCAGAAACTCCACACATGGAGAATTCATGGATTTTCTTCTGTAATGTTAGAGTGATACTTATCATGCATGTAGATATTTATATAAATATAATGTTTTAACTATATGAAAACTAAGCATCCAGCTTTCTCTGTAGCAGTTTTGTGATTGAAGTTTTTGTGGATGCTTTGTTGATAGCATATGGTGATGAATTTAGCATATTCTTGGTCTTAGGACTTACTTGATTCTCAAAACTTCTCCTAAAAGATTTTGAATGGGGTTGTTGATGTAGTTAGGTGGTAGAGCACTTATCTAGCATGCACAAAGCCCTGAGTTCAATCCCCACTACCACCAAAAAAAAAAAAAAAAAAAAATCTAAAGACTTCATAAACATAGATAGAATCAGTTCACAGATAAAAATCTAACTGAATGTCATCTCCCCAGAGTACCTAGGTATTTATAAAAGCTGAATTTTCAAACTTACTGGTAGATTCACCAAAGTAAGAACATAAGACTATAAAAATCTCAAAACAAACATAGTTTGCAGAATAAATTAGTTTAGGAAAAGGAGTGGAATTTTAATAGGAAGAGAAATATACTCATCTTGAACAGGATTTTGACTGCAGATATAAATGTGACTGAGGGTTTCAGTCTTCACATAGCTTACATGGGTACATGATAACCTGTTCTACAAGATGCCACAGGTCTATATAGATTTAACTTTCATGAAAAGGGATTACTCATAATCCCTTTTGTGCTGGTAGCATTTCTTCAGGAATCTGGTGTGGATAAAAATAACAGTGTCAGTGTCCCCCCTCCCATATTTGAAGAAAATTACCCTTTAAACTTCTAATCCCTTAAAAGTTAATATATTTAATCATTAGTCTTCAGACTTTTTCTGTTAGCAACAGGACTCATTTTTTTCACAAGAACTTAGAATCCCAATGATTAAACCAACAAAAACAAGGCTCTTTGGTAGAAACCTTGCCTTTGTGGAAAACAGCTTGAAAATCATGTTCTGAACAGAAAATCATTCCTCTTCTGAAGAACATACTCATTATTTGCTTCCCTCTTGCTCTGGCTTCACTAATGAAGGTCAACACAAGGAAATTTCCCTCAGGCATGAGACAGGGAAGCTTACTTTAGGGTCTGTGCAGGAAGGAGATACAGTTATGATGTTCCATATAGGAACATGACTATATTTCCAATAGAAAAAGTTTCCCACAAATGGTTAGTGTCTATGGCCATATTATTTAGCTGTGTTTTTAAAAACTGGGATGGTTTATCCATATTTTTAGAATACATGTATATTGCTTTAATAAATTATGTGTCATCCCCACAAACTTAGATTGGTCAGTATCACTTTGAAAAAATAAGTTTGTCTCCTTCTTTCTCCCTGAAGTCAGATGCAGTCATCCATTAAAATCCTGGTGGACTTTTTTCCCTCAGATATCCTTGATCTCTAGCTTCCTTGCTTACATCCTTTTGCCTGTAGAGACAATATTCATAGTGTTCAAGGGCCCTGCTTTCTTAGTTACATACATAGACACCTATACAAAATATTGACACTTTCATTGATAGAACAAATCTAAGCCTTTTACTTTATTTGTTGGGGGAGGAAAGGATTTCCATCATAAGTGAGTCATCAGTTATCTTTGGTGGCTCTACTTTAAGAAAGTTTTTTGCATTTTTAAGAGATCTTTCAATGTCCTGCTGAAACCTCAGTGATTTTATTTAGTACACTGAGTATAAAACTAGATTTTTTAAAAATAGATTCCCATATAACTGCATTGCTCCTTTTCACGATTTTTAATTTATCTGAAGTGTGAGATGCTTGCATTCCTGATGGATCTTTTCACTTCTTTTAACCCTTCCTTTATCAAAAAGAATGAATTAATGGATAGCACTTATAAATTTTTAAAAAATAGTACTTTTGAATACTCGGTATATTTCAGACACTGCCAGTGCTTGAAACTGCACTGTGAATAAGAGCTTTTTGAACTGTTCACAGTCTAGTCGTCATAGCGGTACCACACCATCCTGTCCTAACATGGGGCACAAGCAAGGCCCTGCCTGGTGAGACATAGAGAAGGCTCATGGAGGTGGGGTCTTAAAGAAGAAATTGTGTTCCTCAAATGAAATGGAATGATTAGGGAGGGCATTAGGTAGGTTCAAAATCAGAGGGAAAAGGAGAGAAGTGTAAGGAAGCAAGTGAGTTAACTGGGGATTAGAAAGTATGGATAACGTGGACAGATTCTGAAGTTTATATTGTTGCCAAATTAGGTTTATTTTAATTTTATTTTTATTTTTAAAGAGAGTGATAGGAGGTCTTATCTTATTGACAGTAAGTGCTTTCCTGGTGGTTTAAACAAGAGAACCATGTGATCTGATGGATATTTTAGGAAGGGAACTGCCTATAGTTTGAACAATGGTGAAGAGTGATAGGAGAGGAGTTCTTCTCTTATTAGATACTCAAATTAGAATATTGTAATCTCTAATGATAATTTTTGTTTCTGTAGATATATATGTTGATATAAAATATACTATCACAAAATTATATTTTTTGACTTTGGAACCAAATGATAAAAGCATGTAAATGCTTCAGAAATTTAATTGATAGTATGAATAAAATGTGCATTCTAAGATTTAGAGTGTTTTTAAAGGTTTTAAGTTAAAGATTACTAACAGTATTCTTTTCCTTTTTCTCCCCCAAATAACTTTATAGGTATTTACCTCCAGAGTGTTTTGTAGTTGGAAAAGAGCCACCAAAGATTTCCAATAAGGTCGATGTATGGTCAGTTGGCGTCATCTTCTTTCAGTGTCTTTATGGTAGAAAGGTAAGTTACCCCAGCTTCAACTGTTAAGTTGCATTTTCCTTTTTAAATATAAAATTTTACTAATTTGAAGTGAATTTAAATCCTTTCATGGGAACCTAGCCTTCTCTCTTTATTCCTGAATTTCCATTGATTAAAATTATTTTAATATAGCAGTGTATTTGGCTTTCTCTCTCTCTGTCTCTCCAATACTCTCTGTTAACACTGCTAATAACATTTGTTGTTAGGAACCCTGCGTCATTTTTCATTATCCTCCATTCTTTCCACTTTTTCTAACATCCATCTTCATCCCACCTCAGACACAGTTTGGTCTGCGCATAATTTTCCACTGTGACTCCTCAGAGTCACATTTTAATTCTTCACAAACTTTTTGGGTGGGGGGTCGGGGGTGGAACTGGGGATTGGATCCATAAGCACTCTGAGCTACATCCCCAGCCCTTTTATTTTTTATTTGGAGACAAAGTCTTGCTAAGTTACCGAGGCTGACCTCAGACTTGGGATCCTCCTACCTCAGCCTTCTAAGTAGCTGGGATTGTAGGCATGCACCATTGCACCTGGTTCCAAACCTTTTTTTTTACATTAAAGTCAGAAGTACAAGTTGCTGTAGATATTATCCCACCCCATTCCTGCATAAGTATGGGAAGAGAGGTTAATGGACTTTTCTGAAAATTCACAGCATGTTAAGACCAAATCTAGGTCTCCTAACTCCAAATCTGGAGTCATTTTATCTTAATTATTTGTATTGTAACAGCATTATGTTCTTCTTCTCCTTATCGCATTTTATCTGTGCTAAGGACTGTATTAGATAGGCTTTCTCAGCCTGGTGTCAGTTATAATCTGATTTCCATGGAGACTACATTCCAGCTTCTGAATTACAGAGGACAATATCTTAGAAACAAGTTATTTGTTTTGGGGGATTCACTGATGATCTTTGTTTTAAATATTTTGTGAGATAAATATTCTAACATCTTATTTTTATTTTTTTAAAGCCATTTGGTCACAATCAATCTCAACAAGACATTCTTCAAGAAAATACAATATTAAAAGCCACAGAAGTCCAGTTCCCTGTTAAACCAGTTGTAAGCAGTGAAGCCAAGGTATAAAATTCACCTGTATAAGTTTTGTGCAGTAACTTTCAATTGTGGTTACAACAAAGTAAGTACTTACTACCAAGTACCCTGACAGGAATCATCACTGCAGGTGATCTGTCCAGCAGGGGCTAGTGATTTGTGCTGGAAAAAGGAGCTGCTTTAGCCGTTGGTTATTATAGTTTTCATCTTTTAAGTACTCAAGTATAGTTCCTGATTCTTTGTGAAAATCAGCTTGCTTTGAAAATCAGGGAAAATCACAAGGTCTGGGGCCATCATTACTTTTAAGTCTTAATCAGCTTATATTAATACTAAGATAAAATTTAAGTGCTTTTATATATATTATCTTTTAATAAACTTATGAAATACTTTAGTTATTTCTGATTTGTAAAATGAGAAACCAGCCTTACTACCACAAAAGTACCTTCTTCAGAATCTTACCAGCAAGTAGGTAGCAGAGCTGCGGTTCCTATCAGACACCAAAATCCACACCCTTGACCTCTGTGCTGCCCTGCACTAACTCTTTAGAGCTAATCCAGTATAATCCATGTATATCCAGTAATCCAGTTCTAAACCATATGTCTTTGTAATAAAATAACAGGAAATAGATATTTCTAATTAATAGCAAAACTTTTTTATGTTGAGTATCTTCTCCCCTTTGCCCTATTGACCTTTCATATCTGTTTTACTCCTGCTTTCTCATACTTGTTCCCAAGCTCTTTTTTATGGGATTCCCTGTTGGAGTCTTCCCCTTTTAAAATCCCATGAAATTCATAATACAAACCCATAAGAATAATTCATAAGCCGGGCGTGGTGGTGCACACCTGTAATCCCAGCAGCTTGGGAGGCTGAGACAAGAGGATTTCAAGTTCAAAGCCAGTGTCAGCAATGGTGCTAAGCAGCTCTCTGAATAAATACAAAATACGGCTGGGGACGTGGTTCAGTGGTCGAGTGCCCTTGAGTTAAATCCCCAATACCAAAAAAAAAAAAAATCATAAGCAGGCAGTATATAGTTTTTTATAGTTCTGTTATTCACATGTAGTATAGAAAAGTACTGTTAGATGTTTGCAATCATAGTAGCTTTCATAACTGAAGATGTGCTGGGTTTTACCATATCTCACTAAGTATTTATTAAGCATTCCATTTTGCACCTTAAGTCTTTATTGTTCTTTTCAAGTTATTTAAGTGATAGTTATGATTTTTTAAATTTAAGAGGTAAATATAATGTTCTTTTAAAATGTAATAAAGATAATATGATTCCTTTAAAAAAATATTGTTGGTTGTGGTTATGCACACTTGTAATCCCAGCTACTCAGGAGGCTGATGCAGGAGGATTTTAAGTTCAAGGCCAGTCTGTGCAACTTAGTAAGACTCTATCTCAAAATAGGGTCTTACCTATCTTGTGTCAATGAGAACAGAAATTGAATTAAATCATTTATTTATTTTTTAATACTGACAAAAATGACCCTGAATGAATGGAATGTGTCACAAGGGAGTTCATTTAGCCTTCTCTGGTTCTGTCCTTACACCTTATAGGTTTCATAATCACTTTTTAGTATCTGGAATTCATCAAAGGCTATTGGAGGGGTTCCATGTGCATTTTTTTTTTTTCTTTCTTAATGTCCCTACAGAATACACCTTTGTCAAGTATTTTCCCTAACCTGAGTATGGGTGTCTTGTCTTTATTTACTTTTTACAAACTTCTTAACCTTGTTGTTGATAGCCTTTCATTCCCTCAAATTCTGCCTTCTACTGTATCAGTCACCTTTAATTTTTTCTTCATCTTAATTATTTTCAAAATAGATTCTAAAACTTTTATTTATTAAAGACTAAAACAGATAAAGACCTCTAAAGGATGAGATGGATTTTAAGTAAATAGGAGTAAGCTAGTCATGGTAAAATGAAAATAGCTAGGCATGAATTGATATTTAGAAGGAGAAAAGATCATTTTAATGGCTGGCTTTGTTTTTTTTGTTGTTTTTTGTTTTTTGTTCCTTTTAAGGCCTTCATACGACGCTGTTTAGCATACCGAAAAGAGGATCGATTTGATGTTCACCAACTGGCAAATGACCCATACCTTCTCCCACACATGAGAAGATCAAATTCTTCAGGAAACTTACACATGGCTGGGCTGACAGCATCCCCTACGCCCCCTTCTTCAAGCATAATTACTTACTGACTTTCCTTCAAGATTGGCATGATATCTTTGAATTGCTTCCAGATGCAAACTTGAGTTTGAGAGCATTTGAGTGTTTTTTGTGTTGTTTTTTTTACAGGACATGGTTAGGAACTGTTTGTGAACTAAAGTTCTTCATAGCATCATTTGTATGAGAGTGGATCATGGACAGTGAATAAATGCACACTTCTTACTTTGACCTTGAGCAGTGAAGGATGACTGCCTGTTGCACAGAAACAGGAATACCATGTTAAGATAGAAGAAAAATGGGGGTTTTTGTTTGTTTATTTGGGGGAACACTGTAAATAACGTTTGTAATACTTAAATATATTTGATTGTTACTAGAGAGTTCTAATTGAAGGGTAGTTTTTCATTATTTAAAAACACATGGAGAAAATATGAGACATATTTCTAACACAAGAACTACAGTGCCTGGATACATTCTTCAGCATTCGGCAGTTAATCTGCTGAAACCAAAGTAAGAACTGAATGACAGTGGCCATTGTGTTTTATAGTAGAATGTGAGAGTTAGAATCTTTGGACAGAGTTAGACTTTGTCTTTTGCCTATTCTGGCTTTTACCAAGTTGTACCTCGAAACCACATGTCCGTTTTTTTTCCACTGGTTATATTAAAGGGAGAGCTGTTAGTCCTAGGTATTTTACACCTTTGATGAAAAGATCTGCTTCTTTTGAAATCAGTTGAATTCACTAAATTGTAATATTTCCAGTGCTTTCAACATGTTAGAATTATTAACAGGTATTTTTCTTTCATTTCCAGGCCTTGTTCATTAAAACAAGAGATAGTATGTAACCAAATGCAGACCAGTTCTATGCAGGATAATGATAAAATTCCCTTCTAGCTCTATTGTAAATTGTTGTACAGATGTCCTATTTCAATTACTAAGTTTCAGCAGCTTATTCTTGTACAAATGTTTAAAAATATGGCTTTTCTAATTGGATATTGTATTTTTTTTAAGTCTTCTTGAAGGCGCTTTAATTGCTGCTAAAATGATGTTGCTTCTTTGCTAAAAGAATTGAATGAGCTCCTTGAAGGTGCAAGTTGACTGTACATTATAGAGATTAAAAACAGGCATTCACTAACAATCAAGGCATGTAAAAATGATCCATGTTGGGCATATTGAGTTCTCTAAATTAGTTTCCTGGGTTCTAGGGCTGTGGAGCACATAGATACTAGATTTATAAATTGTTAATGGTTATTCTACACTTGTAGAAGGTTCTTATCATCAAGGTGGGATGATAGTCCCATAAAAAAGTTTCTTGTGGTTTGTACAGATTTGTTAAAATGTGAACATTTTCTAACTGCCTTGTATGGGTAGAAACCAATATTTTTCAGGATGTTGTATTTCATTCTTACAAGGATCTTTTCTTTATTGTCACATTCATATTGCTGATACTTACATGTAAGTTGTCCATGTTGCAGAAAACAGAGGCTATACCTACCTACCACAGATTCCCCTTAATATTGTACAGTTAAACTGTGGCTCTTATTTCTGAAGTTGCAAGCCATTTTGTTTTTTCATTGTACATAGACACATTGTCTCTTTAAGATGCTGCTGAAATTGTAGAGAATGTAGCCAAAACAGTAATAAACAATAATAGTTAAAAAGTAAAGACTATGAAAATTACATTCAAAGAGAGCTTTCAAGATTTAGGATATTGGCTAACTTAGCTCCTTTACTTAAGGATCAGCTGAAAAAATTCTTTAAGTATACTTCAGGACAAGTATAAAGTGTTTGAAGCTGTTGGAGTTAAACCTAATAACCATTATCAAGGCTAATCCTGGGTAAGTAACACTTAGCACTATCAGGAGTGGCTCAAGGACTATACCTGTTCCTCTGGAGATTTAAGATAGAAATCCTATAAGAATACTGACTTGGTCATGAAATGTTAGCACTGGCTGAGTGTTTTTAGTGCTGCTTACATGTTTTTTTTTAGTTTTGTTGTTTGGGTTTTCATCTTTCTGAATCTTAAAGTACTATATTCATAAAGTCCTGAATTAAAAAGAAAATGCCCACTTTTATTTAAAAATTTGGTGAGGGCCTCACAGTGGCACATGACTGTAATCCCAGCGGCTCAGGAAACTGAGGTAGGAAGATCTCGAGTTCAAAGCTAGCCTCAGTTGCTAAGCAACTCAATGAGACCCTGTCTCTAAATAAAATACAAAATAAGGCTGGGGATGTGGCTCAGTAGTTGAGTGCCCCTGAGTTCACTCCCCTCTAACCGCGCCCCCCCAAAAAATAATTATTTTTTTTGTTGAGGTATAGAATTAATGTTGTGAATCTTACATGAAGCTGAATAAGGGGTAGACCTAGATCACTGCTTCACCATATCATTTTCAAGTGAATGACAGTTCTAGCTTGTGTAAGAATGCAGAAGAGGGAAATAAGCCATAAAATGACACTGCTCCTTTGACCTGGGTTTAGGTAATCATTTTGATGTCTAAGGTATATAGGAGATGAATCAATTTAACAGATCTAGGTCTTCCTTCTAAAGTTTTTCCAAATGAGTGCTATAGATTTTGGAACATGCCAGTACCGAGTAGGTCCAAGGTGGCTAACTGAGCCAAATAGAATAATTTATGATAGGAAATTGGTACCTACTAGTAAATTATTTCTAAGTTACTCTGGTAATCTTTAGCTCTAGTATCTTTTGAAGCTTCTGTTATTTTCTAGTCCCCTGATGTCTGTCTTCAGAATTAAAGTATGTATTCTGTCCTTACAGTGATATCTGAGGTGTTTCTAAGAGTCAGAACTAATACAAGGCAAAATGCAGTTATTATATATAATTTTTAAATCTTTTTTCATTTAAATTAGCTTCATGAACTGGGGTTGTAGCTCAGTGTTAGTGTGTGCTTTTTAGCATGTGTGAGGCCATAGGTTCAATACCAAGCCCCACCCCCCCCCCAAAAAAAAGAAGAAATACAGAAAATAGGAATAAATTAGCTTTAGTTGTGTGCATGTTGAGAAAAAGTAAGTATAGAAGATCACCCTAATTTTTTAAGTTGGGAGTTGGGGAGAGAGAAAGAACAAGAGCAAGTCATTTCAGTTTAATTATACATAAAATGTGAACAAATGTCTCTACAAATACCTCTTTAAAGAAAGCCAAAATGGTGGTTTATTGTTGTGTTGTTTTGCTGTTCATCATTACTTATTAAATGCAGTGTTGATTACCATCAGATGTTACTAGCTATGTTTTAGTGGAAATGCCAACTGTACCTTTCACTTAGTCTTAGCCTTACTTATACTTTTGTAAGTACATTGGCAGGTATTTGTTGTTTGGAATGTTTAATTCAATAAGTGCTTTTAAATTGAATTATTAGAATTCTAGTTCTTGGGTTTCAGTTCACGCTGAAACAGTTTTATAATTTATATAAATTGCCTTTTGATTTGAATTAACTTTAGTTCCCCAAACACATAACACTTCCATTTACCTTCCCTTACTTTCCCTCCCCTCCCCCTTTACATTTTTTGAGGGGTACCGTGTATAAAGCCAGAGAAGAACTTGGTAGAAGAGTTATTTCAAGTTAGAATCAAAATGTGTTGCATTCTTGCTTCCCTGCCTGCTTGCTTTCTTTTTGACAAGGAGGGAAAGTTTATTTTGGCTCATGGTCCATTGCTCTGGGCCCAAGGTGAGGTAGCACATCATGGAGGAAGGAAGCTGTTCCATTCGTGGCAGCCAGGAAGCAGAGAAAGAAGGAGCCACAGGGAAGATAAGCCCTTCCAGGTCATGCCCCAGTGACCCCCTCCTTCAGCCATACCCCATCTGCCTACAGTAACCACCATCTATTCAAAGTAGGATTGACTAATTAGGTAACAGCTCTCATAATCTAATAATTATCTCTGAATATTCCTGCATTAACCCAGAAGCTCTTGGGGGACACCATAATATCCAAACCATAATGTTCTTCCCTGGCCACCATAAGCTTCATGCAAGACGCATTTATTTCATTTCCAAGAGTCCTATAGTCTTTACAGTTTCAACATTGCCAAAACATCTCACAACCAAAGTATCCTCTGAGACTCAAGGCACACTCTTGACTCTGCTCCCCTGTAAAGAAAAAAAAAAAAAAAAGCAAGTTACATATGTCCAGTATTCAGTGACAAAGTAAACATTCCTGTTTCAAAAGGGAGAAATAGGAGCATAGAAAGAAGGGATGGGTCCAAAGCAAGACCTAAATCCATCTGGGCAAACAGGTCCCTTAACTCTTGTGTACAAGAGGACACATGATGGCAAGATGTCCTATGGAGAGGGATTGAGCAGCCCCCACTCCAACTCCTTTAGCCTAACACACAGGGGCTCTCTTTTTAGTCCAGCATCTCCACAACTTTCTCTGCAGCCAGTGGTCAACGACTTCTTTGCGGACAGTCCACATTACTGGCATCTCTAATTTCTGGGATCTCTCTTCCTGCTTTGGCTTCACCTTTACAACTTCGTGCCTTACCCTCTCATGGGCAGCCCAGAGGCATTCCAACCCTGCTATACTTTGCCTGACCTTCTGGGCTTTTCTTTGAATCTTGGTGGGAGCCTGCATGACCCTGTAACTCCAGCATCCTGCATCCTCAACAGCTAGTCCCACATGGATGACACCAAGGTCTGCCATCAACCTGCACCTCCTGGAATCATGACTGTGGCTTCTGAGTGCCTGTGTGGCTGAGCCTGATCTATGACCCTTGCCCCAAGATCTCAAAGGAATTTTCCCTTTTACATCCTTTAGCCTGTGATGGTTGCAGTCTTGCAAATTCTAGAGATTCCCTCAAGCCATCTCTCCTGTTGTCTCTGTGGAAAGTACTTGGCATCTCTTCACAGTCTATAATCTATCAATCACACCTTCCATGGAAGTCTTTAAAATCCTTCAGCTCTGCTTTTTATTCCTGATTTTCACAGTAAACCTGGCTAAAAGATGCCAGTAGTATCCATGGCACGCAGTGACTGCTGTGCTGCCTTGAATTTTTCTCTACCAGATTGATTTAGCCCATCACATTTAGGTTCAGCCTTAGAGTCTCAGGTCATGGACAAAACGTAGACAAGTTCTTTGCCATAATATAACACTAGTGGCCTCTAGTTCAAATCCCAGTAGTTTCCATTACCACTGTAACTTCATGAGTACAGAACACAGTTATTGTATTCTGATCTTTTGAGCTCCCATCAGAATTGCCCATTAAGCTCCATTTTAAAACATTTAAAAACGGATCCAGCCTACATCTCCCAACTTTTCCAAATTCTTCTAGCAAACCAACTCTACAGACTTCTGAACTAGACACAGCAGGACTCCACTAATATACTAATTTCTGTGTTAGTTTCTTTGTCACTGTGACCAAAATATCTGACAATAACAACTTAGAGGAAGAAAAGTATCTTTTTGGCTCATGGTCCAGGAGGAGAGAAGGAAGATGCTTCATTTATGGCAGCCTGGAAGCAGAGAAAGAGGAAATGTATTACTTTTCAGCCAGAAATCACTTGTTTAAAACACAGGGGATGTGGATTGCCTGCGTACATATGACTTTTAAGGCAATAAAATATAATTTTAAGAATTTAGATTTCTGGCCAGGTGCAGTGGTGCATGGCTATAATCTCAACTCTGGAGGCTGAAGCAGGAGGATCGCAATATGGAGGCCAGCCTCAGCAACTTAGCAAGTCCCTGAGGAGCTTAGACCTTATCTCAAAAAGGACTGAGTATGTGGCTTAGTAGTTAAGCACCCCTGGCTTCAGTCCCTGGTACCAAAACAAACAAACAAAGAATTTAGATTTATGGACCTAAATTAACTACCTGTGTTTCAGGTTCCTTATGTGAAAATGAAGATAATAAGAGGTACCTACATACAGAGTGGTTGTGAGGAATAAATAAGGACACATGTAAAAGCACTCAAAACCGTGTTCAGCACACAGCGAATACCATGTGTAACAACATGCGGTTACCACTGTCTTTAAGACTCAAAAGATTATTCTATTTTTGCCTTCTGTATAAAATTGTGGTGGTCTTTATAGTTTAAATTCTAAGAAAAAAGTAGTTATACACTGCTTGGCTGGTTTCAAAGAAGGGATAATCAGATTACCTGAAAATGGAACATGAGAAAATGTAGCAATTTGAAATAGAAAAAGGTAGTGACTGTGAACTCTAATTACCAAAATGATCATGCATTCACCATTTATGCTGCTTCATCACAGGCAATGCTACTCTACTTTCCAGAGTTTTCTGTTCTAATAACAGCTATCTGAGGTAGGGTGGCTGGTATTGGCCTCTTTTTTACAAAGGAAGAAACAGATTTGGAGAGGGGACATAACTTGGTAACATGTAAGCAGAAGAAGAGCTAAAGCATAAGCATTGGAGTCCTGGAGCAAGCTCCTTGCCATGTTAACATTTGCTTTATTATAAACATTGTTCACTGAGTTAAGTCTGACAACAGTGGAATACTGTGGCTGACAACAGTGGAATAGCTGCAAACATGATTGTCACTATAAAAATGCAAATGTAGTCCCAAACTCATTCTGAGTAAGAGGAAGAGTGGGTCACAGGCCTGTTCCTGTTCTGTCAGGTTTTTGTTGCTTTTTTTAAGTCAAGGTGGAGTCTGGCCCTGTCTACCTTGGAGAGAGGCTTCCATGCCTGGTTGTGGGCACTGTTGGGAACACAGAAATACATCCTGGCTTCCCTGAGCCAGCTGATCTCTAGTAAGAACTTTGTGAAACCAACTCTGAACAGCTTCCTCAAATGGAAGCCCTGGAACTTTGGGTAAAATTTATTAGTGGTTATATTATCCCAAACTCTGTCACAGAATCATCTAAGACTGACAAAATGATTCACATGCAGTGCTCAGCAGCAACACCACACATGCATGACCCTGATGGCATCGAGTGGCTCTTAATGGGTTTCAAAATTCTGCATGTAAAGCTTAAATTTCCCTTTAAACATAATCATTTTCATTGGAAACACCTTAGACTGTTTTTTAAAAAATATTTCTTCTATTAGTGAGCCACTCACTCTTTTTTCTTTTATTTTTTAGTTCTAGGTGGACACAATATCTTTACTCTGTTTTTGTGTGGTGCTGAGAATCGAACCCAGTGCCTCACGCATGCTAGGCAAGCGTGCTACCACTTGAGCCACATCCCCAGCCCATAGACTGTTTTCATGACCATGGATGTGGTCAACAGCCCACCATTGTTTAAGTTTGGCTGGGTGCAGTGGCACATGACTTGTTATCCCAGCAGTGTGGGAGGCAGAGGCAGGAGGATGGTAAGTTTGAGGCCAGCATCAGTAACTTAGCCAGATCCTATCTCAAAGTAGAAAATAAAAAAAAAAAGGACTAGGAAAGAGCTCAGTGGTAAAATGCTCCTAGATTTAATCCCTGGTGTGTGTGTGTGCACGCTCACGCGCACACATGCACACACACGTGTCTGAAATGCTAAATGCCATTAACACAGGATATGGTGAGTTCTAGAACAGGGTAGCAATCAAACAAAGACACTTGGATGACTTGGTCCAAAAAATAAGCATGACTAATTTGTTATTAATATCCATCGCTATTTGTTTCAAATGATCATATGCATCCTTAGAAATCTATTTCTGTTAATGACCAAGTTCATAACCTCCTATTGAGGTACTCAGGAAAAGGATGAAAGGCAGAAAACATAGGTTTGAAAGTGAGACCTGGCTTTGTCTCCCAACTTCTCTGAAGCCACTAACTTCTCTGAGGCTTACTTTCCACATCTAAACTCTTTCTACAAATGGGGCTGGGGTTGTGGCTCAGTGGTACAGCACTTGCGTAGCATGTGTGAGACACTGGGTTTGATCCCCAGCACCATATATAAAAATAAGCAAAATAAAATAAAGATTAAAAAAATTGGACTTTAAAAAAAATTTTTAAATGGTGCCTGCCTAACAGGCACTTTGCTCCAGGAGTGGACTTGGGAAATGTTCCCAACTGGCTTTGGACACTTGGAACAAATGCCACAGTGCAGAAGAGGTTTAGAGCCTCTGTTTTAGATAGTTTTTTAACTGCTGTGATTAAAGACCTAACAAGAACAACTTTAGAACAGGAAGAGCTTATTTGGGGGCTCATGGTTTCCAAGGTCTCAGTCCATAGATGGCTAGTTCCATTCCTCTGAGCTCTCAAAACTTTCTGGTCAAGCTACCATGAATATTAGCATAGGTGGCTTCTAGACTAATGTGACAGAAAATTTACTTATATTTCATTTTGACAATGAACTTTAACTTAGCAGTAGGATTTTGCAGAATATTTGTAGAATATTGCACACTCATAGTTTTTACTATAAAACTAAAAGAAATTGAGCTTAGAATCATTATTCTAGGGCATTATGAGGTGATTCAAGAAGCTGAATTAGCCATATTGTATCCAAATTTGTATGAGGTGAGAAACTTTAAACATGGGCAGCATTCTCTCTTATTGTCTTGCATCAACAACACTTTTATATTCAAATGTACTACATTTTATCAAAAGTAAAATGTGCTTTGTAGTTTCTTTGGGAGAGTGAAACCTTTAATGAAATAGAGTTATGCTAAAATGCTATTTAAATTATATTTTTCTGGGATTTTTCTTTATTTTTACTGGACACAATATATTTATTTATTTATTTTTATGTGGTGCTGAGGCTCGAACCCAGTGCCTCACACATGCAGGGCAAGTACTCTACCATTGAGCTACAGCCTCAGCCCCTATTTTTCTGGTTTTTAAAGTTATAAAATAAGGAAGGTAGAAGTCCTTAGTAAATTGACCTATTTGTAAGGAATATTTAGAAAAAGTAATAGACTTTCTAGTACCATGTATGGAAGATGTTCATTCTGCTAAGGACCATGGAGATACTTAAGTCAAGTTTTGAGTTCCACAGGGAAATTTATTGTACAAAATTAATTCCTCCCCACATCTGTGGAAAGAAGCCATATTCAGAGATAAAAATCTGGAAAATATAAAGACTTGCCCTAGGAAAATTTTCAGTCCTACATTAGTTGGGAGGAATACCATGCCTGCATTTATTTAGTGGCCTGACACTGCCAGACACGGTGGCAACAAAGTGTCTTGTTTTGAATTTGTAATCTAAACTTTCCAGAAAGCCCCTTTTCCTTTGTTTCACAAGCCAACTATTTTGGCACTAGAACTCTTTCCTTCAGTGGTTCATAAAGCTGAATAAAACCACGATGGAAACATTGATAGCTATAGTAATTTGCTGTTACCACAGAAATTAAGAGTTTAAGCCTGACCCTAAACTCTTAAAAATAGACGTAGGTTAAAAATCATTCTTTTTTTTTTCTTTTTTGTCTTTTTTCTTCATAGATAATACTGTGCCACACACAAGTTAATAAATGTTAGTAAATACTGCTTAATAATTGACAGAAGGCTAAAAATGGTAGCATCCAAGTTCTCTTCCATGTAGCTTTCCCAGGTACCTAACCCAGGCTGCATCCTGAAAGTATTAAGGTTGCTTTGTTGTTGTTGTTTGTTTCATTGTTTTTTTTTTTCCCCTACAAGTATGAAATCTTTTTGCTATGTCTATTTTTCCATCTAAGGACGAAATGGTATAATTAACAGAATGGGAGAAGCTATGGTTAACAAGTTACCCACTTCACTCCCCGCCCCTACCCCTCAAAGGAAAGGTTGATTTGTCAATTCATGCAAAATCTACTTTGGCTGTCCTGGGCAACTCTCCAAGACAGATCTCCTCCCTGCGATGACTATGAGATCCAGGTTGCTTGCTTTTTGTGGGTCCATTCACTTGTATAGGAAGAAAGGTGAGGGAGAGACATTCCTGGTTCTCAAATTTTTCAGACCAGAGTGGCATTCCCTGCTACAGTGGAGTCATATGGTCCCAAATAACTGCACAGGAGGTACTATATTTTTATCACCCTCAATAACTTGCATTTGCTGGGTGCAGCAGAGCATGCCTATAATCCCAGCAGCTTGGGAGGCTGAGGCAGGAGGATCGAAAGTTCAAAGCCAGCCTCAGCAATTTAGTAAGGGCCTAAGAACTTAGTGAAACCCTGTCTCAAAAGAAGGACTGGGAAATGTGGCTCAGTGGTTAAGTGCCCCTAGGTTTAATGCTTGGTCACAAAACAAACCAAAATAATTTGCATGTTAGAATCATTTTATATGTAATGTGTACTTTCTAAAAAAGGTCTCAACCTCAAATACATAGTTGCTCTGTGGTGACTTGCTAGATTTGGGGAGTTGTATGAAGCAGAAGCCTAAAGAGCTTAACTGAAAATTTCTAATCTACAGAATCCCTGGAGTTATTATTATTATTACTAGCTTCATTACCACCACCATCATCATCATCATTATCATGTAGTAACTGTACATACTGATAGGTGCAGGGTGATATTTCAACACATATATACAGGATTTATTGATTAAATCATTTCCCTCCTTGATTTTCATGTTTGGAGCCTTGGAGCTCCTCTTACAGATCTTCAAAAAGTGGATACTAGGGTACTGTGATACTAGGTACTAGGATACTAGGTACTGGTCACTCTTATGCTGCAGAACATCGAACTTAACTCCTCCCTGCTAACTCTGTTTTGGGACCTATTTTTCATCTTGCTCGTGTGCTTCCTCCACTCTACTCTTCCTAGCCGCTAGTAATTACCATTCTAGCTTTCACATAGGAGAGAGAACATGCAGTATTTGTCTTTCTGTGTCTGGCTTATTTCACTTAACCTAATGTCCTCCATCAAGACAGTAACAGATCCCTTGCCCCATGCTCTGGATGAAAACCCATGTGGGAGGGGGCATACCTAAGCAGAAGAGCAAAGGAAAACTGAGATGAAGCTTCATTCCATCTCCACACCATGTCCTCTATCTAAGGAAAGAACACCGAAGTCAATTTGTTGGACACTTACTGTATACCAGGTATTATAATCAACCTTTTCTTGAATCGTCCACAACAACCCCACAACAAAGCCCATATTTTAGACGGAGCAGGGGAAGGGGCATTGAGAGATTAAGTTGTTAGCTCAAACTGTGAAGTAACAGAGCAGGGGCTTAAGCCCAGGCCTGACTGGCCCCAAAGCCTAGATTCTAAGGCCCACTTGGATTAATCATCACTAGTTCTATTATTCACCAACATCATTCTTTTAAAACAATATATTCTGGGCTGGGGTTGTGGCTCAGTGGTAGAGTACTTGCCTAGCACTTGAGGCATTGGGTTTGATCATCAGGATCACATTAAAAAAATATATAATAAAATTATTTTTAAAATTTCCTCAGAAGTTTTCACATGTTAACTTTTATTGCTTATATATATATGTGTGTGTGTGTGTATATATATATATATATATTTGATAGCCCTTTATTTTTCATTTATTTATATACAGTGCTGAGAATCAAACCCAGTGCTTCACTCATGCCAGGCAAGTGAGCTACCGCTGAGCCCAAGCCCCAGCCCCAGCCCCAGCCCAAGCCCCTAGTGTTTTCTTAAAATCACTCCTGTGTTTAAGAGGCCTTAAAATCCCCAACACACTGTTTAGAAACCTTTGAATTGACAAAAGTAATGGCAAGGCAAAGTCTTCAATTAACTTACAATGCAATATCAAGAAAAATTACATTCGACTCCTGCAGATCATGTTTCCTATATCGTTATGAGATTTATAAGGATAGTTTATGATAATTAACATAAAAGCAGTTCTACTGAGAAATTTTTAGGATAAAATTCTATTTATCCTCCAGTCGGATGGTGAAAGACAAAACCTTGAACCTGGTGACTGGGCAGAGCAGCCCTTGCCTTGCAAGTCTCTCCTGGTCACAGGCACAGACACCTTCAAGAGACAGCCAAGGGCTCTGAGGGAAGGGGCAGGAGGTTGTAATATTAAACTTCTCCCACCTCCTCCTCAGCCCATTCTGTGCCCCCGCCCCAGCCAGGAAGGCTGCCCTTCCCCACCCAACCCTGTCCAGGGTCTCTGGTCTGCAGAGGGTCAAGGCCAGGGTGGGGTCAGGGACCCCACAGTGTACCCTCCATGCATCAGACACTGCTACCCTCATTCTATCATCCTGAGCTCACCACTTAGAATTAAACTTGTCTGAGGTTCAATTAGCAGATGGCGAGTGCTGGGGAGTGGACTGCTAAACCAGACAGTCCCAACCACCAAGCAGGAAGACTGAAAGTACAAACCCCAAGGCTCCCCGTCTCCAAAGGTCACGTTGAGTTGTCTACTCTGACCGTCTACTTCTTTGCCAATCCGTGATAGAAAGAGGCTATGCCTAGGAAGAGGACATGGCCGCCTCTCCAATAATTGAAGCTCCCCCAGAAGCGGGCGATTTGATGGCCACCATTCGACTGGGTTGCTCCGCGCGCTTTGAACCCACGTTTCTATGTGTGTCAATTGCAAAAGAATTCTTCTTGCTAACAAGGAGGTTTTTCAAACCACTGATCTTTGTAAAGAACGAGCTCCCTGAGCACTTCCCTGCCCAAACAATAGGCACCCCTTTATGAACTCCCCGGACTGGACAATCTAAGCTCCTTAGCGCGGCATTTCAGGCTTTGCACGACCGGGCTCTACCTCCCCTCCCGATGCCACTGGCTCATACCATGCTTCACCCTCGGCCCGGCAGCGCCGCAGCAGTGAGCAGTTCCGAGGGCGCGGTGTGCTCTGTACCTGCCTGTATTCGCTGCCCCAAATGCCTTTCCACGTTAACACCTAATGGATGTGTAACTGATGTGATTCTGCAATCTGTATACGGGGTAAAAATGGGAGTTCATAACCCACTTGAATCAAAGTGTGAAATATGATATATCAAGAACTATGTAATGTTTTGAGCAACCAACAATAAAAATTAAAAAAAAAAAAAGAGAACCTCTATCCATCCCCCAAAGTCCTGATGTCGTCTCCTCCCCAAAGCCTCCTCTGATCGCCTCAGGTGGAGTAACTCTGACTCTGCGCAGCTCGGTCCCTTGCTTTCGCCACACTGGGGGACCAGTGGCTCATCTTGGGAAGTTTTTGGATTCAGAGACGCCTGGGTTCCATCGCAGCGGCTCCCCCGACAGGCTCTCGGGTCTGTGAGAAGCAGGAATGTTTGTCCTGCGAGGCTGCAGGGAAGGTTAGAGACGGGAGGGACCGCCCAGGCCCGGACGGGGACAGGGGACCCCCGCGGGCTCTAACGTTACTCCGGGGCGCGGGCGGAGGGAGGCGGGTCTGGGGTGGAGGGGAGCCAGCAGTCTCCACGAGGGTGCTAGGGTTCCTCATGATCCTCGAAGGCATCCCGGCCGCCTGAAGGGCTTTTCAGCTTTCTTTATTTTAACCATCCTCAGGTAGATCCATATATAAAAATATTTACTTTAAATTTTGGTAAAAGCACCCAGGCTCTTTTGCATCCCACATCCAACCTCACAACTGTGCTAGAAGGATAGCGGGACCAGGGTCCTTCTTACAAACAACCAAAAGCGCCCCCACCTTTGGGGCTGCTCCCGCGACGCCTCGGCCCCGCCCAGGGGCCCTGCCAATCCGGTCCGGAGACCCCGCGGCCTCCGACGGGCTGCGGCTTTCCCAGGCTCGCAGCGCCACCTGGTGGCCCTCGGCGCTCACTGAAGGTCCTGTGGCGGAGCCCTCCTTGGCGGCGATTCCCCTCTACTGTGAGCAGGGGTAAGAAGGTGCCCCTGGACGAAGTGAAGCTGTGCCAAAAAAAAATTTGCCGAGAGCAGGTGAACCCCCATATGAGGACAGAACTGAGGCTTGAAACTGGACAGACCGAGCTGGATTAAGCTCCTACCCCTAGATTTTCTTACGACGTGATCGGGGGCCCTCCCAGCCTCGGTTTGAGGTCTGGGTACCACCTGCAGGAAAACTCTCTCAGCCCTGGGCCTGGTAGGCACAGTCAACCCAACGCTTGCTTTGTTTTGGTTCCTTTTTCTCACTGGAGTTTATTTGTAAAGAAAACGACTTCAGCCTATTTAAAGCAACTATTTTTTTTTCAATACATGTTAAAATAAACACTAGGTATTAAATTAGAAATTCTTTTTTTTTTCTTGTGTACATCATACTCTGGGTAACATTAGTCCATGGGATTGAGTTTAGAGCCTGAGCCTGGTTTGTCAACGCCCCATCCTTCGTTAAACTCTTGGCTTAGGAGAGAGATAAATTTAAAAATGAATTTCATTATCTCTGCAGTTTCATGCTTTTTTATTTCTGGTCATTTCAGGAAAAGAAAACACAACCTTGGCAGAGAACAGGCAGATCAATGAGCTCTGAGCTCCTGGACTCATTTAACAGGAGTCTGGTTCTTCCTGCTTTTATTCTGCTCCTTAACCAGATGATGGAGTTTGCTCCTCACTGCCAAGAAACACACAGGTTGTTTAGCTACTGATTTAAAATGAACCAGTGTTAGAGCTATGTATGCTTCTGATACCTGATGGCTAAAATTATTTCCAGAGACTGAAAGGCCAAAACAATACCTAGATGCAGTGTGGACTTGCCACTGGGTCCCTAGGCCTGCCTTCAGTTGGTACAGTTGTCTGTACCATAATAGGGACATTCCTGGTCAAGTCTATTTACAAACACAAAGTAATATTGGAAATCATTCACAGTGCAAGTCTTTTAAGACATCACTGATGATTCTGATCTAGGACCAGTGTTGGGACTTCTCAGTGAAGAGCTACCTCTGTGTAGTCATAGCATGAACCTTTGAGATGCTGCGGGGGGGGGGGGGGGAGATCAAGCTGTAAGAAGACCAACATGAAATAAGGCTTTCTCTTGCTCAGTCGTCCATATCGCAGCCCCCACCCCCCCATCCCCCATCCCCAGATGGAAAACAACAACTCTCTTGTTTGTGCTGATTAAAAAGTAATTCAAACGTGTTTTTAAAAATTCAGGAGGATTGGGGATGTCACTCAATGACAGAATACTTGCCTAGAATGTGCAAGACCTTGGGTTCAACCCCAACACCACAAAAAAATAATAATTTTGATAATAAAGGAGTATGTAAGAGAAAAAATGAGAAGTTCCTATAACTGTACCCCTAGCTACCCTAATTTAAGTGCTTCTCAAAGATGCTTATTTGAACCTCAGGAAGACTTGAGTGCCAGTGTCAAAACAGGCCAGTCACATCAGAGCTGGGTGGACGGTAGGTCCCTCTCACTAGGAAGAAGGATAAGGTCATTCAGGCCTGCATGAACTCTTACTAAACTTTTTGTACTTAAAAAAGAGAACTGACGATAAATTCTAATGGAGCATGTTGTTAAGATAAATAATTAATGGGTGTGGAGACCCAGTATATGGCTTTGGGAAAAGAGGCTGGTGAAACTCAAATTCCTGTCACTGTTCTTGTCATTCATTGCCTAAGGACCTATTTTCTCTCTTGCATTTATAGTTTTAAGCACCTGCTTCAAATTTCGTCAACCTAATGCCCATTCTACCATGAATCATTTGATTCCTAAGAATGAAGTCCATGACGGACCTTGTTTTCTGATGAATCTGGACCTCCAGGGGCTCTGGACACCTGAGCCTGTGCCCTGCCTTTCCTCATCTTCAGTACCCTGAGGATCAGGATAGTACAGGGTACTGCAAATTCAGACTCCTGCAGGGCCAGGTGGGCTGAAGGACTGGAAAGCTCTAGGGAGCACTTGTTTCCCTGTGGGACTGATTTATGACTTTTTGTGAGAAACCAGAAATCTAGGTTTATGTAAGTCCTGATATTTAGATGTTCCCAACTTAGTCACATTTTAGCATACACAAGGCAGTTCAAAGAAACGTGTTGGAACACCAGTTTGCTACCCCGTTTGTTTTCTGTGCAAAAGGCTTGCACAGAGCTGAGCTCACCTCATCATTCACTCCACAAACAGTGATGCCTAATAAATGTTAGCTACTATTATTGCCCCAAGTCCCATGGCTGTTGTGAAGCACAGGCTTGTATTTGTATACTGCTGGGAAACATGGAGCCACCTGAACTGTCATAACACTGACAGTTCCTGGGGCCCATCCTCACTAGCAGATGGTATGTGGAGTTTCCTTTGAAGGAAAGGATAAGGTCATTCAAGCCTGCATGAACTCTTACTAAACTTTTTGTACTTGAAAAAGAGAACTGACGATAGTAGCCATGTTCATGTCACTCCCTTAAGAGGCAGCAGTTTCTGCACTTCTTAGTTGCACTTTAACAGGTAAAAACTGTCCCTGGGTGCTGGCTGCACCCTTGTGTTACGTTCAGCCCCCTCACGTGAAGCTCCCAGGGGGACACAAGCCTGGGAATGGGTCTTACTTGCCCTTCCATTGGCCTCTTGCTCTAGAGCGTGAATACCTACCACAAGGTTAATTTTCCATTCTACTTAGTCAGTGGGATGGATATGCAAGCGGGCTTTAAATGAACACTTGGGCTAGTCATGCTCAAAATTGTTCTTCCCAGATCTAATGCAAAAAAATATCAGTGATAATACCCTCCCTCCTCTAACCTTTGCTAAACCGTGTCTTGGTAGATGACCTTCCTGTGGCCTTATTATCTCCCCCAGTTTTGGACCAGCCTGGCTTAATTATCACCTAGGAGGAAGATGTCAGTGTTCAGTGCTGTGGCTCTCACCTCCTTCCCAGGGAATGTTTTTAAAAAACTCCAAAAGTCCAGAATCCATATTCTAATTACTGCGTGACTAATCTGCAGGCAGGGCTGAAACCTTGCTGGGTGCTCAAGATAATTAAAGAGGAAGGCCTTTAGGGTAGAGATGGGGACCCAGCCTTTCTTATAAGGGAACTGTTGATAAATAGGGCCACTCTGAAAGAAAAAAAAAAAAAAAAACATTGACAAATTGTTGAAATAAGATGTATTTTATTTCCTAATAAAGCAAATATACCTGTAGCCAACAGTTCAAGGTGGCAGCAAAGGGCTTTCCTATTGAGAGCTCCAGGGGCACCTATCAAATTTTGAGTGCTTTTCCACCACCTAAAGGGTCAGCCCAGCTAAGCCTTCTTCAGCTGCCAGAGATCCTTCCTGTCACCAAGGCTCCACACCTCCCTCTACATGAGACCCTTCACTTGTCACAGTACTTGTGAATTGCCATGAAGTTGCTTCATTGTTTTCTTTTGATGGTGCCAGGGATTAAGCCCAGGGCCTTGTGTGTGTGAGGCAAGCACTCTACCAACTGCGCTATATCCCCAACCCCTCTTTTTCCTTTTTGTACCAGGAGTTGAACCTGGGGTGCTTAACTGCCGCAGTCCGTCCGGCTGCAGCAAAATAACCAGGGGGGGGGGGTGACGAATAACTTGTGTACGTTGATACAGCAGGAGTAGGAGCCGTTTATTGTAGGACAGGAGCAGTATTTATACATTCCACACAGCTTATCTAATTAGCATAAACTAGATACATCAGTCAACCAATAAGGAATCTCCACACTTAATGGCTCGCTTTTGTTACTTCTCAAACCACTCCCTCTGGCATTTTGCCAGGCACCATCCAGACTTGTTTACGAACTCTAACATTCCCCTGGCAAAATGCCAGGTGTTATTTTTGACTTGTTTACAGACTCTAACACTGAACCACTGAGCCACATTCCCAGCCCTTTTTATATTTTGAGACCGGGTCTTGCTTCGGACCTGTGATCCTCCTATCTCAACCTCCCAAGCCACTAGGATTACAGGCATGAGTCACCACACGCAGCATTTCTCAGTTTCTTAAAGGAGGGCTATGTCCTGAGCCATGACAGCAGCTCCAGCAGCCCACAGGTCTCTCAGTTCTGAGCAAGGCCATCCTGGAGGTTTGGTATGTGCTGCATCAATAGGGAAGAGGCCACAAAGCCATTTCTAGGTCATCAAAAGTTTCAGGAAATGAGCTAAGTGCAGCTGTTCTAAGAGCATGTAGTGATGAACTAACATAAAACAGAAATAAAAATCAACAGGGAAAAGATAAAGTCATCCCAGTCCTCATGGGCCTTGGGTGACAATGGACCTTCCCCCATCTCTCCTGGAGTTCAGCCTCCCCACTGCTTCCCTCAGTGGCACACTGCAAGGCCACGCTGCCCCACAGTGACATTTCTCCATGCCATCTGCGTGAAAGTGGCTGGTGCTCAGACCCATCTAACCTTGCAGCTTCTGCCTAAGTCTTCATGGAAAATGTCACCTTAAAAGCTGCTGTTCTCTTCCCAGTGCCCCTCATCTGAAATGTCTCTTCTGTTCCCTCAAATCTTAGGCAAATGGTGGGGCTGCATGTGTACCTACCTTAAAGGCTACACTGCTGCTTACTGTCCCTCATTGACCACCCTTCTCCCTCTGCAGTGAGGGCACCAGCTGTGGCCCCCAAATAAAGGCTTTATTTCTCAGCCTCTTTCAGGTAGACATGGTCACATGGTTCCACACTGCCTAAAAGGATGTACGCCAAAGTGTTTCACGTAACTTTTCTGAAGCTACCCCAAAAGAAGTGGGGAAATGTCTCCTGGCTGAACAAGGATGAATGGCTGGGGCTGCACCTGCCATCTGAGACCAGGCCATGACCCTGGGAATGGAAACCACACCCAGGAGAATTACAAGACGGAACCAAGGTTTCTGGCACCATTGGGCCAGATCTGCTCAGACTGACTACCTCTATTTGAACATGGGAGAGAAATAAGCTTTCTTGTTTAAGATACTATCGTGGCTCTCTTACAGCCGAGGAAATGAGGCTTAGAAAGATTAAGCTCCTTACTTCAAGTTACATGTTTAGTGTGGGCCTGAGAGGAGGTTTACTCCCAAGTGTTTTGAAGCTAGAGCAGAGTTCTGCCTCACACTGGGGAATGTTCTAAGTAGAAGCAGCTTCTGCTGCCAGTAGCAGGTCAGCACCAGCTCCCGGGGGGAAGGAAATCATAGTTTGGAAAGAAGCAAATTATATCAGAGGAAGCTGAAAATTAAAACACATTCCCATCAAGTGGGAGATTCACGAATGCAGTTTAAACTATCTTATTGACTGTGGAAAGATTTTTACTTTCTTTAATCAAAATAATGAGTGAGATATTCAAACACCAAAATATCTTTATCTTACAACATAAATCCTGTTTGGTCTTAATGAATTAATGCCATGTTGAATGTGGATTTCTATTTTCTACTTTTCTGAGATTTTTTTTTTCATTCAATAAGATAATTGTTTTGTGATTGTACTTTTTTCTGTTTTAAAGCTATTTTTATATCAGCTTAATCTGAGCTTCATTTAAAAAATACAATTTCTGTTTTTTTCTGTTTTGATGCTTTAGGAAAGGAAAAAAATTAAAGCTTATTTATATATCTATATATATATAAAAAAGATACTATCGTGTTGAGAATTTCTGAGGTAACTGAGCCTAATCCAAATCAATGTCAAACCCCCCCCCCCATCATGGCCATGTGACTCTCTTTTTGTGAACCTGGGAAGATGCTGACGAGGTATAGGCTATCCAAGTTCCTTCTGACTCTATGGGCTCTGGCCCTCAGGGCTGCAGTGGAGTTCCATCTCCATGACTACAGCACTATCCTGGAGTGCCCTAAGGATGGAATCCGCGGCCTGTCTCCCCTAAGAGGCCCCAGGGAGTGCGCTACTGCCAGGGTCACCATCTTATATCTGTGTTTTTAGAACCTGGAACAGGATCTTCTATTGTCTTTAAAGGCTGAAACGAAAGGTTGTGGGCACAGGTCAGGGGTTAAGTGAGTGCCCAGCACAAGCACAACCCTGAGTTCAATCCCTAGCACAAAAAAAGAAAAAGACTGAAACTAGATTTCCTGAAGAAAGTAGAGAATACCCAAGTTTTTACCACCTCAGAGACAATCCAGTAAGCCATTCTAGGCCAAATCTGTGCCATCCTTTACCTGAGTGTCAAGAATTGCTTTCCCCCTCGGCCTTATCCACATACCTGTGGATATTTTCCCAGGAAGATGGTCCAGGGCTGTCATTCTCAAATGAGAACTATGACCTCAAGAGTTAAGAATCACTGCAGTGGAGGACATACTGTTAAAAGCAATAAATTGGCAGAGCTTGAAAATCACTCACTTGCTTTCCCCTAAGAGATGTCCTTTAAATTTGTTATTGTTTTTAATGTGAACATCTTTTAGAAAGTGGTAACATGATCACTTTCCCTGTACAGGAAAGCCAAAAATTGTTAACATTTAAAATGTGCTTGTGAATATTATCCCTACCTGCTGCCAGTTCCTTTGCAAAAAATTATGACTGTTAACAGAAAGAAATAATCTGTAAATATTTATCACACAAGCAGAAGCCATGACTAGAGTTGGAACTTTCTTTTATCACTTAGTTTTACTACATATTTGGCTCCAGAAATGGACAGAGCCTAAAAATCGGTCAGCACTGGGCCCCCTGTCAGAGGTGCAGGATTGGCGTTAATTAGTTCCCAGATGAGTGGTCAAAGATGAGTCACCCATGTTGGCACCTCAGTATCAGCAGCACTGCGGGTACCCAAGACTTTATATTAGTACTAGGTCAAAAACCAATTAACCTCTTTCATATTATTTCAAAATTGGGGACATAATATGCATTTAATTTCATTCAATAAATCAATTCCAGTTAACTTACCATCTCTTAGAAACTTAGAAAAAAGCAAACATAAATCATAAACAATTAAAGACATGGGACATATTGAGAGAATAACACATGACACATATGGCAACTGAATTGCAATTTAAATGTAACACAAGAAGAAAAGTAAAATTACAGTAATTTATTGCTATATCTCTGCTTCCCCAGAATAGCTATATTATAAGTAGCCACAAAGTGCCACCTTCTGGTTTAAAATTGTGCAACATCTCCTTTATTTCTCTTTAAATGCCATCTGAATGGTGGACGTAGAAAGCAACAGCAGCAGTTACAAAATGTTGTCTGAGTAATTCTGAGAGCTCAAAACAAGGCTGAATAAAAAGATGTTCAATTAATAGTGCACACTGTGTAACTTTAACAAACATCTCCGATTGGAACTTCTGTGTAAACCTTAATAGAGATTCGACTCACAGAAACCAAAAGTAAAGTTATCGTTTCCTTTTACAGTTTAGTGAGGTGGTTTGCATTCTTGCAACGATTTACAAAGTACAAGAAATGTGTGTGAGCACTAGGCATAAAATATCCCATTTTCTTATAGAAGGAGCAGTAGGGGGCAGGAAACCCAGTGGACACCTTGCCACCTCCTTTCCCAAAGATGTACACCCCAAAATGGCAGTGGACGCCTAGCTGCAAGCCACCTTTACAACTCTTTTTGGTTGTTTGAAATACAAGCACTTTCTGACATTTCCCTCCCTGGCCCGTGAGCCCCACCCCAACTTGGCAGGATACAAACCCACGTCCGCTTGCTTAGTTTTCCCCTTAGAATTATTTACAGGACACCTACAGATACGGTACAAACTAGTATGAAATTAATGATAGTTTGCATTTCCAGACACGCTCCCGTGGTTAAATAAATACACCACGCCAATTCTGAAGACAGGTTCAGAGTGAAGGTGACTCAGAAGCATTTGCATCCGTAACTGTAACCGCAGAAACAGGCTTCTCGCTGGCCGGGGTAGAGTCGCTGATTCTGTCCTCAACAGTGACGAGGGCCTTGGAGGTGGGGGACGTCACATCCACAGTGAGTGAGGGGGCAGCGTCTGCCTTTGCAGTAGTCGTGACAGGGTCAGAAGATGGGATGCCGGCGGGTGGGAGGGAAGATAGCAGCTCCCCTGAGCTGGCTACAGAAGAGCCTTCTGGAGCCAAAGGGAATGATGGGAGGAACTCGGACGGCATGCGGAGAGGTGCAATGCCAGGTAAGTTTTGGGGAGGCAGGGTAGGAAGAGGTGGCAAACCTAGGACAAAAAGACATAGGTCATACACCCTCCCAGCACTGAGAGAGCAGCTTTCCTCATCAGATGACTGCCTGTATCTGATCTCATCAGGAATGCTGAAGCTGAGGACAGAGAACATAAATCCCAACTTCTGCTTATCTCCAGCTGGAGGCCATGAAAGAGTTAAATGCATCTTGCAGCCCAGCTGCAGCAGCAGCTGGCCTTGGGCAAAGGTTCCCAGGCTTGTAGGCCCCAGGTGACTCAGCCCAACACGGAGGAAAACAGGCTCAGGGGAGACGGATCCAGACCAGATGGACGTTAGCCGCCCAGTAGCAAAGTAGCTACAATGATATGGGAGAGGAGGACTCATGCTCCCCGAGGTGAGGTGCAAGCTGCGTTACAGCTTTCTCTGGTGAGAAGCATGAAGAAGAGATGCAGGAGCCATCCTCCTGTGAAAGCTGTGGAAAGCAGGGGCTTGGGGAACAGCCCCTCTACTAGCCTCGCCACAGGGTCTCAGCGTCTTGGTAGCCCTATGATTGATGACTATTGATATTACTGTTGGTGGGTTTATTCTGATGATTTTATAATTCAGAAAGCATGAAAGGAGTATTAAACAGCAACAAAGGGAAGGCAGGCTGTCAACATACATGCAGGGTGACCACTGGCTGACACAACCCTCTTGCTCTGACAGGCTGTTAAAGTGGAGGGAGGGCAGAGGAAGAGCCAAGAACACAGAGAGAAAAGAAAAGCTGGAGGGGATGCTAGGACTGGAAATGGCAGTTTGGGTTTACTAGGATTTCCCTTGCACTGAAAACTAAGTGAGGTAATGAACACAAAGGTCGTGAGTGCTACAGACGGACAGTTATCATCTAGGCAGAAATGTGACAGTGACACTGAGCACAATGGTACAGTGAGTGAACTCCTTGGCATCACCGAGGGGCTGCTTGGTCGCTCTCATTTGGGGAATCTTAGCTCTCACAGCAGATTTATGAGGTGCTGCTGCTTCATTTTCACCTGTGCACAAAATCCAACCACTCTGCATATCTGCTAACTGAACTATCTGCAGCTAAAATCTCTCAGTTTTTACTATAAAACATTTGTGAATAATGGGGGATATTTATCAAACAACAAGCCCAGCTGGCTGAGCAGGTCTCATCATTTTACAGCCTAAGTTTCTGGGCTTGCACTACACAAAATAGCAGCACTCCTCTCCCGCTGGCCACTGCTGCAGAGATAAGAGAGTAACAGGGATTCATTCATCTCTACTGGGTGAACTGAACCCCCTTCACCAAACTCAGTGTGGCAGTGCCATTCCACAGCTCTTTATTTCTATGACTGGCCTTTCTGGTGCTTGAGCTGTCAGGATGCAGGGAGAGGAAAAAAGAGAGAGGCAGCAGGCAGAGGAATCACAAAGATAGTCTTCTCTTTTTAAAAAGTTTTTAAATAAAAAAGGTTAATATTTGTATTCAAAGTTAGCTGAAATTTGTTAAACCAATTTGCCTTTTCTAGAAATAAACTGAATTAAAGGACTGGCTTTCCTGAATACAGTTGTTTATTAGCAGGGTCCTAGGAGGGTAAGATGTGCAACATACCCGGATTCACGAGTTCTGGTAAGCCAACCCCTGGCAGGAGGTGTGGTGCGGGAAGGTTGAGGTTCGGGAGGCTGGGGAGGTTGGGGAGGCTGGGGAGGTTAGGGAGTCCTGCTGGCAAAGGCATCAGACCTGAACAGAATGGGGAAGAGAAGAAAAATTATATCACTTCACCTAGGTAAGAAAACAGATTCTTTTATACTGAAAAAAATGATTCACTTCAAAGTGCAAATACCAGAGGTTCACTAAATGTGTGTCACTTTTGTCCAGAATATCAACAACAAAAAATCTCACTCAACTGAACTATATTTCTATACCTAAGCCATTTAGTTGGCTATGTGGGTAAAAGTTAAAACAAATAACTTACACTCCTGAAAATCTGGAACAAGAATGACAACAATGGCCTGAGTGTCTGGGAGATAGCCTGATTCACTCAGTCACTACAGTAGTAAATGGAACTGATTTTTTCTTTGATTGTTGAGCTCACAGTCTCTCTGGTTTTCTTTTTCATTCTGAGATAATTTCAGACTTATAGTTACAAAAGTAGTAACAATAATTCCCACACATACCTATCACCCCAACTCCCCAAGTTAATCTTGCACACAGTTGCTTCATCACTGTGTGTGTGAGAACTTGGTTCCTGTCTTAACAGTACAAGGACAGCCAGGTTTTTGTGTCCCAATCTGTAATTCCAGTAACTTGGGAGGCTGAGACATGAGGATCTCAAATTTAAGGCCAGCCTTAGCAACTTAGTGAGACCCTGTCTCAAAATAAAACAAAAAGGGATAGGGATGGGGCTTTGTGGTAGAGCGCTTGCCAGCGTATGTGAGGACTTGTGTTCTGGGACCAAAAAAAAAAAAAGTACAACAACATTAACTGTATAATTAAAGGCCCTTCACAATAAAAGTATACTTATAGTCACTGAAATAACATTCTATTGTTTCTGGACTTGCTCTCCATTGGCAATACTAAGAGAAAAACACAAAAATTTATAATGTTAGAGCTACTGAAGACCCAAACAAAGAACATCTCTTCCAGGATATTCATATCAACAACTATCACAAAGTGCTAGCTGCACTGTGGGACTGGGGGGTGGGTGGTAGTCGGCTGGGGTTAAGGAGCCCTGGGATAGACAGGGCTAAGAGAGAGGGGCCACTTTCTCTCCTTTATCACAAAGTTACTGCAGAGAGAAAATGATGATTAAAAGGCATAAGCAAGGCTGGGGATGGAGCACAGTCTTAGCCTATCTAGTATGTGTGAGGCCCTGGGTTCAATCCCCAGTACTGGGGGGAAAAAAGGCATAAGCAGTCATCACACAGGTGCAGGTTGTTTTCAGATGCAAATATTATCATCACATATGTCTCTAGGCCCTCTTGCTTACCTGGTAATGTAGTAGCTGGGTTCATTGGTGGCATAGAAGCAAGGGATTGGTTTACTTGTGGTGACAACAACGGTACTGTTGGCACACCTAAAATAAAAGCACAATTTAAAAAAATTCCTAACAAATTCCTCTGACAAAAGAATAAACAGACTACAATAGAACCCCCCACGGTCAGGTCTTCTTCAGTCCCAATTTCTGGCTGTACCCCTAGATGCACACCACCCTTCAGAGCTGATCCACCTACTCTGCCCATGGCCTTTGCAGAGACCTTAACCAAGGTTAAGAGGGCAGAGGGCTATATAACCTGCCTCCAGCAAATTCTGGACAAGATGTGTGCATGGAACCTCTATAGGGCAGGGTTAGCAAACTGTCTTAGAAATTTGGAAATGGGATCAAGAATTCTAGCCAATTTCTACTGGTCTCCTGAACTAGAAGGCCCTGTAAACCTGGGGTTGCTGGGGCCCTGTGCCCTGAGAAGCAGTGAATGCTCATCCATGAAAGAGGACTAATGACACAGAAACCCAAGAGAGACAAAAGAACACATGGACTTCTAGAGGTGGAGAAAATGACTTGTTCCTAAATCTCCACTTCTTTTGACCTTAAGTTCCATGACACACTCCTCTGCAGTCTAACATGTCCCCTATGTGTACTGATGGTGGCTCGAGGTTATATTCTCCATGTACAAGTGACCCTCAAGGCACAGCTAATAAAGATTTGTCCATTGCTGTTTATCACCTACTCAAGTAGGAGAATTTTTTTATGTTAAAGCAATGGTAATGCAAATTGTACATCATTAATTTGAAATTCCCAAATCTGAGATGCTCCCAAATCTGAAAATTTCTGAAAGTCAACATGATGCCACAGGTAGGAAATTCCACACCTGACCTCATGTGATGAGTGCAAGTCAAATGCAGACGCACTAAAAATACTATAAAATTATCTTCAGAGTATGTGTATAAGGTATATATGAAACAAATGAATTTTGTGTTTAGATTTGGGTTTCATCCCTCAGATATTTCATTATGCTTATGCAACTAAGCACTTCTGGTCCCAACCATTTCTCACAAGGATGCTCAACACAGACTCTCAGACTCCAGATCTTGTTTTACAAGATCTGCTTAAATATAGTAGCAGGAATGAATTATGCTTGAAAGTAAGAATTGACCATATTTAAACCATCTTTCATTTATTAATTTATCTATATTCTGCAGAAATTGGTGGCATGCAAATGGCAAAAAGAAAAAGGCCTAGCTGAAGCACTAGCCACAGCTCCACTGGACTCCAGTCTACTTAATTTTACTCACATATTGGAACGTTCTCTATTCTGTACCAAATTATTAGATACTGTGTGCTCTGCTAAGTGGTTCATTACAGAAACAGTGCTATTTTATATTTCTGTCTAAATATTATTTTAAAGAAAACGAAAACCACCTGGATTTGCTTGCAACTTCCTTCTATTTCCTAATAACATCTTTTTCATAAATTTCTTTTCATTTTTAAAGGGTAGATACATTGCCTCAAAAATAACAGACTGAATCTAAGCCAGGAATTCTTACCCTAGGGCTTTTGAATGGGCTTCACAGAGTGTGTAAAGCCCCTAAAACTGCACACACTTTTTGGGAAGAGAGATCTTTGTTTTCATCAGATTCTCAAAGGGATTGGATGGATGGTTGGTGTGTTCATTCATACAAGTTTTAGGGGGCACCGACAGTATGCTAGCCATTGTTTTAGGTACTGGGGCACTTTACAGCATAAAGAAACTGAAATCACAACTTTCAGAAAATTTACATTCTAATCAGAACAGGAAAAGGAAAGGAGGCAGATAGCAAACAAGTAAAATCTACAATATGAAAAATGGCGATAAGTACTCTGAAGAAAAATCAAGCAAGGAAGGGGGACAGGAAGTGTGAAGGGAGCAGGTATCAAACAGTCACATTGACTAATGCCATGTCAAAATACCTTCTTTTCCTTTCTTTCTTTCGGTTGTCCCAACCAACTCCTCTCCCATTTTCTCTCTCAAGGGAGCGAGTGGGAGAGGAGAAGGAACTCAAAATACCTTCACTTTCTAGAAATTTCATAATCTAAAAACTTTCAAATCCTCAAAAAAATATTTTTAAATACTTTTTTATGTTGAAATATATATATATATATATATATTTAGAATTAGGCAGCTGGACTCTGTTTAGATGATCCCAATTTTGTTGGCAATGTCTAAAGCATCATAATCAGGAGCCAGTTGAATGTATGCCTTTTTCTCTCCATTAGGCCCTATCAGGGTGTTAACCTTGGCCACATCAATGTCATAGAGCTTCTTTACAGCTTGTTTGATCTGGTGTTTGTTGGCCTTGACATCCACAATGAACACAAGTGTGTTGTTGTCTTCAATCTTCTTCATGGCTGACTCGGTGGTCAGAGGGAATTTGATGTTGGCATAGTGGTCAAGATTATTTCTCCTGGGGGCTCTCTTCCAAGGATATTTGGGCTGCCTCTGGATCCCCAACGTCTTGGGTTGCCAGAAGGTAGGTGACGTGTGGATCTTCTTCTTTTTGTGGCTGTGCACACCCTTCAATACTGCCTTCTTGGCCTTCAAAGCTTTTGCTTTGGCTTAGCTTTGGGAGGGGCAGGAGCTTCCTTCTTAGTTTTCTGCGCCATCTTGGTGAAAAGGGTCTAGAAGGCCCTAAAAATACGCTTTTATAGGGGCTGGGGTTGTGGCTCAGTGGTAGAGCGCTCGTCTAGCACGTGAGAGGCCCTGGGTTCGATCCTCAGTACCACATAAAAATAAATAAACAAAAATAAAGGTATTGTGTCCAACTACAACTTAAAAAAAAAATGTATATATATATATATATATATATATATATATATATATATATATATCACCTTTATATCTCCATAGTTACTTTTGGGCTATTTTACAAGCAATATAATTAAGAGTGATGATGGAAAAATAAATGTCTAACAAAAACTTCTCACATGTCATGATGCCAGAACATTTTAGTCTTTTTAAATTGATTTACTCAAAAAATAAATTGCCAATTTCTTTCAGTCTCTTGTGAACAATTATTCTTTCACTTATGTTTCTGTCTTTAATATTTAAGAAGCCATTCCTCTTCAGTGTTAAAAGCCAGGGATCTCAGTGCATGTGCATATAAGCGTATATAAGTATAAGTACAATTATAATTTAACGAGGGAAGATTTTAAATGTCAGAGAAAAATTTCAAAAGAGATATCAGTTCTTTCCTAAATCAGAAGAGTGGTCATATAGCATCTGGAACACTCTAGAACAGGAAAGAGATATTCAGCCACAGAATGGTCTGCTACCTTAAAAAGTACCTCAACCTACCTTTAGCTTCTAGTTCAGCATGAACTAGAAGGCCTTCTGATAGGATATTTAAAAAAATATTATATCATGAAAAGGAGTCACTCACTTTGTTTGAATGAAATAAACTCTAGGATCACTTATGACTGTGTCTATGATTAGATATTGATGACATTAATATTTAATGTCATCTAGGAAATGTTCTAAAATTGGGCTGTGGTAATGACTGCACAACTCTATAAATATGCTAAAAATCACTGAGCTGTACACTTATGTTAGTTTATTTCATGGTCTACAAATTATGTCTCAGTAAAGTTGAAAAAGAACTAGAAGAGAAGGGGTGGGAAGTATGTTGACATATTGATAACTAGTGAAGCTGAGTAATGGGGTTCATTATATTACTCCATCACTTTTGTGTAGTTTGAAAATTAAAAAACTTTTTTTTTCTTTCTTTTTTTTTTTTTTGGTGGGGAGAGTATAGAGGATTAAGCCCAGGGTACTAAATAGCTGAGCTACATTTTTATTTTTTATTCTGAGACAGGGTCTCACTAACTTAGTGCGGCTGGCTTTGAATTTGCAATCCTCCTGCCTCAGCCTCCTGAAGCACTGGGATTATAGGTTTGTACTACCATACCCAGCTAAGTTTGCACACATTAAATTTCATCTGGAAAAAACTATCTTTGGAAAATAAAGATTCTGAAAAGTGCTGGGGTTTGAACTGAGGGGACCAAATCCAGATACCACACTGTTCACCTTATTACTGCTTCTTGGTGGGCTGTTTGAAATCCATTCTGGAACAGGGTGGGATATAAGCAAATTCTGAATACAAATATTTAAAAGAGCTCAAGAACAAAATTATGAATAATATTTTTACTACACTGGAAATATTTCATCATGTGTAATGTCAGTATTTCATTCATTTACTCAACTTTTATTGAGTACATGAAATAACTCTTGGTATTATAAAGAATGAAAACTAGAAAACAGGAGATCAGAAAAAGAAAAAATTAAAATCTACCAATATTAGTGAGAACTGTATCAACACTTAGTAATTTCATTCCCAGGTATCTAACCAACAGAAAACAAAACATCTGTCAATGTAAAAACTAGTACACAAATGCTTACAACAGTGTTATTCATAAAAGCCAAAATGTAGAACCATCCTAAATATCCCTCAATTGATAAGTTAATAAAGAAAAGATGGTGCAAGTCATACAATGAAACATTATTTAGCAATAAAAATGAAACATAAATACAAGAAATTACACTTATGAGTTCTGAAAACATTATGCTACGTGAAAGAAACCAGTCACAAAAGACCATGCATATTATAGGAAATATCCAGATTAGGCAAATCCATAGAGACAGACAGTAGACTCCAGGGTTTGGGAAACCTAGGCAGTGACTGGGGTTGGGTACAGGGTTTCTTTTGTGGCAATGAACTATTCTAAAATTAACTGAGGTGTTGGTTGTATAACTATGCAAACATACTAAAAACCACTGACTAGTGTATTTTAAATGAATTAACTATATGGTATGAGAATTCTATCTTGATAAAGCAGTTAAAACAATAACAAAACCCCCTAAAACTAAAAGACACTATATCAGAAAGAATAAGGAATAAAAGAGGGAACAGGCATATATCCCCTGAGCAAGACTGAATCCCTTGGAAGAAACAGTATCCTGCTCACTTTTGTACCCCTATGCCTACAACCTAGGAAACAGGCCAACACCCTGAATAAATAAAACAATCAGACAGAACTGAAAGGCAGAGTCCTGTTTGCAGGTTGAAAATCTAAACAAGCCTAGGGTCTCAACTACACAGAGAAGAAATTGAAGTGCTGAACCTGTGTGTGGGAAGTGTGGTGAGTTACTATGTTTACATAGACAGGACCACATTTACAGTTTTCAAGGCATTTTGGTATTAATTCTTAAAATTTTATGTACAAATATGTGTAAGACAAAGTAGACTAATGGGGTGGGGGTGTAGCTTAGTGGCAGAGCACTTGCCTAGCATGTGTGAGGCACTGAGTTCCATCCTTAGTTAGCACCGCATAAAAAAACTAAAGAAATAAAGGCAAGCTGTCCATCTACAACTATTAAAAAAAAAAAAAAAAAAAGTAGACTGAAGTAGTCTTTCTGCACACCTGTACTGAGGACGTTGCTGACAGCTGGTGGAGCTGAGCTAATAGAAAGTCCAGACAGACCCTGTTCAATTCCTGTAGTTCCTGGTGGTGACAAAGATGGGGGATTGACTGAAGACAGCTGGACCTTCCAAAAAAGGAAAAAAGGAAAATCACTTAAGTTAGTTTAAAAGAATACGTAAGCACTGCCTCTCACCTGCCCTACAGATGAACACTTGGATCACATACTAGCTGTCCAAAATTTTACCTGGCACTTCTGCATTAGACACTGCTTACTAATTTTGACTATGCTTATGCTCCATCCTGTCACTTCCCTTCTCTGAATGCATGGCTTCTAGCCCCAGTTACATATATTGGCCTAGCTATACCTACACGAGGAGAGATTTTCCTCTTTCCCTTCTTAGACACCTGGAAATCATTTTATTCAATTCTTAAACATACGCTAATTATTCCTCTGTGAATTCTCAAGTTTTTAAAAAATATTTTCACAGCTCATGGAAGAAATCAGCAAGAAGTCTTAACAGATTTCTTAAGTTTCTCAAGATTTCTAACTCCCTGAATACTTTTAATCTTTTCTCATCAATGAATAAAAATGGCCCTGGATCTCTACCTGTTGTGGGAGGCTATAGTCCATATGAACACCACAGATGGGCAGTGTTACTTCCAATTACTCCAACTTCTGCCAGTTCTGGTGCCCCTCACCGCATTCCAACAGCTTGTATTCTGACCCTTTCCCCAGCTGTCATTTTACCACTTGGTCTACTAAGACCAACTTTAGAGGTTCACCTGTGACCAAAAGCACTGATTGGGGGCGGGAGAGATGGCGAAGAGCTGGGATATGTAACTACGCTGGCTCTGGCCTTGAGCCAATGCTGGGAGTCTGGTGAGAAGGGATGAAGATTCTTGGTGGCTTCACTTTGTCTAGAACAGGGGATGGCTGATTTGTACCACAAAATGACAGTGGCAGCAGCCTGGTCTTTACATTTTCTTTCTGGGTGTCTGGTTATTCCTTAGTTATACATGCTGTGATGCCTACCTAAGAAACAATTAAAAATCCTATATACCTGCTCAAATACCTAGCTCTCTTTGCATATCAATCAAGTTTCCTTAAATAGTATACATCAGTGAGACTCCCTGATCCCCCACCACTCACTTGTTGTGCCCTGTAATTCAAGTTTCTGAAATGGCCTTCCCTCAGGACATCCTTCTGCTCCTCTCACCTGCCTTCTCTGCAGCACCTTCCTGGCTGACCACACCCGTGTACTTGAAGCTTTCTTCTCCCTCTGGCTTCCTCCTAAGCATCCTTTGATTGATTCCCTTTCTCAATCCATTCAGATTTTCAAAATCTTAACCTTAGTTCTCTAACCCAGGCAGGCCCAATCCCTCAACAATCATCAATATCCACTAGGTTGAATTATCTGCTCTTTGTTGATGATTCCCAAATCTGTATCTCTAGTTCTGTTCTCTTTCCTAATCTTCATTAGGATACCTTCCATGAACCTCAAGTTCAACATGATTATCAATACTTCCTTTATCTGTCCTTATTTCAACTTTTGCTACCAACATATGCACTGACACATTGATTTGTTTTAGTGGAAATGTCTTGAGCTATTCAGGCAGTAATATCATCTTACCTCTGTAAACCCATCTTTAAGAGGAGTAATAGGTGTACCAGTCATTTGTCCTGGAAGAGAAATTTTCTTTCCTTCTTCAAATGGGCGTGTAGGTATTCGATGCAAATAACCATAACCAATGCCACATCCTAGGCTATAAAAACATTTTTTCTTAAGGTCACTGCTCTCAATCACAGTTTACATTTTTTTTTTGAGGTTTTGAAATGTAAATCACACAGACATATTTCCATCCTTGTAAATAAGGTCGTCTTGCTGTCCACCCTCTATGAAACAGCACACCTCTCTCCACCACAGACACTACCTGTGTCTGTGCACCCTGATATTTTCCCCCCAAGCATTTATAGCCATTGTACGCCATGACTACCAATTTGTTTATTGTATTTCTCCTTCAATAAAATGTTAAAACCCGTTAGGGCAGAGACCTTGTTTGTTTACTGCCTTGACAGTTCCTGCACATGTAGACAATTATTTGCTGCATGGTGACAGTCAACCAATATGTTAAACACATCAGGGATGGGGCTGTGGCTAGAGCGCTTGCCTAGCATGTGTGAGGCACTGGGTTCGATCCTCAGCAACACATAAAAAAATAAAAGAAATAAAATAAAGGCATGTGTCCATCTACAACAACAACAACAACAAAAACAGGTATGGTGACGCATGCCTATAATCTTGGTTACTCAGGAAGATCACAGGTTCAAGACTAGCTGGGCAACGTGATGAGACACACCCTCTGCCAAAGAAAGGGCTGAGGGTAAAGCTCAGTGGTAGAGTGCTTGCCTAACATGAGAATCCCTGGTTTCAAATTCCAGTACTGTACAAAAGAAATAAAAGCAAAAATAAATAAATTAATTAATTAATTAAAAAAAAAAGAATTATTGGTTTCAATACTCTAGGTCAATTCTTTTTTTGAGGAGTCTTAGTATAAATTAATACCTTATTTCAAAACAAATGTAATCAATGCTTACAATACATCTGAATGAAAAGGTTAAACAGTCAAAACTCAGCCTAAAAAATGATCTTACCTGCCTTCTCCACCCCATGCAGAATTTGGTGTAATAATCACTTCTCGACAATTATCAGTATCTGTGTTGTACACATAAAGCTTCAGTGGTTTTGCTTCATGTGTTTCAATAAGGCTGAATAGATCTTCAGACTGCAAAACCGTCATCGGAGAAAAAAGTTTTTAAATATAATAATATTTCAAATCAGTTGCTTTCAAACCTGGCTATGATCAAAATCATCTGGGAAACATTCTTAAAAAAAAAAAAAAAAATCAGATTCTGGGCTCTGCCCCACACACTGAAATCATTTTTTGATATGCCAAGAAAGATTTCATTCAATGTACAATGCAATATATTATCTCAAGAAAGGCCTACTACATTTCTGTACATCAGTAACAAATCTTCAGAAAGAGAAACTGGGAAAACCACCCCATTTACAATAGCTTAAAAATAAAAAGATTTAGGAATAAACTTAACAAAAGAGGTAAAGACCTCTACAACGAAAACTACAGCACACTAAAGAAAAAAATTGAAGAAGACCTTAGAAGATGGAAAGATCTATCTTGTTCTTTGATAGGCAGCATTAATACTGTCAAAATGACCATACTACCAAAAGCATTATACAGATTCAATGCAATCCCAATCAAAATCCCAATGACATTCCTCATAGAAATAGAAAAAGTAATCATGAAATTTATCTGGAAAAATAAGAGACCTAGAATAGCCAAAGCAATCCTTAGCAAGAAGAGTGAAGCTGGTGGCATTACTATTCCAGACCTTAAACTACACTACAGAGAAACAGTTATAAAAACAGCATGGTATTGACACCAAAATAGACCTGTAGACCAATGGTACAGAAGAATAGAGAACACAGAGACTAACTCATATAACTACAGTTATCTTATATTAGACAAAGGCACCAAAAACATATATTGGAGAAAAGATAGCCTCTTAAACAAATGGTGCTGAGAAAACTAGAAATCCACATGTAACAAAAGGAAATTAAACCTCTATCTCTCACCATGCACAAAACTCAACTCAAAGTGGATCCAGGACTAGGAATTAAACCAGAAACCTTGCACCTAATAGAAGAAAAAGTAGGCCCAAATCTCCATCATGTGGGATTAGGCCTCAACTTCCTTAATAAGACTCCTATACTGCAAGAATTAAAACCAAAAATCAATAAATGGGATGGATTCAAACTAAAAAGCTTCTTCTCAGCAAAAGAAACAATCAGTGAGGTGAATAGAAAGCCTGCAGAATGGGAGCAAATTTATACCACAAGCACATCAGATAGATAGAACACTAATCTCTAGGATATAGAAAGCACTCAAAAACCTTAAACCAAAAACAAACAAACAAACAAAAAAACCCATAAACAACCCAATCAAATGGGCCAAGGAACTGAACAGACCCTTCTCAGAAGAGGATATAAATCAATCAACAAACATACGAAAAAATGTTCAACATCTCTAGCAATTAGAGAAATGCAAATCAATCTCACTCCATTCAGAATGGCAGCTATCAAGCATACAAACAACAATAAGTGTTGGTGAGGATGTGGGGAAAAAGGCACACTCATACATTGCTGGTGGGACTAGTGTAGCCAATCTGGAAAGCAGTATGGAGATTCCTTGGAAAACTTGGAATGGAACCACCATTTGACCCAGCTATCACACTCCTCGGTTTACACCCAAAGGACATAAAAACAGCATACTATAGGGACATAGCCATTATCAATGTTTATGGCAGTATAATTCACATTAGCTAAATTGTGAAACCAACTCAGATGCCCTTCAGTAGATGAATGGATAGATAAACTTTGGTGTATACACACACACACACACACACACACACATATACAGCATTAAATGAAACTAAATCATGGCATTTGCAGTAAATGGATGGAGTTGGAGAAAATAATACTAAGTGAAGTAAGCCATCCCAAAAAACCAAAAGCTGAATGTTTTCTCTAATATGAGGATGCTGACTCATAATGGCAATGGAGTAGAGCGTGGGAAGAATGGAGGAACTTTAGATAGGGCAAAGGTGAGGGAGGGGAAGGGAGGGGGCAAGGGGGTAGGAATGATGGTGGAATGAGTTAGACATCATTACCCTAAGTACATGCATGAAGACACGAATGGTGTGAAAATACATTGTGTATAACCAGTGACTTGAAAAATTATGCTCTAAATGTGTAATATGAAATGAATTGCATTCTGCCATCATGTATAACAAATTAGAATAAATAAATAATTTACTAAAAAAAAGGCCTACTAAGTGTAAGGCTTGAGTCCAGTCCATAAGACCTAGTCAGCATTCTTATTCAAACCCCTGTATCCTCAAGTTCTACATATTCTCCTTTTACTCTCCATTATTAAAACCTGATAGCTAGCTGGGTGCAGTGGTGCATGCCTGTAAGCCCAGAGGCTTCAGAGGCTTAGGCAGGAGAACTGCAAGTTTAAGGTCAGCCTGGGAAACTTAGTGAGACCCTGTATCAAAATAAAAAATAAAAATGCTGGGGATGTAACTCAGTGGTAAAGGGCCCCTAGGTTTAACCCTCAGAACAAAAACAAGCAAGCAAACAAAACAACAAACAAATAAAAACCCTGGTTATTCTGGCACCTTATTTTTTCTCATCTTGAATTGGTAATATATACTTATGCCAGCTAATGGATTTAGAAAAGGACCTGACTAATACACCTGAGCCAATTCTGTAATCTTGAAAAGCAAAAAGGAGATGACGTAGCACTTCAAGGGGGGGATAAAAAACAAAAGGGGAAGAAAAAATGAAATTGATGACTAAAATGAGGATTTGATTTAGTTTTAAGGCACATAAGAAATTTTGTACATCATATACATAAAATCTGTGCAACTGCCACAAGTATGTGTTTTTCCTCATAGCTATACCTAACAAGATACCTCCCAGATGTTCCATCGAACACTGAAGCATAAGCTATCTTGATCAGCAAAGAACAAAATTTTAAATCTAAATGGAAAGCATGCAAACATTCTTCTGAGTCCACACACAATGAGAAAGTACTAGAAGATAATTCATTAACGAACACATTAATTACCTCATTCATGACCATATCTGCTCCAATGATATAATCGCTGTGTGGTCTAAGACCTGCCAGTGCTGCAGGAGAATTTGATTCTACTTCCTAGGATGACACAAAAACACACCCTAAAATTAATACATATAAAGTAATGCTCCAAGTTTTATAGCCACTATTTTTAATTATAGTTAAGAACCCTAGAAATCTATCTATCTTATTGGAAATAATGTTAGAAGTCAGAAACTAGAATTTAAAACTTTTCAAGACTAAAAATTATGTAATATTTTTCAAATATTTAAAATATTTCTGTAGCTTTCTGCTTAACACACCTTATTCTAACAGATACATCATTAGAAAGCATTCTTAGGTTTCGATATTTGCATCTCCTCACATTTTTTAAAAAAATCAATCTATATTTAAGGGCTGGGATTGTGGCTCAGTGGTAGAGCACTTGCCTCGAACATGTAAGGCCCTCAGCACCACATAAATAAATAGATAGATAGATAGATAGATAGATAGATAGAAATGAAAATATTGTGTCCATTTACAACTAAAAAAATATTTAAAAAGAAATCAATCTATATTTAAAAAGCAATAAGCGATGATTTATTATGATCTCCCCAAACTGGAGATAATCACTGTTACAAACACCTTTCCACACTGCTTGTTCCACTGCAGGTAATAGTTCATGGTCGTACCTACCAATACATGCCAGACATTTTCGTTTGCTCCGTCAAAGCTGCAGAATCGAATGCTCACTCCCAATAAGCCCTGGCCACCCCACAAGTTGCTTGGTGTGACTGAGGTCTCTCTCAGCTCCAGAGTTTTGCTGCTGTAGATGAGCATCTTGACAGGCTTTTCAACATTTGCTTTCAGTAGATCCTTCAGAGTGTCATTGTCTTTATTCTGTGAACACACAGAAATCACATTTTTTAAGAAATGTAACTATTCTTAGTGTAAGTATCCTATAGCTCTCAAAGAATAATATCAAATCTATATAAATATAACATTCATCAGGCAAAAGTTTCATTAACATTCAAATATTCCTTTATATACAAAATGTCAAGAAGTTAAGAACAACTCTTATGTTAGTACTGTCTTTAAACTGACCTTTTGTTTTTTTTACTGATCTATTTGTTTTTTGTTTTTTATTGATGTTATTTTTTAAATACATGACAGTGGAGTGCATTACAATTTTTATTACACATATATAGCACATTTTTTAATGTCTGTTAGTATATAAAGTATGTTGACACCAATTCATGTCTTCATACATGTACTTTGGATAATGATGTCTATAACATTCCACCATCATTGCTAACCTCCTGTCCCCGCCCCCCAACTTCCCTTCCCACCCCCTCTGCCCTATCTAGAGTTTGTCTATTCTTCCCATGCTCCCGCTCCCTACCCATTATGGGTCATAAACTAACCTTTTTTTCTAATAGTTGAGTATGGATTATAGAATTTTCATCTCAACATTATTTAGAGTGATCAAGGGCTTCAGTGATTAAAAACAAAATATACTATAATCAGATTACTAACACAATTGCAATGACTTTGATATCACAATCTAAAATATCTACTGTGGTTAAAGTTTAATTTTGAACTTTGCCTCTAAATATATACTTTATTATTTATTAGGAGCCGGAAGGAAAAGAAAATGGAAAAAGAATATTAAATATTTTATTAGATAAATGAATAAAGGCCATTATGTCAGAGTGTTGGTAAGTAATGAACAAAACCTTAAGTCTGTTAGGAACAAATAAACTAATCAAGTATCTATTGTCATAAGATTCCTTTGCTGATAGGACATGATTTCCTTCCTATAGGGCTTTATTATGGGTAAAATGAAAGGATTTATAAAAACTAGTTTTTAATTCTGTACTTTTCGAGAACATCTTTTGGTTCTAATAAAATTATGTGTATGTCATGAATTTAGCCCCAAGAAAACCGACAAGTGACATTTTACTAATCCATTTGCCAAAACGTACAAAAGTCTACCATCTTTAAAAATAATCCTTTATATCTTAATTATTTCTTTCTGCTTATAAAAATCAAATATTTAACATATAAAGTAAAAGACTGCAGTGATTGTACACTGGGGTGTGAGGCACTGTAAAGTATAGATTTGACATTTTAAAGTTTACCAACCTGTGATTATTTCTAAAAATTAGCATCATACTCTAAATAATCTAAGTAATTAATAAACATCCATCCCAGATAATATGAAAAATTCCATTTCCAAAAGATCACAAAGTACTATAGACAAAACTAACAAAAAGCCAAACTTACTAATCTTGAACCATTAATAGAAACAATAAAGTCAAAGAAAGGCTCCAGTCCAGCTCTATGTCCTGGGGAATTTTCTTGTACCTATAAAAACAAAATATTAAAAATGTAAAGCTTAATTTAAAATTGTAAGCTAAATTTCCATAGCTATCCTTTTTCAGTAAAAATAGATTAATTTCATTAACAATGAAATACAGACACATGCTAATTCTTGCATTTCTCTTCATCTCTCCCAGAGAATGCCTTTCAGCTCTTTAAATTCTACTCACTTTTTAAGTTTATCTCCTATATGAGGTTGTCCCTTTACGGCTCTATTTCCACATTACTTTCTCCTTTTTAGAGAGGAAGATGCCACTCCTCCAGCAATTAGTAAACAGTTAATCATTACAACTGAGCAAAAAATTCAAGCATTATTCCTTAACTGTCAAGGGACTGTCAAGATAGTCATCTGCTGAGAAAAAGGTGAGAAGAGAAACACAGCCCTCTAATCGAGGACCAAAGAGGCTAGCGTTATAATGGAGATATAGGAATCTAAGGAGAAGGTCTGAAATGGATTAAAATTGATTATCCAGTCTCTAAATTTCCAGTAATATTAGTAGCTAGTAACAGAAATATGACCAATATAATCAAAATGTGAATACAATCAACTTTATATTTCCTTTACTAAAATAATTTTCACAATTGTCTAAAGGATTTTTACTTTGCTACCTGTTATTAAGTACTGCCAAAACTATCATACAAAAGCAAAAAGTCTGCACCAATATTTTTGATTTTCTATAACAATCCACACAGTTATAATAGTCAATTCTAAAGCTACGCAAATAAAAGATACACATTAATCTATACATAAAACTGTAGCTATTTACACAGTAACAAATCATTTTAATGCTTTAAAAATGGAACTCAGATTGTTCCCAGATACATTCCTCTAATGCCAATGTCAATCAGAATTGTTCATTACTTCTTGAATTAGTGTTACCTTCTATCTATTTACTTTTTTTTTTATTTTTTTATTTTTTTATTGGTTGTTCAAAACATTACACAGCTCATGACATATCATCTTCCATACATTTGATTCAAGTGGGTTATGAACTCCCATTTTTTACCCCAAATACAAGGTGCAGAATCACATCGGTTACACATCCACATTTTTACATAATACCATATTAGTGACTGTTGTATTCTGCTACCTTTCCTATCCCCTACTATCCCCCCTCCCCTTCCCTCTCATCTTCCCTCTCTACCCCATCTGCTGTTGTTTAATTCTCTCCCTTGTTTTTTTTTTCCCCTTTCCCCTCACAAACTCTTATATGTAATTTTGTGTAACAATGAGGATCTCCTTCCATTTCCATAGTTTCCCTTCTCTCTCCCTTTCTCTCCCCCCACTCGACTCTGTTTAATGTTAATCTTTTCCTCATGCTCTTCTTCCCTGTTCTGATCTTAGTTGCTCTCTTTATATCAAAGAAGACATTTGGCATTTGTTTTTTAAGGATTGGCTAGCTTCACTTAGCATAATCTGCTCTAATGCCATCCATTTCCCTGCAAAATCCATGATTTTGTCATTTTTTAGTGCTGCGTAATACTCCATTGTGTATAAATGCCACAGTTTTTTAATCCATTCATCTATTGAAGGGCATCTGGGTTGATTCCAAAGTCTAGCTATTGTGAATTGTGCTGTCATGATCATTGATGTGGCCTATCTATTTACTTTAAGCCAAATCATATTATCACTGTCCGAAGGAAGAAAAACTAGATTCTCTTTTCTTTTTTTCTTTTTTTTTTTTTTTTTGGCCACAGTAAACAGAAAGATGGTTCAATATTTACTAAAACTTTTTGATCTTGCATTATGTACATTTCCTGCAAATTTAGAACTAAAACCTTTTCATAATGAAGTTAAATATTAAAGGAGTTCATTATTTAAAGGTATTAGCTCTAATAAAAAAATCAGTATATACTGTTTTCCTTTTCTTATACTCAGTTATTTCCTATTCTATGTATTATCAAACAAAATATCTAGAACCCAAGGAACAGAAAGAATTCCCCCCACCCCAATGACAACTCTGAAAGGGAAAGTGGTGGCTGCCTGGATCTATAAGTCACTACCACCCGGGAGTCACCTCTACCAGGCATGAAATGATTGGCCATTAAGTGGCCATAGTTAGAAGAGAAACTCCTCAGGTATGAAAAGGGGATTGATGGTACAGATACCTAGAGTCCTAGGAGTTTCATTTAATAGGGTCCATGTCTAGTCATCTGGTTATCTAATTATCTAATCTAATGTTTCCAAATGACCATTAATAGAATTTTATCTAGAAGGCAACTAGTTCATCATCAGTTTTGGACTTCACTGAGTTTGCCAACTTTATCTTTTTGTTAAAAAGACTAACGACAACACTTTTGTAATGTCATCACTGACTCAGAAAGTTGACCCTACACAATGATTCTTATCATGCCACCTTCTGAGTATAAAGTTTAAACTACTTCTCTGAAATGGAAAGTTTTCAGGATCAGGTGTACCTCTGATAACTCAAAAAGGATCCAACAGTTAAGTGTGAATTTTAAAACAAATAAAATTTAAAAAATTCTTCCCCAAACTCCATTTTTCCATTTCATTTGCTACAAATATTGATTTCCTGTTTCTAATGGGCCTTGAAATTAATTTCTTCCCCAAATTTATTTATATCATTTATAAATAAGTAGGTATCTTAATTAGTGCTAGGAAACCAGCAGGGGGAGCCCTAGAAAATGCTCTTTGACTCTACATTTGAAGGAAATTTCCTATATTTCACAGCATGGATAAATACAGCAACTAAACATCTGCACAGGCAAACTTCTCTTGCAATATTATCCACTGATAAGAATCTCTTAGGCACCTCATCTCCCCAGCATTGGATTACTAATTCAATACCTTCTGTCTCCTATAAGATTTCTTGATAGTTAAAATTTATCTTCTGCTTTCTTCAGTTCATTTTAATTAAGTGGTTTACAAATATATTTGGCTCCATAGGTCATTTAACACTTACTATTGAGCTAAACACCATAGCAATTTAAGATGAGCAGACTCAATGTAAAAATTTAATAACTAAGAGTTAAAAAAAAATCTGTACAGTGCAAACATAAAAGTTCAGAGCATACCGATTTGGTTTCAAGCTGTGGTTCTGCCCACTTAGTTGTGTGAGCTTGGGAAAGTTTAATATGCCTCTCTGGGCCTCAATTCCTCATTTGCAAGTAAGGGATAATGTTATCTACTTTACAAGAATGCTGTAAAAATTCAATGAACTAAAGTTTGTGAAATGCCATCTCAGTCTCTAGCTTACGACAGGAGCCCTATAAATTTTAAGGTCATCCCCTAACTCTGCAAACACTATCTGAGGGCAATTTTTTTGTAACCAATCAATACCTGGAAAAAAGGTTATTTTTCCAATCATCTATTAAGTGTCTCTTACTCCTTAAAAAAGAAAACAAAAAATACTTATGTTATTCAGCTTGTAAGAGAAGACAATTTTTTTAAATGTCACCTCTCAAAAATCAATTTAGATAGGTAGCAGATCTAAAGGTCCAAGGGGAAAACCATAAAGCTTTTAGAGAAAAACACAATATCTGAGGTCTTTAAGTATGCAAAGGCTTCCTAACACTGACAAAAAAAGCATTGTCAACCAAATAAACTCAAGAACTATACTAAGTTCTGAAGAATTCAAGAATTATACTAAACTAAGATCGTCTGTTCATCAAAAGGTACATGGTGAAAGTGAAAAGATACGTATCCAACAAAGGAATCCAGAGGAAATCTGAACTACTGCAAATTGTTAAGAAAACAGATAGTAAAACCATATGAGGTACCACTTCTCACTCACTAGAATGACAAAATAAAATAAAATAATAACAAGTGTTAGAATAGATGTGGAGAAAATGGAACTGTCATACACCGCTAGTGGGAATGTAAAATGGTAAAGCCACCGTGGAAAACAGTTTGGCAGTTCCTCAAAAATATTAAACACATAGTTATTGTATGACCCCAACAATTCCACTCCTAGATATACAACTGAGAGAAATGAAAATACATGTCTACAAAAAAACTTGTGCACAAATTTCATACATATTAATTATAATAGTCAAAAAGTAGAAACAACCCAAACATCCCTCAGTGGATAAATTGCATAAATAAAATGTGGTATATCCATAAAAAGGAATGAAATACTGTATTGATACATGCTAGGACAAGAACCTTGAAAGCATCAAGCTAAGTGAAAGAAGCCAGGCACAAAAGACAACATATTGTACGACTCCATCTATGTGATATAAGCAGAACAGACAAATCCATAGATAGACAGTAAATGAGTAGTTGCCAGGGGTTGTGGGTAGAAGAATGGGGTGTGCTGGGTTTCTTTCTGGAGGGGAAAAAAAAAAGGCTCTGGAATTAGATAATAGTGATGATGGATATACAACTCTGTGTATATACTGAAAAACCACCAAACTATACTTCAAAAGATTCAGTTTTATGGCATGCTAGTTATATCCCAATATAATTGCTTAAAAATAAAGATAACCCAGTAGAGAAACAGGAAAAAGATTGTGGCAGATAGTGAACAAAAGAGGATATTCAGTAACCAATAAATAAGAAAATATGCTCAACCTCAGTGGTCATCAAAGAAATGCAAGCTAAAACCACAGTGCAAAACCACTACATACCTATCGGAATGTTCAAAGTGAAAAAGAAAATATTAAGGGTTAGTGGAACATTCAGAGACTTCAATTACTGCTGGTAGGAGTGTAAATTAGTAAACCATTGATACTGTAAATACGCACACCTTTTGACCCAACGTTTGACTCTGAAGCGTATCCCCATAGAAATGGGTGTACATGTATTCTCTGGAAGACACAGTGTAATAGTCACAGCAGCACTGCTTGTAACAGCCCCAAACTGAAAACTATATACTCCCCCCCAACAAATGCCAATCAACCGTAGATTCATAGGTTAATAAATTTTAACATATTCATTCTATGACATTAAAAACATTAATGAAATGAAAGGTCTACAACAATACACAACATGAATAAATTTCACAGGCAAAATTTGAGCAAAAGAAGCCAAATACAAACAAATACATACCACCTGGTTCCATATACACCAAATACAAGAATAGGTCAAACTATCTACTATCCTGATTTCTGCTGACAGAAATCAGGATAGTAGATAATATTCACCCGGGGAAGGTGGGGTGTGTGTGAAATGTAACTGAAAAGGGATGGGAAGCTGTACATTAACATAAAGTTTTTAGACATTCTTTCTTTACCAAAAAAATAGAAATGAAATACTATAACCTAAGAACATATCCCACACCTCACCTAAAGGAACAATTTGAGAACCTACAATTAAGTCAAAAAGGATTCTACATAGTTAATATTAAGACCACAAAATAACTTGGTCTGATGCTCACTGTTCTTTAAAAGAACACTTCAGGACCACTCTCAGACTCCATTGACATTTATTTTACATAATTTAGCTATATGACTTCCAAGCCACCAACAGTGAGAATGATAGGCAAAAGAAGTGAAAGAGGAAAGAGATACTATTACCACATAGTAGTGAGTAGTTACTGTGTGCATATACATAAGGTATGATTGGATAGTGTCTTATAGAGAACAAAGAGATACAAAAGTTTGATATTATTTACAGAATTTTTTGTGATAGTGGAAATGTTCTGTACATGTACCGTCCAATAAGGCAACCACTAGTCACATGTGACTGACAAAGCATTTGAAATGTGGCTAGTGAGATTGAGGAACGAAATTTTTAATTTCATTTAATCTTAATTAATTTTACATTTAAATTTAAAAAGTCATATGATGCTAAAAGCTACAGTACCAGACAGCCCAAGTCTACATGATAACTACATGTATTTCAACACATCATTAAATGATGGTCATAATAACAATTAAGATACAGAAATGCAGTTTGGTGGTAGAGCACTGGCCAGCATGCACCAGGACCTGGGATTGATCCTCACCACCCACCCCCACCCCAATAAAGTCACAAAGGGGTTAAATGATACTTAGCACCTATTCATGATGTTGGGGAAAACATGTAATAAACTGTAAACATAGATTTTTAAGAAGCCAGTAATAACAGTTATATACTATTCGTTCTAAGTACTTGACATTCTGGAAAAGGCCAAACCAAGGAGTCAGTAAAAAGATTAGTGGTTGCCTGAGGTGAAATTTGCTAAACATTTTTAACCCCTCAATAAGCAAAAATGAGCTGCTTATGATGAGATTGCACAGTAAAGGAAAATCCTTATTACATGAAAATAAATTAGCACCAATGATTAGAAGCTGGCTTTCTGAACCACTACTTTTCAGAAATAATCTCTTGTGGTGTCATTTAACTAAAAGCAGGTTGTTTTAGTTCTGAAATTAGTGAGTCAAAGACAGGATAAACAACAAAACAGATGTCAAACAGAAAAAATGTAAAAAAATCATGACATAATAAGGATCAGTATTTTTCATGACATAGTATTATGGACTGGATACAAAAGAAAATTTTTCTTTCTTCAAGTTGTAATACAATTTAAATTTGAAAAACTGTCCTACAAGATCCAATCAACCTTTTTGTTCAATCAAGTTCCAGGTAATAACCAATTAAACTTTTGACTTTTCCCTCATCTTCTGATCCTAGATCTGAAAGTATTACCAGATTTAGACTTAAAACAAAAACAACAACAAAAAACAAACAAACAAACAAAAACAGTCTGTTTTATAGAACTTGTTGTTCTTTTCTGGTTGCTTTCTAGTGACACATCCATCTTTTTTTCTAGGATTAAGACTTCAAATATTACTATTCTAAACTATATTTACATCAACCTTTTTTCTCTGTCAATTCTTTGATTAGAAGAGGGAGGAAGGAACTGCAGAGTAGCAGAACAGAAGGGAAAGAAAGTTTGGATGGAGTAGATTAGATATTTTCCTAAACACATTGGTCTATTTACTTATGTATCCATCTGAGGTATACAGACCTGCTACTTTAAAGTAACAAAATGGAAAACCACAAGGTTACTTTCTGAACACAGGAGGTTAAGTGGAACGCAACTGTCTCCTTTTGATTATTGTACCATGCAGTCCTCATCAAATGTTCATAAGTCCCTTTGTCTTCCATCATCATTTCCTCTAGCTTAGTTTAATATCAGCACTCTCACTTTTGCACCATTTTTAAAAACAGTAGAGATGCTAAGACTAAAAAATAAATTCAACCCAAGTAACACCTAAGTTACTCACTTAGGTGAATAGTTCACTCACACTCATATGTTTGAGCAGTCACATTATATGTGCATGTGCTCAGGTGATCAAAATGATGGGAAAAGATTTGTAAATGTGATATAATGAAAAGAAATCCTAAATCCTTCATAGTTATAAAAATTAGTTTTAGGGGGATAAGGGCTACTCTATGACTGCAAATGGGCAAGATTCCCTGTTTGAGTCTTGACACAAATGTGCGGTAAATAATTTTGCAATAGACTAGAAGAGTTCAAACCTTACACACTAAGACATTTTTCTCACACATTCTTTCATAATAACTCAAAGGGTATGTTCTCCTGACACTGGCCCTATGGCATAATTTCTAACATATAAAGCACTTTGAAATAAAATTTTAAGCTGGGTTGATGGCACAGGCCTATAGTCTCAGCCACCAAGAAGGCTGAGGCAAGAAGGTCACTTGAGCCCCCAAGTTCCAACATAAGGAAACCCTGCCACTAAAAACAAACAAACCACTAATGGCAACTAAAAGGAAATAAAAATTGGTCTTTACATATACCAGCTTCCTAAAAAAGATTTGAACATTAGGAAAATAATGTTGAAAGAAACTGAAGTATGCTCCAAAAGAAGCCACTCTCACAACCAGCCACTCATTTTACTCTCTTCAAATATCCATTTAGACATTTGTTTCTTAGGGAAAGAAAACTTGCTATGTGACCTTGGACAAATCCTATTAATCTCTCTGTTCCTTTTCTCTTGCTGTAAAGCGAGGAGATGGTAAGACTGAATGACTCACCATGAAAAAAAAAAAAAAATCTGTCACCTAAACTATCTACAGATTCTACAATGAAAAAATCAAATGTGGTAAGATCTTTTAATTACAGAGACTCAGTTATTTTAATGAATGTGCATAGTAACACTGCAGTAAAGCAGTGAGGAAGATACTAGCACCTACCTATGTTTTTAAAAACAGGCTTACAGTGGCACACACCTGTACCTGTAATCCTAGAGGTTTGGGAGGCTGAGGCAAGATGATTGCAAGTTCAAAGCCAGTCTTAGCAACTTAGCAAGACCCTGACTCAAAATAAAAAATAAAAAATAGGGCGGGGCATGCAGCTCAGCAGTTGAGCACTCCTGGATTTGATCCCTTGTATCAAAAAACAAAACAAAAAAATTAATCAGAACAAAACAGACTTACAATTTCCTTAAAAATGAGGATCCTTCAGTGTTGGAGACTATCATGCTAAGTGAAGTAAGCCAATCCCTAAAAAAGCAAAGGTCAAATGTTCTCTCTGATAAGTGGATGCTGATCCATAAAGGGGTTGGGGGAGATAGGAAAGATGGAGGAACTGTGATTGGGCAAAAGGGAGGAAGGGATGGGGAAAAGACATGGGGGCAGGAAAGACGGTGGAAAGAGATTGACCATTACCCTAGGTACATGTATGACTGCACATATGGTGTGACACTACATGTGTACAACCAGAGAAATGAAAAGTTGTTCTGTAATTGTGTACAATGAATCAAAATGTATTCTGTTGTCATACATACCTAATTAGAATAAATAAATAAATGAATCAAAGAGAAAAAATGAGGATCCTTAAAGTTTAATAGGCAACATATGTATTTGTGCTTTGGTGAGTTGACCCAGAACTTATCTTTTAAATAGCAGTAAAGTATATGGTTAGTTATACAAAAGGTAGCTGCTGATTGATAAAATGGAAATACTACTAAAAATATTTACAACTAGTGTATTTTAACTAGTATTGCCATGGCAATAGGGTTCTTAATGAATGACATAATAATACAAATGCTACTAATAAAGGTGTCAACTAACATTTCTTGAATCTTTATCATATTCCAAATTATATGCTAAATGTTTTACAATATCTCATTTGATCCAAAGAATACCCACTGAAGTAGACAGTATTGTTTTAATAAAGAGATTCAACAGTGTTCAATTGTTTTCAAAATATTTTTGTATATAATATCTAATGGGATTTTTAGTGAAAGAGGAGGAAGAGGCATTACTATTATCTCCAGACTAAAGTTTAAGATAAAAAGAGAAGTTCAAAGAAGTTCAATGGAAAGTTGCCCAAGGAAACACAATGAAGTGATGGAGCAGGGACTAGATTCCAGTTCCCAGTGTAGTCTCTGTTGGTCTACCAATAAGTCTCAATATATTCCTGTCCACAAGATGACAAGGGTCCTTATTTCTGAAAATGTGCTTGAATGATGTCGCACTGGTGCTAAAAAAGGGGAGAAAGAACAAAAGCCCAGCATCATTCTTCTTATGCTGCAATAAATTTACCTGTGATGCCAAGAGGAAAGTATACAGTCTCTAAGTAACTATTTTGATTCTGAGTATTTCATTATAAAAAACAAGCCATCTTATTTGATAATCATATTTCCCCAGGAAATTTACAGTCAGATACCAAAGCATATACTAAACCTTCACAAGTATTTCCAGTTTAGATTATTAATAATTTATTAGAGAATCCATAAAAATAATATAATTTTCCCAGTAGAATATTAAGGGCAACAAAATAAATGTACTGATGTTCGTGATCATTCTAAGCTCAATTCTTATGAAAATTTCATAAAAAGTCCTGTTAAGTGTCTGGCCCAAAAGACAGAACCACCCCTACGTACTGTACTGCTTAAAGAAACCAGAATTAATCCCTAACAGAAAGTGTCCTCAAAAGTGTTAGGCATTAAAACATACTTCATCATATAAAAATGAAATATATATAAGCAACATACTAATTTATCCAAGGTCTAGCAATATAAAGGAAAGTTTATGTTCAATGATGTAATTTCTTTTTTTCTTAATGATAGAATTTCCAAAAGTGTCCAAAGGTTCACATATTATAGTCCATGGCCTTAATAAACAAAAATATTCTGATTCCTACATTTGAAAGTAAGTTCAAAGAATGTTTATGAGCTAAAGAACTTCTTGAACTTCTATTAAAGAGACTAATTTTGGGAAGTAGGACAGAATATTCAGGTAGAGTCTTTATAAAGTTTTTCCAATTATATTTGGACAGCAAAATAAAATAACCCAAGTGTTTCTGTTTACATATTGTTTTCAGAATGGATGAGAAAGAAGCTGCAATGAGATTTTTGTTTTTCAAAAGAGGGATAAGTTTAAAAAGTTTGAAACATTTCTTTAGAAAAATAAAGAAAAATTATGCCTATCAGATATTACAAATTAATTTTTTCAAAATAAGTATGAAATTAAAATCCCACTTCAGCAGAATTTCAGTAGATTAATGAGGCACCATTTAAAAAGAGCAGTTCCATCTAATAGTACATATGGTCAAGGTGTTACTTTCTTTTTTTTTTTTTTGGTACTGGGGGTTGAATCCAGTGGAGGGCTTTACTATTGAGTTACACCCAGGTGTAACAGGTGTCCAGTTGGCCTTCAACTTGTGATTCTCCTGCCTCAGCCTCCCAAGTAGCTGAGTTTACAGGTGTGCACCACTGCACCCAGCTAGGTATTTTGTTTTCTATAAAAATAATTCCACTTGTAGGCACTTTGTCCTCTTAAGAAAACACCTAAATGCTGTCCAATTTGCAGCAAGTGACTCAGGGAATAAATGTCTGTTATTATACTGAAGACACACTGCATTTTAATAACCCTTCCTTTGAAACATCCATCACCTCAAAATCTCTCCTAGAGGAAATCATAAGGAAGAGTGAACATTGAACATGATAGTTCCATGTTCCCACACTGTATGAATACTGGTTCCAAAATACTGTTAGGTATCTTCCATCTCAAAGAATGTTAAGTGACTAACATGCAAAAGGCCCTGGATTCCATCAACCCTTAGCACCAGGGAGCGGGGTGAAAGCCCTGCTGGGTTCACTTGATAACTAATGGCGAATCAAAGCAAGAACTCTGTATTCAATATAATTCAACTATAGGAGGTAACACATAGTAATAAAACTGAGAAGCCTAGAATTTTTCCCACCTTGTACAAGGATCAGAGGACCTCAATAAAAGTGGCACTCATGGTGAACATGGAAGTTGAAATATGTTATTTTTCAAAGGTTTCAAAAAATATTTTTAAATTTTCCAGTAGGAATCCACTTTTAAAAAATAACTTTTTACCACTATATTTTTTATGGTTATTCAAGTATTTCATGATCATGGCAGAAATTCTAGAAAATATATTAGATTTAAAAGGAATATAAAAATGTCACCATCTACCAATAATTCTGTTTTATTATCTTTCAGTTTTATTTTCCTAGGCACTGGAACATACATGTATCTACACAGGGTATTAATTTTAAACATTGATTTCCACTGAATGCATAGCATTGTGATCAGTGATTAGGCCCTGATTTATGTAACAATAAGTAAAGCAATTGGATGATTTAGGTTGGAAAGCTAATACAACTTTCCACCATACTGTGCTTGAACATGTCCATATTATTCAAATCTTTGTAAAACATGGTTAAGGTACAAAGTTAGGCAAAAGGAGGTGGAGGATAGGAAAAAAAGTGAAGAAAAACACTTCAACAAAATTTACCTTTAGGTAGTAGAGTTACATGTAATTTAGGGATTTTACTGTACTTGCTGAACTTACTCAAATGTTCTCTGATGAATGGAGAACCAGAAAACAATGTAGCCATTTACTAAAAAGAAGATCCATATTACATAAATAAAATATTAAAATTCAATAATTTTGGGAAAGGTGTATTTTTTATGTTGTCAGTGGGCCTTTATTTTATTTATATCAGTGCTAAGAATTGAACCCAGTTCCACACACATGCCAGGCAAGTGCTCTACCACTAAGCCACAACCCCAGCCTGCTAGAAAGGTGTATTTTAAGTGAAAACAAAAAGTAGGATTTAAGGATGTACATATATGTACTTAGAAAAAAGAGGTGGAGGGAAAGATTCTTTTATATGCATAAAACAAATTGGATAGGTCACAAAGGAAATTGCACAAAGGTTAGTTACCTCTGGCATGAAGATGAAGAGTTGGATATATAATAGGATCATGACCACATAGAACCCAGTGCCTCACACGTGCTAGGGAAGCACTCTGCCACTGAACCACAACCCTAGCCCTCCCTAAAGATTTTTGAAGCAGAACCTAAAAGTAGATACTGAAAATGGAAAAAGGGGAAAGTTTATTCTATCAATTATAGGAATTCATGAAATAACAACAATAAAACAGCAGTGGATTTGGGTGTTTTATACTACAATAATTTCAAACTTATCACATTATTTATTACTAATAAGGAAATGGCCAAGAAATTGGTTATCAAAGAAAACTGCAAATTAAATCAGTCTAGAACTCTTTGAACATAGGTGATTTTTAATCCCAGAATATCCTACCGTATCTACTTTGGTTTACAAGTTCAATAATTCACCAGTGGAATGTTAAAACTATATATTTAGGCAATAATAAATGCAAGGAAGACATTTTTATATGTTTAGATTTCACATAGTACTTTTCCCTCTGAAAACAAAGGTAAGGAATCCAATTACAGAATTAAGGGCAGACGGGGTTCTGAACTCAGAAGCATTTTTCTAAACTAGATGATCATTCATTACTATTTTTTATTTTTTGTGTTGCTAGAGATTGAACTCAGGGCCTCACACATGCTAAGCGAGTGCTCTGCCACTAAGCTGTACTCCCAGCCCTTTTAAAATGAGACAGGGTCTCCTTAAATTGTGTAGGCTGGCATTGACATTGAGATTCTCCTGCCTCAGGCTCCCAAACAGGGGGATTGTAGGCATGCAGCACCCATCTCCAACTCGATCATTATTATTTCAAAGCTTCCCTTTACTAAAACTCTATCTAAATAAGAATTATCTTTTACAACAATTTTTTTTTTTTTTTTTGGTACCAGGGATTAGGGACACTCAACCACCTAAGCCACATCCCCAGCACTTTTTATTTTATTTTTTTAAAATTCTGAGACAGGGTCTCTCTTTGTTGATGAGGCTTGCTTTGAACTTGTAGTTCTCCTGCCTCAGCCTCTGGAGCTGGGATTATAGGAGTATGCCACTGTGTCCTGCTATGTTTCACAACATTTATGTTCCAAATGCATATTGGTAACTAAGGTTGTCTGTAGTGTTTCCAAAAATTACAGTTATATATTAATAACACGTCTGCACCATTGAATATGTATGACAAAGATTTACTGAGCTGAACCTGTATGAAGAAAGTACACTTCAAGCTGTTTTCCATTGGAATTATATCATTTACGGAAGCCATTAAATTGGAGTCCTTTTGATGTGTATGTCTTTCAGAGTATTTTCTACTCATTAACACTAATGTATCTTATTAAGTTTCCCTGAGTGTATATATTATAAAAATTTAACAAATCCCCCAGGATTTATGGTCACAATCAGCTACTGTGAGAATGAGCTGGTAACTGGATAACATACCCCAAAGTAGATAACTCAATTCAGACCAGATAATAGAAAAGCACTGTCACTAATTTTCATTTCATGTCTGGAAACTGACAGTTCTTCCATGTTCCCTATCAGTAGGCACCTGGGGTTTGGGTTAGGTGAAGGGAATAGGAAGGTAATATGATTTATTTATAGGTTCTCTATTCTTTCTGGAAAAAAAAATTACCTATTCCTACCAAGAATGTGACATCAAGATGGATTTTTTTTTAGTGAAATAAATGAACGGGAAACTGGACACAAAAATCCTAAAGATCAGAAAGGAGACCTCTCACAGTCCACCACTCAGAGATCTGGGTAATTTAGGAATGTTATCTCACCTAGAACACAGGACCTGGACCAGAAAATGAAGGTAGTACCAGGAAGTGCATTCTCTGAATGAAAATGCTCTTGCCTGAGATAAACGAACATGTTGTGACACTCTACTGCATCCCTAAATGGCGCTGCAGACTGGGATCACTCTGTTCACCGTTCACCATACTGCCACTCATACAGGTGTCACTGCACACAACCATTAATGCCACTTTAAAAGTCTCCCGGTTTCTGGTTCCAGGAGGAAAAAGCAGCGTCTTTTGCACAGCCAAGGTCGTTCACAGGTAGATGGTTTTCTTTGTTTGTTTTGCATCCTGATGTTGGAGGTTGCTTTCCTTTACTCACCCAGATTATTTGGAAAACATTCTTCCCCATTACATCTTTTACCACTGTGGATCTAAACCTTAATCTCCAAACACGTCCTCATCAGCCTTAGAAAAGAACGGAAGTTCCCCTCCAGGAAATATTGAAGGAGAGTGTTGAAAGAGTCAGGAATGACACAGGAAAGAAAAAAGCTCTGTCAAAAAATCAAGTAAATTTAAGCCCGTCAAAACTACTTGGTGGCATTTAATTTGCCCTCTCCTGTCTAGTTGGCCTTTCCGGACATACAGACAGCGCCGAGGTGAATCAACACCTGCCTTCGCATCCCTAGCTTCGACTGAGGGGTTTAGGATGCCTTTCTGGGAAACCTCAAAAGCTATCTTCATCACCCCTTCTGGAGACGTTGCTCTCAAGCCCTTCCAAACTTTGGAAGCTAAGAATGGAGGGGCGGAGGGCGCCAAGAAGGTCGTGCGCAGGAAGAGGAGCCAAGAGTGACCCTCTCCAGGGCCGTCCCTTGGCCGAGGCACCCGCACTGTCTTTTGGCTCTGGCCGGTCCTCCTAGAGCCGCGGATCCCGGGCCCGGGATGCTTCAGGGAGGTGGACGCCAGCGGCCTTCCGACCCAGTCTCGGCCCAGGCAGCGCCCGCGGTCGCCGCTCCTCCGCAGGATCGGGCCTGGCTGCTCCGGGAGGGGGCCGATCGGGGCCTCCGCCTCCCCGCGGCCGGGCCCCGCCTCCAGCCCGCAGCTCCCGGGCCGCCGTCGGAGCCCTTACCCGTAGGACGTGGTAGCCTTCCGTGCCTCCGCCTGGGATCTCGACGCTCTGCGAAGAGCCCATGGCGGCGGGCGATCGGTGTGGACTAGACGGACTTCGTGCTGCTCCCCGCCCCCAGCGTACCACCCGCTCCGCTCCTCCGCGTAGCACTTAGGACGTGGCACTCGCTGCCGCCCGAGAGCCGGGCCGCACTGCCCGCCGGGAGATCGTCGCCGAGGCAGCCGGGGCCTCTGAGACGCCGCAGACAGCGCCACCTGCCGCGAGCCACTGAGAGCCTACCGGCGGCGAGGAAGGGCGGGGAGAAGCCTATTTGTGCTCGCGAGAAAACAGTTCCTAGAGCCCGACAACTTGCTATAGGGCCCTGAGTTGGACAAAATTCATCTAGGCGCGTTGGCCTGGTTGCAGCTCCCCCTGGTGGCCAGTGACTGGCAAGGGCTACTGCAGGAAAGAGCAAATGCAAAATTCAAGGAGGTTCTTATACTCTGGGTGCACAAGACCTGTCTCAGATTGTGCATCTGAGAGTAATACGTAGGATTAATACTAAGGCCGCTCCCAAAGAGCTATTAAGTATTACCCACAGCTGTACACAGGTTTATAAAGGAAAACATTCCTATTGTAAATTAGCTGTCCCAAAGAGTTATGGAGTCATGGAGTACCCACTGTTTGTTTATATCTTTATGTTTATATATGTTTGTGTGTGTGTGTGTGTATCTCCCCCGCTCAACCGCCCTGTGGGAACAAGATCAGAGGTGCAAATGGTGGGAAAACAAGTTGAGGGGAATAAGCTTATAAAATGGGCACACCATTTTAATGTTGACCCCCCCAACACGCACACACACACACACACTTCCTTTTCCAAGAAGCAATTTACCTGCAGCCCTGGTGGGTTAAGTGGACAGGACATGTCACATTCCCCAGCAAACTACCTGTTATCACAGGAGAAATGCAGGGTCAAAAGTAATGTTCATAAAAGGAAAATTTACCCAGAAGGGGAAGACTTTTGTGACCCTTTTCATAAACCAGATCCTGAAACTCAGAGAGATAAGTATAATTCCTCCTAACCATTACATTTGTAAGAATTTATGGTTAAAAATTCAATTAGAATGAGGTCAAAGTGACCTAGAGGTGTCATGGCAGTGGGGACTTGAAAGTTTGGGGTCGTCTTGCTGTCAGTCAAAAGTTAAGAGGTGGACCTGGGTGGTACTCTCCAGAAACTTCTCTGGGATCTCCAATAAAACTGGAGTGCACTCAATAGATGAATGGATAAAAAAAAAGGTGGCATATTTACACACATTTTTGGACCATTTTTGGACCATATTTTCCCCCAGATGTCCTGCAGAACCCAAGCAGTTGGTCTTTGGTAGTCCATGATGAAGTATACCCTTTCTTAGAACTGTACTGTGTGTTTCAGCTGCTTTCACTAAAGCAGCTATTTCACTTGCTATTCCCAATAGGCCCTCTACTTTCGTATCCTCTTAACTTTATTCATGACAATTCCCATGTCTCAGGGGGTTGGGGATGTGGTTCAAGTGGTAGTGCACTCCCCTGGCATGGGTGCCACCCGGGTTCGATCCTCAGCACCACATACAAACAAAGATGTTGTGTCTGCCGAAAACTAAAATGTAAATAAAATATTAAAAGAATAATAATTCCCATGTCTCAGATGCTCTTTCCTACAGTTTCTACTTAGAAAAAGTCTGACTATCATCGAAGGCCCATCTTAAATGTGAGTTTCTTCTCATCCTGAGTATCTGGACCATTTAGTTCCTTCTTTCTGGTAACATCACTGTCATCATCACAGGCCTGTCTTCTACTATTCATTCAGTGTAAGAATCATGTATGTTCTTCTTTAGATCCCAAGTTTGTGGTTGGTAATATGGTAGTAATATTTATTGATTTGAATTGAATATGTGTAATCAATGGCTTTCAAGCTTTTTGTTTTTTTCCTTTTCCAACTCAGTTAACAAGTTACTTCTGTGGCACCTATTTGTGCCTCATCAAAATGTGTGTTATTTCTTCAATGGCAATGGGTAGAGAGTGTATTATGGGGCCTGCCTGATTTGGGAATGAAAAAAATTGTGATAACCGGTTCCTAGTACCAATTGTCTTCATTATGCTCAAACAGAGGGCAAACAAGAAAATCCCAAGGATATTGCTAAAGCTAGCATAAATAAATACAACATGATGGAGCGGGCACATGAGAGATTATTGTCCAAGTCAGTCTCAATTGGAGTAGGAATCTGCTATAGGCAAGTTGGCATTTTGAAGTATCATAGTCAGCAGGAAAATCAAAATCCAGAAAAAAGCGAGTATCTACAGGCCAAAAAACAAAACCAAAAACAAACAAAAAAATCAAACCAGAAGAATTTATTCTTCTGGAACAAGCATTTGTGTGTTTTTATAGGTTTCATTAATTCTGAGTTCTCATAAATAAGTAGTTGATGATGGAAGGGTCATTTTAATCATATTGGCTAGTTAAGCCTATCTTTTTTGCCTTTGCCTTTAGACTAACCTGGGAAAGTTGGGCTCCTGCTGAATTTGGATGGGGACCCAGTCACTGGATAGGTCAGACAAGGGGGGCCCCCTGTGGCATGGCCCTTTTCTAACCTAGTTTGTTTTGCGAAGGAGTCATGTTATGTGCCATGGAATCTCAACCACTGCTGACTGTACCATTACCTACACTGAATAGTAGTAACCCATGAAGAGGCCTTTTAGGAAAAGTTCTACTCCCTAAAGTAGATGATAGTGATAGCCAGACCAGTCCAATTTTCTCTGTGAGGTCTTGGAACTGTAAAGTACAGGAGAGACTCAGAGTGCATTTATTTGCATATTAGAACATAAAATCTTATCAGGGATGGTCTTTGTCTGCGTGTTTACTACTGTATAAGTCCTGCTGACTAAGGACTGTCCTAGAAAAGTTGCTTGATAAATGGTTGTTGAATGAATGAATAAATGATCGTGTTAGTAGTCATGATAATAGAAAGCACTAGAGCAATGGTTCTCTAGCTTGGGTATGAATCCATGGAACTTTATAAAAATACAGAAGTTCAAGTGCTAGCCTACTTCACTGAGCCTGGGTCCCAGTGTCTTCATTAGTTTCTGGGTGATTTTGATGACACACCTCTTGAGAATTCCCACACTAGAGCAATGCCTAATAAATCCATGCTGTTTTGTGGATAATCAGATAATCTAGGAGACTCTTGAGCTAGGAAGGATCCTCTCAGAAATCAAATGGCCACAAAACCCAAATTGTTCTTTTATTTCTTTGATGTACCTATCATCTCTATCGTCAAATTTTCTTTTTATTTATTTATTTTTAAGGAACATATCTTGGAACAATTTTCGATTTACAGAAAAGTTGCAGACAGTACAGAGAATTCCCATATGCTCTTCACGCAGTTTTTCCTGTTATTAACATCTTATATCAACCATGGTACATTTGTCAAAACCAGGAAACCAACATTTGCACATCATTAACTAAACTCTAAAATTTATTCAAACTTCACAAGTCTTTCCACTAATGTTCTTTTTCCATTCCAGGATTCAATCTGAGATCCTGCATCACGGTTATTTATCACGTCTCCTTTGTCTTCTCTGGTTTGTGACAGTGTCTCCATCTTTTTCTGTTTTTCATGACCTTGAAAGTTTCACAGAGCACTGTTCAGGTATTTTAAAGAATATACTTCACTTTAGGTGTATCTACTTGTTTTAGTCAGCTTTTTCCATGTGCTGAGAGACCCGACCAGCACAGTTGTAGAGGAGGAAAAGTTTATTTGTAGGCAATGGTTTCAGAGGTCTCAGTCCACATACAGCAGGCTCCATTCCTCAGTGCTCAAGGTGAAGCTGAACATCATGGTGGAAGAGTGTGGCAGAGGGAAGCAGCTCACATGATGATCAAAAAGAGAGGTCTCCAATTGCCAGATACAAATATATACCCCAATATATACCCCCAATGAACCACTTCCTCCGGTTACCAGTTAATTCGAATCTTCAGGGAATAATTCACTGATTAGGTGAAAGCTATAAACCAATCATTTCTCCTCTAAACCTTCTTGCATTGTCTCACACATAAGCTTTTGGGGTATACTTCACATCCAAACCATAACACTATTGTTTTTCTCATGATTAGACTGGGGTTATGGATTTCAGGGAAGAATGCCCAGGGAGGAGGCATTTGCATCATATCATATCAGGATTATGTGCTATTAAATATATGGTTTTACTGGGGTTCACTTCAATAACTTGTTTAAGATGCTATTTTCCTTGATAGTAAAGTTACTATATCCCTCTTTCCGTAAGTAAGCAAATTACTATGTCCAGACATCTTGTAGGGTAGGGGTAGGGGATACCTGTGGGCAAGGGGGACAGGTCTTAAGCTCCATTTTCTGGAGATGAATTATTACATAAATAACTTGGACTTCTTAAATAAGGATTTTTCCCCATTCTCTCCTACTTATTTACTTATTAAGTCATTTGTTCATATCAATTTGGCTTCATTTACATTTATTTTATGTATAAATATTTTTTGTTTAATTTTTTTTAGTTGTAGAAATACACAATAACTTTATTTTATTTATTTATTTTTATGTGGTGCTGAGGATTGAACCCATTGTCTCACATGTGCCAGGCTCCACCACTGAGCTGCAAAGCCAGCCCCATGTATATTTATTTTATACTTTTGGTTACACTGTGTTATTCATTACTGGTAGGAATGCAAAATGATGTCTTTTGCTGCTCAAATTGTACCTATGTCTCCTCATAAATCACTCCTTCTTCCTTTAACACTGGCAACCGTTAAACATTTTTCCTTCCTTATAGTTTTGCATCTTCCAGATGTCATATGAATAGAATTACACAATATATAGACTTTTGGGTCTGGTTTCTTTGACTTAGGAAAATGTACTTAAGATTCATGTATGCTAGGGCTGGGGATGTGGCTCAAGGGGTAGCGCGCTTGTCTGGCACGTGTGCGGCCCAGGTTCGATCCTCAGCACCATATACAAACAAAGATGTTGTGTCCGCCAATAACTAAAAAATAAATATTAGAATTCTCTCTCTCTCTTTAAAAAAAAGATTCATGTGTACTGTATGACTATATAGCATTTTTATTACTGAATAGTATTCCATTGTATGAATGTGTCATACTTTGTTTTTCTGTTTACCTGTTGAACAGATATTGATGGCTGTTTCCAGTTTTGGGCAATTGTTAATAAAGCTGCTATAAATAAGCATGTACAAGTTTTATGTGGACATAACTTTTCAGTCACTTGAGTAAATACCTAGAGTAGATTTGTTGGGTTGTGTGGTTAAGTTTATGTTTAACTTTATAAGCAACTGCCAAAACTGTTTTGCATTTTCACCAGCAATAACTGAATCAATTCCTATTTGATGTTGTCAGTTTTTTTTTAATGTTTATTTTTTAGGTGTAGATGGACACAACACAATGCCCTTATTTTTATGTGGTGGTAAGGATCAAACCAGAGTCCCACCTGTGCTAGGGGAGCGCTCTACCACTGAGCCACAATCCCAGCCCACTGAGCCACAATCCCAGCCTTGAGCCACAATCCCAGCCTCTGAGCCACAATCTCAGCCCATGAGCCACAATCCCAGCCCTAGTTTTTTATTTTAACCTCTCTCTTAGATGTGCAGTGACATCTAATTATGGTTTCAATTTTCATTTCCCTAGTAAAAAATGCTCTTGAACAGCTTTTCATTATGCTTAGATGGTATCCATATATCTTTCTTGTGGATGTGTTTTTCCAGATCTTTTGCCCGTTTTTAAATTAGGTTGTTTATTTTTGTATTGTTGAGTTTTTACCTATGTTTTGGGTATGAGCCCTTAACAGATATGTGATTTACAAAAATTTCCCCCAGTTTTCAGCTTGGTGTTGTTATCTTAACAATATCAATCACAGAGCCCAAGTTTTGAATTTTGATGAAGTCCAATTTATCCATTTTTTAATAGGGTCACACTTTTGGTATTGCATTTTAAAATTATCACCAAACCCAAGTCATGCATATTTTCTACTAAGTTTTCTTCTAGAATTTCTGTAATTTTACATTTTACAATTAGGTCTATGATCCATTTTGAATTAATTTTTGTACAAGGAGTAAGAAATGTATTGAAGCTCATTTCTTTTACATATGGATATCCAGTTGTCTCACTCTTGTGTGTTTAAAAGACTATCCTTTTCCATGAATTGTCTTAACAATTTTGTCAAAGTGAGTCTCTAAAGCTGGGTGAGATCATCCCAGCAAACACACTTGACAAGGTCCAAATTGTACAGATACTCTTGCATTTCTTTGACATGTCTATCATTTTTGTTAGTACATCTATTTTTACCTGAAACTTTGGTTACTCAAAGTAGCCTGTTTTTTTTCGCAAATAAAAGAATCTGCTTGGCAGTCCTCCCTGGACTGTCTCTTTCAACTATCTCCTGGCAGCTGAGTTCTTCTATAAACCTTTGCAGGTGCCTGATTTTAGGCAAAGACTGATTGTGTTGATTATTACCTGTGAGTCCTTTGAAGATGAAAGATCCTGGTAGAGCCCAGTAATTAGTGCAGCGAGAACTCCATTGACTTCTGATACCCACCTCACTTGCTTGATGAGTTATTTTTATTTGAAGTAGTAGAGAAATGGAAACCCATGTGGTGCACTAAGAAGTTGGCAAAGTCTCTATATGGTTCTGGGTGACAGAGAGGAGCTTATCTTGCCATCTCAGGCAATTCATTTCTATGTGGTCTCTTTTCTATATTATGGGACAACTTCAAGCGTGTGGCTAAAGCACACCTAGAATTGTGATGTTAAGAGATGATTTCTGTCTAAAGGTCACAGTGTGTCAAGAGGCTTTCAGGGACTTACAAAGGGCTTGATAACATATTATTCCTCATTCCTCCTGGATATTATCCCAAGGAGATTGCTCTATTTCACGTTAAGATAAATTCTTTTTCCCCTATGACACTGTTAACAAATGATTTTCACTTGGAGGACAACCTGGGACATAGCTAAGATTATGTAAAATTCTCAGTCTGATAACTGTAACTCAAGTCCTTTCCTAAGAAAGTATATTGAAATGTAATTGGGTAAGAGTGATATTGTTACAGGAAAACCTTGAACCTGCTCTAATATGGATAAAATGTCATTCACAGTGTTGATGCTTTATTTGTAGTAATATATTACTAATGTAACCAGGGATCACAAGCTCATGTATCCACAGAGGGAATGAACAGGGCTGAGTATGAGAAAAGTGGAAATAATGTGGGCCATGGCAATAGGACATCTCAAGTCCTTCTAAATGGGCTTAGCGGCTCATTTCTGCCTGACTGAAGACATTTAGGGTCCTGTATCACCAAAGTGATTTCCAAAAGAGGTTAGAAACAGCATTTTCTTATGAAATCAACCAATTTTACTTAATGTTAGTTATTAATTAGCATCTTTTTAAAAATAATACTTTGTGTGCCAAAATAATGAATATGCTTAGAGAGAAGTATTCATAGATAATTCAGTTTGTGATCTCTGATTTAGACAATATACAAATCTGTGCCAATAAGTGTTAGTTTACCTTAACAAATAGAATAACAGTCTTAGACTCCATTAGAGTGTATTGGCATTTATGATGCAGTGACAAATATCTTATTTGACCTATGGCAATGATTTTTATTCTTATTTTTTTAAGTGGAAGAAGAGAAAGGTGGTGACGTGCTTTAATCATAGCAACTGGCATGTGGCAGAACTAGAGGTGGCACTAAAGCCTCTGACCATAAGTTCAGATCTTCCTACTACATTAATAATTAATGCAATAATATTAGCTTCTATTTGTTAATGGCTATCATAACTATCTCCCTTGATACTGTTTGTATGCATTATTTCTAATCGTCAATAAATCGTCAATAAATTCTGGGTAGGTAGTATTAACTTCATTTTATAGATGTAGGAACTGAGACCCAGAGTGGTTGAATGACTTTCCCAAGAATCCACAACTCGTAAATGGCCAATTGATCCCAAAGTTCATGTTCTTTGGCTACACCCCATCCTGCCTCTCCCTTGAATGGAAATGGAACTAAAGGGTTGTGACTACATTTATACCTCACCTCTCCTGCTAAACTGGAGGAGGAAGAATCCAGCCCAGGGGGAAGAAAATACTGAGGCAGCCTGTATGCAGCAGAGTAGGGACCTATTAGCATTCTTAAAATTCCTGAGCTGTCTGGAGAGACCTCTTTGACTCAAAATTGCAGAGGTTTCAGTCAGAAAATATTAATGGTAATGTTGCTACAATGGTGTTTCTAAGAAATTGTGAAAAAAAAAATCCACAAATCTGATCAAGCCTCTAAAATCTAACTACAAGTTGTTAGTAAACATAGTGTACTGAAGAGCATGTTTAAACAATACCATGGGGGGTACAATAGGGACACTACAGCACAAACAATCTAGTTTATTTAGCAATAAGATGTAAGGGAAAGAAAAGGAAGTGGGAGCCTGTAGTTTAACAAAAAAAGAAAAACTTTAGAGGCATATCAACAAAATACAAGATGTGACTCGATATGCAAAAACTAATTGCATTTTTTGCTTTTGTTTTTTTGTATCAGAGATTGAACCCAGGGGCATTTAACCACACTGAGCCACATCCCCAGCCTTTTTATATTTTATTTTGAGACAGGGTCTCACTAAGTTACTTAGGTCCTTGCTAAATTGCTGAAACTGGCTTTTGAGATCCTCTGTTTCAGCTTCCTGAGTCGCGGGGATTACAGGCGTGCACCACCATGCCAGGCTGCAAAAGCTAATTGTAAAAACATGAGATAATCATGACAATTTAAACACTGACTAGATATTTGATGATATTAAATAATTATAAAATTTTAAATATGTGATTAATTTTTAGAGATATAAAACTGTGAGGGTTTGGGGCTTTCAAACTATTATTTATCTTGTGTTATTTTGGATCTTATTACTTTAAAACATAACTTTTATTTGTCAGTTTTTGGTAATACATACATTTGGAACAAGATCCAACAGATTTAAAAGAGTGACTTATTAGAGTTCAGGGATATAGCTCAGTTGGTAGAGTGCTTGTCTTGCATGCACAAGGTCCTGGGTTCAATCCCCAGCATACACAAAAAATAAATAAGTGACTTTTTAAAAAATAAGTGAATTATTAAAAAATAATTGACTGGCTGATGCAATTCCCTGTACTGGAGGCAACCATTGTGTGTCCCATTAGAATCACTGAATATGCTTTCTTTTTTTGGTGCTGGGGATTGAACACAGGCCCTGTGCATATTAGGCAAACACTCTACTGCTGAGTTACATCACCAGCCCAGTGTTATTTATTAACTTACCTTTGTGATGCTGGGGATCCAACCCAGGACTTCAAACATGCTAGGCAAATACCATACCACTGAACTACATCCCCAACCCCTAGTGTGATTTATTTTGATGTGTACAGATTTAACCTAATTTTTGCCCAAATGGTCACCTGTTTGTTCTAAAATGATTTAATGAATTATCAAACTTTTCCCAGAGGAAATAGATTTAAAATCCCATCTTTACCAATTACAAAATACCCATATGTATTTGATTCTATATATGGTCTTTGTATTTTGTTAATTCATGAACCAATATCACATTTTATAAATATGCTATACTATAATATATTTCAACTTGCCACTTTTTATTTTTTCTTTTCAGAATTTTCTTTCCACTTTTATCTGCACATTTTTACATGTGAACCAGATTAAAAATTAGCTAATTATTTTTTGTAAAAGGCCAAAGAGCAAATATTTTTAGGCCTTCCTGTCCTAGATCTCTGTAGCAATTACTTAATTCTGCCATCGTACTGTGTAAGCAAGAGTAAACAATAAGTAAATTAGTGTGTGTGGCTGTGTTCCAATAAAACTTCATTTATGAAAACAGGATATGCTGGACTTGGCACATAGGCTGTAATCTGCTTAACCCCACATTGGACAAATCCATTTTCCTAAATAAGAAAATAATTCTTGGTGTTTTTTTTTTTTTTTTTGGTGGGGGAGGAGTTTGTCAAATTTATAGATTAATTAGAGAAAATTGACACTTTTATGATTTTTAGTCTTTCTATCTTAGAACAGGAAATACTTTTCATTGCGTTAAAGCTCATTTGGTGCCCTTAGTAGTATATAAAAAAAATTTACCCTATATATTCAAAGATATGTTCATCTTCAATATTTGTATCTTAGCCATTAGGGACACTACATGTGTGCATGTTGAGATATTCCTTGATTATTTTCTCTATCAATAATATTCTCTTAATCTGTGCTGGGGTTGTAGCTTAGTGGTAGAGTGCTTGCCTTGCATGTGTGAGGCCCTGGGTTTGGTCCCCAGCACCACATAAAAATAAATAAATAAAAAAAGATATCAACATAAAAATAAACAAATAAAAATGAAGATATTGTGTCCATCTACAACTAAAAAAATATTCTCTTAATCCTTTTTGTTAGGTCCGTGGCGGCGACTTGGTGGCGACTTAGTGGCGACTTAGAACAAAGAACATCAATCAGATGCCGGTGGAAATGCCTGTCAATCAGCCAGATCTTCTGACTAACGCCTGTCAATCAGTAGGACCCCCTGGCCAATCCTGGAGTTCAGCCAACTCCCCTGACCAACTTCAAGGGGGCAAGGGACCCTAGAAACACCTTTTCCTGTCCCAAGCCCTTCCCTTCCTGCTGTAAGCCCCTTTTAGTCCAGTCCGGTCGAGCTTCCACGAGGTTTCTCCTCAGACCCTTCTCCTGTCCCCCCTGTGGGTCTGATCGAGTTCCGCCCGGGAGTGATATCTCAATAAAGCCTCCCCCCCCATCTGACACTTTTTATCTCTGTTCATCTTTTCTTCATTTTTCTTGCTTTTCTTAATCCTGTTCTTTGTGTCTCTTGTGGTGTTTTTAGTGAAGTCTGTTCTTCTTTATGTTGCCTTTAGTATGGGCTGTAACGAAATGCTTTCAGTCACAAGTAATATAAGCCAGTTAAAAGTGGTTTATAAATTGAAGAAAGTGTACTTCACATAGAAAGAAGTTTGGAGATAGAAATTTCAGAGTCTCAGAGATATAAGGGGAGTTAGTTTCTTTGATCTTTTTATTCATGAGAATAAAATGGCTAAAGTAGCTCAAAACATTGTCAAATGATAGCATATGAGAAGAGAATACATTTTTGACTTTGTATCTTTTTTTAAGATCAAGGGAAACTGTCTTAGAAGCTTTTCGGAACTTTTATGTTTTATCAGCCAAGGTTGTATCATATGTTCATGCCTAACCAGCCTCTGTCAAAGGGAATAGAATTACCAGACTTGAGTTAGACAAAATTGACACTTACCCCAGGGACTAGGGAGGGGCCCATGAAGCACTTATAAAGCTTTAGAAATCAAGTCAGACTGATACTGGATACAGTGTAGACTTGTTATGAAACAGAACAGATATATAATGTGTGGTCTGCTATGGTTTGGATATGGTTTGTCCCCATTCATGACCTTGGAAAGGATTAAGGTAGTACTCAAGCAAAGATTCTGTTAAGAGCCTGAGCCTGACCCACCCAGCCACTGGCTGGCTTGTGTTTTTAGGATGTGTCCTTCCTCCATATATTGCCATCTGCCATGATTTGATTATGGCCAAGAAGGCCCTCCTCAATACAGGGAGCCGCCAGCACCATGTCCTTGAATCTCTAAAACTGTGAGCTAAATAAACTTTTTTCTTGACTTATATTTCATTATAATAATGAAAAATGGACTAATACATGGTCAATTGATTTTTTATGAAGGCAAATTACCCAGGCAATTCAATGGAGAAAGAATAGTTTTTTCATCAAATGGCGCTTGGCAATTGGACATCCATATACAAAAGAAAAGAGAGGAGAGGACAGTGAAAGAAATAGGGAAGGGAGGTAATTTTAGTCTATATCTCACAATAATTAGCTAAAAAAAAAAAAGAAAGAAAGAAAAGAAAGCTAGATACTGGGTGACACACCTGTAGTCCCAGCTACTTGGGAGACTGAGGGAGGCTCAAGCCCATGAGTTTTAGACCAGCCTGGCAACATAGTGAAACCCCATCTCAAAAAATAATAACTCAGATAATATACCTAAATATAGGACATTTAAAAAATGTAGAACACAAAAAGCATAAGCTATAAAAGAATAATTCATATACAACACTTTGTCCAAGTTTGAAATTTTGACTGTTCAGAAAATGCTATTAAGAAAATGAAAGGTTAAGAAAATATTTGGAAAACATATATCTAAGAAATATATATTTTGAAAAATGGGCAAATAGCCCAATTTTGAAAATGAACAAAAGGCTTGAATAGTCATTTCATACACACAAAAAATGATGTACAGATGACAATGAAAGAGGCCATGAAAAGATGCTTACCATTATGAGCTTTAGGGAAATAGGAATTAAAACCACAATGAGAGATCACTACATAATTATTGGAACTGTTAAAATAAAAATAGCTGAGAAGCACTAGCAAGAATGTGAAGCACTTAAGATGCTCAAAACTTGTGGAAATATGAAATGGTACAGCCACTTTGAAGAAGAGTTTGGCAGTTTATTATCAGACTAAACACTATGTGATCCAATGATCTCACTCTTAGATATTTATCGAAGATAAATGTCTATACAAAATACCCAGTACAAAAACCTATAAATAGCTCGGAACAGAGAAACATCCTAGTAATCCAATGTAATCCCAGTGACTTGGGAGACTGAGGCAGGAGCAGGAGGATAACAAGTTAAAGGCCAATCTTGGAAACAATGAGGCTTGATTCCCAGTAATGAAAACTAAAACCAAACCTAAACAAAACAAAAACCCTAAAAAAAAAAAAAAAACTATACATAAATGTTTATAGCAGTTTTGTCATATGTTTGTTGTGAATCTGTCTAAAATGTGCTTTGAACTCTAACCATGAGATATCCTTAATGAGTGGATGTCTTGGAAAAGGGAAGACCCTCCTCAGGCCCCCTCACCTCTTCATGGTGCCTGACTTGAACACATCATTGCAGGGCAAAGGTATCACTTGACCTTTTATGGTAGAAATATTCATGGTACAGCCATGAAGGCAAGGTTGGAATAAAGTGATGGAAAAAGAAGGGAAAAGAATGGATTAATAACAATAACAACAATGGATTAGTAAAGGGAAAGAATTATCTAGTTGTTGGGAAAGAATGAAATGTCCCCGTCATCTCAGGCCCTGTCTCCTTGAGGCTGATCAGGACACTGTAGGACAGACTGGTGCCATCTCAGTGGAACGTAGCATTTACAATAATGTCTGCAGGAATCTTGTGGAGCTGGATACGTTAGCTTTTTATCACAGTGACTAAAATACCTGACAAGAACAACTTAGAGGAGAAAAAGATTTGTTTTGTCTCATGGTTTCAAGAATTCCATCCATGGTTGGCTGGCGCCATTGCTTTGGGCCTGAGGTGAGACAGAACTTCATTGCAGAAGGACGTAGCAGAGGAGAGCTGCTTAGCTCATGGCAGGCAAGAGGCAGAGAGGGGAGTGAGGAAAAGGGGCCAGAGAGAAGATAAACCTTTTGAGGGCATTCCTCCAGTGACCTACTTCCTCCATTTACAGGTTGTCCTTTCAGCCATCAATGGATTAATACACCTATGAGGTTAGAGCCCTCATGATCCATTAATTTCTCAAAAGTCCCACCTCTAAACACATGAGGCTTTGGGGGACATTCCAGATTCAAACCATAACACTCGTCATCAATGTCTTTGGGGAGGGTAACCTTACTGCTTTCCTCCCAGTTGTGCCAGGATGGTGACAAAGCAATTTTATGGAATTTTTTTTTACAAATCCTGCTGGAAATTGGATAATAAAATGCAAAATATAAACCCCAACTCTTCTCACATCATATAAAAGTTAACTTGAAATAAGTTCTAAACCATTTTCTTACTCAAATTTAAGAACAAAAGCTACAATGCTACAAGAAGAAAATGGAAAGTCTTTGCAACTTGAATTTGGCAAAGATTTACAAATAAAACTCAAAGAGCACAAAAAAATTGTACTTATCAAAATTTAAAACTTTTGCTGTTCAAAAGATAATTGTTAGAAAAAAGAAAAGGCCAGCAACAGAATATTCTCAATACATATATGAGACCCAGAGATGACAAAACAATTAATGACTTAAAATGTAAAAATTGGGCAAATTAATAAGGAAAAGATTATTGTACCAAGAGGCAATAAAGCAAACAATATAAACAAGTAATAGAAGATGAAATCAGATAGTCCATGGAAATATGAAAAAGTCAAGTACTTCTAGAAATTTTCTAAAAGACAATTAAAATAGGCAGTACTCACATTGAAAATTACAAAATATTGCTTAAAGAAATTTAAGAAGACCTAATTGAATGTTTATAGATTGGAAGATTTAATATTGTTAATATGACAGTACATTCAAGATGATCTAGAAATTCAGTATAATTCCTATCAAAATTCCAAGTCTTTTTAAATTTTTTTTCAGATTGGAAAAATTGATCCTTAATTCACATGTAATTGCAAGTGGCTCCAAATAACCAGATAATCTTTAGGGTGGTATGGAGTGGAGAGGAACAAAGTTGGAGAATTTATATTTGATTTCAAAGCTTACTTATAGTAATCAAAATAATGTGATATATGGCTAGACATATAAACCAAAGGAACAGAATGGAGAGTACAGAAATAAACCCATACATCCATGGCCAATTGACTTTAAAATTTATTGTTTTAGTTGTAGATGATCACAATAACTTTATTTTATTTATTTATTTTTATGTGGTGCTGAGGATAGAACCCAGTGCCTCATGTGTGATAGGCAAGTGCTATTAAGTTACAAACCCAGCCCCACCAATTGACTTTTTTTGTGTGTGTGTGTGGGTGGGGGGGGGTTACTGGGATTTGAACTCAGAGACACTGGACTACTGAACCACATCCCCAACCCTATTTTGTATTTTATTTAGAGACAGGGTCTCACTGAATTGCTTAGCTCCTCGCTATTGCTGAGGCTGGGTTTGAACTGGCGATCCTTCTGCCTCAGCCTCTGGAGCCTCTGGGATTACAGGCCTGTGCCACTGTGCCTGGCACCAATTGACTTTTACCAGGGTGCTGAGCTCATTCAATGACAGAAAGAATAATCTCTTCAAATGGTGCTGATAACCACATGAAAAGCAATGTATTTGGATTTCTACCTCTCTCTACATGTGAAAATTAACTAAAAATGGAATAATAACAGCCTAAATAGAAGAACTAAAAACAATAAAACTGCCAAAAGAAAACATAGAGGAAAATCTTTGTGACCTTGGATTTAGCAAAGGATACCTTTCTCTCTCTCTCTCTTTTCTTTTTAGATATACATGACAGTAGAGTATATTTTGACATATTATGAATACATGGAGTATAACTTCCCATTCTTGTGGTTGTACATGATGTGACTGCAGTGGATTCTTGACTGTGATGTCAAAAGCACAAACAACACAACAACAAGAAAAGTTGTATTGGACTTTATCAAAATGAAAAGCTTTTGTGTATCAAAGAGCATTATCAAGTAAGTGAAGAGATGACCTACAAAATGTGTGAAAATATTTATAAATCATATATCTAATCAAAAGCTTAATATCCAAAATATATAAAGAACTTCTCACAGCCCAACAAATAAAAGACAAAACAACCCAATAAAAAGATGGACAAGGAGGTTGAGTAGATATTTCTCTGAAGAAGAAATATAAATGGCCAATAAACACAAGAAAAAATGCTCAACATTAGTCATTAGGGAAATGCTAACTGAAACCACAGTAAAATACCTCTTATCTCTTGAATGATTACTATTTAAGAAAAGAATCCCCCCAAAGCAACGCCAAACTGGAACTCTCATGAGTTGCTAGTGGGAATGTAAAATGGTATAGTGAACATGGAAAGCACTTGGGCAGTTCCTCGGGAAAAAAAAATAAACAGAATTATCACATACCCTAGCAATTCTACTTCTATTAAAAACCCAAGAGATCTGAAGCCAGGGACTCCAACAAATACTTGTATATGAATGTTGACAACAGCATTATTTATAAAGCCAGAAAATGGGAACAATCCAACTACTCATCAGCAGAGTGTGTATATATGTATATACACAAACACACATATTGGAATGTTTTTATTAGAATATATATTTATATCAGAATATATATGTATACACACACACACTCACACATACACACACACACACATCTTGGAATTTCAGTCAACCACAAAAAACGAATGAAATTCAGAGACATGCTACAACATGGATAAGCCTTAAAGACATGCTATGGGATAGCTGTACTGCTTTACATAGTGGTTGCACCAATTTGCAGTCCTGCCAGCAACGTATGAGTGTACCTTTTTCCCCACATCTTTGCCAAAATTTATTGTCACTTGTATTCTTTAAAATTTTTTTTTAAATTTATATATGATAGTGGAATGCATTACAATTCATATTACACATATAGAGCACAATTTTTCATTTCTCTGGTTCCTGGGTTTATACACAGAGGACTCAATCATCATCCCACAGTGACTCAGCCACATCAATTCACAACAGCCAAACTATGGAACCAAACTTGATGCCCTTCAACAGATGAATAGATAAAGAAAATGTGGTGTATATACACAATGGAATATTACTTGGCCATAAAGATGAGTGCAATCATGGTATTAACTGGTAAATGGATGGATCTGGATGCTATCATGCTAAGTGAAATAAGCCAATCCTAAAAAACCAAAGGTCCAATGTTCTCTCTGATATGTGGATGCTGACTCACAATAGGCAGGGGAGGGGTTAAGGAAAATAGAGGTACTTTGGACTAGGCAGAAGGGAGTAAATGGATGGGAGGGGGTATAGGGGTAGGAAAGTTAGTAGAATGAATTGGACATTATTATCCCATGTGCGTATATGACTATATGACTGGTGGGATTCTACATCACATACAACCAGAAGAATAAGACGTTATACTCCATTTATGTATGATGTATCAAAATGCATTCTACTGTCATGTATAACTAATTAGAACACATAAAAAAATCTTTAAAAAAGACATGCTATTTGAGATAAGCCAGACACAAAAGATGAATTTTATATAACCCCATTTATGTGAACTATCCAGAATTGGCAGACTTAATAGGGGCAGAAAGTAGATTAGAAGTAATCAAGCCGGGTGCAGTGGTGCATGCCTATAATCCCAGCGGCTTGGAAGGTTGAGGTAGGAGGATCGTGAGTTCAAAGCAAGCCTCAGCAATAGTGAAGCGCTAAGCAACCCTGTCTCTAAATAAAATACAAAATAGAGCTGGGGATGTGGCTCAGTGGTTGAGTGCCCCTGAGTTCAATCCCTGATACACCCCTCTCCAAAAAAAAAAAAAAAAGTAGTAATCATAAGTCTGGGAGAGCAGAGAGCATGGGGTCTCTGCTTAAAGGTTACTGAGTTTCTGCTTGGGCAAGGAGAGGGTTTTTAAGAATAGGTAGCACTAGGATTGCATAGCATTGTGAATGTAAGTGAGACCACTAAATTGTTCACTTAAAATGTTTTAAGTGGTAAATTATGTATATGTAATCACAATAAAATAAAAATATATAATACCATTTTTGCTAGCTGGTTTAGCAAGGGTTTTTAAAAAACATGATGAAACCCAATGTTTGCAAAAAAATATGTACACACTGCTGGAGGGAATTTAAACTGTTGCAAATTTCCAGAATTCATTCCACTCAATCTTGCAGAAAAAGTAGATACATGGTAAGTGGTAACACCATGATTAGTGAGAGATGGAATTGTAGTTCATGGGTCATATTTTTAAAAATTTTTTTCTAAATATAATATACAATTAAATATAACCTTCTTTAATGTTTATTTTACCGTTAGTCATAGAGTTTCTTTTTTTTTTTTAAGACAAAGAATTGAATGAATGCTAATGTAGTCTCATCTATTTTTCTTAGACAATGACAGGTAGCAGTGATACAACTTTTGAACCAAGAGCCACTAATTTAATGGCAACTTATTCAAATTGCAGGCCAAATATTCCTGACGGAAATGCCTTAACAATTCTTAAGTACTAGTGTAACGATATTCTAGTACATGGTTTGACACTAGTTACAATGCCTATTTTTTATTTCCTCCCTTGAACTTGCTGTATTAAGAATTCCAGAATGATTACTAGTGGTATCTTAATTCTTGATTTAAATGGAAATGTATTTAGTAATTCAGTACTTAATATGATGCTTGCTTGAGGTTTCTGTTAACTAGTCTTTATTATGTGAAGATAGTTTCTTGCTAGGAAAGCTACTGAATTTTCTCAAATGACTTTTTGACATATTTCCACTTAATCCATGGCTTTTCTCATTTTGCTTGTTATGTTTATAGATTTTTTTTTAGAAAAAAGAATGGTGAACTATTTTGCATTCTGGAAATAAGTCTTTTTGGTCATGGAATTATTTTTTTCACTATGTGCTGGATCCCATTTGTAATACAGTCTTTTACTTAAATTTACAATTGAAATTGCTCTGTTGTTTCCTTCCCTCCCTCCCACCCTACCTCCCTCCGTCCCTCTGTCCCTCCTTCCTTCCTTCCATCTCAGCCTCCATAGTGCCCTAGTCATGCCTCTCTCATGGAACTCATTTCTCTGATGGGAACTGGATATCTGATTGGTTGTTGGCAGCTGGAGAGCAGAAACCAGGTCATGTTGGATTTTCTGCCCTTTGTGTCAAGCACAATGCTTAAGACATGATCAAAGTTCAATGAGTCTGTGTTAAATGAACAGACTTTAGGAATGTTTTCTTTCAATTTGACCTACTGTTTGTGGTTTGCTGTGTAATATCTTTATACTCTCTCTGTTCCAATGCCAGTTGTGTTTATGTTTCTCTCTTCACTAGTTCCCTTATAGAAATGCCCTTATGGAGTACACTAATGCAGTTAAAATGAATAAATTAAAGCCACTTTGTATGAACATGGGTAGATTTCAAAAGTATAAAATTAAACAGAACAGCAGGATATTGGTATGGTTTGGATGAGTGTCCCATGTGTTAAATTTTTGTTCCTGCTGGGTGTGGTGAGGGAGGAGGATCATAAGTTTGAGATCAGGTCTCTACAACTTAACCAGAACCTGTCTCAAAATTAAAAAAGGCTGGGGATGCAGCTCAGTGGTAAAGTGCCCCAGGTTTAATCCCCAATACTGTGAAAGTACACACATAGTCCACAGCTTGGTGCTATTGAAATGTGAGGGAAATCTCTAAAAGGTGGTTTAAGAGGTGGGACCTAGTAGGAAGTCTTAGGCCACTTTAGGTAGGCCCTTGAAGGGGATGGTGACTTCTCTATCTTTCATGTTCTTGTCTCTCATTTCCATGTGTTTTACTGAGTGCTCCTGCCATGATGTGCTGCCTCACCACAGGCCCCAAAGCAACGATGCCAATGGACCATGGACTGAAACCTCTAACACTGTAAGCCAAAATAACCTTTTTCTTTTAATGATTTGTTTATTGTTTTGGTACTGGAGATTGAACCCAAAATAAAAAGGGCTGCGGATGCAGCTCAGTGACTTAAGGCCTTGCTAAGTTGCTAAGGCTAGCCTTGAACTTGCAATCATCCTGCCTCAGTCTCCCAAGTAGCTGGGATTTCAGGCATGTGCACTGCTCCTGGAAACCTTTTTCCTTTTTATGTTTATTATCTCAGGTATTTTGTTACAGTAACAGAAAGCTGATTAACACAAATATGTATGGCATGATACTATTTATATAAAAAAATTAAGAAAAAATTTTAAAAAATGCAAATAATACTAGTCACTTGTGTAGTTTACATACAGTTGGCTCTCAACTTCACTGAAATCTTTCTGTGTACTCTCCTTATTGCAAGGGGCTAGAAACCTGTGAACTATATACAGGTTGCAAATTCCTTGTAATTTGGTTTCTTGTTAGTTTTTGCCAATGCAAGGCACTGACCTGAGATTAGAAAACAGAAGAAAGGCAAATGCTTTTTTCTGGCATTCTTCTAACAATGACAGCATCACAATAAAAGGAAGTGACTGTAGAGCAGCATTTCAGTAGTGTCAGTGACTTTTTTTTAAGCAAGGGCACTGTCGGGCATGGCAGATCAACAGGGAAGAAGTCCAGTGAGCAGTACTCTGACCCATCCTCTTCTTTTACCCATCCTTTTATTTTATTTTTTGAGGCTATTGTAAATGGGGTAGTTTTCCTCGTTTCCCTTTCTGAGGATTTGTCACTGATATACAGAAATGCCTTTGATTTATGGGTGTTGATTTTATATTCTGCTACTTTGCTGAATTCATTTACTAGTTCTAGAAGTTTTCTGGTGGAATTTTTAGGGTCTTCTAGTTATAGAATCATATCATCAGCAAATAGTGCCTATTTCAGTTCTTCTTTTCCTATGTGTATCCCTTTAATTTCTTTCATCTATCTAATTTCTCTGGTCAGTGTTTCAAGATCTATGTTAAATAGAAGTGGTGAAAGAGGGCATCTCTGTCTTGTTCCAGTTTTTAGAGGGAATGCCTTCAATTTTTCTCCATTTAGAATGATGTTGGCTTAGGGCTTAGCATAGATAGCCTTTATGATGTTGAGATATGTTCCTGTTATCCCTAGTTTTTATATATTCCTGTTATCCCTAGTTTTTCTAGTTTTGAACATAAAAGGGTGCTGTATTTTGTCAAATGCTTTTTCTGCATCTATTGAGATGATCATATGATTATTATCTTTAAGTCTATTGATGTGGTGAATTACATTTATCGATTTCTGTATGTTGAACCAACCTTGCATCCCTGGGATAAATCCCACTTGATCATGGTGCACTACCTTTTTGATACGTTTTTGTATTCGATTTGCCAGAATTTTATTGAGAATTTTTGCATCTATGTTCATTAGAGATATTGGCCTGGAGTTTTCTTTTTTTGATGTGTCTTTGCCTGGTTTTGGAATCCGAGTGATATTGGCCTCATAGAATGAGTTTGGAAGTGCTCCCTCTTTTTCTATTTCCTGAAATAAATTGACAAGTATTGGTATTAGTTCTTCTTTAAAGGTCTTGTAGAACTTGGCTGTGTGTCCATCTGGTCCTGGGCTTCTCTTGGTTGGTAGACTTTTGATGGCGTCTGCTATTTCATCACTTGAAATTGATCTGTTTAAATTGTGTATATCATCCTGATTCAATTTGGGCAAAATATATGACTCTAGAAATTTGTCTATGTCTTTGATATTAGCAATCCTTAGCAGGAAGGGTGAAGCAGGTGGCATCACTATACTAGACCTTAAACTATAATACAGAGCAATAGTAACAAAACCAGCATGGTGTTGGCACCAAAACAGACGGGTAGACCAATGGTACAAAATAGAGGACACAGAGACTAACCCACAAAATTACAATTATCTTATATTATACAAAGTTGCCAAAAACATGCATTGGAGAAAAGATAGCCTCTTCAACAAATGGGGCTGGGAAAACTGGAAATCCATATGCAACAAAATGAAATTAAACTCCTCTCTCTCACCATGCACAAAACTCAACTCAAAATGGATCAAGGACTTAGGAATAAAACCAGAGACTCTGTGTCTAATAGAAAAAAAAATCTCCATCATGTGAGATTAGGTCCCAACTTCCTTAATAAGACTCCTTTGCTCAAGAATTAAAATCAAGAATCAATAAATGAACATTGTTACTTTTAGGCTAATACTGAACTTATTAGGGTCCTATCTCATTCCACAAAGACCTAGCATCTTTGTTTGCATTTTTTCCCTCTCTGCAGCCTTTATTCTTCTGGCCTGGTGTTAGTTGGCTAGCTTTTTAAAGTATTTTATGGTTATCTGGCCCTCATCTTAACTATCATGAAAGAATTATAAACAGTTTAGCTTTGATGTAAGTGAAATGTCAGTTCTATAGCCATATGGATAAACACATAATTAAAATTCCTACAATACTGAATATGATTATTTAGGAATATGAGTCTCAAGAGTTGAAAATACCAAATTCTCTTTTGATCTGGCAGATTATATTTTTCTATTAGACAAAAATTAAAGGCCCTTGATAATTTTGCCTATTGATTGGGAAAGTAAATGTTTTGCTGATAGACAAAGAAATAAACACCATCCAAAGAAAAAAAAAGAATCAATAAATGAGATGGACTCAAACGAAAAACTTTCTTCTCAGGAAAAGAAACAATCTGTGAGAGTGCCTACATATTGGGAGAAAATCTTTACCCCTCACTCATCAGATAGAGCACTAATCTCTAGGGTATATAAAGAGCTCAAAAAGCTAAACACCAAAAAAACAAATAACCCAATCAATAAATGGGCCAAGGACCTGAACAGACACTTCTCAGAAGATGATATACAATCAATCAACACACATATGAAAAAATGTTCATCATCAGTAGCAATTAGAGAAATACAAATAAAAACTACTCAGATTTCATCTCATTCCAGTCAGAATGGCAGCTATTATGAAGATGAACAACAATAAGTGTTGGCGAGGATGTGGGGAAAAAGGTACACTCATACATTGCAGGTGGGACTGCAAATTGGTGCAGCCAATATGGAAAGCAGTATGGAGATTTCTTGGAAAATTGGGAATGGAACCACCGTTTGACCAGCTATCCCTCTCCTTGGTCTATACCCAAAGGACTTAAAAACAGCATACTACAGGGACACAGCCACATCAATGTTTATAGCAGCACAATTCACAATAGCTAAACTGTGGAATCAACCTAGATGTCCTTCAATAGATGAATGGATAAAAAAAATGTGGCATATATACACAATGGGATATTACTCAGCAATAAAGAAAATAAATCATGGCATTTGCAGGTAAATGTATGGAATTAGAGAAGATAATGCTAAGTGAAGTTAGCCCATCCCAGTAAACCAAATGCCAAATATTTTCTCTGATATAAGGAGGCTGATTCATAGTGGGGTAGGAAGGGGGAGTATGGGAGGAATAGTGAACTCTAGATAGGGCAGAGTTGTTGGAGGGGAAAGGAAAAGACAAGGGGTTATAAATGATGGTGGAATGTGATGGACATTATTATCCAAAGTACATGTATGAAGACACAAATTGGTGTGAATACACTTTGTATAGAACCAGAGATATGAAAAATTGTGCTCTATATGTGTAATAAGAATTGGAATGCATTCTGCTGTCGCATATAAATTTTAAAAAATAATTAAGAAAAAATAATAATAGTGTCATCAATGTTTGCAGCAGCTCAATTCACAATAGCCAAGCTATAGAACCAACCTAGGTGCCCTAGGTGGATAAAAGAAATGAGTACATATATACAATAGAGTTCTACTCAGCCGTAAAAAACAAACTTATGGCATTGTCCAGTAAATAGATGGAAACGGAAACCATCATGCTAAGTGAAATAAGCCAATCCCCCCAAAAACAAAGGCCAAATGTTCTTTCTGGTAGTGGATGCTGACTCACAATAGGCAGGAGGGAGAGAGGAGTGGAGGTTCACCAGACTGGATGGGGGAGTGGGGGATGTGGGGGGTTTGGAATGGGAAAGACAGTAGAATGAATTGGACCCAGCTTTCCTATGTTCATATATGAACACATGATCAGTGTAACTCCATATCATGTACAACCACAAAAATGAGAACCTATATTCCATGTATGTATGAGATGTCTAAATACATCTACTGTCACATAACTAAAAATAAGATATTAAAAAGAATAATAGTATCTACCTTACAGGATTATTGTGATTATTAATTGGAATAACATATGCAAAATGTGCTGGCTCAGTACATGGCACATGACAAGTCTTCAACAAATCAGTCTTCTTCCTTAGGAACTTTTCTAAAAAAATCATGTGAGGGCTGGGGATGTGGCTCAAGCAGTAGCGTGCTCACCTGGCATGCTCGGGGAGTTGGGTTCGATCCTCAGCACCACATAAAAATAAAATAAAGATGTGGTGTACACCAAAAACTAAAATATAAATATTTAAAAAAATCATGTGATATTCCTTCTCTGATTTTAAGAGTGGTAGTTGTTAAATACATACAATGTAAAAATTAAATTTTGTTGTAATTTTTCCATTCAACTGTTATAAATGTATCTAAACATTTAAAATCGTGATACTATATGTAGTTTTGCAACATGATTCTTTCAGTTCACAAAATATAGTACACATTTTCCTCTGTCATATATTCTATGACCTCACAGCTGTGGATTGTCTAATATTCAAGTAGATGTTCTAGAATTTATTTAATAAACTTCCTATTTGGAATATTTAGTTTCTTCTAATATTCTATGACTATAGTTAAGGCTGCAGTGAATATCCTTGTTTATAAATCTTTGCCCACATTTCTTCTTATTTCCTTGGACAAAATACTTGTGGAGGTCTTGGTTAAATGGTATAGGCATTTCATGACACCTAATACTTACATTTAGCTTGCTTTTAAGGCAGGGAGGGACAGGAAGGGGTGGGGAAGAGAAAAATTCTACCAACTTATATTGCCTCTAGCAGTGTGGGAGACTAATTTTCCATATCAGAAAGATACTTTCAAAAAGAGAAATTGGAACAGATGTGGACTTCATAGAGAAATCTGCAACAGTATATTTTGATGATTAAAGAATACCAGAAAAGTGCCACATCTTCACAGAACAGAGGAATTTTGTGAGCCATTGAAATCTAATTTTAACAGGTTGCCATGCAGAAGGATTCTAGACCAGCTTTGAAGTGTCAACTTCTACATCACTAAATGTAGACACCAGCTGGAGATGATTTGGGAACTGACTGATCTGTGACTTTTCTAAATCCAGACCTTACATTGATTTAGTTGGGAAAATGTTGGAAAAGGAACTCTGCTCCTGGCCTGGACCTGAGACTTGGATTTCTTATGTCTTGAACACTCAGCTCTCACCTTTCCTCTGCTTCTAATGTGTGGGGTCTTAGGCACACTCTGAACTGGTTTAATAGGGGAAAAAAAGAGATAGTAACAAGTATCCGCTAGTAAGAGGTTTCACTCACTTGTTAATTAATTTCTGCAACAGTAACCCTCTGGCACTTGCCAGCTTCATTCTGTAATGGAGCCAATGAATTTCAAAAATAATTAAAGTTAATGAGCTGGTCTTTGTGATAGGACCCGGAAAACTTAACAGCCATAATTAGTGAGAAGTGCAAAGTGGAGAAAGTGTCACTTGCTGATAAACAGGATTTCCTCATCTTGTTGCTACAAGAATCCTGCCCATATGTAAGAGTAATGCTCTATTGAGTCAAAGAAGACATATGACTGGGTTTACAAGTTGAAAGTAAATTGAAGGGATGAGTACCAATCTTGAAAATGATTTCCCTAGGATAATATTAGACTCTTCCCTAAACTTTCAAAATTATTCTTACAAAATGTTGGTAAGAATTCATGGCAAAGTATTCCAAGAGGTTTGTGAACTCCAGAGAGTCAGTCTTCACAACCAAAGTAGGGCACCGAATTTTGCAATCCTAAGCAAGAAAAATGAGCTTGGAAATTATGAATATGGAGGAGTTGAACCCTAAATTGGCAGCTAACTCTCTGTGAGTTCAGCTTGTACAGGCCTTTTCAGTGGGAATTTCTTGAAAACAAATGCAAAGAGAATCTGCAAACGTGAAGGACCTGCCTCTGTGGCTGGGAGGAAGTGATGTATTTGAGAAGGTAGGACATCATCTAAATCACATCTGCATTCTACTATAAGATGATTTTATGTGGTAGTCAAACTTTTTTTCATTTATCTTAATGGCAATAGATTTATTTTACTTGATATTAAAATAATTTGACTAGCACATCAAAAGCTTCAGCTTATAATAATGTATTTTTTTTCAAAACATATTTAGGTTTAAAAATGAGATGAGTTGTAAAACTAATTAAATTTTAGTGCACGTGGAAGTTGGCTCAGCTATAAATTGAAGATTTGGAGTATTGAAGAAAATTTCAAGATAACTGAATTAGAATCTCCTAATTGTTACTAGCACTTTAAAATGTACTGTATTTTTATTACATCTAAGAAGCTTTTAATTTTATAAAATGAGTCATTATTTTATGTACCATGAAGAAACAAGAAAATGCTGCCAACTAAACTGTCACAATGCTTTCTTAGCACTTAAAGTTTTTTTTATGTTTAATGAAAGCACTCTTTTAGACTGACTAGGCATAATTTTTTTTATCACCTATTGCACTTTTTTGTTTATATGCCTTTCTGTATCTTTTTATTGTGATCTGAATCACAGTGTAATCTTTTTTTTTTTTTGTACTAGGGATTGAACCCAGGGGCACTCCACCACTGAGCCACATCCCCAGACCTATTTTTTATTTTATTTAGAGACAGGGTTTCATTTTTATTGAGTTGCTTAGCATCTTGCTATTGCTGAGGCTGGCTTTGAACTCGTGATCCTCCTGCCTCAGCCTCCCAAGTGGCTGGGATTACAGGTGTGCACCACTGCACCTGGCCCAGTGTAATCTTTTTGAAGACACTTTAATAATGGTAAATCTCAAATCTTGTGCTACACACAATGCCCGTCACTCAAATGCAGGAACAGGTGAGGGGCTGCGACCATGTTTGCTCATATGTGGGCAATGGCAAAACTTTGTTGCTGCATCCAATTTTGAAGAAGTAAACAGGTGAAAACAAATATGTGCCTTAGAGGCTGAGCACATAGCTACTGTAGTCCCTGCTACTTAGGAGGCTGAGGAGGAGGGAGGATTGCTTGAGTCCAGGGGTTTGAGATGAGCATAGGCAACATAATGAGACCCCCATCTTAAAGAAAAAGAATGCATTTTATGGTAAATAATATATAGTAACACGTTCTAGAGTTTTGTTTTGTTTTTTTAAAAGGAGACAGAATTATTTCTTTTCTAGTGTCCTGGGTTTTTTCAGGAACAGAGATCACAAACAATAGTGAGGCATGTAATTTAGACAGGCCTAAAGAAATAATGAATTGGACATCAGATTCTTGGGACACTTCATATGATCCTATGGTATATGGGGCCCTGACTCTGTCAGAGTCAGGCTATTGCAAGGTGACTTCTTCATGCAGCAGCTCATCACGGGATCATGATGTATGTGCAAAATCCTCAAGACAATTGAGGGTAGAATTTGTGGAGGGTTCGCCTTTGTGGCTTGATCACTCACTAGTCCCCTACAGAGAGGTAATAGGTGAATGAGAGTTGAGATGACAGTCATAAATAACTGACAGTTCCACTCCTCAATGAAATAATGATCTTTCAGTAAGGACATCCTTAATAAAGCCTCACTGTGAGTGAGTACTATGAGGGCCACCGTGGGCCCAAACATTCTAATTGTTTTATATTTGTTAACTAATTTTCTATATAGCAGCCTCAAGGTAGATACTGTTATTCTCCTCATTTCATATATGAGGACAATGAGGTATGGAGCAATCAGTTAACTTGCCCAGGATCACATAATGGCTCAATGTCAGAGGTAGATCTGAACGCAGGCAATTTGGTGCAGCTCTTAAGCACTCTACTGCATTGCTTCCACCTGACTGCACTGAAGAGCAAAAATGCATATGATGGTGTATATCTATAGGCAGTCAGTGAATGTAGAAAAGAAAACCTGCTCTCTGGATTCCTGAACACTTGTTGGCTGATTGCTCAAAGAATGAAGCAGAAAGTAGGACCCCACAGTTTGTTAAAATCGCAATAATAAAATTCAGACTATCAGTATGTCTGGAGTTGGCAGAAGGATGGAAAAACCAGTTTTAGAAGCTGATGGTGGAGTGGAGGCAAAGTGTCAAACCAGAGCCAAGAGTTTCAGGTTGATCAATCAGCTACAATGGGTATGCTAGCTCAGCCTTCAAGACTCCTCCTATGTTAGCCAAGGGTTAAGTCCAGGCCTTATTTTGACCACACATTGCTGAGATAATACTTGGGAGTTTAGTGAGCTGCAACAGTGAATTACATTGAACAGAAATCAAGTATTATAAAGTCTCAAGTCATTGTCTAGATTCCGGCAGGCTGTGGTAAACACTGTGATAGGGAAGTTAATTAAATCGAGGGATTGAATTTTTATTTTTTTTAAAAAAGAAATGGCCATTCGGTGTTAATCAGCTGTAAAGAAGAGAACAGAAAACCAAGGGAATCCATAAAAGAGCTTTGCCCTGTAAGCACAGTTGCCTCACCTCTGACCTCCATAACTGAGAAAGGATTTGGCTCCAGCAATATTCTCCGTGAAGTTAGCAGCTTGAATCACTGCCATGAGCAAATGAGTTTTCTCTACTGAGAATGAATTCTCCCGAACTACTGAAACAAAGGTCTGTGTTCCTGAATGATTATCTATTTGGAAGATTCCTAGAGACGGTGCAGAATATCCCCTGCTCCCCATCCTGTGTCTGGAAGCTGCAAGCTGTGTTATTTAGCCTCTGGTCTGATGAAACAAAGCTCAGAAAGGTGAAACCGGCTGGGCCAGTGGTATGAAATGTGAAAACTGTCTACAAATACAGAGTCAGCCACAGAACGGGGAAGTAATAAAGAAGGAGCACCTTATTTATTGTCTTATCTCATAGCTTCCAGATGATACACATGACTGAACTATTGATTTTGATTTTACTCTGCAGAAAGTGGTATTTGGGGGCAGACAAAGAAGAGGGGCCGGACTCCACTGATTTTGAAATCTTCTGAGTCAGCTGTAGTGAATTACTGAATACCTGCCAAGGGGTCATCTGCAGAAGTTGCCATTTCTCTCAAGGCAACAGTCTGGAGATTTTGGCATTAAACTGTTATATATAATTGTAAAAATGATTTGATGCTCTACTACCACTACTAATTCCACCATCATCACTACTGAGTACAGGTCTTGATGAATTTGCCTTTTGGGAGAACACATTCCTACAACATAAGTTGGTAGTAAATTGGGTTCTATCAATTCTCCCATCCTCAAAAGAAACAATTTAGGGCAGTGTTGCAGTTGCACATGTTGTTTCCAGGTCCTGTCTAATCTCACAGCTCTACAGAAGCGACATATCATTTGGAGGCAGTCTTCCATTCTGTGCCTTCAGAGCCTTTTCGGTTGAGTGCTCTGGGTTTCCAAACTATTCCAAAATAAATACACACAGTCATCTGAATGCTGAACCCTGAGAATGGAATCCTTTTGAATGAACAAAACCCAAAGCATTATGTAAGTAACAATTTACTATAGTGTACTTATTTATTTTGGTAAGTATAGTCCATGGCTCATGGGAAATACTCAAGAAATATTTGTTAAAAACACAAAAAGCATAAATGTGGGATGAATATAAGTGGATCAGCTGGACGTTTTGAAAACAACCTTTATCCTCATGCTATCACTTATAGTCTTGTCTTCTAGTCACTTTTTCTGATTGACAGCTCCTGGGCTGCTCTGCATCTCCCTGTGCCTGACCTGCTGTGAAGCTAAGGTTCAGGGAGTCACCTGAAAGGTTGCTTTAGCTCTCACAACATCCTTAGGACACAGGTTCTATGTCTCTCTCCTCTCTGTCCTCTGGAGTGGATTACTAGGGGATAAAAATGCAGGATGGAGAGGCAGGGTGCACGTGGGCCTATTCCCCAGCTCCAGAGTTCTGATTACCTAGGGCACTGTTGGAGGCCTTCTTCACCCTTGCCTCTGTCAAATCTCCTCCATCTGTCATATTTAAGGGGGCAGCACTACCTCTACCAAAGAGCCCTACAACAGTCCCAACTGAAAAATGGACACTGGACATGAACGAACAGTTTTCTAGGGAAAATACACAAATCTGCAAGAAAAATTAAAAAGAATATATCCCAGTGGTTATTAAAAAATGAACAATTAAAAGTAGTAAAACAGACCTATCAGAATGATAAAAAGTAAAGGGAATGAGGGAGGGAACGAGAGAAAGGCATTCTTTTTTATTTACATTTTTTTGTGGTACTGAACCCAGAATGCTCTACCACTGAGCTACATCCCTGTCTTTTTATTTTGAGACAGAATCTTGCTAAGTTGCCAAGGCTGGCTTTGAACTTGGCAATATGTCTACCTCAGTCTACCTGAGTAGCTGCCATGCCTGGAACAAAGGCCATCCTTACACACTATTGTAGGTAATGTCAATTCATACAACTCATTGGAAGGCAGTTTGTATAAAATCCTTGTAAAGAGAATACTGCTAATTCAGGAATTTTACATCTAGGAATTTTCCCCAAGGAAATTAAAAAAAATTAGACAAGATTTATATGTCCGGTTGTTCAATAGGGCAATATTTATAATAGTAAAAACAAGGAGTTTGGTGAAATAAATTTTAGTATATTCTTAGAATACTATGTTATCATTTAACATGATCTATGCATATGTACATATGTATACACACACACACACGTTTTCAATGTGTTCAATGAAAAAGAGGCTTACAGAACAGTTGATAGGATGTGATTTTTTTTTTTTTTGGTTCTGGGGACTGAACTAAAGGGCACTTGACCACTGAGCCACATCCCTCGCCCTATTTTGTATTGTATTTAGAGACAGGGTCTCACTGAGTTGCTTAGTGACTTGCTTTTATTGAGGCTGGCTTTGAACTCACGATCCTCCTGCCTCATCCTCTGCCACAGCACCAGGCTAGATGTGATATGTTTTTGTAAAAATATTTCTAAAAAATCATACTTAGATAAAAGTCTGAAAGGATATATATATATATATATATATATATATAATTAACGTTAAGTGGTGAGATTATGGAAGATATACTTTTTAAATCTTACTGCTAATATATATTTTTGGTCAAAGTATGTGGATTATTAGAGTAATAAGAAATAATCACTATAAATGATAATATTGCACTGAATACTTGAAATTTTCTTAATCAAATGTCTTTACCCGCCTAACAGTAACTAAGTGAGGTGATAGATATGTCAACTAACTTGGTTGTGGTAATCATTTCACAATAAATATGCATATCAAATCATTACCTTATGTACCTTCGATATATTGAATTTTGTCAATTATGACTCAAAAAAGAGAGAAAAAATAATTGCTCATGTTCAAAGAAAAAACATAGATGAATTTTCATTTTTTTTTATTCCAGATAAGAAACCCCACAAATTTATAATATTTTAAAGCAGAAAGTTTTTTTTTTAAGAGAAGGAGAGAGAGAATTTTTTAATATTTATTTTTTAGTCTTCGGCAGACACAACATCTTATTTATATGCGGTGCTGAGGATCGAACCCAGCGGAGCTCACGTGGCCCATTTAAATTATTTATTTATTTATTTATTTTTGGTGGTGCTGGGGATTGAACCTAGGGCCTTGTCAAGGCAAGTACTCTACCAACTGAGCTATATACCCAGCCCCAGAAAGCTTTTTAAAAGAACACTTGAGCTGAGTGTGGTGGTGCATGCCTGTAATCCCAGCAACTTGGAAGACTGAGGCCAGAGGATCACAGGTTCAAAGCCAGCCTCAGCAACTTAGTGAGACCCTGTCTCAAAATAAAAACTGTAAGTACTGGGGACGTGGCTTAGTGGTTAAATACCCCTAGGTTCAGTCGCCAATACTGCAAAGGAAAAAACAAATAAAAGAATACTTGAGCCCTTTACTTTACAAATAAGTGTACTGAAGGCCTGGGAAGTTAACAGATCTACAGTAAGTATTACCATGGCCATGTGAAAGTCAGGCAGAGTCAGAATTTGTACCTACATCAGAAGCCCATTGCTCTTTCTAAAACCCTGTTGTACCTCTGAAGAGCCAAAGGGGCCCAAGCACAGAGGTGTTGCTAGGAGGGCTGGCATGTGCATCTTGGTATGTGGGCATCATTCCTTGGCTCTCAGGAGATCTTGAAAATGGCCCAGATCACAGCCAGCTGAGAGAAACCTCATGGAGCATGAAAAATGCTCCACAAGTCTGCCTGACAAGCTGTGTTTTCCCATTTGGCAGGTGAAATTCTCTCCAGAAAATACTGTGTTATAAAGAACTCCCTTCTTGAGAGTGTCAATAACATCTTTCATGAGGAAAGTTCTAAGGCAATCTAGATGCCAAGCATAATTAAACAAGCCCAATATTCCAGACGACACTAATAGGACCAGCCTCTTTTTAATACAGGCTGACCCAGATGAATAGATCAGCTGAGATCAATAAAAGGAAAAAGTAATTTGATATTCTTACTCATATGTGCTGTCCTTGACAGGAGGTTATTTCTCGGGGTGATATTGGAGAGGCCTCACTGGTTCAGCTTTAGGATCTGGATGACCCTCCACATTGATCCCTGTATCTTAACATCTATATAGGAGTCATTTAGCCTTTTTACAGCTAAAGCCCTGAGACAGTCAGCCTTATCCATCTTCCCTCCACCCAGCTTTCACCTTTAACAATACTCCTAGTCTCTTTTATGCTTCCTCTAGAGACTTGGACTGAAACCCAATAAAATTTAAAATTATTTCCTTCTGGTCTGGCAAATGGTCATCTTACCATCTTTGGGCTGGTTAGAGGAATATTTTCTGTTTTGTAACCATAACACTCTCAGTGATTGAGCTGATCTGATAGCTGTATTTTTGTTTTCTTGAACTGGTCTTTTGTACTTTTTCCTTGAATTGATCTTTTCTCCTCATTTTCCATGGGTCCCTGGCCTCGGAGGGCTTAAGTTGGTATGTTTGGGGAACTTACCTGAACAGTGAACCCTGGTTGCATTAGTTTGAATTAGTTTGGGCTGCATGTAACAGAAGAATGCATAATATCTGGCTGAAATTGAGACCAGTTTCTTGTCTGGAAGTAAGTGTCCAGTGTTAGAGCATCTTTCCTGTGTCATCAGAAATTTAGCCGGCTATACTTTTTAGTTACTATCTTGGAAGACTGAGGCCAGAGGATCACAGTCACTTCAGTAAAGTGACTTCTATTCTCAAGGTCATCTCATGATCCAAGATAGCTGAGAGAGCTCCAACCATCTCAACACATTCCAGGAAGCAGGAAGGAGGAAGAGCATAAATTACATTAAAACAAGCTGTGATGGACATTTGCTAAGTGAGAGGCAATCTGGATGGGTTCAGGGGGCACTCTCCTGTACTGTGCCCCTGAAATCATCCAGAGGGACTTCAAGGGTCCCCTGGAGGATATCTGAAGCCTGGGAGTCACTCTGTATTTTATGCTGATAGGGAAAAAGCCATTTAGGGCGATCATCACTAAGGGACTGGAGAAGCAGATCTCACAGGCAAGCTACAACATCCCCCGGCACGTGGCTTTTTCTCTTCCTACTCTAATCCAGAATGTGTTTCTCTTGCCTTTTAACTTTTTTCCTCTTTTTTGGTGGTCCTGGGGATTGAACCCAGGGGCACTACTGAGGTACATTCCTTTTATTTTTTTACTTTTGAGACAGGGACTCACTAAGTTTCCCAGGCTGGCCTCAAACTTGGGATCCTCCTGCCTCAGCCTTCCAAGTCACTGGGATCACAGGTTTGTGCCACTGAACCCAGTGCCTTTTAAAAGTTTCTCTCACTTCCCAATCTTATCTCACAGACATTTCTCTAACCTCCTATTCTTTAAAAAAAAAAAAATTCTTGTAGTTGTAGATGGTTAGAATGCCTTTATTTGTTTATTTTTATGTGGTGCCGAGGATCGAAACCAGTACCTCACACATACTAGGCAAGTGCTCTGCTGCTGAGCTCCAACACCAGCCCTCATCTCCCATTCTTTTAATTTTTTTTTTAGTTGTTGATAGGCCTTTATTTTATTTACTTATATATGGTGCTGAGAATTGAACCCAGTGCCTCACACATGCCAAGCAAGTGCGCTACCACTGAGCCCCAGCCCCAGCCGCTCACCTCCCAGTCTTGATAGAGCACCTTATTGTAGTCTTGAAGCAATTATAATCAGGATTATCTCAGAATCTCATCAGTCTGTCTGTAGGAATGCAGGCTAGCATTCCTCCAATTCATTTTAAAGTACCACATTTTCAGAAATGGCAGGGCAAAATGATCCCTGAAGAAAAAGAATTTTATTCCTCCTCCCCCTGCTCTTCTTTAAATTCTAACTTCTCTGATAAAGAATCTTAGAGATGGAGAGAACTTCCCTTTCCCTCACATGTTAAGAACTTCCCTACATTTAATTTAAATTTCTGAAATATGAATCAGACCCATTTTATGTCTTATCATCCTTGAAAATGGAGACATGTGGAAGTCTTATATTTTAGAAAGAAAAAAAAAAGGTACTTTGGTTAACCAGTGGGTATGGTAGACTTATTTAGATTTTTCCTCATGGGGAGAGGGTTGCAAGGAGTTACAGTATTTAAAATTTGTTCAGCAAGCAGAAGAACATGTCGGAAATACAGTGGTCCATTAAATACTGTACTCCCATCACTCAAAAACTCATAGAAATATCCATGAATGTCAAGGTCAGATCTTATAGTCCTGACAGGGATAGACAGCCTGCTTCAAGGTCAAGGGGATATAGCAGACCTAGGAATCAGGGAAAGAAATTCCATGTCTGGTCTTCTCTATTAGCAAAGAAAATTCAAATTATTCTACATCTGAAGCAACTTTGTATGAACCTAAGTTTTTAATTTTAAAAACCCTTATAATCAAATTGAAAAACAACAACAACAATCAGAACCTCAGGTCACCCAGGATGCACAGTGTAAGTGAACCTGAAGACCAATCAACAGAGTTTGCATAAAGCAAAAAAAACGGAGAGAAGAAAGAGTTTTTTTGTAATGTTTTGAACAACCAATAAATAAATAAATAAATAAAATGAGGAGAGCATAGTGGACTCTTGTTTCAATGTGGCTTGCTTCCTTATAAGGAGAGCAGGGTAAGTTTTTTATTTATTCATTTATTTTTGGGGGTACTAGGATTGAACTTAGGGCACTCAACCACTGGGCCATATCCCTAGCCCTTTTTTGTGTTTTATTTAGAGACAGGGTCTCACTAAATTGCTTAATGCCTTGCTTTTTGCACTATCCTCTTGCCTCAGCCCCCTGAGCCCCTGGTGTTACGGGCATGCTCCACCATGCCCAGCACAGGACAAATTTTGATTCAGTGTGATTTATGTCATTCTATGACTATCTGCTTTCCTGCTGAGTTAATGTTTGTGGGGAAACATTTTAATTCTTGTCCCTTTCACTTTAGATATGTCCTGTGGGAATTTCCTAGCGGTTTCCACTGTGGTTCCATTTAATTCGAGAAAAGGACACAACCCTGATGTGAATCTTCAGCAGGGCAACTTCAGTAGTGTAGAGAATGGTGCTGCTGTGCTTCTCCATGCCCAACCCCTCAGCTGCTAATGTCCCAGTGTTACATGCACAGGCACTGTGTGTTCAATACCATAGAATACAGTTGGGTTTTTCTGCTGCATGTGTAATGCCAGATTAGTGGGACCCCAATAGACCTCCAGGAGCCGAATCTGATGCAATCACACAAGAGTCTTTATTGCAAACTCGAGCCTGACTCACAATCATTTCCAACGCAGCAGTCCGGAGGAGTGAGCCCCGGTCTTTTGTTCAGTGAGATTTTATAGGTTTTTGGGGGGATACTCTATGCATCACAACATCACACAGCAAATCATTACATACCGTGGGAAAATCAAACAACAACTCTTAACATTGATCAGCACATTCACTGGCGGGGAACAAGTTGGGTAAGGGTGATTAGTTAGTTCAAGAGGGGGATTCGTTTGAACTGATGGGTTTAATCCGTGAGGGGTGTTCGTGCTGAACTACATGGTTTCCCAACATGTTATCAACCACCATAAACTACTGGGGGATCATCTGGCATCCCAGGTATTTTCCCTGTCTCATGCTGATTGGTGGTTGCTAGGGGGTTGCTATGGGTCCTAACCTAGCCTGACTGAGTCAAGGACACCTGGCTCCTGCAGATCTCTCCCTATTTACAAACAACTCAGCAGGGTGGCTATCTGCCTATGAGTATTCTGTGGGTTTTTCCAAGGACAAGGGTCACGCCCCCTCCCTCTGGACAGGCCTTGAGGTAGAAGCTGTAGTCACATCCGTTTCTCACATGAATCTCATATCTTGTGGAAAACAAAAATGGCACTAGCTTTTATAATTGTCATGAATTGGTTTTAGCAGACATCTTTCTACCTGCATGGAGATCTGAGTTCCTAACCTGGTGTTTTTCAGGTCAACCTGAAGGACTCACCTCACACAGGGCACATCTAGTGGGGATCAACTCCCTGGGTTGTTGTTTATCTGGTGCTGTGGTTGGAATGTGTGTCTCTCCAAGTACCTGTTGACACTTCAATCTCAGTATAACGGCATTGAGAGATGAGCCTTGAGGAGGTGGTTAGACTGTGAGGCTCCAGCCCTAGGGATGGAATGTGTATCTAAAAAGTGCTTTTCCTACATGGGCAAGGACCTGGTTCATAACCCAGCTCCCGCCCTCCCCCACAAACACACAATTATAATTATCAAGCTGGGCATGATGGCATATGGCAGTATTTTTTTTATTTTTATTTTTTGGTCCTGGGGACTGAACCCAGGTGTGCTTACCTCTGAGCCACATCTCCAGACTTTTTATATATATTTTATTAGAGACAGGTTTCGCTGAGTTGCTAAGTGCCTGCTGAGGGTGCATTTGTACTCATGATTCTCCTGCCTCAGCCTCTCGAGCTTTTGGGTTACAAGCATGAGCCACCTCTCCCGGCTGTATGGCAGTGTTTTGATGAGCTTTTCCATCCCAGTGGTCATGAAACCCAATAAGAACAACTTAGAGGAGGAAACATTTACCTGGGGATCATGGATCAGATCAAAGATGGCCAACTCAATTTCTCTGGGCCCAAGGTGAGTCAGCCCATCATGGAGGAAGAGCCCAGCAGAGGAAAGCTGCTCACTGGAGGGCGGCAAAGAGGCAGAGGGAGAGCCAGAGACAGAAAGAGGGTGGGGCAAGGGTCACAGGGAGGAGGCACCCTTCCAGGGCATGGTCCCAGTGACCCACCTCCTTCAGCCATGTCCTTCCTGCCTACAAGTAATCAGTCAGAAAGTCCATTCAATATAGATGACTGATAAGGTTATAGCTCTCCTAATTCCACTGTTTCACTTCTAAATATTCCAGTACTAGCACCAGAACCTGTGCAGGGGCCACCTCACATCTAAGCCACAACAGGCTGTATGTATATTGCTCTTGGCTTGGGACACAGAGGCCAGAAGATCACACATTGAAGCCCAACCTGAGCAATTTAGGGAGACACTGTCTTAAAACAACAACAACAACAACAACAACCAAACATAAAAATAAAAAGGAAATTTGGGGGATTAGGGAAGTACCTCTCAGCTGTAGAACACTTTCCTGACATGCCTGAGGCCCTGGTTCAGTGGTGAAAGACAAAAAAACAAATAAAAAGCTCAGTATGAGAGAAAAAAGGAATTTATTGGTTTCTTTGGGTATAGCTGGAACCAGTAGATCAAACTCTATTGTTTAAGTTTTTCCCTCCCTCTGCTCTCCCCCATTCTGTAGGACTTGCCTTGTCTTCAGGCTGCCTATAGGCTTCCTTATGTCACAGAGAAGAGGTCACGGGGCAGCCTCAGCTTGCTAGCTTAATATGCATATCATAGAAAAGACTCTAATCCTGCGGGGGTCACACATTCTCTCTGCAACAATCACTGAGGCCAGAGGTGGTGTACCATAATCAGCCTGGATCATGTGTCTACTACCGAGGATGGAAGGAACAGGATACCATCAGGTACACTCCAACTGACCATACGGAGTGGAGAAGGGACGCTTCCCCCAAGGAACTGATGCCAGTTGACTCAACATGTTCAGGCAAATACCCAGCAAATCCTTACATTCAAACATCACAGAATGAGCAGGTACGTTCTCTACAACAGGATTCTGTAGGCAGGCAGGGTTTGTTATTCTTGGACTAGATGGTCTCTAACATCCTATTTTATGACTTCAAGCTGTGCTTGAAACATATTTTCTAGTAAAAGGATTTTTCTGAATAATTCCTCGTATGCCAAGGGTTGATGGAGGAGATATTTAAGTTGTTTGGTGACCCTTAAAGCACACTTAACCTGAGAGGCGGGTCTCTGTGGAGCAGTGTCACTTTTGGTGGCCTACCCTGAACCCTCCTGGAAAAGTTCCTCCCACAGGCTGCTGAGGACCCTGTTCCCAGCCTCTTAGACCCCAGACCATTGATTGGGGCCCCGATTGACATCACTTGGCCACAAGATGACTTGAACTTCTCAGAAGCTATCTTAGGAATTAGAAGTAAGATACAGAGAGGAAAATCCAGTGCCTTGTGGTTCTGTGGCAAATGGTTCTGGAGAGATGGAGCATAGCCTCCATTTCTTGTATAAGTAAGCAAGGGGGAGGCTGGTCGAGAAGGAATAAAATATGTTGAAATAGACACCTATATGATAAGACCTGTGGTGTTTTGAAAGAAAAGGGGAGGGGAGTGCGCTGTGGCTATCTGTCTATTCAGCCATGTAAAACCCTGGGCTGTGCCCACGGAAGGCTACTCTGAAAATTTATCTGTGTCTCCCAGATTCAGGTGTGAGGAAAAGTCATCCTTCTAATGGTGACCCTAGGGATGGGGGTTCTCAAGGCTGTGGATGTCCTGAGAGGTACACTATAGACTTGAGGAGTGAATTGAGCTCAGTGCTGTTGGTACCAGACGGAGTGTGAGAACGCAGTGGGCCATGAGGCTTGCACGGAGGAGGAAAGTTGAATGAGCTGGACACGATGGGGCTGGAATGAGAGGGAGGGGAGAAGGACCCCTCAGTGTCATAGGAGAAGTCAGCCGAAGAGTGAAGCACTTCTAGCACAAGAGAAGGAACTAGGGACTGTCTACCAGATGCATGATTTTTCTATTACTCTGCTGTTAGGATAAATTCTGCCATTGCAGAAAGATTTGGAAAACAAGGTATGCCAACTCTGTGGAGGCAGAGTGGCCTGTGAGCAGGTAACTGTGATTCTCAGTCACTGGCAAGTTGGCTTGTTCATGGTCCCTTAATTTGCCTCTGACCATCAAATCACCAGGGTGCAGGAACCATCTTCACAGGTAAACATCTACCTGTCCTACAGATCTCTTTGTAGAGAAAAAAAAAAAAAAACACATTTGGAAAGGGCATTCAGCTTATTGCAAATGAGGAAATGGAATCTGGGTTACCTGGCCCTATGTTTTTGTGTTTGGTCATTAGTTATGATTCTGGTTGGCACTAATGGAAACCACTTCACTTACAAAATTTATTCCACAAATATTATTGAGAGTGCTTGGCTCTGTAGTTCTAGGGTAAAGACCAATATAAACAAGAAAACCCCAACCAAATAAATCCATAATTATAAGATGTCATTAAATCTACAAAGAATAAGAACAGGATATTGTGATAAAAATAGAAGGGTGGAGAGGAAGAACAAGGTTTAGACAGGGAGGCTAGGTAAGGTCTCTGAAATATACACATTTAAGCTAAAACCTAAAAGATAAGGAGGTGCTATTTGGGGGAAGGGGACTTTAGGTCATGGGAATACCTTGTACTATGGCTGTAAGAAGGAAAACACATGGGTCAGGGCTTAATGAGCAAGGAGAGTAGAAGCCAGAAATTATAATTGAAAGGGGGCCCATATCACATGAAGTCTTAAAGATTGCTTCATAACAAAACACCCCAAAAGTTGGAGGATTAAAATAACATTATCCTGAAGTTTCTGTGGGCCAGGAGTTTGGGAGCTGCTTAGCTGAATACTCTCTGGCTTAGTTTCTCATTAGCTTTTAGCCAAATCTGAAGGCTTGACTGGGGCTGGAGGATCCACTTCAAGATGGAAGGTTCATGTGTCTGACAAGAGGCCCTGGTGCCTCTCAACTTGGCCTCTCCATAACCCATCCTCAGGACATGGCTACTGGGTCACTTCAGAGTAGGTGAGGTACAAGACAGCAAGGTGGAATGGCAGTACCTTTTATGAAATAGCATCAGAAGTCATACCATCAATTTCATCAATTCTAATTTTGTTAGTCTAGCCCACATATGGGCGGAGGAAATTAGTCTTCATCTTAGTCTTCACCATTTAAAGGAAAGAGAGTCAAAGAATGTGTGGATACATTTTAAAAGCATCACCTAGGCCCTGGGAAGAGGCTGCTAATGCAGAAGCAAGGGCTCTGTTAGATTAGAAGGCTACAGGGTCTCAGGTAACCCTAGGGCAGGCACAATTGAAGCAGGACTTCAGTAAGGAATGGACCCAGGGACTGGGGTGCAGTCAGAACACTTTGCCCTTTACCTCTGGTTCTTTCCGCCTATTATTTTCTTTTCTCTTCAGGTTGACTTTTTTGCTTCCCCTGTCCACATGGCAGCATATGTCCCCCACCCTCACTGCTTGCTCCTGAGCTCTCAACACATACACAGACCAAGTTCTTGGATTCAATTCCAATTTCCTGCGACAGAGATTTGGATTGGTCAGATGTTGGTTAGATTTTCCTCTCAGGCCCAACCATCTGTGGCCAGGGTGGTGGGATGTATAGAACAAACGTGGCTTCCAGTGGCCCCCTCTGTGGGAGGGAGTAAAGATGGGAATTTCCTGAGCAAGGGAGTGCTGATCAGCACTTAGTGTGTCTACTTTAACCTTGTCACTTTGTCATTTCATTGCTTACAGACAATAGATTTTCTACAGGTAGTGTTTCTATCAATTGACGTGAACAAGACTTTGATCACAGGAATTTTGAAAGTGTAGTAGATCTTGCTTGTTAAAATAGCCCCAAGAAAGGACTCATGAAGCATTTTATGGGGTGCTTTTGGAGACTATTAAATAAAATGGTTTAGTCATAAAACAGTTGGAGTTAATCAGTTGAATAAAAATATGAGGCTTGTTTCAGTGAGCTGGCTAGTCTAAGTCTTATTAAAATTAGAAACAGGAGCCCAATACTAGCTGTGAGACAGGGCATGAACAAAGATCTCAGTAAACATATCAAAGCGGTTCCCAGGGCAACCTACCAGTGAAAGGCAGAAGCTTTTATTTTGGAATAGCTGCTGCAGAAAATGAGGGCATCAAAGACTAAGTCCTGATGCTGTAATTGTGGCTGCTTTCAGACAAGGACTTCCATTTCTCTGGCAGGGAGATCAGGACAGTGGGCAGTTTTGTTGACTATATCTATAGTTGCAGGAAGGTAATGTGACAAGGTGCAGCCTGTGACATCAGACTCAGAAATCACTTGACTCTCCCCAAATGCCTTCCCCTCACCCCTGACTGAGGTACTTTAAGATGGGGAGAAAATCATTTATTCCTGAGAAGTGATTTGACAGAGCAATTGTCACTGGGAAGGGTAACACATGGATTGGCATTATAGAAGCAGGCTTTGCTCTGATGTGCTCTGAATGTCTAACGATGAGTGGAGGGAGATACTGGGAGAAAGAGGTTACTGGGACTGAAAGCAATCTTTAGGCACTGAGCACCGTGGCCTGGGGCAACGCGAAGGAGGAAATATGTTTCTCTGCACAACATGTCTGAAGAAGGCCTACTGTGGCTTTGTTCAAAAAGAAAAAAAAATAGAGAGGCAATATTGCTTTTCAGTACTTAAATGTAGAAATCTCTTAATGGGTCTCATCTACAGAAAATAAAGATTTCCTGAGAAGTGGGATGTAGTAATAAATTCTAGTCCAGGATCAGATTGCTGAAAGGAAGCGGAAGTGGATTTGGGCAGATTCAGAAGATAGAGCTGGGTTTGTTTTAAGGTAGGGAAGGGAAGCTGATCTAATTTGAGTCATCTTTGCAGCTTATTGTATTTTCATGTTATAAACCAAATCTCAGAAATCTTCCCTTTAATTTCACTTGTTTTTCTAATACCACTCATGAGCCGAGGCAACCCATCTAATTAAGTGTACTTGTATAAGCAGGTGTTCCCATTAGAGAAATAAAAATCAATGGAAGATAGTGTTAATTTTCACAGCCAACAATATTGGCCCATATTATTGGACCATTATATACTTAGTTTGCTGTCTATTTATCTATTGGTTACTTTTTTTTTAAAAAAAATGATAGCATCAAGTGTAATTATCAAGTAATCTTCAGGGCATAAAAAGGAGCTTCATTCAACTCCTCGGTAATAACAGTCATTACTGTACTCTCTAAAAACAATTGGCTAGTTACTTGCATCTTCCAAAGAGTTCCCCAATCTGGAAAACTGCAAATTACAGAGTAATGATTATTGAGGTTCTGTGGTAACTCCTGTCATAATTTCAGTGCAATTGGTAGAGCATGAATAACTATGAATTATGTCATATATACAACTTATTTTCAGGGAACTCACATAGTTATTTGTGATATGCATAATAAAGCAAAACCTAAATTGAATGTTAATCTTAATAAAAGTCACTTTTATACCTCATTTTCATATGAATGGATACCATCTGTTTTAAGGTGCTAGCAGGGAGTAAAGTGAATTTGAACTTAAAAATCAATTTATTTGTAGTTTTCCAACTTTTCAAATTTAATGCTGAAAGCTCATGAATGACACAAGAAACTTTGATACAGTATTATTTTCTAGGGCAGTGGGTTATCAAAGACAGTAGCAGACAGTTAATATTAGGACTCTCGCCCCCCCATACTAAGCAAAGAAAGATCTTGGGATTCTAGTTTTTAGTTTGCAGATTTTTGGGTCATTGTCCAGGTTTAGGATCATTAGTAGCAAACCCTCACACTAGAGACTGACCACAGTAGTTTGCTTGTGAGGTTATCCCAGGAAGCCCTGTGGAGGTGGTAGGGAGTGGGGAAGTGTGTCAGAAGGGAAAGGAAGTGAATAACATGTTACCACCTTGGGCAACTAGAGTTTGAAGCCAGTGGGAATCTAGAGTCAGTGAGGAACATATTTTAGAGTTATCCCAAGTAGAAAGCAAGGAAGTCAGGACATTTAGCCATCAGCACCTCTTCCAGCGATGGCTAGGAATCCTTTAGGGGCGTTCAGTCTCCAGGCTTGCTCTTAGAGTGGGCAGAGTGGGAAATGAAGGTTGAGAGTTCTTCCTCAGACAGAGAATCTCATTCTCCAAAACACCCCAATCTCAGCATTGTTCATAGGTGGCAGACTTTTTACTGAAGTTGTTTGATAATGGAAAGGATTTACAGAATAGAATATTTAAAATGGATGTTAAACATTGCTATTCTTTTTTAAAAATGTGTTCTTTCTAGATGTATATGACAGTACAGTATATTTTGACATATTATACATACATAGAATAACTTGTTCTAATTAGGATCCCATTATTGTGGTTGTATACAATGTGAAGTTACATTGGTTGTATATTCATATATAAGGATAGGAAAGATATGTCTGATTCATTTTATAAACATTGATACACTTAAAGGTCCTTGCTATCCTTCCCCAGGGAATTTATCCCAGCTGTGCTTCTTCTTATCATTTATTATAAGGTTTAATTGTGTCCTCCCCCCAAATGGTATGTTGAACACCTAACCCCCAGTCCCTCAGAGAGCAACCTTATTCAGAGATAAGATCTTCTTATGGGTAATCAAATTCAAATGGGGTCATTAGAGCTGATCCTAATTTGATATGACTAATGTCCTCATAAGAAGGGGAATTGGACATAGAGACAGATACACTAGAGGAAAGACCATAGAAGAGACAAAGGACAAGATGGCCATCTACAAGTCAAGGAGAGAGGACTCTTCACATCCCTCAAGAGGAATCAACCTCATCAACACCTTGATCTTGGACTTCTAGCCTCCAGAAACGTGAAACAATAAATTTCTGTGGTTAAAACCATTCCATTTGTGGCACTTTGTTTTGGAAGCTTACTTGTTGGTAACCAATATCATCCATTAGGCTGTTTTTCTAAGGGAAAAAGTCTCTCCCTACCAAATTCCTCAAATTGCAGGTAGTTTTTAAAATAACTTTCCTCCTTTTCTGTTATATTTGGTTTTGTCACATTTAAATATTCCTGTGCTTGGCTTGGATATAAACATAAACTGGTTACAAAGAAATGTCTTTTATTCTTCCTGGAACAATTTCCCAGTGACTCAAGACTTTGACCTTCAAAATAGAACACGCTGCCTTTCACATTTTGTAGAGGTATTCAGTATGAGTTGAGTCTCTTGGGAGAGACAACAGCTCTATGCCTGGGATGCTAGGAATTGTGGCCACTGTGTGGTCTCTAAAGAGATAGAATAAATTTTTCTGGGCACTGATCAATAATCTGTAGTTTAAGAAAATCCAGGAACATATTTTTGGCAAGGTATGGATCATAGAGCTGGCTCTATAATGACTCCTGCCGGCTGAACTTGGATGAAATATTTAGCTGCACATAGAATAAACTGAATCAGCATTGCAAAGATGAAAGGCATGCATAAGCTGTATTTCCTTTGTAGATACACTATCTAAAAATTTTGAGATAAACAAAATAGTTATTCATGTTTTAAATCCATAAGAGAAGTTGGTTTTTGAAGGGCTTCATCTCTGAATACTATTATGCACAGGGTGTGACTCATAATAAGTGAATAATATATATTTGTTAGACGAAAGAATGAATGAATTATGTTACGTGAAAAATCATTTTCATGGAAGACAATCAAATTGGTTTACTATAGCAATTCAGAAAGTTCCTGGAGAACTCTTAGTCAAACTTCCCACCCAGTGCAGAACCCTGTAAGGCAGCCCACTCCCTGTAAGGAGTGGGAGGAGGGACAGCATCTCACTCCAGGGAATGAATGGCAGTGGAGGGTTTCAAGTAAAGTGTGTATTCTGGAGCTAGACTGCCTGGATTGAATTGATTCTGACACTCAAGAGCTTGTGACCTTGAACAAGTTACTTAAACTTGGTACCACCCAGTCTCTTCATCTATTAACTATCTATAATAATGGTACCAACCTTCTAAGTTTCTGTGAGGGGTGAATGAGCTCATACATGTCACAAGTTAGGCAACACTCAGTGGCAATGATCACATTTCATCATGTATTGAGTTGTTGTGTTCTTTTCTGTAACTTTGCTTGCCCTGACTTCGGTTCTGCTTTCTGGAACTACCAACATCATCAAATAGCAGTCATTATTCTCTCCCCCTTCTCAAGTCAGGTCCAAATGAAACATCCCCAGTGGCACCTTATAAAAGCACATTCCCATCCAGGTGCTCCTTGCTGAACTTTGTCAATATTGACTTACTAGCCACTCCTTCCCAGGCCATTACCAATGGCTCTCTAGATGTGGCCCAAGCAGGCTGGAAGACAATGAGGCTATTATCATCCTATTTTGGACAATATACTTCGATACATCTAGCCACAGATTTCAGTAAGTGCTCTGGAAGCCAAGTTGCTTTGGAAACTCAGTCACTAAAATCTCTCATTATTCTTATTTTTCTTTTAACTTGTACATCTTTAAGTCTCATCATCCTCATTCTGTGTTAATATAGCTGATGCATTTCAATGTTAGTGTGAGTCTACATACTAGTCTTGTTTCTTTTTCATATCATGTGTAATTAGGGAGGAGGAGGGAAAAGAGGAAGGAAGGAAGGAAGGAAGGAAGGAAGGAAGGAAGGAAGGAAGGAAGGAAGGAAGTTGTTTGTGTTGACAATTTTCATATTTTTTTTACAGTTGAAACAGATGTTGAGTGAGACTATTTGTGGTGCCCAGGAATTGGCGACTGGAGTTCAAAGATGAGGACAAAGAAATGTTAAGTACCTCATGTTTTAAAGAGATCCATCAACCGCTGGGCTAGATCCCTTTCTTGGCTGTATTAAACTGTGCCTTAACTGGCTCTTTTACTGGCATCTATCACTCAGTCCTGGTCTCCACCCATTTCATGTCCTGTGAGCCATGCAGTAATTTTTCATGGAGTGATTTTAACTTTAGCACTGCTTTAGTGAAGTGGGGAGGGAAGGGAATGCCCTTCCTCTTCCAAGCTAGATAGTGGGAGAAGAATTTCAGGAGATCCACTCACAGAGAGTGGGAAACTTGAAAAAGGGAGAGTTCGGTATTTTGCTGTCTTACTGGATGTCTGGTTAGGCAGTAGACATGTGAATTTGTCCTGTACCTTTCTGAGCAGAACAAATGAGGATTGGGGCATGATAGCAGGGCCAAGAGAAGAGGGCACCAGCAGAAGGATTCATTCTCATTGGTTGATGTGGCAAGGACTCCTCATGTCAAATGGACCTTGAAGGGGTAAATGAAGTTGAACCATGAGGACTGACAGAGGCCTGAGAGAGGTTGGGAGAAGCTGAGCCATGCTGGAATGCCCATGTGGGCAACTGTGCAGCTCCAGCCTTAAGCCAGTAAAGATGCATGTCCCTTTCCCTCTCCCCCCCCCACCATGCTGCCTCCCCCAGAGGAGCTACAGCCCACAGGAGAAAAGGGAATGTGATGTTGCAGAGAAGGTGCATAGAGAGATGGGGAGGAGGAGTGAAAGAGCATCCATGTCTTCTCCTCCACTTGAGCTTCCCTGAGTACCAGCCATCAGATGATGATGGAAGGGATGCTGTCAATCCAATATGTTGGAACTTTAGATTAGGTGGATTTTTAATAACTAAAAATAACCAAAAGATTGAAGAAATTACCTATGATACTGTTAGAGGACCTTTAATCCAATGGGCAGTGAGATATATTTTAGCAGTGGTTGGAGGAAAATAGGATCATGTCAAGTTTGGATTCATTGAGTCAAGAGTGCTTAATAAAATGGTTATACCACGTGACTTTTGGGTGACCTGCTGCTCCAGCTAACTCATTTGGTCTTGGAATTAGTTTTCTGTTGCTATATTATGGAGTCTCATGAACATAGCAGCTTGCAACACACCCATTTATTGTCTCACAGTTCTGAAGTTCAGAAGCTTGGGTGTGCTTGGCTGGACTCTTCGGAGTTTCATGCTCAAGATGTTGGCTAGGCTGGGTTCCCATTTGGAGGCTCTGGGAAAGAAAGACTTCCTAGATTATTCAGGCTGTTGATAGAGTTTTCTTGCAACTATAGGTCCAAGGTCCCTGTTTCCTTGCTGGGGTGTCAGTTGGTGGCCACTAGCGTTTCTTCTTACATGATCCCCTCCATGTTCAAAACAGCCATGGTGTCCTGATTCTCCCTTTGCCACATCTCTCCAAGTTCTGCTTTTAAGGGCTCAGGTGATTGCAGTGGACCTACCTGGATGGTCCAGACTAGACTCCCTATGTTAAGGTCAACTGATTGGTCACCTTGCTGGTGAGACTATGGACAGATGACTGGACATCGAGTAGTTATGGGAGACTAGAAAGAAACCATTCCTGAGAATGGAGGCCATGCCTATTGCAACACAACAGAAGGTGCCTGGATCCCTAAGGACTTTATGGAGTGCAGATAGCAGAGCAGCACTGGACAGCTCATTTCTTGACTTTTTCCCATAAGAAATACATTTCTTTTTAAAGTTGCTCATGTCCTGCCCCCCTGCTCCTACACCTCATGTCAATCTTAATGGATTTATTCCTTTAGCCATAGCTCAATCACAAACTGAACAATTCCTCATGCGTTTGCTAGATGAAATTCCCAGGGGAAAAACAGATCTGCCTAGCTCTGTCTTTTAATACCAACAACAGACATGGCCGGTTTCCACCAGAGGGTTTTATTCCCTTTTTATTGTATAGTAGGGGTCCAGGCTGAGGCTGCATCTCCTGGTGTACCTTGTACATAGGAGTACCACTTGTGAACCAAAGGCCTTTAAGAAAGTCCTCTTCTTACTTCTCCTTCCTTCATTCCCTGTGTGCCAGCTGGGGGATGACTGGAGGTCACAGGGGATGGTGGAGTCATTATATGGGAGACTGGGATCCTGAATCACCAAGTAGAAAACTGCCTGCCAAAATTTGTAATGTGAAAGAGAAATAAGCACCCTTGCATTAAGCACCTGCAATTTAGAGATTGGTAGCTTATAGCAGTTATCATTTCTTAATACTATGCAAATCTATGTATCTGGTCCCCCTCCCTGCCTATTAACTCCAACTGTTAAAATATATCTCACTGCCCATTGGATGAGAGGTCCTCTAACAGTATCATGGGTAATTTCTTCAACATTATGGTCATTTTCAGTTACTAAAAATCCACCTAATCTAAAGTTCCAACATCATATTGGATTGACAGCATCCCTTCCATCATCATCTGATGGCTGCCTATGGATTGGCAGCCTGTAGTTGACTGGGTAACTGTTCAAGAGTATCTGGTTCCCTCCTGAAGAAGGCTTGTACTTTGTTACTTCATACCTTCATCAAGATATCCGAGGCAGGACTAACCTCTTTGAAGGGATTGTGGGCACATAGATAGAGGGTTCCTGTTTGTTGCTTCACTATTGCTTTATCTCTGACCACTGGCACTCTTCATGGTCTTTTGCAAAGGACTGAGCAACCATATTATTTAGGAATCTTTTGATTGTATCATAAATTTATTTCAGGTTTGTTGAAATATTCCGTATTTTCAGACTCCCACAGACCCCTAAAGTCTTCTTCAGGCCCAGAATCCACACATAGAGGTACAAAATACAGTAGAGATTAGAGGACAGATATTCCCCACCTACAATAAACTCGACACTGATTTCAGTTGGCTGGTGTTACTGTCTTGAATAATTACCTTCTAAATGTCAGAGCTGTTCTAAGCAACAGTGAGTTCCAACCTGCCTCCTCAGATGCCAGAAGTTCCAGGATCCTTGCTTGTTGCTGTCCACAGGCAGCTGTAACCCTGATCTTCTGGTTTCAGTCTCCTGGCTTGAGTCTAACAGTCACAGACTTCCCTTTGCTTTGTCCACCACTTGGGGATCCCTGGCATTCCTAGGCCATTGCCAGAATCCCTGATCAGCCTCTTTCCCAGTGTGATGGGCAGCCTTTAAGAGGTGAAAACATCCTTTATGCTCCTGCATTTGGTAGGTGAAGCAAGGTAGGGATTCAATGTCAACCCTGGCAGGCAGGTTCTAGCTGCGGATGAGCAGCTTGTCCACTAGGTGGCACCTGTGGAGGCTGGGGAGAGACAATGAGGGCTTTTCTGTTAAAAAAGCACAAAGGAAGGGTTCTGCTTTTCTTTTCCCTTTCTATTTATTCCATCCACCACCATCACCACCCCAACCCCACTCCTAAAAGTAACATTAAAACAAGGCACCTTTCTACTTCTCCCTCCCAGGAGGGTTCCAGCTCCTCTCAGGCACCTCTGGCTAGAGCAAGGCAAGAGGCTATTCTTTCATTTAATGTCTGAAACCATGGCCCAACCAGTTTGCTCTAAAGTTGTAATTGAAGCCCACTGAGCGCCCTAACCCTCACCTCATTCCATTCCTTCCTTCCAGCTGATTTTCTCCCAAGGCCCTGCAATTAAGAAGTGTGGCCCCAGGCTTCCCTTTCTACTCTTCTTCTTCTTTGTCCTCCTCTTTGTCTCTTTCTTTCTTTCAAGTCTTCTCCATTTTCAACCTACTTTGGACGGAAGAAAGTGGGGGAAAAAAATCTCTCTTATCCACTAAGTGGGAGTTGACGACAGCAGCAATGTGGTGCATGAGGGTCCGCGTGGGCAGAGGTGTGATTTGGCCTGAGAGGTTACATCGATTTGCTCCAACAAAATGAAACTGAAGCTATGCCAATAAAAGACCTTGGCATTTCCAAGGAATTCAGAGAAGTTTGAGGATTGAAAGTGAGTTTTTAGATCAACTTGAGGGGAAGAAAGAAGTTGGAATTTGGTCTCTGAGTTCCTTTGCCCAGGCCATATCTGCATGGGAGTAGAAATATGGTCACTGCATTAGTAGCAAAACCCTATTTCTTTGGGGCTACTCTCAAGTGTTATTTGGGGGAGATCCAGGCCTGCTCAAATTCTTTCTAGCTAGTTCAGAAGGCCCAGGTGAGGAAGTGAGGGAGATACAGAAAGGCTTAGGCAGTCAGGGCAAGATGGTGAGTGAGGGGTTTGGGGGCAGGGCCAGAACAAGGAGCACGGAGAGGGTCTTCTGATGAGGTCAACTTCCTGGTTGACAAAAGTGCTCATGAATATAAGCAGGGACCCAATCAGTCAGACGCTTCTGTACTTGTGCTTCTAAGTAGGAGATCCAATAGAAAAAAAAATACAGACACATGGACAGAGGGGGCACCAATCAATAATAGTGAGGAGAGCATGAACAGGGGAGGAGATAAAGAAAGGAGAAAATTCCAGAGACCATAAAAAGAACAGCCCAAAACTCCTCCCCTGGATTCTCAGCTCTGGGGCCCCTTCTCTTCAGGGAAATCTATCTCTGTAACTCCATTGCTTTTGCAATAAATCTACTTCTTGCTTGTTATCTCTGTGTCCTGTTCTTCAATTCTTTGCTGAATGGAGACAATGAACCCAGCACCCCTAGACGGTAACAGAAGTATCCCCTTAAATGCACGGGAATTCACCCACCTAGGCTGGGCTGCAATTCTGACAAGGTACACTCAGTGGCTCCCAGTCAGCCATGGCATGGAACATGCTCTCTGGGTCTGCAAGCATGCTCCAAACATCACTAGTAAGGAAGGACCCCCCTACAGCCTGGCATGATGGAGCCTTTTCCTTGATGGGACCTCATACAGTTTCCTTTTGCTCCCTCCTCCCAACATGCAAGTATGTAAGAAACCTAGGCAAAGTCCTTTGTCTTTGTTTGCTCATAAAATGACCGAGTCTGCTTTGTGCCCCTTTCTTAGGTTTTGTTCTCTGAAGCTGTTGGGGAAATCTCTTCTGCTCCTAGGAAAGACAACGCAGCCCGAATACTACCAGGGGAAAATGCTTGTGCTTATTCTGCCATTATTGCAAATTAGTTGTGAACATCTTGAACAAGCCTAACAGAGTGGGGTAAACCACGATCTGGTTTTGTCTTCCAGTCTCTGGTTTCAGTTATTGAATCTCTCTTTCTCATCAGTTAGTGGACCCTTGGTGTTAACTTAGATTCTATAACCTCCTGATCACTCTTGATTATTAAAGATGTTCCAACTTTACAAAGTTCTCTGTTTTCCATCTTGCTAGGCTTATGCTGACGTGAAGTGGTAGAGGCAGCCTGCAGACTGCTCTATTCCTCTTCCTTTATTGCCCACAGGGTGGGGTGGGGGAAGCTTGCATCTCCTCTGGGATGTCTCCTTTCCAGCCTCCAGATGCTCTGGGTGTTGAGCCCCAACTTATGACCCTGACAAATACCTTCTCTCTTCTCTGAGAAGGTCTTGGGGTTGTGTTTAACTTGCTATAGTTAAAAGGGCCAGCTCTGACCCCCCAGTAATCCATAAGTGATCCAAAGGTTGGCAGTTGTCTTTAGAATGTGGAGTACTTACCACTTTTGTGTCTCCAGTGATGGATCCCAAGTATCAATTTGGGGAAAAGAGAAAAACCTCACTCATTAATCTGCTCCAGAATATAAAACCATTGCTCACATACTCTTCTGTTCCCCCACACCCATATTTTGAGGACCAGGGGCACAAGAAGAGCACAAGATAACTCACCACACCATGTCCTCCTGCCAGCAGATATGCCTGCTGTTTCTCTACTCACATCGGCTAGAGTGACTAGGTGGGCTCCATCATGGCCACGTTGTCCTGGCATGGGTACACCTGATTCTCTTCCCTTTAGGCCTAAAATTATATTTATGGGTGGAATAAAACATCCTCAAAAGTTAAGTACTTTGGGGCTGGGAATACAATTCAGTTGGTAGAGTGCTTGCCTCGCATGTACAAGGCCCTGGGTTCAATCCCCAGAAACACACACACACACACACACACACACATAAATAAAAGCCCCCTGTTTCAAAAGAAAAAAGTTGGGGCTGGATTGTGGCTTAGTGGTAGAGCGCTCGCCTAGCACGCGTGAGTCGCTGGGTTCGATCCCCAGCATCACATAAAAATAAATAAAGTAAAGGTATTGTGTCCAAGTACAACTAAAGAAACATTTTAAACAAAAGTTAAAAAAAAAAAAGGTTAACTACTTTGAAACCACCATCATTAAACTCTTTGCTTTTGCCAAACTTAATCCACTAACTTGAGTTCCTGGCAGAAGGCTTGGCCCTTTCCACAAAGCCATTGGCACTCTCCCCACACATCCCCATTGTGGATTCCACTATGTTATGTGCCTCCAAATATCATCTTGCGCTCTAAATTTCTCAGGTTATAGTGAAACAACTTTCCTTCTCACTAACCCCTTTTCATAGATCTCTGACACTAGTTCTTAAGAATAATCTAAGGTCTTTGTCTATAAAAAATACTCTCAGCAGGATATTTCCAGCTCAACTTAACAGATTTCCTGTTCACACCTTCTCACTGTCCGTGGACCATCAGTTTTGCCTTTTCCTCAGATGAGGTTTGTGTCAGAAGGTACCTTGGCCCCTGTGCGCACTTATTTATGTTGGATGCTACCTGTAGGTTCTTTTTTTTTCTTTTTAAAAAATATTTTTAGATGTTAATGAACTTTTATTTTATGCATTTATTTATATGTGGTGCTGAGAATCAAACCCAGTGCCTCACACATGCTAGGCAAGTGCTCTACCACTAGCCACAGCCCCAACCCTACCCATAGGTTCTTAAGGTAGACTGAGCAATAGTCCCTAAAGATGCCCATACCATTGCCCCTGGGACTTATGAATATGTTACCTTCCATGGCAAAAATGACTTTGAGACGGGAAGATTATCTGGATTATCTGGGTGAGCCCAATGTAAACGTCAGGGTCCTTATAAAGGAAAGAGGGAAGTAGGAGAGTCAGAGATGGAGATGTGAGATGGAGCCCTGAGTCAAGGCATGTGGCAGACTCTGGAAGCTGGAAAAAGAATGAGGTCTCCCCTAGAACCTGCAGAAGGAGCACAGCTCTGCCAACACCTTGACTTTAGGGAGGAAAATCCATTATGGATAATGAGAAACCAGGAAAAAGAGTCTTGAAGTGGTTTTGTTGGAATATTAAAGCAACCTAGCATACCATGTTTATTACAAAAAATTTCATTCTTTAGCTCCAAACATAGTGAGATACCCTTTATTAATTTGCTTTACATCATTTTCTCAGGTCAAAGGGTTTGTTACTGGCAGGTAAATGATGCATGTATTTGGTTTCCTTTATGTGTAAAAGATAACAGAATCCTATAATGCCTAGATGGTAGGACTGGAATGGTGCTGTTAACTCCTAGTTACCTTTCTCATCCTCAAGACAGCACATCACTGTGCTTTCAAACCAGCCTCACAAATGAAGCCTGGGAAGCAAAGTTACAGAGCTTTTTCTACAAGAGGGGCCATTAACAGGCTTCAATAAAGAAAAGTTCAAACACATGCAGATCAAGGAAAAAGAAAATGACCTAAATGGAAGGTCTGAGATGTAAGAAGGAACCATGCACAAATGTAATGGTAAATATATGGGCATATCTAAGCCAAAGTCATCTGAATAAAATGATTACTGTATAAATTGTGAGGTTCAAAAGGATATTTAAAATACTGGATAATATTGGCATAAAAATGGGGAGGAGATGATCAGAGTAAAAGTATTCTAAGGTTCCCATGTGATTTGTGAGGAGAGTAACATTATTGTGAAATGGTGGAAAAGCAGAATATAACCTGTGAGCAGAGAAGGAAAAGAGTATTCTAAGGTTCCCATGTGATTTGTGAGGAGAGTAACATTATTGTGAAATGGTGGAAAAGCAGAATATAACCTGTGAGCAGGGAAGGAAAAGAGTAAAATAACAGAAACAAAATACAAACAGTAATTAAAAGAGAGAGAGCGAGAGAGAGTGCACATTGTACAAAATAAGATGGTGGAATGAAATCCAAATATGACAATAATCACAATAAGTGATTAGATGACATCCTTCAGTTAAAAGACAAAAATAGATTGGAAGAATGATGAAATCAAGCTCTAGGCCTTTTATACAGGACAAGCCTAAAACAAAGACAGAAATATTATAGTTCAAAGAGAAGAAAATAAATATGTTGGGCAAAGACTATATCAGGAAAAATAGTATAGCTGTGTTAGTATCAGACAAAACAGACTATTAGAAAAAAAGGCAAAATAAAGTTGGTAACTACCTAGTGATGAAAGTTTTAAGTTACCAGAAAAATATAAAAATTAAAATTCATTTATAACTAAGAGAACAAAAATTAACAAAGTATAAGGGAAAACTGTCAGCTCTCCCATATTCAGAATAGAATGATAACACAATATTATGTGCCCAAACTTGTGGTATCTAGCCAATGGGATCCTTGCAGGGAATACATATACTCTTAATTGCTTCCTTTAGAAAAGATGAAAAGCTCAAAATTAATGACCTATGCATGCAATCTGAGAAGTTAGTAAAAGAAAAAGCAGATTAAGCTAAAAAAAGTACCTTTAAGTAGAAGGAAGGACATATTAATATAGAAGGAGAAATTAATGAGGTAAGAAGCAATCATATAATCGAGAGTATTGACAAACCCTTTCTGAAAAGCTTAATGAAAATGACAAAACTCTGCTAAGAGTAATCATAGCAAAAGAGAGGAGACACAAGTTAAGACTATCAGGAAACAATGGGGAATATAAATATAAAATATAAATATAAAAACAGTTTTTAAGAAGAAGCGATTGCAGACAATTTTATGCCAACAAATATGACAATTTAAAGTATGTGTAAATTCCTGAAAAAATATACAACTTGCAAAAACTGACTTAATAAAATATGGAAAACTTAAAAAAATTCAAGTAACACTATATTAATAGCTAAAAAAAAGACATGATCATTCCAACAAGTGCAGAACATGTTATTGATGAAATTAAACACATATTTACTATAAAAACTTACAGCCAACTCAGAAAACCAATGTCCTTACCCCAATTAAGGACAACTACAAAAAAAAAAAACAAAAAAAAAAAACAAAAAAAAAAAAAACAAGAAACAAAATCAGTGGTGACAGGTGAAAACATTTCCTCCAATATCAGGAGTAAGGCAAGGATGCCTACTAACATTCCTTTTTTCCAACTATACTGGATATTTTGGTTTGGTTTGTGCAGCATATCAAGGAAAGGGAAAAAAAACCCATAAGAATCAAAAAAATGAATAGACAAAATTGTCATTATTTATAAATGGCACAAAATTGAGTTTGAGTAAGCTTTCTAGGTGCAAAATCACTGTTCGTTGCCTAAAGGCAATGATATTTCAATAAATTAATTTTTAAAAAAGGCAATGACAGGGCTGGGGTGTAATTCAGTGGTAAAGTACTTGCCTCACATGTGTGAGGCACTGGGTTTAATCCTCAGCACCACATAAAAATAAAGATAATGTGTGTTCATCTACAACTAAACAACTATTTAAAAAGAAAAGCCCAAATCTTTGGAAATATATTTTTTTAAAAAGGCATTTCAATGTATCAATAACAATCAATTATAAAATTAAATTTTAAAAATATGCCACTTAAAATAATAATATATGCCAGGGATGGTGGTAAGTGCCTGTAATCCAGCAACTCAGGACTCTGAGAAAGGAGGATCTCAAGTTCAAAGCCAGCCTTGACAAATTAGTGAGGTCCTAAGCAATTTAGTAAGACCCTGTCTCAAAATAAAAAATAAAAGGGTTGGGGATGTGGCTCGGTAGTTAAGTGCCCTTGAATTCAATCCCCAGTTAAAAAATAAATCTATCTAATACACCTAGGAATAAATTATCAAAAAATTTACATATCCATTTTGAAAGCTTATTAAATGCCATTACAGATGACCTAATTAAATGGAGATACATACTATGCTTTTAGTTGCTATATTCAATATTAAAAAAGATATTAGTGTTCTTGATCCACACATTCAGTGAAATTTCAAGAAAAACTCCAAAAGAATTTGTTTTTGTGGAACTTGATGAATTGATCTCAAAATTTATGTAGAAGAGTAAAAGGATGATAATAGCCCTTTCACTCTCAATGGAGAACTAAATACAGAAGTCAACTCAAGATAAACCAAAGACTTAAATGTGAAAGGCATTAAATCCGTAAAACCTAGAAGTCAATACATGGGACTACATTTATAATTTGATGTAGGGAAAAATTTCTTGAGGAAATTTTTTGATAAATTTGGCTATATTAATTTAGGAACTTTTTTGGTACTAGAGATTGAACCTGGGAGTGCTTTACCACTGATCTATATCCCCAGTCCTTTTTATTTTTAATTTTCAGACATAATCTCACTAAGTAGCTGGGGCTGACTTCCAACTTTCATCCTCCTGCTTTCAACCTCCCAAGTCACTGGAATGAAAGGCATGTGCCACCATGCCAGGCAAGAACTTGTTTTTAAAAGACCATTTTAGTTGAGAAAAAAGGCAAAAAAAAAAAAAGTTTGGGACTAGGAGAAAAAATTCACTAAACACATAATTAAAAAAAAATCAGTATATGAAATATGTAAAGAAGAGTTAAAGAATCAGAAGAGATAATTCAATTGAAAATTGGACAATGGATATGATCTATGCATCTCATAGAACAAAAGTCCATAATAATGTGAAAAGATGTTCAACCTCATTTGTAATCAGAAAAAAAAAACCAAGCTAAACCCATATATGATATGATTTTATACCCACCAAATTGGGAAAAGTTTAAGGCCAAGTGAGGGTGAGGAGTAACTGCATTGCTGAGTGTAGTGCCACTTGGTATGACTGCTCGGCTTCGTTCAATAAAGTTCAACAACACTGCCCCAACCATTTCTCTGCTAGGTATTATAAAGCTTTAAAAATCTTTTGCATACGGTGTCAGGAAACACATATAAGAATGCTCATAACAACATTGTGCCCGAGGGCAAAAAAACTGGGAAAACTCATATATTCACTCCCCAGAGAATGGACAAAGTGAAGTGTACCCATGCACTGCAATAGCAAGACAGCAATAAAACTGAATGTTGAAGGTGAATCCCGAAAACATGGGGCTTCCACATACAGCTGTGCATTCAGGTTGTGCCAATGGACTGAGTAGGTACCCCCACTGGCAAAGGGAAGCTTGTTCTTGAAGGAACGGGTACCTTTTTTTTTTTTAACTGCACCAAGTCTCTATGGATTAGGTCTGGACTTGCAAAATTATAATGTTGAATAGAAAGATAAGTCACAGAAGTAATAAATTCTGTTTTATTTCACTTCCATAAAGTTCAAAACCCAGCAAAACTAAATAACAATGTCTATATATGTGGTAAAACTAAATAGAGAAAAGAGTGATAGCACAAAATTCAGACTAGTGATCACTTCTTGGGGTGAGGGGAGCATCCCATTAGGGAAGGGTACAAGATGGGGTTGGAGAGCTCTAAGGTACTTTGATGTTTTGTATCTTAGACTGAGTAGTGGGGACTCAACAATAACTGTCGGGAGCTGCCCTGGATGCAGATGACTTCAAGTCCTGATGCACCGGGTTCTGAACAACTATTGCATTCAGTCTGGCAAGGTAATGCCAGGTCGCAGTAACTTGGGCATTACCCCTGCTAAGATAACAAGGCGTGCCTCCAGGACTAGGCGTCACCCACTGGGGTTGAGTTACACTCACCTGCTCCTTTGTAATCCTACCCTTTTGCCCTTTTGGGGATAGAATGTTCCATGGAACCTCCCCTTGTGTCTCCTATATAAGAATAAAGAATTCCAGTGGCTCTCTTTCTTTCCATGGACCCTGAAGGTCTCAGAGCTGTCCCTGGATTATTGAAAAGGTACTTCTGTGTGTTTGCATGCTTTCTTCTTTGCCATTTTCTTAAGTTATTGGAATAGTCAGATTTTGTGAACCCATCATTAAGTCACCAGCTAGGGTAGATGGTGATAGATAACATTATTTTTATTCTTTACCCTATGTATGTGTGTTAAAAAAATCCTCCTTATATAATCTGGGATGATTTTAAATAAAAATGATCCCACTCAAGAGAAATGCCTGAAGGAGAGGGACTCCCAACTAAGGTCTGGACAGCAGAGACTGCTACAGACTCAGGACAAAGGGTTTGTGTCCTAATTGGTCACCAGAGGAGAGACCTTGACTGCATCCAAGGTGAAGGACTCCAGTGGAATCCTTCCAAAGTGCATCATGCAAAAGTAAACTAAAACCATACTTTACAATTTGTAGAGTGTTTCATTTCATTTCTCTCATACACATATATATGAGAATATATATATATATATATGAGAATATATATATATATATATTCTGCCATATATATACATATAGTTGCGCACAATACCTTTATTTTATTTATTTATTTTTATGTGGTGTTGAGGATCAAACCCAATGCCTCACATGTGCTAGGCAAGCACTTTACTGCTGAGCCACAAACCCAGCTTGAGTGCTTCATTTCTTTAAAAAAAAAAAAAAAGTTGACAATACCATATGTCAGCAAGACATATGTAGTAAATGAAAAATTTGTGCATTTTTACTGAGAATGCAAAATGGTGCAGCCACTTTGGCAGATGGCTTAACAGTTCCTTATAAAGTTAGACATACTCATGAACTACTACAAAATTACAGGAGATCTAGTTATTTCCATATAATCTAGGAATCCTACACCTGGCAATTTACCCAAGTCAAATGAAACCTTTGTTCACACAAAACATTAGTATGCAGTGAATATGAATTTATATGAATAAGATAATATTTATTATCACTTAATAGAATATCGTAGAAATTGGGCCCTATTTTCTAATAATTCAACTCCAAAATACATTTCCTGAGGAAATGAATTAGGACTATTATACAAGAAAATGCAGTAAGATGGTATGAGTCTGTGATCTTACACACATTCAGAGACCACTGACACCAAATGATATACAGTCCTCACTAGAAGGAATATGTGTCTGCCATGCACAACACTGTAACCTCAGTGTCCAGAACAGTGCCTGATATAGAGAAAGAAAATACTTGTTGAATGAATGGAACTCCAAGCTATAAATAGGAAAATCATAAGTGGGATCAACTTTTCTTAAGGCTTGAACAGCAAATTTTATTTAACTACAATCAATATAGATGATTGATTGTTTTTATAGATGAGGGGCTCAGGATCTATGACAACAGGTTGAATCTTAGCTTAATGAAGACACTGAGCATCACCTAAACTTAGCTAGTGGAAAGTGAATGGGCTAAGTAAAATTATAACTCAAAATCGTTCTTTATATGAAATACAAGTGAGAAGAAATATTTTTCAAATTCTCCATGGAGAATATATTTATTTACGTTCTTCTTGCATACTCTAAAACGCACAGTGTAGATTTCGTTTCTTCAAAAACAGTTGTGAAACTGGTAGTTTATCAGAGATCTTCAGAAGTTCTTCAGAAACATTGCCTTAGGTTTCAGCTAAGCGAGTCACAGAGATTGGTCATGAACTACTACAAAATTACAGGAGATCTAGTTATTTCCAGCAATTACTAGAAAAGCATTGAGAACACCAGACATACAGCCAGACAGAAGGCAAGAGAAGAGCAGAAGTTTTTGAAGTAATAAGATATCAATATATATGACTCTATGTACAATATCAGAATTCTTTTACAGACAGTACACTTATGCATAAATCATTATTTTAAGGGCACTCTAATATAAATACACGTCTCACTAATTTCAATCTTTTCTCTTTGGCTCACAAATGCACGAAAATACCATAAACAGTATTCAGAACTTACTTCATTAATATATAAATAAGATACATTACAAATGGAAAGAAAATACATGATGCCTCTTTAACATGGTAAATCTCTGAATATAAATAAGCAATATTTCACTGACATACAGTTAAACAGTATTGAATCATTACATATGTTCCCCCCACCCAAGATCAGACAACGGTAATATACACAATCTACACAAATCAATCTCTAAAAACGCAGCAATAGTACACCTGTAACAATGACTGCTACTGTTTTTCCCTAACAGGACACTAATGGGGAGGGCGTGATGCTTGTCATCTAGTAGTGCTTTTTCTCATCCATCATTCTTCAGGTCAGAGAAACTCTGACAGGGAGGTCAACTCCCATCACCAACATTCCCTTTGGCCTCTATGACACAGCATTTTGGAGACCATCTTTCCTGCCATTGTTGGGCAAGCTGGTTTGCAATGTGTTTAACTCCTCAGTAACTGCTGAAAGTGAAGTTAATTCCCTTGGGGCAGGAGACATGCTGTGTGCTAGCACTAAGCCACACTCACTATACATATATATATGTAGAGAGAGAGACGTATATATAACTGTACATATATACTGTGTTCCTAATGTGCAACTTTTTTTTTAAAAAAAGAACATTATTTCCTGCTAACTCTAACAAGCTTAAAGTTGTAACAAGTATTCTTCAAGATATTATATTTTCCTTCAATGAAATGACCTATGTGTTTCAGCAACTTATAGAGGTTTGTTCTAGAGTGTCAGAGGGGAAAGGGAGTCCCATCAACTAATGTTCTTCGAGGGTGATTACAGATCCTGACCCAGTCTTTCTATCTCCTCAATGAGGAAGTCGATGTCTGACTGGGTGGCGCCTGGGTTTGAGATGACCATCCGGAAAAAGTTGGCCTTGTCCCCCTGAGGCTGGTAGCCCACCATGGTTGTGCCTGACTCCATCATCAGGGCTTTGATCTTTGGAGCCACCTTATAATGGAAAACAAAACAAAACTCAAAACCAATATTAACACCTTCTCTTTTTAACAGTTCAACCCAACTGGCTTTTCACCATTTGTGTCTACACTGATATAAGCACAAAGAAATATTTTATATCAGGTGTGTTTTGTGGCTAATATCTAATGACTATTTAAGCCACCTAGTCAGTCATAAGATCCCTCAGAAAGTACTGGGTGACTGAATTTTGAAAGTCAGTCATGGAACAACAAAAATAAAGAAAAACAAAGACAAATTTAACAATACAAATTAAGGCTTCTGCATAGGAGCTCAGGATACTGTGTTAAACATGGATTTGGTCTGTGGTTGGATAAACAAAATATTACATAAATATATTACTAACAACTCTGGATAATAAATACAGAAATCAACAGCTGAAATGAATCAACATTAGAGTAGACTTAGACTTAATAAAAAGGTATCATAACGGACATAGTTTCATGTCAAATGTTCCTAGAAATATGTCTGTCATTCACTTGCTCCGCATAGGATTCTTGTAATGAAGAATGCCATCCTTCCTAAGGCAAGATGCGTTCTTTAGAGCTCCCTGTTATATTTGAACTGCAGCAAGGGCTCAATTTAGACCTGAGAACAATGTAACAAGATGGCTCACCAACACCCATCGCTAGAAGCCCACCCCAAGTCTTTATTTTTCATTTCTTTCTCATTAGAATGAGGATGTCCTGACCAGAGAAACTGCAAAGAATTAGGTGAAACAAAAAATAAGTCCATACCCTGTGTAATTTTTCCTGTCGCTCAGGGCTATCTGGAATACCTCTGAGGCTTTGTGGAATATACCAGAAACAGACATTTGTGTGCTCAGGCTGCAAAGATTTTAACAAACAAAAGATAATTAAGAGAAAATGAGAGAAAACTGATCCCAAGCCCATATGCACCCTCAGTGGAAGTTTCTCAGACCATAATATATGAGTCAGAAAAAGCCTGGTTTATCCGATCGTATCTCTTAGGAGAGCTTCTCCCTGCAATCAATTTTCTAGATAACTCCAGTTACCACTTTTAAACACTGAAATATTAATATTAAGTACATTTAGGTAATTGAAAAAAAAGGTTACTATTTATCTTGCCATTTGTAGAGCCACACATACAGAAGATCCTTGAAAAATAATTTAGTTTATTGATACTAAATAGTTTGTTTTTGATGCTTTCACTTTCCTCCCTAGTTGCCATTTCTAGCACCACATCTGCCAGTGACTGGCTTGAGACACTGCATTTGTTGTTTTCAATCTGCTAGTAGAATGTTTAAAATAATGCAAAGAATCAGAATACGGTCCCATGGGTGAGATGCCCAAATACTAGACCATTGATTTTAACTGCTCAGAGCTTTTTCTGTGCTCATTTGGGGACTCTCAGGTATTTTCCTGATAGTTGAGGTTGCCTGATAAACAGGCAAAAGTGAAATGTAGGTGGTGTTGTATACTCTGGGTTCCGAGTGGATTTTCTCTTCGCAGCACTGGCTCCAATTTCATCTTTCTTTATTCAATGAGAGCTCCATTAGGGAAGAGAGTATGTGTTTTGGCCAATACTGTATAATCTAGTCTCTGGCATGGGTCTGGAATGTGGTAGGAGCTCCGTAAACACTAGTATGATAAATGCTTTACTGTGTGAAGTCGGGGTATAAACTCAGGGAAAAGACAATTTTATCTGAATCCTTTATTCTACGTAGAATAAAACAGAATCTCATTTTAGAATTGGTCTTGGTGGGTAAACATATACCCAACCTAAGAGATCCCATTCTAAACTTCTTGGAATTGAGAAACACTTTATCATAGAGGTCCAGTACATTTTCATCTGGATGATGAAAAATTCAGACTTCTATGGAAAGACCTCTAGTATGCAAAGAGCTGGCTGAGAGTGACAGGATTTTAAATGAAGTAAAGGGGGGAAAGTCAGTGCAGTGCTACCAGAAGAAAAGTTCATGAACGTGGAGGGAATTAAATGAACAGTGCATATGAATGAAAATTCAGAAGCAGCTCATGGCGATGTGGGAATATTGGCTTTGGAAGATTCCTGCAGTGGTTTTTCTGGAAGTGCTGTGCATTGGTCCATAACCACTTACCTCACCATCGAAAACCATCTCAAATTCTTCTCTGTTTTTAATCTTGGTGTAGAGATATTCAGCCAGTTCTAGACATTTGTTGATTTGATTTTCAAATCCCACTGTGCCCTGTTTTTAAAGAAAAAGGTCATAGTTGTTGATGGTAAGTTGTATTTCCCTGGGATGGGCATTTGGGAAGGCTATGCTGTCCTTGTCTATGGGGAATATCAAAAGGAGTGTTCCTGGATAGAGACAGTCAGAAAAAACCATCTAATTGAGTAAGTACAGCTTTTTCAAAGCTCTGAGGACAGTAAGATGAAGTGGACTTGCTTTCTCTCTTGAAGACACTCTGTTCTCTGGGCAGTTATTCTCAATAGGACTTTGAGCTTCCTGCTAGTTATTCATAACCTCAACTTGATGCCCATTTCTCATTTCTTTAGGATAGTGCTACTCAAAGAGTCATATCTGGACTGAGGCCAGTCCACAAACCATAACCAGTCCAGGATGACATGAGTTATAAACAACGCAATTAAGCATTAAGAAACTATTAAAGCCATTCAACAGAGTAATTTTATGCATACTGACTCTAATGAAAATATTGGCTTATATTTTATATGTTCTATATTTCATTTTTCCAGCAATTATTTTTTTATTTGTTCTAATTAGTTGCACATGACAGTAGAATGCACTTTGATACATCATACATAGACGGAGTATAATTTCTCATTCCTCTGGTTGTACATGATGTAGAATCCCACCTGTTGTATAGTTATAGTGTACATAGGGTAATAATGTCTGATTCATTCTACTATCCTTCCTAACCCCATACCCCTCCCCTCCCTTCACCCCCTCTACCTAATCTAAAGTAACTCTATTCTTCTCTAGCCCCACCCCTTATTGTGAATTAGCAACCACATATCAGAGAAAACATTTGGCCCTAGGTTTTGTAGGATTGGCTTACTTCGCTTAGCCTGAGATTCTCTAGCAATTCTTAATTGTATCAGTCCATGATAGGTTACAAAACAAACAACTGGTTCTTAAAAGATTACTACCTTAGAACCCGTCTTCCCCAGCCAAGTCCTGACCAAACACATTCCACACTCTTGCAGGCAGGCTACCTTTTACCTAGCACAGAATTATTCCTTTTCAGTGACAGGCAGGTGGAAGGGGAAGTCATTGTTCTCAATATCTGCCCTACGGCAGAAATAGTTCCAACTATTGACAAACTGGTTGAGTGTGAGTTTCCAAAGCCAGCATAGCTGGTTACTAATGGCAGCACGAGGGTTGTTGAGTGGGTGGGTGTTAACAAGGAGAGCAGATGCACAAGGCTAGCTTTGGATGGCTGATGGGCCTGGGTGGAGTATAGGCTGGCAAAGCCTGAGCCTCGGAGTAGTGTCACTGTTAACTGGCCCCTGGGAATGAAGCCTCCCCCAGGATCCCACCTCAGCAAACGATGCACCATGAGCCAACCCTCCTGAGGACAGTTCAAGAGGCTATCATTAGGCAAAATGACTGAGATGGGCCATGTGGTCATTACAGTATTTCTAAATAATAGGGCTCTTTCTCTTAATGCAATGTATAGCTTTTATTTACTTTGTGGTAGAAATTAAAATCAGATTCTTTCTATATTAAGGCACACTAACTTGATATTTTGCTAGAAATCCTTGTTGTTTTGATATCAGGTGGTCCTCATCTTAAACATGGAAATTATTAAAATTAACTTATAATAGGTAAATAAAAAATTAATGTGATATACAGTTGTGAAATCAATTGCCTTTACTTGGTAATATAAAAATGCTTTTGAGCTGGGGGTGGTGGTGCAAACCTTAAATCCCAGTGGCTCAGGAGGCTGAGGCAGGAGGATGGGAGTTCAAAGCCAGCCTCCACAACTTAGCAAGGCCCTAAGCAACTCAGAGAGACCCTTCTCTAAATAAAATACAAAAGGGCTGGGTGTGTGGCTCAGTGGTTAGGTTCAATCCCTGATACAAAAAAAAAAAAAAAAAAAAGCTTTTGAAACAGGTACTAGTAATCTTCTCCATTACTCATATTTTCGGGGAAATTCTAATAGTTAAGCTTTGTCCCCCTATGAATTGAAGTGCAACCCAAGAGCCTGAAGATGGCTAAAACAGCATGTTTCAGTCTAGTACAGGATTCCTCAAAATAAAGTATGCAGTTTCCAATCCTCAGCAACACACACACACACACACACACACACACATTGTGTAGTTTCTAGAATAGTATATAAAGTACAAATAATGGAGAAGGCATTTCTTAAATAGAACTTGAAACTGTCATATATATTCCCTGATGAGAGGCTCATAAAGGAATTTAGGGTTCTTCTCAGTGTAAGGCAGTTGTTTTATCTTTTACCTCTTTCTTTATGTCTTCACTAGGTAATTTTAACATCCCTAAGGATTGCTGTAGAAATCCTTATCTTAGCAAAGTTTTAGTTGTTATAAGAGAAAGTTATAAGAAAACTTCATGATAATTCAAACTGAGGATACAGAACTGAAGGAAGAAGAGAGAATTTGGCCTAAGCGATAAACTTATTTCATTCACAAAGAAAATACAGTTAACTCAATTATCTAAGTATTGATCATACACATAGTGAGTTATCCGTGATATATCATGGCATCTCTTTCACAGGCGGTCTGTGCAAATTACATTTCTGCTCTATTTCCCGAATGTCCCCCTTCATACCTTTGCTTTCCACATCAGCCAGAACTTGAAGATGTCCACGTGGCGGCCACACTGAATTGCCTTATCCCCTGTGTCGTAGGAGACATCATATTGCTTGTCCGGCTGGAAGAGGTACCCTGCACACATCTGGTTGCATCCTTGGAGTATACCCTGTCATGGAAATCAAGGTGCGTGCATCTGATTCACAGATTAGAGATGTCGATGCACAGAGGGGACTGGGGGTCACATGCAGTCTTTCTGCTGATGACTTTCTGAGGGCTTATACTTGTTCTGATATCCTTCTCTAAAACCACTCCTGAAAAAACTTTTCCCTTTTGCCCTCTGTCATTGATGAGCAAATGATCTCTTTCCTCAGATGCCCTATCCCTCTCAGGACATTTGTGTGTGTGTGTGTGTGTGTGTGTTGTGAGTTGTTTCAAAGTCTGGGAAGTGCTGTGGCATTCTTAAGGATATAAACCTCCTAAGTGGGTGGGACAGTTTCATGATGTGAAAAAAATTTCTCCCCAAGAGTGCTTCCCAAAAGTCCTCTTTTTCAAGATCTGCTATGAAGTTAACAGGGACTTGGTGTATGAGTGGAGCCAAGGGCTATGCAGGTCTAGGCTTCTCAAGCTGGGCTTCCTAGGATGACTCAGGGTGCAGTTTTAGGAAGCAGAGATGCTTTGGAAGGCAGGCTCCTATTGTTATGTGAATGAGGAAGGGAACACGGCATTATTTTATCCACAGAAGCTTTTTGGTCAGTGTTCTTTGTTGCCCTAAGTTGGTATTTGTAGTTCTTGTTCCTTAGGCAAGAACTGATTTTTTCTTTATTTCAGCCCTTGGGACCATACATCCATACTAAGAACTCAAAGTATGTTCCAGTGAGCACTTTTGTCTTCACCTGATCACTCTCATATTTGTGCTAACACGAAGGGATGCACAAATAGTTCCCTGATAGGTTGGTACTGAATAAGGAGGAAGGGCAGTCGATGCAAGAGCCTGGAGGAGAATCTAGGTGAGCCACAAGGGCAGGGAAGGACAGCAACCACAGTCTCACAATGGGGCTGCCAATCTTGTGAGTTAGCCGGCAAGTATGTGAAAGGACCCCATGCTTTTCCCTTCTGGTGCCGTCAAACGGACCTGCAGGCGGTCAGCGAATCTCTGCAAGGAGTACAGACCTTTTCCCTGACGAGAATGGCAGAGCACTGTAGCAGCACGCCCATCAGTTTGTGAGGGTTCCAGGTGACTGAGTTGGCCCTGAAAGAAGCATAGGATCCTTTGAGGAGAAGGTGCAGGAGTTGAGAGAGAGGCAAATGCCCTGTGGATGAAAACGCCACCCGTCTCCACTTGAGTCAGAAAACTTTCCCCGCCTGTTCTCCTAAATTGACGTTCTAGTAATAAATATTTGCGGGCAGTTTCAGAGTATTACGTTGCAGAGTGCATCTGCTAAGTCACTGCTATTAATCATAGGTAACATTTATGATGAATTTTTGTGTTTGATTGTTCTTTGAGCTTTAGGCATATATCCATATGGGAGTGTGGTTAAGAGCTCAGATTTTGAAGCCAACCTGTCCAAGTCTAAATCCTGGCTCTGATATTTGCTAACTTGGGCAGGTTACATAACTCCTCTGGGCCTCATTGTTCCCATCTGTAAGATGGAAGTCTACCTTAGAATCAAATAAAGGATAAAATGAGTTAATAAATATAACATACTTCTAATAGTGCCTGGAACACATAATTCCCACACAACCCTATGATATAGGTACTATTACTGCTCCTAATTTAGATGGAGAAACTGATGTACAAGGTTAAATGTGTTACCTAAAGCCACACAGCTGGGAAGGACTGGTGCAAGGATTCAAATCCAGGAGTCTAACTGTAGAGCCCATGCTCACGCCCACTCCACTAGACTGTCTCCCTCTGGGCACCAGACCTTGGATTCTTTGTGCCTTTCTGTTCTTATTTATAAAACGGATGGGTGATATGGAACCTACCTACATATGGGGCAGTAATAAAGAGTGACACCTGAAAGTAAAAATCAACTGTGAGACTCTTCTAGACTTTGACCAACTAGTTGCATTGATTTTTCCTCCTATTTTTAAAAATCTTCTAAATTTATTATTTATTAATTTACTTTAGCAGCACTGTTTAAATGCTAAATGAGCATGATTTTTGCCAGTTTGGGCTGCAGTGCTAACCCAACAAGCACTGTCTCCTAGCAACAGCATCAGTCCATCGGACACAATTAGATGGTGAAGGAGCACATGGGCCAGGAATTACAGAAACAACCGAGTGTAATGTATGTTGATTAAAACTTGGGTAACTTGCTTCAGTGGGTTACAGACTTCTTACCCCATAGCCTGGCCCACAGCTGAGCACTGTGTTTTCATACCTGTGAAAACTGCTTTTCCCTGACAGAGCAATTGCCTTGGAATTATACTGCCTCTACTCTTCGCACTAAACCCTTGCTGTGAATTTTTAACCTCTTCATCTTTCTTAGTCCTTTAGAGGGGGAATAACTTAGTGCATATGTGCACTGCATTTCAAGGAGAAGAGAGAAAGGCCTCAAGTACTTTCCCCCTAAGTGCATAAGCAAGAAAACCTTGTGAAAGAAACCTGTGAGTACTCCCAAGACAAGTTAATTAACTTCTGACCTCACAAAAAAGCGTTCATGTGAAGCCATATTTAAAAGGTAGTGAATTTGATCAGTTTTCTCATTGCTATCATTTATCAAGTCATTTAAAAATCATATTAAGATCTCATAAAATGTCTTAAATGGTTCTCTGAATATCTCGAAGGTCTGAAGTAAATTATTATTTTTTATTGCTATAAATGGAAAGTAATAAGACAGGGTATGAATTCAGTTTCATTTAAAAGACACATTTTTTTTTAACATTTAAAATGTTAAAAAAAAAAGTCTGGTACAAAATATTTTAGGTTTTCCTAGAGTCAAAGATGGGGGGAGAAAACTCATGTCCAGTTGGGCTGGCTCATGGTCATTGCATATATTATTTTCCAAGTTATAGGACTATATAATCTTGCTTCAAAGAGCCAGTCTCGCCCATCTTGACACTGGCACTTTGAAACTGAGACAGAAGGGAGGAGTGGTAACAAAAGCCAGAGTTCTTGCTAGAAAAGAAATCATGGTGTGCTGCCTGGTACTTGCTACACATCCATCTCTCCCACCCCACTGCTTTGCTCCAGCCTCACTGGTTTCTCTGCTCGTTCTTCAGTTTGCCAAGAACAGTCCTGCCTCAGGGCCTTTGTGCTTGCCATTCCCACTGCCTAGAACACTCTTTCCCATATCCTTGCTTCCTGTCTCCCTTTATCCCAGTACTGCTAAGATAAGGTAGCTGGAGCTGAGCTTCTTGCTATTTTCCCAGGAGTCAGTTTACTGAGGAAAAACAAAAATAAAATCAAAAACAAATGGAATTGCTGGACTTTCTTGTACCCTTGGCTAACTCTGATTGAGCCTCCAAATAAATCCCCACACTGTTTAGTGTCTCTTCTCTCCATCCTGGGCACCTGCAATTTTATCTACTGTCACACTTATGACACAGTGTTATAATTGCTTGTTTAGGGATCTAATTTGAGAATGCACGGAGGACTCATTTGCCTGAGAAATCAATCATACAGTAAGTGCTCAATAAATGCCTGCTGAACTAAGAGTGAACTAAGTCAGAGAAAAGGTGTTGGCAATCAGGGCAGGCTGACATCAGAGCACAGCGTGTTTGGTGTTCTGGATGCAGGGAGGCCCAGCATGTGTGGCCCATACCTTTCTATGCCGCTGAGTTTATGGCGGTGCTTCCTGGACATGAGCAGCCCACCGCCCCAGGCAGCCTGTGAGGACAGAGAAAGGAGGGAGAGGAGCAGCGACATTGAGATCTAAGACCAGTCACTCCACACCGCTAGGAACCAACCAGCAGAATGTAAAAGGTGAAAAGCAAGCTTCTTTGATAAAAGGAGCCCACCCTGTTCAACCAGTACCCTCAACCTTGATCGTTTCTTTACCAGAAGTTCTGGGCTGGGAATGTAGCTCAGTGGTAGAGCACTTGCCTAGCATGTGGGTGGCCCTGGGTTCCATCTCTAGCACCACGAAAAAAAAAAAAAAAGAAAAAAAGAAAGAAAAAGAAACAAAGTTCTTCCAGTGGAGTGTCAGCTCTCTGACTGATACCCACAAGCCAGGTCTGAGCTTATGGTGTCTTTTGGGTCCAAGACCCAAAGTACTGTGGAAAGCCAGGGATACTGTGAGTCTCCTAAGGAGGTCCTGGAAGCTACCCCAAGGGCTGGGGCATGCTGTCTGCTTCTTCCTAGAATAGAATTCTAAAAGCTCCTGAGAAAATCAGAAAGCATCAGCTCCCACCAGGTCTGGAGGTCCCACCAAGCTCTAGCAGCAGCAGGACATTTTCAGGGGTACTGATACATGTTTACTAGATAGCTTGGCATGTTTTCCGACACAGCAGCTTTTGTTAGTTATTGTTCAGTAGCAGGGCAGATGTCCCCATTGTCCTGTTGTAAGAAGTTAAATGCATCAAAGGATGGACAGAAACAAAGGAAAAAGACACCCAATCACATGTGTGAAAGTACACCTTTTGTATTGCCAGGAAAATTTGGGACTAAACCTCTTAGTTGATAATATCTTCCATATATTTCCTTATTTTTCCTGCATGTAGCAGATAGGCATTCTTTTTAGAAAAATGTCATAGAAGGTTGGACTTCAGGCAGGTAGCTGAGTGTTCACATTCATAGTCACTTTCTGTATATGGTGTCTTACACTTTTCCCCTTTGAAATCAGCTATATTGTACTCTGTAGCCATTTGTTTGAACAAAGGAACCTGGAAAGGCAACAGAAACCATATTCTAGGAAGAACCACAGAGGATAGCAACTGAACAGTAAGGAACTGGAAGAGTCCCAGGTCTCTGGTAGGTATCAGTCATGATTAGCTGGCTAGTGACCAGGGAAGAGCTAAAACTACCTTGGTGTGCAGAAAAGGCCAGCTGGGGTATTGGGAGCAGCTTGAAGCAAATCATAAAACAGAGCTGCTTCCATTCCCTGAATGGACTGGGCTGCTCTGTGAATTATAGCACTTACATCGACATGGAGCCAAAGGTTGTATTTCTCACAAATATCTGCAATCTCTTGTATCGGATCAAAAGCGCCATAAACAGTTGTGCCAGCAGTTGCATTGACATAAAGAGGAACATATCCCTATGAGGGGTGAGAGAAAGAGAGAGAGAGAGAGAGAGAGAGAGAGAGAGAGAGAGAGAGAGAGAAAGCTGATTAGTGCTTTTAACCTTTCTCATTTTCCCACTTTCATATGAATTGGAAGAAAGTAATAGCATTTATTTCAAACAGTGATCAACAGAGCTGGTATGGTAGTATTCTTTGTTGGTTCATTCACTCATTCATTCAACTTTTAGTAACTTTTATGTGCCAGGCCCTGTTGTAGATGATGGGGCTATAGCAGTGAGCAGAGTAGATAAATTCTGCATTCACCAAGTTTACATTCTAGAAGGAGGGAAAAGTGACAGATCATAAAATTAAATAATCAAAATACACCCTAAATTTAGTGGTAAGTTCTGTGGCTACATAAATAAATGTATGGGACTGGGGTTTGGAGTGATGGGCAGGTATAACTCCAAATATTTCATTTCTGAATATCATCTGGATGTTGTTTTTTGTAGGTGTTGTGTTGTTTTAAGTTCACTGATATAAACAATTGAACCAAAATTGTTCAGTTATTTAGAGCAGGTCTATACACTGTGGAAGCTAACACAGTAACACCTGGTGAAATTTTGATGTGAACAAGAAACAAATGAGGAAGTGGATTATAAAGATAAAACAGGTTGGGGAAATCTGAATCTCAGGTGCTTCTGAAGCTCAGGTCTCTCACCTCTCCTTCTTGCTCAGACCTAGCAACATTTCCTTCTCTGCAGAGACCCCAGCAAACAGCTACAATTAGAGAAGGAGATACAAGAAGATAACCTAAACAACAATGTGTTGGAAATGGCCTGGCAGCTACCTGGCAATGACTTGAGGATACATCTGTTCTGTGAAATTTGTCTGTTTAATAGAGTTTGTTGAGGCTGGATTTGCCAAATACCCCTGGCCATCTGCTAGGGCATGAAAGCACTTTGCGTAACACAATTCTAAAGCTAAAATGCTCTTAATAAAATGAGGTCATACTTAAGAAGAAACAAGTCCAATTAGGCTGGATCTTCCTAATGCTCAGGGAGTTGATTTATAGAAGAATATCAAACTAATCACTTTGCATAAAGAAGGCAAGTGGTTTAGGGACTAAATTTTTCATTTTTCAAAAAGAAAACTAATATTTTGTAGACATCAATGTACAAGTCGTTTGAGGCCAAATTATTTCATAATTTGCAAATAAGCAAATATCTGAGAAAAGAATTTTAGAAACACATAAAATTATCTCAGGGTCAAAGATTTTCATTGTCTAGATCAGAAATAGGGCATTTTAAAAAATTCGTAGTCACTGGAATATAGGTGTACTATATTGTACATACCTTTTGCTTGGCTTCAAGAATCTTTGCCTCTAAATCAGCTGGAATTATCTTTCCCCTGTAATTATTGTAAAAGGAGGGAAATTAAAATGAAGAATCAATGAGACTGCGCATGAAAAAAACTTATAGCAGCAGCAGCAAAAAAAGTAATTTAATCGGGTATTTTCAACAGACCATTAGCAGCTTGGCACACTGTACTGCGCCAGTCCTTAAGCACAATAAAACAAATTTAAGAGATGAACACATTTAATACATCAAGAACCTAATATTCACTCTCCCCTGCCTACCTTTCATTGCACTTTATCAAAATCACATTGTCAGTTCCAAAGCCAAGCGCGGCCCCAGCTTTCTTTATGGAATAGTGACTCTGCAACACATGGAGGCGTAAGGTTAAAAGTTTAACAGTGCCTTGGAAAACACCCGAATCCGTGTGCCAAAGCCCCTGACTCACGTGTTCTGAGGTGAAGAGGACCAGTTTGGGCACAGCGGCCATGCCCTTTGTCTTAACTTCCGGGAAGTACTTGTAGCGAGCAGCCATGATGCCGTACATGTTGGATATGGCTCCCCCTATCAGCAAGCAGACATATGGGCTCTTTCATTATTGCTTCTACCTCAAAGCCTGAGCTGGTGTCTCAAGAAAGAAAGGAGGTCAAGAAGGGGAAGGATAATATCCTGATATGTTTTTGGGGCCTCCCTATTGCCAGGGTCTCTCTCTGGACCCTTGTCCCTGGGGACAGAAGTGGCCACACTCACTTCCAAGGCCATGTAGGCAATTTGGCTGGAGGTGATTCACTTACTACAGTGCCCCTCCCAGAGGAAGCCTAGATAGAAATACAAGAGGAGGTGGCAGCAGTGGCTACAAAGAGATGGGTGAGTTACAACCTTTCAGCTTCTACTGTCTGTTCAATCTATTTACTGAACAAAAATGAATCTGTTCCCTGAGTCCAGAAAGACGAGAGGGAAAGAGAGAGTAAGAGAGAGTAATGAAACCTACAGAAGGAAATAGTGACATTGTTTAGTGGCTGGGTTTTTGAGTCATTTAGGAGAGCTTTAAGTTTACTTAAATAAAAATGAATTCATGTTTTAACTGAATAAAGACACAAGGAGAATTGAGGTAACTATCAAGGTATGTTTGGCCACTGGAAACTAGCCACTTTTCCATCAGTTACCTGAAATGAAATGGGCAAATTCATGGTCTGCTTGAATTGCCTGGACAGTTGCATTTTTTATTTCTTCTCTCCACCTTGCACACAATCACACTCTCTCTGACACCATCTAAAACTCCTCCCTACTCCAAGAATACCTGTCTTTGTTTTGAAGATTACTGATACTTTTTTTTTTTTTTTTTTTGTCCTGGTGGTACTGAGGATTAAATCTGGGGGTAATCGATAACTGAGCTACATTTTTAGCCCTTTTCACTTTTATCTTGAGAAAGGAGTTTACTAAGTCATCCAGGTGGGCCTCGAATTTACCATCCTCCTGCCTCAGCCTTGTTGTATCTACGTTGAACTAGAGATTGAAAGTAGATACACAATTTGGCTGAAGTTAATCAGTTCATTAATAATCTTGACACACTGATGCTCCAGCACATCAAACTGCTATTGACAGTGAAGCTTTGTGTAGCATGACCTCATACAGCCTTTGTTACTTTGTACTGATTTAGGCACAGCCTTTATTAGTTCAGAGAAAATGTAGCATTCTTGCTAGCCTTCATCCAAGAATCCCAAGGACCCATATTATAAAAACTGAGGACAGTCAGAGAAACCTACCAGGAGAAAATATCCCATCACCATCTTTACTTGACCATCCAATCATCTCTCTCATCTTCTTAAGAGTTATTTGCTCCATGAGGACAAACACGGGTGCAATTTCATATGTAAACCTGAAAAGATGTTAAGAAAAAGGATGAAAATAAAGAAGTGAAATCACTTATTTTTGGAACACAGACAATTGGTTTAGAACTTGGATTCTAAACAGATGTTCAAAACCTCTAAAACAATTCATTTCCTGCAAATGCATTAACTCACCAATCATAAAATGTCAGAAACCAGCCTGGGTAACCGAGAGAGGGAGAGAGGTGGTGGTGGGAGGGTGTGCTCTGTGGTACTTCACCAGCAGAACAGATTCATCAGTCTTAGGTATGGTTCACCCAGAGGAATAGAAGGAAAGGTAATGACTTTTCTGGGTCGTTTTTACTTTTCACTTCTAAGACTTAGTGTGGGACAGAGCAAATGCTAATTGAAAAAAATATATTCTAAGTTCTCCTGAAAATTGGTTTGCAACATTTCTAAAAAGGACTGCCAGTTTCACACTTGTAGAATCTATAAAAACCAGAGCCAAAGTCTGTTTTTTACAAATAATGTAAACATCTGAGAGCTAACTGTGAAAATAATTGGAAATATTGACCCATGTTTTAAAGACCTTAATATAATTATCTACATGGTTTTTCTACTGATATTCCCCAAGGACAGCTATGTATCTATAATTCTCTGAGGTCAATATCTGTCAAGAATAATTATAAGTGAAGACTTTCTAATTACAAATTATAAATAACAAGAAGATAGTCAACTGGCATTCACAGTTAACTGTGGGCATCAGATCTCCTGGCAGGTTACATTTGTCTCCTAATAAATTGATGTGAAAGTGGCAAGCCATGCTCTTTCAAAGCAATTCAAAGCAGAGGCACAGTCTAGTAGAACAGTCATTGAAACAAGATCATGCACCAAACAGAGCCTAAGAGAAATGAAGGAAGGTCCATCTACCTAAAATTAAGCCAGAAGACCAAAAGATATTTACTAAGCTCTAAGGCTCTTTGTCTTTCTTGGTTCTGCTTGAACTTCTTAAGCATTTGAGTCTGTGGGCTGGGCTGAAGAGAGATGCCTAGACCGACTCAGTCAAGTGATGTGGGGAGGCATTGTCACTGGTTAGGGTGTGCTAGTGACTAGTACTAATGGGAATTCTTGCTTGTTAAATGATTTAGAAAAGCTATTTGCAAGGACGAGATAACTCATGCTGTACATGAGACATAGGTGAAGCTACTAAGTTTTAATGATAGAGGAAAAAGCAGTCACATTAATCACACGACAATAGAAGAGGACAAAAAGATCCGAGAGGATCCTCAGGAAATGTCTGTTGGTAAAAGAACTTTGTTTCCAAAAAGAACATGTCCATTTTCCTTGGGAGGCCCCTGGAAATTTAGGAGGAAGACCCTTGGGAACCATGTGTTCAGTTACCATCACCTCTGGAGGTCACAATCATGCTTTGGTTCTGCTCTGAGCCCCATCACCGTAGCAACCAACACTCCCTCATGTCTGATGGCCTGATAAAGGAAGAAGAAGAGAAGGATTCCTGGTTTAGCCTGTGCTGCTGAGTGTATCAAGAGGCAAACTCATGATGTGCTTCCACCCATTCTTGAACAAATGAATTATCAGTGGTTCCACAGATTTTTGGAAAAGTTGGAATGGCAAAAATGTTTGCATGGTAAAGAGGTACAGATGGCAAGTGTGTGTGTTAGAATCTTACAATACCAAAGAAATCTCTCTGGGGTAAGGCAAGGAACAAATGAAATCATTTACTATAATATCAGGACCGTATCAAGGATTGTATGAAAGCTGAGTTAGAATTAAGTTGGTGTTAGACAGCCAGATGCGAACCGCATGGGGAAGGGAGAAGGCACAGTACCAAAGACCAGGGGCTTGGTTCAGCTCTGAGTTTCATGATTTCAATCTACTTAGGCTTCAGGTTGGCATGAATTGGTCTTACCTAAGACCAGTAACATGGCCATTATTTTCAGGATCTATAGGAAGTCAAGAAGGTTCTATCATGAGGCTATCTGACCTTGTCTATTTCAATTTCCTTATTTATGCCAGGCACTTGATTCCTAAACCTTTTTCAGTTCTATTCATCCAATGCTTACTAAGTGCCAGGCAATATCCTATGCATGGAGGAGATGAAGAATTCCCAATCTTGAAGAGGAAGCTTCTTAGGGGGAATCCAGCATCTGACTCTTGACCTAAGGTACCTCCTGTTTGACAGTCACTGCCTAGGTCTGAAGGATCAATTTTCCCAAACTAACAACAAACTTATTCTGGCTCATGACCTTAATCTGACATTCTTCCTCTCCTATGAGCTGGGAGACTGGCCCATGGCTGTTGATCCATGGAATAACGTGGTGTTCCCTATTCCTAACTGACAAATGAGATAACGTGGTGTTCCCTATTCCTAACTCCACTTCTGACCCTGCCTTCCCATTCTAGGTCATGTTTATAATTGTTTTGGGGGAAGTATGCTTGCACCCAAAGCCTTATAGAAGGTCTTGAAGTTTACCATAGAGCAGAAGTTCTTGACTTTATGGGGGTCACAAACTCCCATAGGAATCCTAGGAAAGCTAGGTCCCTATCACTAGGTAAAAAGTTATGCACATTATTTTGTGTATAATTATAGGAAATTCTCCTCTTACACAATCTGGACCCCAGGTTAGGTACTCTTTCCCTATATGACAGATGAAAACAGATGAAATAAAAGAGATCCAAGGTTAAATATGGATTCAGAAGCAGCTGATTAGACGCTTACGTCAGAGTTCAAGATCACATTTCAGAATCAGAGAACAAGACACTAATCTGCAAAATACTTTGGGTCATAGCATGAGAACATGGGACTGGAAGTAAGGATTTAAACGGTAAGATGGGGATACTCACAGAGTATCACTAAAGGAGAATTCTGAGCCTTTCTAAATTCTGAGTAGGGACATGAGTCAGCTCCTTTTTAATGGTACAACTCACTTTCCTAGTGGGATTTATTCAGGACCAAGGCAAATTGATTGTCAAACCTCTGTAGTTCCCTTGTGGCAGAGTCTGCTAGTTGCTAACCATATCAATTTTCCCTTTCTTCATTAATTTTTTTAAGGTTTCAATTCACCCAGATCAAAGATTATGTTTTCTGGCCTCCTTAAGTGTGCCCATGGGACTAAGTTCTGGCTAAACTGTTGCTATGGGAAATGCTGCGTGTGACTTTTGAGGTTTCTTAGTAGTAGGGAGAGTGTTCCCTTTTTACCTGCTTGCCTTTCCTTCCTCCTTCCCTCCTCCTTACCCCTTCTCCTTTCCTTAGCCCTTCACTCTTTCCTGCTTTCCTCCTTCCTGTGTTCTGGAACATAGAAATACTGGCTAGAATTCCAGAAGCCAACATGTAGCATATGGATGAGAGCCATATGCTATAATATAGATCAAAAAGGCACAAGGAACTTGGATCCCTGGTGACTGTCAAAATGAGGACTTCTTTAAAGAAGGAAAGAAATAATCTTGCATGGTGTTATGGTTCGGATGGGAGGTGTCCTAGAAAAGCTCACGTGTCAGACAATGCAAGAAAGTTCAGAGACGTGATTGAGAATCTTAACCCAATCAATGAATTAATCCCCTGATGGGATTAACTGAATGGTAACTGAAGGCAGGTGGGGTGTGGCTGGAGGAGGTGGGGCACTGGGGTGTGGCTATGAGGTATATGTTTGTATCTGGTAAGAGAATACTTCTCTCTGCTTCCTGATCATCATGTGAGCTGCTTCCCTCTGTCACACTCTTCTGCCATGATGTTCTGCCTCATCTGAGCCCTGAGGAATGGAGCCTGCTGTCTATGGATTGAGACTTCTGAAACTGTGAGCCCCCATATAAACTTTTCCTCCTTTATAGTTGTTCTGGTCAGATCTTTTAGTCACAGCAGCAAAAATACTGACTAAAACACAAGGTGATTATGTATCTTGATATTTCTTAGATTCCTCACTCTATAGATATGGCAGGTATCACATCTTCATCTTAAAAGGTAATATGTTTGAGGGGAGCTTAGTGAAACCTCTGTTGTCCAGAGTTGAAGACAGACTAAAAGAAAAAAGAAAAATCCACAAATCTGAATGGAGGGGTCTCAAATGGCAACAGTGACCTGTGGGATGGGCTGCCTCTCCTAAGTGTGTACACTGCATCTTGTATACACTAGGCGTTTAGGACTGCAACCTTTCTTAGTTTGCAGGATGGATATTATTTGTAGGATCCACTTTGTAGGATGGATATTATCGTCCCCCATTTTTCTGATGAAGTAAGTGATGTTCAGAGAAATTCTGTGTCTTGGGTTAAGATTTCACTTTGGCATCTTTCAGAGCCAAAATCCCAAGTCTTTCACGTCATAGTTGCTTTTTTTGTGACAAATGAGAACTGCTTACTGCAGGCTCCTCTCTAACAGCCTGCCTGGTAGTATTCGATGACTGATAACTCCCATAGGAAATTTCTCCTATGTAACTTCTATGAAAATAAAGCACTAGATGCTTGAAATCATAACCTCATAGCAAAGGGTTGTGATAGAGCTGGCTATTAAGATTATATATTGCCATCAGGTGTTTGAGAGAGGCTGTCGTTTACACTTGGGCACTGCTCAACCTGTACATTTGTTCTTGGAAGACTTGTTTTGGAAGAAAAGAACTGGATGTGCCAAGGACAACTACATATTTGCAAGTTTTCTTTGAAGATTCACTAGGTCCTTGCGTGGAAGAACAGATCTCGAAGCTACATGCACAAGCAGGTGCAGAGGCATAAGCATATATGTTCAAATGTTCTTTCTTTGCTAAGAGGCACCTTACCCTTTGCTACTTGAATGAGAATATTAGACAGTTCTTTTACAGGGACTGTACAGAGAAATATAGTAATTATTCTCTATCACTACTGCCCCCATACTCAGTGCAGGGCCAAGCGGGGAAAAGGGGATATCACTAATTAAAGCATGCTCTGCCAATGAAAGATTATTTTTGCCATTCTTCCCCAGACATATTTTTAATGCTGTTCCCAGCTAGAGAAGGAATTGTCCCAAGGGAGCAAATGCTGCCTAAGCTCCTACAGTGCTGCCACATTTCATGATCTTCCAGGGGAACTGGCTTAGAACGATTTCTAGATAATAGTTATTACTTCTTCAGACAATGCCTTTTCTCCAAAACTGACAGAAACTATTTCACTATTTTAAATAACCTCCTCTATTGATCTACTGGAATCAGATCATATTTTATAAATATCTACTGTTCAGTACAGTGGCAATTACTATGTGTCATTTAGTTGGACTGGCCTTGACCTCAGATGGCTGGGACATATTTTAGTGTTTCATGACTGAGCTGAGGTAAGAGAAAAGTAAGGAATTTTGATTTTATGAACACAGACAAATAATAATTTGTGGGATCTTTCTGGTTGAAGAGAAGTGTTTTTAGGAGAATATCTGGTCATAAATGGTTCAAAAGGGTGAGTCCCTTTTATTTACCTTGAAAGTGGCTTAGATATATTAAGAAGCCACAGCTGAGGGTCTGCAGAATACATACTTAAAGATGGTGGGTAAATTCAGTACCTATATTACTATAGATACTTGCACCTTAGTGAATATGTACCTTACAATCTGATTTTCTCATTTATTTTCTGAAATTATTGACTTAAAAACAATATTTTCTAATTTAAATTGTTGTCTAGTGTTATATGCTATAATTAAGCATTAGTGTAATTTTTTCAAGTTATAATTAGCATATTATGATGCCTGTACTTGCAGAAATATTTTTATCCCCCAAATCGTAATACAGTAAAGATTGCAAAAGGGAGCTTTTGGGTGGAAGCCATCATCCAAGCTAATTTTGTCTTCGACCTGAATTCCTCTTGGCCCTTTAAAGTCTCTGTGATCCAATGTGGACATTCTGTGAAGTTACTCATGACTTGTGAGCAGAGAGCATGAAAACCATTTTCATTTTTCAATCAGTTGATTTTTTAATGCCTTTTAGCACTGAAGGCTTCACTTGTCACATTTACTTTACAAAACATGTCAGTGTTTTTAACATTAGCAAACAAAGCAGGAATCTTTAATTAATAGAAACATTTCTTGAATGTAGTTTTAGTATTTTGAGTCATAGCATTAGACAGCCTTGGAATGCACATGAACAATATGTAATTTGAAAATGCCTGTCTGGTTTTGTGGTTGGTTATAGTTTATTTAAGAAAAATGGAATACCTTGAGCTTTAATAATTTGCATTGTCTTGATATCAAATGGAATTTCTCATTTTAAACAGTTCCACTCTTTGACCTAAATTCATTTTTCAGAATCTATTCTACCATGAACTTAGAGTCGGAGTGGGGCTGAGGGTATGGGTATAGCTCAGTGATAAAGCACATGCTTAGCATGCACGAGGCCCTGGGCTTATTTCCCAGCACCACACAAAATGAATAAATAAATAAGTAAGTGGGTAATTAGCTTTCTGAATATTTCCACAATAATTAACACCCTTATAATTCTTCTACAGTTATTATTTAAATTATTGTAAAAAATTGTTTCATTATTTTCCTCTGAATACATTAATGGAATGTGGTGCCATTGTCTAGCTGTATAGATCATGATGAAACACTGTGATTTTTGTTAAGAGAAAAGACAGGAGTTACTAAGCTATGATGACCCTCCATTACTCCTGTCCTTATCTCCAAAGAGGACACATTGTACAGAGGAAACTTTAGGGTGATTGCGAGAAGGCTACCCAGGTAGTTCTTGTACCTCCAAGATCTTAGAGTCAGTTTCATGTAAATTTACAGGAATTTAGAAATAATGAAAGCTTTATCTACATAAACCAGTGTGGGGAAGATGTCAAATTCAGCAAAACGATTAGTTATTTTGAAAGGAATGTATAGTGTATCAGTATCAGCTGAATTTCATTTTAGAATTTTTAGTTAAGCAATATGTTGATCAGATTGGCTAGTGGCTTTATGTCAGCTTTAATTATGGAAGAAATATTACCTAAGTGATAAGGACCATTGAATGGGAAAAGGAAGCCAAGATCATACCCCAAAACATAGCCTTTTAAGATATACCAGTAAGAATAATGGAGTCTACTAACATGAAATTTCACACTCTATTTTGAAAGCTAGAATTCTCATGACTGTTCTCTTAAGTTGCATTATTCAATTAAAAAAAACACTAATCAAGTATCTACTATTAAACTAGGGCTGTGAGAAATCTAAAAGATTTTAAGGGAAAAAATGACCAGGGAATAAAACAGAACTACTGAAATTGAAATTTTAAAGCAATAAACCGTAGTCACAGATCATGGTTGCTTATATGAAAAGAATATATGAGGGGCTGGAGTTGTGGCTCAGTGGTAGAGTGTTTGCCTAACATGTGTGATGCACTGGGTTCAATCTTCAATAACACATAAAAATAAATCAATAAAATAAAGGTATTGTGTCCATCTACAACTACATATAAATATATATATATATATATATATATATATATATATATATATATACACACACACATATATATGTATACATATATATATATAAAAGAATATATGAGACTTACATATTGGTATTGGCAGTTGATGTCAGCCATTCACCGGCTAAACCAATGATATCCAATCCAGAGGAAAGCTGGTTGAAAAATCGAGGATGACCTAGAGATAACAGGCAAGCATCAAGGCAAACCCATATTTTTCACTCTATCTTCAAAGCAAAAGGTCTGTCCTACTGTATCACATTGATGAAGTCCCATCACAGTGGTCTTTCTAATTGGGCTACCCAAGGATATTGGAGAAGGGTTGACCCAGTCTATACCAATGTTAATAATAAAGATGCCCCCCAACTTATGGGCTTCTAAAGCATCATGTTTTTAAATATTTTTTAAAAGGTGACTATCATAAAGTGAATCATGCTTTATAATATTTTTATTGAGATTCAGTTGAGTTCCTTTCATATTTTTTAATTAGAGGATGTGGTGGTCTTGATTGTTTTTCACAACTTTTTCAAGTTATAATTCAACATCCCAAGGATCTTAATTCCTAAATCAAACTTTGGTATGGGAGAAGAGGCTTTAGGCCTTAAAAAGGGTTCTTAGCTCTTGGATTAAACCAAGGTTGGGGGAAGTATCTACTGATGCTGACACTAAGGTCATCCCATCATTCTTTGAGTGGCTGTGACAAACATGACATCAAGTGCTGATGTATTTTGCCCTTATATAGCCAGGTGCCTGTTAACTAACTTGATTGCAGAGCTGACCTAGCATCTCCTTTGTGAAATAGGAAGATACAGTCTTCCTTTACTTATTGGGCTGCTGGTGCAGTAATTGTTATTGCTACTCAACTCTGAAGCCCTGTGCAACTCACACTATGCTTTAATAGCCCTGTCCTCAGAAATTCAGGACTGTGGCCAAATTTTTGCCAACTTGGCATTCACCAAAAATTCAACTCCATATCAGCAGGCTTGGTTCTGCTGTCACAGAGGAGTTAACACAATAGATTATCTAGGGATGTGTGACAGAGAACTGGTGTTAGAAAGTTGCTGACAACTATGTTTCCAGTGGAAATTGCCTTTGCCTGTGAAATAACTGTCAGAGAGTTAGTGTTCAAATATTTCTGGTCTAACTCTCCTCCCTGAGATGGTCTGCTCTTTCCTAGTTGTGAGGGGGACTCATTCACAACAACTGAACTATGATTTCTTATGTCAGAAGATACCAATCTCTGCATCTCAAGAACCCTCAAAAAATAATACTGATTTTTTGAAAAAATAAAAAATCATAAACAGTAAATGTAGTGTACATATGGGGCCGGATTCCAGATGTTCATGTAGACTCGTCTAAATAGTTTAAGCTATAGCATTTACTCTATTCTGTTCAGTGCCAACAGAATCTATGAGATCTCCTGGAATATAAAGAATTTTGTTGAGCTGGGTGCAGTGGTACACATCTGTAATCCCGGAGGCTGAGGATCAAAGCTAGCCTCAGCAAGTTAGCAAGACCCCGTCTCAAAACTTAAAAAATCAAAAGGACTAGAGATTGTGGCTCAGTGGTTGAGTGCCCCTGGTTTAATTCCCGATACCAAAAAATATTTTTTTTTGTTGAAAATAAAATATATATGTACTTAAAATATATATGCAACACTCATTTGAAAACTTTTAAACAACAAATATTAAATGTTATATTAAACAGGACTGAATCATACATACGTACTACCACACTTTATCTGATAATGCATCAAAAGCACACAGCATGGCAGAAGCAAAAGTTGGACAAAGAGAGGCTGATACAGAGTGAAACATTATCTTTTTGCCCATTAAAATATAAAGCACACTGAGTCCCCCCCACCTTACTTTTAGCAAATAGCTACAATTTTATGCTTCCAAAATTTTCTACCAGAATTTCTATCAAGCAACAACCTAGGTTACATTTCAATTTCCAAATCTCTGTATCCAACGAAAATAACAGATGACAGACAAGACACTGAGCAGCACAGAGCCTAAGATCATGTAGCAGGAAAAAGAAAGGGTTATTTTTCCAAGTAAAGTTTTTCAACATAAAAATTACAAGTGAAAATAAAAGGGATGGAGTAGAAAATCTATTGGTTAGGAGACATATTAACCGACTGCAATGTGAGGGACTTATTTGGATCCCGATTCAAATGAATTAAAGCAAAATATAAAAAAAATATTTACAACATTGGTGAGACACTTGGAAATTGTGTGTGTGTGTGTGTGTGTGTGTGTTTAGATTAAACAATGACATTGTGGGTTTTTCCCCATAAAAAATGAAGTTTTTGAAGATGAAGAATATCTTGAATCTAATGTATGAAATATGATATGTCAAGAGCTTTGTAATGTTTTGAACAACCAATAAAAAAAAGAATATGTATGGAAGCAATAATACTAAATTGAGGATTTGCTTCCATATAATATAAAAAGGGGGAAGCAGTGGCAGAGGTACATGTGAAATAAAGTTGTCAGGAGTTGATAATAGTTAAAGCAGGGTGTTGGTACATGGAGTTCATCATATGATTCTACTTTTGCTTAGTTTAAAATATTCCATCATAAGAAGGAAGAAGGAAGAAGAACAACAACAATCATAAAAGAAATGTGGTATATCTATAAATCACCTAAGTAGTTACTGTGAGTGAAGCCTCACTAGTACCTGCATCAGTTCATAGAGAATCTATAGATGCTGGTTCCTTTTCTGAAGCAGTCTTTTGTTAATTTATACAGAAATTTCCAAATGCTTTCATCATCCCTTCACAAAATTAGTATGTTTTAACTATTCATTATTTTGGCTGTTTATGCACTTAAAAAAATTTTTTTTTCACTGTGTGTAGCTACCTGCAAGGTTTACCCTACTGCTTCTGTATTGCCACCTAAATCAAAGACCAGCAACCTGTAGCTGTTTATGATATGGCAGCAACAGTATACCTTAGCGAGGGCCAACTCCCTGAGATGCAACAGAAAGCTTTACATTGCTAGGAAGATTATGAATTCTGTAAATGCGTACCTGCTTCCAGGGCAACAGAAATGGATGGCTGCAGACTAAATACCTAAATGGATTCATATGTTGTACTAATGACTGCTTTCTCTGAGCATCTTCAGTTTTTGAGATGATATGATGTGCTATCATGATGAAATTATGTATTTTTCTTTTCTGTTTATTAATGATAAAAATATGTAGTCCTCATTTCTCTGAGAAAGTATGTATTAAAGTGAATGAACAAAAGAAGAAACAGTGGACCAAAACAAGTCAAGCTAAAACAAACATGGGGAATTCTGACTCATTTTAAATCCAGTCAAATAACACTTCTTGTTCTCCACAGGGCTTGGGTGGCCATCAGACCAAAGTGAGATGCATCTAAATCTATTAGAGTGGTTTTCTTTAACTATTTAACTATCAGACTTTCTACATATAATTGAGTCGGGTTCACTCAGAAGTTATTTAGTGGAATTGGCAGACTTCAAAAGTAATTTGGAATTCCTTATTTTAAAAAGCTTCTTTGGCCAGCCTATTATTTCATTATAACAGCCCTGCTCTGCTCTCTCTCCCCCAACCTCCCCAGTCTTGGTCTTAAATCTCTCTTCTTATGACTAAGAAAGGTGAGAAGGAAAATAAAGGAAAAAGAAAGAGAAAGAAGTAAAAACAAAACAACAACAACAAAAAAGAACAGTGGGCAGCCAGTTGTGGCCTTGGGGGTTTCCCCATGTGGTGGCAAGCGTGCTAAGGACTGCTAATTCCTGAGGATCTGTCTGCCCAAGAACTCAGGCAAGTCAGCTGCAGAGGGGAGAGAGTTACAAGGAAAAAGAAAATGCTGCTTCACTTCTGTGCTAAGAAACAGCTCAGAGGACCAAAACGTCCTTGAACCTGAGGAAATTGGAAAGAATTCACTTTAGCCAGGATTGCTGATTAGAGAGGACCCTGTAAAATGAAAGGGAGGCCAGAGGAGAACCTTGAGGTCTCCTAGTTGGAAACAGAATTTGGAGACTTGGGGAATGTAAAGAGAGGGTGTGTGTGTGTGTGTGTGTGTGTGTGTGAGAGAGAGAGAGAGAGAGAGAGAGAGAGAGAGAGAGAAAGAGAGACTGACTTTTTGGCTATCCAATAAGATGGTGCTGTGGGTTGAATTACATCCCTCAAATTCAAATCCTAATTATATCCCTACACATTCAAATCCTAATCCCTTGTTTCTGTGAACTGTGACTTTACTTGGAAATAGGGTCTTTGTGAGTGGAATCGTTAAGTGAGGTCATGCTGGATTAGAGTGGGCCCTAATCCAAAGACTGGTGTCCTTTTTCAGAAGAGAGAACTTTGGACAGCTGTGCTCAGGAAGAAGGCCATGTGAAGGCAAGGCAGAGACTGGAGCCATGTATCTACAAGTGGAGGAACACCTGTAACACCAGAAGTTGGAGGAAGCAAGGATGGATTTTCTCTGAGAGCTTCAAAGAGATCATGGTTCCACCAACACCTTGATTTTGAACTTTTAGCCTCCAAAACTGTAAGAGAATAAGTTGCTACTGTTTCAAATCACCTAGTTGGTAGTAATTTGTAATGACAGCTCTATGAAACTAATAAAGGGAGGAAAACAGGCCCAAATTCTCCACAGTGTCCATGATAGGGAAGGTTAGGTAAGATTTATCAGAACAAAACAGGCATGAAAATGGAGGCAGAAAAAATAGGGGAAACTGCTCTCTAGGTCCTGAATAGCCTGAACCTCAAAATGAACTTGACCTATTACCATGTATCTGTATCTTTTTAATTTATTTTTACAAGAAATAATGATGAGGGTTTTTTGGTTTGTTTTTGGTATCGAGGATTGAATCCGGGAGCGCTCAACCACTGAGCACATCCTCAGTCCTTTTTTATATTTTATTTAGAGACAAGGTCTCTCTGAGTTGCTTAAGGCATCACTATGAGGCTGGCTTTGAATTCTCAGTTACGATCCTCCTGCCTCAGCCTACTGAGCCGCTGGTATCAGAGGCATGAGCCACTGTACCCAGCTCAATGATGAGCTTTTGCAAGGGTTAATTTTATGGCCACTGAACACTTTGCCTTTCTTTACCAGGGTGTGTTTCTCCTTCACCAGGAGTTTGCTGTCCTCACAACTGGCCAGGGGACATGGAGGGCATTGCTTCTGTGTGTTCACCTGGCTCTCACCCTTACCTGTGCGAACCCCATACTTCAGGGTGTCTCTGCAGTCAACCAGGATCTGTTCCAGGGACTCCGGGTGGTCAGACAGCTCCAAGTTAAAGCCCTCCATGCCTTCCAGCAACTGGTGTGGGTGATGGAAGTCCAGCACCTTGGTGGAGCGATCGAATGTTTTGCGAACATAGTTGAGGAGTATGTCCACCACTTCGAGTAGGAACTGCACGGTTTGCTCCTCCCCATTCTTAGCTGGAAGCAGATCTGAGAGGGAAAGCCAATGGGTGGTTATCACCTGCCTTGTACCTGGATTCTCTCGATCCAGAGATCCCTAATATCAGCCATGATATCCATGAGGCCCAATTTCATTCCAGGATGTGCATATGCACTGAAGTGACATCCCCAGAGGGAGGCACGTATGCATGTACACAGAAATTTTGCATATACTTTACAGGGGTTCACAGACTTTCTGCTCATCAGACTGCTCGTACATGGACTGTGTGCTTTGAGAAGCAGCGAGCAACCTGCAACTGCAGTTCTCTACTTGAGTCTGAAGGGCACTTGTGAGCAGCATGACCAAAGATATTTCTGATGGGCCCTTGGGGGACCAAGTGTCCCTATACATCTGGTTTGATGTGCTTGATCTGTTGATGGCAGAGGGTAAAGCCTCTGCTGGTAGAGGATGAGGTCCCTCCTGAAGAGGGTGGCCCTTTGTGCTGTCCTCAGACAGTAAATTAGAACTGAAATTGGGGCCTCAAGAAGGTGATAGAAGGGATTCCTGCTTTTCTCTTGACCTCATCCTTTGGGGCCTAGTCAGGAGGGGAGGGTTGGGGGGGTGGGGAGCTAGCCAGGAAGAATGGTGGGGACCCCCACTGAGGTCAGCCACAGCTCAAAAAGCAGTTTGCACTGTGCCCACTCCTAGATTATCTCTAAGGTTTTAGTCAATGTTCTGGTCTGGCTTCTGTGGCATTCTGGGGAGTAGAAGTGGGTGGCGGTGGATTCATCTTTGAGCCACTTAGGAGACAGTGGTGGAGCATCTCCTGAGAACAAATTTATGGGGGCACAGGAACTGGTAAAGGATCTACAGAAGGACAGTGAGTTTTAGGGTTGTCCTTGGTTATGAGGGCTAATTGAACAACTTCCCATAGGGTGATTATTTTGGGGAGGAGTTGGCAATGTTAGAGGATAAGTATGATTAAGGAAATCACTAGATTCTCTTATATATAAGATTCCTTTGGATTCTGAGATTTTATGAATCCATATTTGTGTCTGCATGTATCTTTAAAGTTGACTGTTTTATGGACTTCACTAATCTACATTCCAGAATGATGGGCTACCTGGCAGTAGGGACAGAGGGTGTCTGTTATACTCCAATGTTAGAAAAGCAGTTACAAGAGAGTTCACAGACAGTAATGACATTTCTTGGCAAAAGAAGTAAAATTTCATGAAAAAGTTAAGACACCAAGTAAGGAATCAACTGGCTAGTAGTGCTAGAGCTAAGAGCCAGAGGAGGGACCACCTCGAGCAAACAGGTTGGAGAAGTCAGTCTCTGTGCGTCGGAAGCGGGCATCCCGGTCACTGTTTTCACAGGAGATCAGGTTCTTGGAGGACTGCCTCTCCTTAAAGGCGCTCACAAGACGACTCTTCTCTTCCAGGCTATTGGTCCTCTGCAAGAATCCTAAGGTATAAGAAGCTGGGTCAGAGAAATTAGAAACTACCCAGCCACTCTGGACCAGGTCCCCTCTTCAAGCAGGACTCTCACTTCTGCTAAGAAGAAAAGCTGAGTATCTGTGTTTTATATATAGTGGTTCTGGCATGGCTAGCCTTGAGGCAGGAGGGAGGGCAGGGATGGGGCAATGCCAAGTGCCATCAGTGGCAAAGACCCAGTCATGCAAGAGAGAAAATAGTAAGTGAGGCTCAGGCTTCTCTCTGAACGTGACAGTGAACTCAGAGCTAAGTCAACTGGACAGCTTCCACTCCAGTAACCAGCCTCAGGATGGGGGTGTTGAAGGAAGGGACCCAATCAGACAGGATGTTGCCAGCCTCAGGTTTACAGGCAACCAGAGGAAGGAGAAGAGAGAAGAGGAAGGGAGAGGACTACAGGGGAAGAGGGTGAGATCCAGCAGAGACAAGAGGAGGGATGAGGACAGTAGAGGGAGGAGGGTGAGAGCAGCAGAGGGAGGAGGAACGGGAAGGACAGCAGAAAGAGGAGGGTGAGGACATCAGAGGGAGGAGGAAGAATGAGGACAGCAGAGGGAGGAGGGTGAGATCCTGAGGATCATGGAAGATGCTTTCCTCTGATGCCAGGGAACCCTCACCGGATTGAATATCAGTGTCATTTTTCTGCAGTTCAGCTTTTCCTGTGCTACCCACTCTGTGTTAAAGGTTTTGTAGAAAGATAAGAACATTTAAAATCTTATGGGCCTTGGCATTTAATTTGTAAGTGTGTACAAGGCACCTGCTGTGGAAGAGCAGTTTGGGATGCATTTAGGGTGGGAACTGATGAAGACTGTAGACAGGGGCTTACAGTCTAGCAGATGACAACTAATGTTGTGATGGAGATAGAAAGCATCTGAGAACTCCACAGAGAGCTCTGGGCCCAGTGTGGATTCATAGCCCCTCACTTCTTTCCCTAGAGGCAGGAGAATATCTCCCACCTGATGTGGGCAGAGCAAACGATAGCAACAGCAAAGGGGAAACAGGGTTGAGTCAAAAAGGCTCTGCCAACCTGGAGTATGCTTCCCTCAGCTGCCCTCCAGGGCTCCTGCCTATAAGCCCCATCTTTCCCCCAGCATCTCCTGTCCCAGTACAGCCTCAGCCTGAGCCCATGAGGCATCACACTGAAAAAAGGGAGAAAGTGCTAAGCTTCTTGGTGACACCAAAGCTGTCTTTGTGGATACTAAGATCCTTGGGGAGTTGCAGACATCACAAGACAGGCTTGGAAGAAAGTCCCAGGAGGTGTAAAGGAAGGCAAGTTAATCTGGGAATTCAGCTTCATTTCCCTAGGAAGAGGATTCAATGGTGATGAGTGGAAGAGGGATGGGGAGTGGAGGCCATGGGGATTAGAATCCTCCCCAACACAAGCCTTTCACTGTTCCTAGCACATTTTAAAGTCATTACTAAGCCTCAAAGAACATCAGAAGTGGGAGATACACTGTAATGGTGCTGCTTATGTGGATATGAAGATGGGAGTTGTATCTTTTCCCTCTTCTATTGTACTTTCTTCCTCTTCTAAATCCCCAGTATCCAGATGCAGGTGCCAGCACTCATTTTCTGGGAGGATGCAGGGTCACTTAGTTCTTGAACCCTGACACTGCTTGTGGGACTCCTTGTCCCAGAAAATGACCTTGGAATTTGCAAGAGTAGAGAGACCATATGCCAATGCGGGTGAGGTCCTGTCCAGCTGAAACCCACTCTGCACTCTCAGATCTCTGTTGGTCTTTTGACTTACTCCTGGGAAGGCTTAAGTATCCTCATCTCGAAACTCCTTTGGAAACCAGTGACTGGGAGCAGGGCCACAGTTTAGGCTTTTGGATACTGTCTCCAAAGAAGGCTTTCATATGGGCTCATCCAGAGATGTCCTGATGGGGCTGAGTGATGACAATTATGACATAACTTTAAACCTGTTTCCTATTCCTGGACTACACATCTAGGAACCCAAATTTTCTCTAGATTGCATAATTATCTTGTGAAGAGCACACTTACACTGAATTATGATTTGTGTGAAAAACCATTAATAAGCTAATGTAAACTTTTAATGTAGACTGTCCTTTCTTTCACTTTAAGAAGGCATTGTCTTTCTAAAATACTGGGATCCTCAAAAAGGTAAATGCAGGTTTCTCTAGGCCCAAGAGGTCCTGGGAGATCACTGAGATGAAGGGTGATAGGGAGGTGGGGGCTTTGACAACTTCCCTGGCTAGTAAGGAGTCTTGGGAGCAGGGTCCCTGAGACTGGGACAGGCTATCCCCCCTCTCAACTCTGCACTCCATGTGTGGATAATTGTCATGGAACTCTACATTCTGAGAGCAAATAGGAAAGCCAAGGACAGCCAGGGAGCAGTTGTGTTTCTGCAGGTCATAGCTGGCTTGCCTTAAAGGGAGAAGAGTGAGGTCCTGTAAGGACTCTGTCTTTGGGCTGTGAGCTTGGGTGGGGTGGGGTGTTCTTGCTTTTGGTTCCCCACTCCTGCTCCCAACCCTTGGGGAAAGGGGAGGGCAGGGAGCTGTGTGGAACCAGAGAGCACTTGGCTTCCTCCAGTTGTTTCCAAGTGGAGCCCCAAGCTGTGCACAGCATAAGGATTCATGGCCAACAGGCCATGTAGGGGCTTAAGCCCAGAACATTCTCTGCTCACCAAGCTGTTGGCATAGAATTACTTTTGCTTAGAGGAAGGGGCTCTTCTGACTTTTTTATGGGCTAACAGCACACTGCCAGATCTCCTCCCACTTCTTTTCAAGAGAAACCAGAAACACAGAATACTTGAGGTCTCTCTATTTTTAAAAGTTGGGGACTAATACATAATTAAACACACTGTGTGGACTAAATAAAATGGCTCAGGGGCTCTAATTGGCAGCAAGTTTGGGATCTCTGTATAAAATAATGATGGAAGCCCAAGGACACACTGGAAATTTAGCAGAACCCAGGGCCAGAACTCAGGGATCCCCGAGACTCATTTTATTTAGGTCACACCACCAGGCCTGGAGCCACTTTCCAATTATTGGCAAGACCCTGGGTTACTTCTGATTACTCTCCCATGGGGATTCTGCTTCCAGAGCTAAGGGCACTATCAGTAGCACCCAGAACCTTCCTTACAGCTTCATTCCCAGGTTAAGGGGAAGGAGGACAAGAGAGTAGGCGGGGGGGGGGGGGGGGGGGGAAGGGGGGGGCTGAATCTTAGCCAGGACTGAGGGTGTAATGGAGGTCACCCAGGGTAAAGGGTAGAGAAGAAAATGGGATGAGGGCCACTAGTACCTCTGCTGTCTAAAGGTGAAAAGTCAAACTAATCTTAGTATCAGATTAAGAGGGCACCCTCTGGTATATGAAGGTCTGGGATGAAGGAAATGTGTGGGGACAGGGTAGGAGGTGGGAGACAATAGAGAGTGCTGTGGATCCAGAGCTGATGACTACACTCTGGGGCTGGGGATATGGCTCAGTGCTAGAAAGCTAGCCTAGCAGGTACAAGGCCCTAGGGGTGTGTGTTTTGGGGGCAGCAGGGAGACTGCATTCTGCTTCCACTAGATTAAAAAAGAAAACCAGAGTTTATTTACTGAATGAAAAATAAATTGACCTGGTGCTCTCCCACCCCCCAATCAAACCTAAAGGGGAGTCTTCTAACCTGTGGTCCCCAAAAGCACAGCATTTTAGCAGACGGTAATTTCCTCTCAAGAGACTATTCTGTCTTCTTGCCTACTGACACTCAGATTGCAAGTTTCCAGAAATTAATGTGAGGGTGGGGTGTGGGGTGGGGTAAGAAACAGGTAAGAAACTCTCTGAGGATGGTAGCCCTCAAATGCTCAAGAGAACTCTTCCTCATGGCACTGGCTGGCATCAGGGAAGGGGAAGTTAATGATAACTTAGGGTCCCCTATTCCTAGACTCAAGGAAGCTTAACTCTATCCAGCCCCTTTACTCTTTCAGGGAATAAGGTATGTCCCCAGAAGGGAGTTTAGAGCTTTTCTTCCCCCCCCCCACCACCCGACCAGTAGCGGAAGCAGGGAGTGGGGGTGGGGGCGGTGAGGGCTGCCCTTCTAGTCCCAGCAAGCCCACCAGAACCACAGGAAAGGCAGCCTTCACCCCGAGCCTACCCCTATCCAGTCCTCCGCCGCCCTAGAGGCCCAGGCTTGCTCGGTTCTGCTTGCCCAGCTGCATGACAATGACGGCTGCAGAAGGCAAGCGTCACCGCCACCGAAGGGACCTGGAGTGAAACGCGCCATTAAGCTTAGAACCGCGGCGTGATGGGGTATGGCTGGAGAGGAGGGGACTATTAATAGAACAAAGCGCTGGACCCTTGGCTGCCCCAACGCGGAGACGCTGCCCTGGCTTCGCCCACCAGCCTCGCGCGCTAGGTAGTGGGCCAACCCCCAGGCAGCCCTGAAGCAGGGCTGGATTTTTCCCGGAAAATGACTGGGTCTAGGAATTGAGCTCCCCTTCTACCCCTTAAATGCTGGGCCCCGGGATCTAGGGGACAAGCCCCAGAAACGCAGAGAGGAGAGCGGCACGGCCAAGCGGGGAAGGATAGCGGTTTTTAAAAGCTGCTAAATAACCCCACTGTGTTCTCCTAACTGCCACCCCGTTCAGAACCGGGTGCCCAGGGAAGCCGGGAAGATCAGGTCCAGAGAGCACCCACTCGCCCACTGGCTCCTGGGGCCTGATGGGGCTGGCGAGCCGCGAGCCTGCTCTGCCACTATCTTCGGCGCGCAGCAGCTGACGAATGGCTCTTTAATAAGCCCCTCGTTAATCTTCCCCCGCCTCTCCACCCCCTGCCCGGGGACATCCGTATTTTCTAGCCCGATAAGGCTGGAGAATTTTAGACGGTGAAATGTAGCAAGGAAACCAAGTCCTCATTGTTCAGCCGGAGCCGCTCAGCTGTGTCCCTTCGAACAAATCTCCCTTTTTCCCTTAAAAAAAAAAATTACATCCCTTGGGCGTTTTCATTTCAGACCCCCACTCTCCAGAGAGCAGTTCTTTTTCCTCTCCAGCTTCTGGATCTATTTTGTCAGACAACACCCTCTTCTCCCTGCCTGTGGGCTCTTGTCCTCTCCGGTCCCTTCCTTCCTCGCCTTCAAGGATATGCCCTGCAAACACTCGAGCCTGCGCTTCTGGCACCTCCGCTAGGGAGGCCACCGAGAGCTGCAAGCAATCCTTTCCCTTAGCCTCCGAGCCCCAAAGAACGAAATAATCCATTATGACATCTCTGGGCACGAACTTCAAGTTGGAAATGCCACCTTCAATGCTCCCAGGCCCTGGGGTGATTGGTGAAGGGGGACGGGCAATGATAACGGGGAGGGGTACTTTTCAGCGGCAGCTTTAGGCACATGCTGCGCCCTTTGGTCTGCTCTCCAAGAAAGCCGGGTCAGTTCACCTTTTCTAGAAGACCTTCCAGACTCTTGGGCATAGTGCACCCACCCGGCGGGCGAGCCCGGCGCAGGGCGCAGGGCTGGGAGAGCGAGGTTGCCGCGTGGGGGCGCTGTGTTCCGTTTTCCTCGTCTACTCCTGGGCTCTCAGCGTTCCTTCTAGCTGGTCTCCGGGAGCAAGAACCCCAAAGGAAAAGGCCCCTCGGTTTGGGTCAGGGGAGGGAAAAGGAGGGCCAGGACCTCGAAAAGAGTGTCCTCACTGGATGTCGGGGCTGTAATTACATTAGATAAGGAGACCTAGGGGGTCAGGATCCCCTCCGCGTGCATCTGATTCTTCCAAACCTACAAAGCCCGCGCGCCAAGCTCCCCGCCGGTTCTGCCAAGCTTCCGCCGGCCCTTTAGCTTACCGCAGATCTTCAGTCCCAGTTTTCTGGTGCATCCATGGGCCACGCCGCACCAGGTGTCGTAGGCTAGGACAAGAGAGAGCAACAGGGGTGTGATTAGGCAGGCTTGGACCGCCAGAACCTGGGTAGAGAGCAAAGTTTTTTTCGCGGGGGGAGGGGAAGGTCTTCAACGTCCTGGTTAAAAGCTCTTTTCTGAAAGGTACTAGAAACCAGATCTGTGGGCATGCCCTCCAGAATCCTAATCACACTCACTTCCTCTTCTTGGCTTCAGATACACAATAGTGTCTCTGAAAGGCGGGGTTCGAGGATCCCCAAGAGATCCACACCGGACAGCCGCCAAGATTGGGTCGGATGGGGTGAAGGCTGACCCCCCATGTGCAAAGTGCCAGACCCCACCTCTCGAGTTGCCCAGCACCCAAAGGCCTAGTCCTCTGGTCTCTGCCCGCAGACTCGAAGGACGACCACATCAGCACAGAAAGGGAACACAGAAGCATCTGGGACCGAAACATCTCATAATTTCTTGGCGGGTCTCCAGCCGAGTGGCAGCTTAAAATAAACTGGCATGAAATGGGGTCGCGGAAGAGTTCAGGAATTAATTGGGTGAAAAATAGTATTTGACTAGATAATCGGGCCCGCATGGCTGCTCTTCAGTCAGACTGGGGAGTCAGGAAGACAATAATGCGCCTCGGGTCTTCATCCTAGTCCTTCCCACCCCCGACCCTCATTAACCCTACCCTCGGACACCTAGGCTCTGGAGCAAGCGAAGGCTAACGGAATCAGGTACCCTTCCTCTGGGTCTGAACCGCCAACCAAGAGGATCACGGATTTTCCCTCTTCGCTAAGCGGTTCTCAAACCCCTCTGGGTTTACCTGCCTTTGCGGTTAATTTCCATCAAGGAATAAAAAGGCCAGTGCGATGGGGCCAACGCGAAATTCCCTCTGATTCCTCAAAGCAAGGCGCCTCCAATCACTCCCATCCCCCAGCCTACCCCAGCTCGAGCCCCAGCCTCCAGCCAGCGCGAGTGTTGGCTGCGATAAGCAGAGTGACATCCATTAAAATCGAGGCACAACACAGACCTAGTGGGGAGAAGAAATGGCCTGATGTCCGTCCGGGAGACAACGTGTCACGGATGAAATTCCACTTACAGGAGATCGGTTGCAAAGCAAAACCCTAATAATAATATGCGCAAGGCATAAAGAACTATTTCCACCCCATAAAGTGCCTTCATTTTAAACATCATTTCATCTTAACCTTAAAACAATCCTATGACACAGGCAGGTAGAGTGTTGATCTAAGACTCATTTGACAAAGAAAAACATTGCAGCTCAGAGAGGGTTAGTGAGTTTTCCAAGGTCATTATGTGGGAGGTTGGATTTCAAATACATTGTTGCCTTTCAGAATTGAAAGCAAAATAGGTGGAGAGGGAAAGCAGGAGCTAGAGAGCCCCTTTGCTGTAGCAGAAGTGGGGAAGACCAAGTGCTTGAGGACAAGGAGGGTTCCAGGCCTGGCCAGGGGTTGCTGGAGTGAGAGGGTAAGACAGGTTGTACAGGTGGAGAGAGGACACCTCCCAGGAGACCTTGAAGGGCCAGAGAAGTGGAGCCAGCTGGGTGCCAGGGTGTGTCTGAAAGAGGATGAAAGTGGAGTGTGCCTGCCAGAACAGCCTAGGATTCTGACACAGCTAGATTATAAGTAGGGAAGATTACTGGGACAGGAGCTTTTTGCTCTTCCTAGGCAGCGTCTTTGGCTCTCTTGCCTCCACTACAGTGGCTTTCAGGGATGTCAGGCCATATGTGGACTCAGGCCATCATTTCTGCTGGGTCGTGCACCAGGAGCTGGGTGCAGTGACCATCTGATGGGAAGTAGGGGCAGGGACATGGGGGTGGATGAATTCAAGGGCTTCCTTAACCTGCTGGATAGAAAGGGGGGAAGGGGGAAGACCAATAAAGACATCTATCAAGGCCAAAGCAACAGACAAAAGGCCCTGGGCCTCGCCTTCCTCTGGGCCTGCTTTGGTCAGCTCTGCTATCTCTGCCTGGCTCATGTGCCATCAGGGCTGGCGGCTCTCCCAAGCCCCTCTTTGTTGTGTGGGTAATTGTAGCCTGCCTGGGTGGTGGGAAGAGGAAACTGGAACATCGCCTGAGGACTCAAAACAAGGCCTCCAGCCCAGGAGCCAGAGTGAGTGCCAAAGGGTCCTTGGAGAGGGTCTTTGCTTTCCCAATAACACCTCCCACCTTTCTTGAGGACAATTATTTTCTCAAGCTTACAGAAAGTGCCATTAAAGCTCAGCAATAAGTACTCCTAACCACATTGTCCTCCCTGAGCCTCTTCTGAATAGAAATTCTGGGGGTGATTCTGGGGTGTCTGAAGCTGAAAAATTTGGGGGGGTGGGTGGGATGAGGAGACACTTCACTCTAATTTGGAAAAAAGATAAACAACCCCTCATTCCCATGCCTTCACAGAGAGGAAGAAAATCTGAATTACAGAAAGATTCTGCAAATGTTTGAGGAACTGGTAGGATTTAGGAAAGGGACACATAAATCCCACTCCTTTTAATCTGTTCCCCTTTTCTTCCCTTTTCTAACATTTGTCACCTGCTGACAAATTATGTCCCCTGGGAGAAAGGAGAGAGGTGTTCTCGGTTCCCACCCTGGAAAACCTTTTTGCTTCCTCCATTTCCGCACCTCTTGCCACTCAGAATGTTGCTCAACATCCGCCCCCCACCCTTTTTTGTCTCAGAGATGTAATTAAGTGTAGGAAATGTCGAGGCTCAGTCTCAAAACAGTTTTATGCACCTTTCCCGCCCCTGGCTTCTCCCTCACTGTCAATAGCTCCACGCAAATTTGGAGCAATTAGGGACCCTGAGTTTTCTAAAAGCTGCAATTAACGTCGAAATTTCCGCTGATTATAGACTTTGAGCACAGCGTAGGGGGAAAGGAGGAGGAGGAGGTCAGATCTTAGCTTAACGAAAGCCAGAGACAGAAAACTCTATTCCCAATAGGACGCTGGCTCCTCACACTGCCCTCTGCTCTGACCCTTGTAGTCCCACCAAGCAAAGAAGCCACACCACACAACAAAAACAGCACTCTCCTGAGCGCCCCTAGCCCAATGAGAAGCCCCTAACAATCGCCGCCGCTAGAACCCTGAGGGGTTTTCGCTCTTGGATGCTCTGGGGGTAACCTAGCTTCCCTGACAGTCAAATGACCTCTGGCAGGAACCTGGGCCAGAGCCCCATTTATTTCCCAGCCTCCATCATCTCCGAGCTCCCCTTTCCCTTTCCGCCAGCGCAGTCTGCCGACGTCCCAGCGCCCCCCATCTTCCCTGCAGTCCATTTGATAGGAAATTGGGGCAGGACCTACTTGTGGGGCGCAGGTTGGTGGTATTGGGATCCGCTCCTGCATTTGAGGAGGTTGAGGACGAAGAAGGAGTCGAAGACGCCATAAGCTCTACTGTCCGGGGTCCTCTGTGTGCTGGGCGCGAGAACAGGCTGCAAAGACAAGCGAAAGCTGTGTGGCGAGGGCTTTTGGAGTCCTGCGTACCGGAGGCGACAGAGAGGCCAGAGTGGGGTGTGTGTGCGTGTGCAGACACTCCCCTTGAAGTCTCGGTGCGGGAGGGAGCGGGGGAGGAAAGGCAGCGAGCTGGCTGGTCAGGGTGAGCGGTTGGTGAGGGGCGGAGGACAAGTGAGCGCTAGCTCAGGGACTCCGGCGCAGGCAACGCAGCCCTGGGCGGCTCTCCAGTCTGGCTGCGCAGCCGGGCGACCTGGAGTGCAGCTCAGAAACAAGGGGGGACCAAGGCCAGTACAGGACGCGGGGGTGTGAGGGACTGGGCTAGGAGCACAAGGGAGCGCTCAGTGAAAGATTTTTCAGTCAAGCCGCGACAAGCCCCATTGGGCTCTCGGCAGCCGACGTGCTGGAAGGCGGGGGGTGGGGAGGCACGGGGCGGGCACGTCTGGTTCGGTGTCTGGTTCCCGTTGTTGTGTCTGGCTAATTCCCTGGAAAGAAGGAGAGGCTAACTGCTCCGGAGACCCGGGACTTTGGTGAGATAAGGTGAGAGGAAAACAATGTTCATATCTTGACGTTTCTCCCTCGGACGTGACCGGGTGAGAAACAGTCACCTTGCACTCCAATCATCCAGAAAGCAGCGGGTAGGAACCTCGCTTGCTCGTCTGTTTCTTGTTCTACCCGGTTTTGAGCCATCTTGAAGCCTAGGGCGAGGCTCTGTCCCAGTTTCTGTGCATCTCCGCTACCTAACCCCCCCCCCCCCAGAGTTCGCCGTACAGAACCCGAGAGGGTGGGGGAAACGAACGTCACCCGGGAAACGAACTTGCGCCTAAAGTGCAAGAGGCGACGGACAAAGATCAGTACCTGGCGTCCCCGCCCGGTGCTCCGCGCCGGCACGATGGTGTCCAAAGGCTCCGGGACCGAGAGAATGCGGGCTGATCTGGATAGATCAAAGATCCCCGAGAGAAGAGCCCATCAACTACTGCCTCCACACCCTTTTTTCCCTGCCCTACACAGCCCCGCGCGCGCGCTTTCACAGCAACGCGGGCGCAGGTGGAACGCTGCTGCTGGGGAAGTAACAGGTTATTGCTTCTAGGCGCACCTTCCGTTGTTGCTATCTAGGCGCCCTTTGAAAAGACGGGCGCTCGCAGTCTGAACGCACAAGGGAAAATCGCTCTCCTTCTACTTCAGCGCGAACCTAAGCCTCTGTGCCACCTTGGGGCACAAAACGGCGGGATAGGAAGAGTGCGCAAGGCAGAAGTCCTTGCGCCTCGCACTAGCGGAGAACACGGACTGGAGTGGATGGGAAGCACTCGGCTCTGGAAGGTGGGTGGGTGGTGGGCGCAGTGGGTAGAGGTGGACGAGAAGCTGAGGGCCGAGAGAACCCAGCTGAACAGCGGAAGCTGGGCACTGGGAAGTCTCAGTGGTTGCGCGTTTACCTACCTGGGCTCCAGCGACTGCTAGCCGGACACTCCCGCTGTTCCTCTGCGCAGCGTGTAAGGATCCACCAGGCTTCGCTTGGCTCTGCTACAGGCGTATACGTCCGGCGTCACCTCCAGCTGCTAACTCGCCTTCGCTATGCTTGTCCGGCACGCGAGCGCCTGGAGGAGAAGAGAGAGACCCGGAGAGGTGGCTGCTTGGCTTCGGGGGAGGCGGGGGCGGAGTGGGGAGGCGGGGACCCGCTCCGCGGGGGAATCACGAGGCTGCTGCTCGCGGGGGCAGCTCGTCGGTGGAGCAGCGGGGCTCCTTTGCAGGTGCCTGATCGCCTCTGGAGCTTTATAGGGCGATTATAAATCCAGCTCACGATTTTGCACCGAGAAAAAAAAAAAAGGTCCTATGAGTAATCCAGAACGTACTCAGCACGCTCTATTTTTTGAAATAGGCAGTGAGAGAGGAGGGAAAAGATAATTCCTACGAAGATTTCTTCCTCACTGAGCGTTCCTTCTTTACTCCCTTCCTCCCCCACCCCTTATATCTTAGAAGAGACTAGGGCAGTGGATTTTCCCCAATCTCTTTCCGCGTGATTCCCCCGGATCCGAGGTCCCAAAACGCTTCCTCGAGCGAAATCGCTCTGGGTGGGTGTCCTTACTGGCTCTCTGCTGTGCCAGGTTTTGCTGTAAAGACAGAGATAAAGGGGACCACTCAGACCATGGAGGAGTCTCCATCTCATTCCAGTTTCCTAATTCAGCTTGAGGCATCCCCAAATTACCTCATCTGAGTATAGCTACCTGGGGCCACCGGTAGGAAAAGGGTCCCATTTCCCATTCTGTATACGCTCACTTCCTTGGCGAAGGGAAAAGAAGTCCTCCTGATTGATCATATCTGAAGGTTAATAACACGCACGAGTGCCGCTCCACACGCTTGGGGAACCCCAGCACAGAGGTGGCCTGGGAGGGGTGGGCCGACCCTCCTTGCTATGGCCCATCCCCTTATTTCCTTTCGATTTCACGCGCTTAACAGGTTCTCCCTTTGCAGTATTTAAGCACCTTTAATGACTTGGCTACGTAGGGTCAAGTCCCTCACCATAAAAAGGCGTTGACGGTAAAATTCCCACCAGAGGGCGCCAAACGTCCGGAGACAGAGAGTCCCCGCGCTCTTCTGGCCTTTCCTCCCGCGCCTCAACCAACACCTGGAGAGGCGACCAAGCCCTGTAACTCTGCCTCTTCAAACCTTCTCTTAGCCACTCTCCTCGTTAGTTTACTTTTTCCTCTTTCTTATCACTCACTTTATTTTTCTTTAGGAAAAAAACAAAGTTGATATTTGTCCTTGTCTCGGTGTCACCGTGTATACACTCAGTGATTGCTTTACTCGTTTTCCCGGTGACTCCTCCTCCACCCCCCTAGTTGAGATGCAGCAGGCAGGGATCATTTATTCGCACGTCTCGGGCTTCGCTGGTTTACCCGAGGCCTGTCCCTTCATCTGAATATCTTATTTCTTTTCACCACCACAAACTCCCCAAATCTTATAAGTCATCTAAAATTCCATAAGGGAGATAGAAGCTTCCGCCCTGGGAAGATAACAAGAGGGATAACAAGAGTTCGATCAACAAGAGGGATTTGCGGAGAAGTTTGAAATAACATCGTTGTTTTTAATATTAAAGAAACTACTGTAGCCTCTTCTTCACCTTACAGTAAAAGCCAGGACATTTTTGAAGGGCACAAAAGCATCGTGAAAGGCACAGCGCGTGGTAACAACAGTCCCCAGCACTAGTGCACCCAGTTGGGCACCGTACTTACGTAGGGGTGCCTGTTCCGCGTAGGAAACACCCGGTAGCTTGTCTGAGCCCCTTGAAATGCGCGGTTTACAGCGAGGTGAACTAGGAATTCCATCCACACCCCCCTTCTCCAGTCTTCCCTAAACGATATGGTTGCACCAATCAGGGAGGCTGGTGCCAGTACTAAATCATTCAAGACGCACTGGGCAGAGGAGGGAGGTGGCAACAAATCCCGGTTCTCGGAGATGTCCACAGTCCTGCCTAGATGCCCGCTCGCCCTCTATCTCTTCGACCTTCTCCGGAGACCTGAAATTCCTTGGAAAGAAAGATTCATTTACTTCACCTTAGCACTAGATTGAGAATTTCTCAAACACTTTCTCCTTCTACCCCAGGATTCAAAACACCCTTAACATTTCAGTCAAGAAAATAATCGTGTTGGAAAAAGAACCTGTAAGACTATTGCAAATTAAAGTCGGCTCTGTCCAGCTTTGAGGACATCTCTTTCTCCCTTACGGTGGGGAGGGAAGGAATGAAGTCTCCTGCTCATTCTTAATCTTAAAAAATTGAATTGAATATTAGTACTGGGCTGGGTTATAGTTCAGCGGTAGAGTGCTTGCTTTGCACATGTGAGGCACTGGGTTCAATCCTCAGTACCACATAAAAATAAATAAATAAAGATATCATGCCATCTGAAAAAAATAAATATTAGTACTTAATTAAATAAACGAATGTCTATTAATGATCTCCAATGTCACAGGCACTAATCTGCTGGAGTTTACGTTGACCTTTCAATTTATATCATCCTTGCACTAATGGAATTGACATTCCAATGAGCCAGGGAGAGTAGTAGACTTAGGAATTCATGACTTTGATTTATTCCCAGTTGTGTTCCACTACAGCTCAGAGCTTGGGCTCAGTAGGAACGATAAGGAATTGAGGGCCCAGAAATCTACCCAGTTCCAATATAAAAAGTGTTGAAGTTGGGGTGGGTCCTGGGTGGCCCCCCCCCCCACAGGTCTTTCAGCACCGTGGACAGCACCTGCCGCTCTGCCCCATAATCCGGCATTTTGTGGGCATTACATGTATAGCCCGCTGGGCTCATCTTTTCCGCCCCCTGCTTTTGGTAGTAATTGCCATGTATATTTTGCCTGGTTGGGGGTTGAGAGAGGTGGAATATTTCGCCCACTTCTCTGGTAAGAATTTGGATTGAGGATAGCTATGGTTGTTATTTGGCTCTTGAGAACGTTTAGAACCTTTATTTTTATTTGTGTTTTTCACTGTTCTTTTAATCTTAACACTCCCAAGGGTGACTGCTTAGGATAATGGGGGTGTAAAAAAAAAAGATATCCTCTCCAGAGACTCGAACCGGGTGGTAACTGGTGGCCCGGAAGGGAGTGGTGTCCGCCCAGCTGTTTCGTTTGCATTTGATCTGAGGTTCAGCACTTTGAAGAAATGGGAAAACGACTCCTAAAGGCAACAAAAGGAGGGGGCGAGGATGCTTTCCCTCCGGTCTCTCTCTCCTGGGCTTTGGGTTTTGTGAACTTGCGGCCTGGCTATTCCATCCTGTTTGCCAAATACAAAATCCCTTTCAACTAGGGTTGGAACTTGGGAACAAGTCTCTCCTCCCACAATGCCCTCCCCACCCCCAGGTTTAAAGATATTCCAGCAAAAGAAGAAAGGGACGCCCAAACGGGCTTCCAGGTCCCCTCCCCTTTCTTCTTTCTTTGTGTGTGCATGTGTGTGTGTGTGTGTGTGTGTGGGGGGGGTCCTGTCAAGGTGAATAGATAAAAAAAAAATTTGGAAAATGTGCTTAGCATTTTTAATCTCCAGTAAAGGTGATCTAGAGTCAAGTTGTTGGCTCATTTCAGATGGTTCTTTAAAATCTATTTTAAACAGGTAATTTATAACAACAAAAACTCAGTGCTCATCTTTAAATGGGTCTCTCTAGATGAGGGCTGGGGAAGTGATGCTTAACCTCACTTTCGGCTTTTTTTTTTTTTTTTAAGTCCAAGCTTAAGTCCGTTTGCTGTTTGTGTACTTCAAAGATAGTTCTCGAATCATTGTGGGCTCTCATTGGAGAGGCATAGCTAAATCCACACTATTATCCCAACAGATCACAAAAACCCCACTCTTGGGAGGCAGGAAAGGGTTAAAAGTTTGGCGTTGGAGGCAGAATTCTAGTCAGAACGCTGGAGAGAACTCTGGATATACAATGATTTCTCGCAAGGAATAGAACTAAATTCTTCATGGTCCTTGCCCTTTGGTATTTAGAAGGCGAAAATATTTTTACATAATTAATCAAGGAGGACTGGGTGAGTAGTATATGGGTAAATTTCCTTGTGCCAATCTTAAAACGCCCAATTCATGCTATTCCAAACACGAACACAGAGTGACCACCAGGTGGCGATAGATTACAACTTCTGAGCCGGGCCCCACAAGAGAGCTGTTCAAGGAAGCCTGCAGGCCTTTCCACGTCATGCTCATCCCTGCCATTTTTCACAAAGCAGAGCCTTTTGAAATGTTGAGAGATACTCCAAAGGTGACCTGAAACACCCGGGTCCTCTGTACAATTGGCGGAAGAGAAGGGGATGCATGGCATTAATTATTTTCCCACAGCTACATCCCGAAGCTACCCTGAAGAAGTGAACCATTTGATAGGAGGCAAGAAACTGTTTCATCACAGAACCGGAAACCAAGGGAGTAACAGATCTGGATTTCAATTCTGACAGGGAGCTTTAAAGATATGTCTGTGTTCTATCCTCTCAACAAAAGTTAAGCCAAATCAGTCTTTCCCCCAAAACATGGGGTGTGAGAAGGGATTTCTAACATGAGATTCCTGTAATGAAATGGTGTATGGAATGAAAGACTAAGGATTGTAATATTTTACCCATTACTTTTAGTGCTCTTGAACTCTAAAATAATAGGTGTTTAATCCCCATTTTCAGGTGGTGTTTGGGACTACTTTGTGAGAAGTTTTTGGATGGTTCTGATTTGGTTGTGGATAGTCTATTAACTTAAACTTCTAGTTCAGGACAGGCTGTTACCCTAATTCTGATCGGTTACTCAGGGGCTTAACTGGAACCTAACGGGAGGGGTATATCACAGCTGCTCAACCCAGTCTGTTTAATGCAAAGAACTTATGTGGCAAAGCTCACTGAAATTTTTGGTAAATTAGTACCATGGGTTTTTCCCCAACACAGCCAGGATCTCATTCTTTTTACCCTCAGTTGCCAGACTCAGGTCCTATTTTCTTTGCCCACAGATGAGCCCAGGATCCTTTAGATCCATTTAACCCAAGATCTCAAGCAGTCCCTAAACAAAGGATTAAACAGGAATCATCTTCTCCCTGGAGTTATGGTTATATTATCTCAACTTCATAAGCAGGGATAAGCTATGTAAAATCATCAGAGTATAAGGAGACTTGAAAGTTCTTTTTCCTGGATCAGGACAGAATACTCCTCTCTCTCCCATCCCCTTGAGGTTGGGTTTTGCCACTGAAGTGGAGCTAACTTGCAAACCCATGTGTTTTGGGGGTGATGTGTTATGTATTAATATTATGGCAGTAGTTGATGAATATACTCTCCCATACCAAGAAGGCCAAGAGGAACCAAGGTGGACTCAGGGAAGCATGTTGGCATAGGCTGTCCAGGATTGCTTACTGTGGGACAGTGTGGTGGTGGAGGTGGTGGAGGTGGTGGAAGCAGTCTGGGGTACTAGAGATCTGTATCTTTGTCTCCTTCTCTGTCTCTCATAGCAACAGAAATTTTATTTTAGAAGTTAGAAATAAGTCTCATGGAAATCATGTGGTGTATTTGTTGTATGAAATCTCAATTATCACTCAAGGTCCTCTGTTTTATAGATGAGGAAAGTTAAATCCAGAGAGATTACAGGAAGTGGGTGAGAAGTGATCAGGAAATTCTTTTGTCTCCCTTCAGGTACAGTGCTCTGTGCACTGCTAAGTGAGGTCTTCTACTTCTGTCACAAAATAACAATTTGACCTTGGAAAAATTGCTTACTCTCTCAGAGCTTCCGTAATAAAAGTGTTAGAGGTAAACAGACCAGGCTTCATTCTTCTGAAATAATATTTCGTGACTCTTCTCACTGGGGAATCTTCTCATGTTGTAAATGCTATGGACTCAAAGACCTCTTGGGCTCTTCAAGGTGGCTTTTGACTGGAGGAAAAGTTAAAACAGGGGCTGGGGTTGTGGCTCAGTGGTACAGCACTTGCCTAGCATGCATGAGGCACTGGGTTTGTGCCTCAGCAACACATAAAAACAAATAAATAGAAAAGAAAGGTGTTGTGTTGTCCATCTACAACTAAAAAAAATCATATTTTAAAAAAAGTAAAAACACTGGGTCTGGGGTTGTGGCTCAGCGGTAGAGAGCTCACCTAGCACGTGTGAGGCCCTGGGTTCGATCCTCGACACCACATAAAAATAAATAAACTAAATAAAGGTATTGAATAAAATAAAGGTATTTAAAAAATAAAAAAGTAAAAACACTGAAGTCAGTCAGTCTTGAGTTTACATCTTGATTCTACTTATCAGTTCTCATTTAACTGCTCTGAGTTTTCTCTTCAGCAAAACAGGAAACTAATACCAGCTCTGTGAGTTATCTTTTGTGGTGTTCATAAAACCCTTTCTAGCAAGTTCATCTGTGCCTGGTTGATGGTGTTCCATAAATGTCAACTGTTGCTCCTGCTCCTCCCTGTTAGGCTAATGTGATGTTTTAAAATTTTTTTTAGTTGCTGATGGACATTTATTTCATTTATTTGTTTTTATATGTGGTGCTGAGAGTCAAACCCAGTGCCTCACACATGCTAGGCAAGCGCACTACCCCTGAGCCACAACCCAGTCCCTAGTGACATAAAATTTTTAATATTTCTTCTCTTTTCTCTAGGCCTCAGTTTTATCATATGTAAGTTGGGGAGAATGTCTACACTATAGAGGTGTTATGAGGATTAAAAACATTAACTTGTGGAAGACTTAAAATGGTGCCTAACACAAGCTCTTAGTATATATTATTATCCCACTGATGGTGCTTATAACAACGTTTTGGTCAACAACTGACAACATACACAACTGAGGTCTCGTAAGATTACGTCACCTAGTGATGTCATCGTCATCTTACTTTGTGTAAGTAAATGCTATGATGTCCACATAACAAAATCACTTAAAGACACATTTCTCAGAAGTGCCATCTTTAAGTGACACACAACTATGATCTTTTTGTCGTCTAATGATACTCCATCTTTTTTCTTCAAACTCCTTGTTATTGCTTCTCTCACCTCTGATGCACTCAAATTCATCCAAATGTGGCTGCAGCTGGTACTTTGCCTAATACCACCATCCACCTCTTTGTTGTGATCCAGTCACCTTTTATAGTTCTTATCTGTCATCTCTACAACCTTTTGGCAAAATGGATCTTTCCATCTTCCTTGAAACTCTTTTCTGGGTTCCTGTGGTGACACCTATATCAGCTACGATGAGTTGTGAGCAAGTAAAAGAAACTTTGACCCAAACTGGCTTCAACAATAAGTGTATCTCAACAGTAAGCTCAAACAAGGGGCTGGCTCCCGGGGAGTTGGTGCAGCAGCTAAATGTTATTATTATTATTATTTTTTATGTGGTGCTGAGGATCAGGGACCTAGGTTCTTTTTGTTCTTGTTCTTTTATCTTCAGCATCTGCTTCATTCTAAGTTTTTGTTTGTTTTTGTACCAGGGATTGAAGCCAGGTGTGCTTAACGACTGAGCCCTTTTTAAAATTTTTAAAAATTTTGAGACATGGTTCCTCTAAGTTGCTTAGGGCCTCGCTAAGTTTCTTAGGCCTTCCCTAAGTTGCCGAGGCTGGCTTTGAACTTGCTATCCTCCTGCTTTAGCTTCCCAAGCCACTGGGATTACAGTTGTGTACCACTGTGCCCAGCTAGATTAGTTCTCATGATCATAAGCAGCCAGCAGTGACAGGGCAGCATCCTTCTTAGTTCCTACCCAGAGTAATGGAGGAACATCTCTTCTAATCATGAGAGTAAGTCAGAGTCACCAGGGAAGTGCCATGCACGGATTGGCTGAAGATGGAGTCAGCTTTCTGGAGCTTCATGGCTGTGTGTATGTGTGTGGAGCGGGGTGGTGATGGGGGCAGTGACTACGTGAACAGATCCAGGGCTCTCTTTACAAAGCAACAGAAAGGAACGGATGCTAAGTAGACAACCAATGGTATCCTTCATATTTCCTTTTCTGATTTTCCTCCTGGTGATTCCTCAGTCTCCTCTGTGCACTTAGACTACTACTTCAGTATTGGTGATCATTACGACTCTATCCCAATAGATCCTCTTCTATTCAGAATACTCTATCTCCATGGGGCATCCACAGTTTCTTTGATGACTTTCTCTGATTTGATGCCTTCTAATAATGGTATATTTCTAGCCCAAGTGTCTTTTCTAAGTTCCACACCACGAACTCCAAAACCTGAGATAACATGTATCCATTACTTCCTATAGGAGGCAGAATAATATACCCCTCCACCCCCAAGTTATCAGCAATTTAATTCCCAGAACCTGTGACTGTTAAAGAGCAAAGGGGGATTAATTTGCCAATGAAATTAAAATTGCTAATCAGCTGACTTTAAAATAGGGAGGTTATTGTGGGGAATTCACATGCGTCCAGTGTAATCACAAGAATCTTTAAAAGTGGCAGGAGAAGCTGGGAGAAATAGATGGTAGCCTGTGAGTCATGGCTAGACATTGCTGTCTTTGAAGGTGGAGAAATGTGGTTATGAGTCAAGGAATATGGGAGGACTCTAGGAGCTAGAAAAAGCAAGGAAACAGATTATCTCCTAGAACCTCTGGAAGGACTGTGGCCTTGCTGATACCCTGATGTTGGCCAGAGAGACCTGTTTTGGACTTATGACCTCCAGAACTGTAAGGTAAGAAGTTTGTGTTTTAAGCCCCTAAATTTGTGGTAACTTATTCTGCCAGTCAGAGGAAACAAATATACTTCCCATACTCAACTGATGCAAGTGAATCTTTGTCTTGTCAGCAAAACTACTTTTCATTCTGTGTTAGTATTTTTGGAATTAGCATTACCATATACCTAGTGATCCAACTGGGACTCATCCTTGATGTTTACCTCTCCTTCACATTAAATCCATCACCCTTTCTTGTCAATTCTTTCTACTTGTAAAGGTAACTCCTCTAGTCCACTTCATCTCTACTTTGTCTTTTTCCAGGTGGCAATTTTGAACAGTTAACAATGGAGTTTTGTATCCTACTTTAGTCTTTGCTATTCATACCGCTCTTTTATTTTTTATTGAGACCCATAGGAAGAAATACATTTTACATCAAGATATAGGATGCACACATACACCTCTGAAACAAAAGCTTTGCAAAACAAGACTGTTTCTTTCTTTTTAATTTGTGGTACCAGGGAGTGAATGCAGGGATGCTTAACCACTGGGCCATATCCCCAGTCCTTTTACTTTTTTTGAGACAGCGTCTCAGTTGCTTAGGGCCTTGCTAACTTATTGTGGCTGGCTTTGAATTTGATATCCTCCTGCTTCAGCCTCCCAAGCTGCTGGGATTACTGGTGTGCATCACCGTGCCCAGCAAATTAAGACTTCTTATGCTTTTTTGTAGAATATACTATTTTCTATTTCATGTATTTAATTTTTTAAAATCTCAGCTACTTGTGACTCACTATATTGATTTCACAATTTACCAATGGATTATGATTTATAGTTTGATAAAATATTTTTCTTCCTGACTACCAGATGGATCTTTTTAAAGTACAATAATTTTCTTTCAAATACCTTTCACTACTCTAAAGATAGATTTCAAACTTTACCTTGACTTCTAAAGACCCCACATTACCCAGCCCTTTTATACCTGGAACTTCCTCTTTTTTCTCACCTCTCATTGGTTCTGTTCATTTTATTTATTTATTTTTTTAATATTTATTTTTTAGTTTTTGGTGGACACAACATCTTTGTTTGTATGTGGTGCTGAGGATCGAACCCCGGCCGCATGCATGGTTCTGTTCATTTTACAATCTGACCTTATTTTCTGGATGCAATGTATCTCTGGGCTTTTGCAAGTTGTGTTACCCCACCACCACTGTCTTCCACACACCTTTTTCTTGTAGCTAATTCCTATGCATTCTATCTTTTTAGCTTAGATTTCATTTTTCCTCTTGAAGGTTTTCCCTTGATGCTTAGCCTGGCTTAGGTGTCCCTCTTGAGTGTTCCCTTAGTACCCTGGACTTCCTCAGGCAGTGTGTAACACCCTGCATTGCAACAGTGCTGGTTAAAAACAGAGACTGGACCCCCACCAGCAGCCCATAATAAACCTACTAGACCATCAGTAACTATTGAATAAACAAATGAAACTTTTTCAATGGACTCCTATCAGGTCTATTGAGTAGGCATTCTTACATATTCTCTTATTGTTGGATATACATATTTGGTAATGGGGAATGAACCCAGGGGTGCTTTAACCACTGACCAGATCCCAAGTTCTTTTTATTTTTTTATTTTGAGACAGAATCTCAGTAAGTTGCCCAGGCTGGCCTCAGCCTCTGGAGTTGCTGGGATTATAAGCATGCACCACTGCACCCAGTGATATTTGGGTTCTTTACCATAAATGTAATGTGTTTTACATTGTGGAAGAAAGCAAGGGTTTGGGTCTGAATTATCTATATAGATACAACTTGTTGGTTGACTTAGTCTCTAGAATTAACTATGTGTGAGGCAGCATGAAACAACAGATTCAAGATTCACTAGATCTCTAAAATCAGGACGTAACTTGGTATCTCTAAGTTTCTATTTCCTTACCTGACTTTCCATAATTTAGCTAACATATAACTTTATATGTTTTTAATCACCCCAAATTCAATTTGTATGATCAAAGAGGATAACATGCGCGTAAGACTATTGTGAGAAGATAAAGGGCTAAATACTTTAAAAATACTTTGTAGATTACATTTTAGCTATTATTACTACACACAGACGTATGGTTAGGCTAAGCCAATGCCCCAATTTTCATTGATTAAAAAGTGAAAGTTGGATGAATAAGAGGGAGAGACATACTGGATGAGCAAGTCTTATAAATTCTTAGATTTAGTTGTAACGTGGTCTGTGATATTATGGCTTTTTATTAATAGTTTCTTCCTTAGAATTACTTCATTCCTTTAAAACTAAAAATCGCATTTTAACACATTTAGTTTTCAGCATCAATTTGAGTATTTTGTGAACTTCTGATGGGGCAGGGCTGGCTCCATAATCAAGTTAGCATCATCAGATTAACAGCTGGTGATTTTCCTATGGTGAGGAGGAGTGTTCAATGCAAACTGAAGTGAAAATAGGTCATTTCTGAGATGTGTGTCAGGTAGAACTCTGTTACTATTTGGTTATTGATGTACCAGAGCCTGACAATTTATTGTAAATTAAGGAAGGCTTCCTATCATCATTTCTTTCAGTTATTCTATACATTGATGTAGCTCAGTTTCTCCCTCTGAATAATCGAAGCCACAAGATGCCTAAAGAATAAACTAAGCTGCAAATATCATGGCACAGTACTAAATAAAAATAAAGAGCCAAGATGTTTACCTTCAAATAAGATTGGCAAATCATAAACAAATTACTTAGGAACATTCTTCTTACTTTTACCTCTGTTACCTTACAACCAAATTTGAAAGTCACAGGGATCCATTAAGGATTACAGAATCAGTAAAATGATGTAAATTGACACATAAGAAGTGGAAAACCTTGTAAATGGTTCATGAAAGAATGTAAACATTTAACTTTAACTTCATTTATTCACTTGGTGTATACCCAGCTTATTATTTGCCAGACATTTATCCAGTTTCTAGGAATACAATAGTGAAAAAGAAAAAGTCTTGCTTCATGGACGTTGCATTGTATGTCAGTTAGGGAGAGGATAAGAAGAACAAAAAATGAAGTGTTTCAGATGTTGATATATGCCATAAAGAACCAAACAAATGACATAAATGTGCCTGATGTGGTGGTCCTTCATGGGGGACTGAAAATATAGCTTCTGGAGTCATAATGTCCACATCTACATCTAGGCTGTACAAATTAATAGGTGCACAAGAGGCTAGGTGAGCTACTTACAACTCTCTTCATCTCAGTTTTCTCATCTGTAGAATGGGTCAAGTTCATGGAGTTGTTCAATTAAATAATAATGTGTGTAGAGCACACAGTACCTGGCACATACTATTTTCTAATTCGTATTGACTAAAGGCTTAAATATTAGGAAGGAGCTCCAACTAAGATTATGGATAACTGAAAAGAACTCTCTGTACCAAAGAAAGAACCAATAGACAAAAATGCAGCTCTCCCTCTTTATATGTGCATGGTATACAATAATGAAAATACACGAAGCTGAAGCCACCCAGTGACCTTCATGATCCATCTTCACACTCATCAGAACTCTCGTCACTTAAGTCCTCGCTGCCTTCTCCCTCACTCTCACCACTGCTGTCCTCTTCGCTGTCTTCCTCATCTTCCTTGAGATTCTGAGCTTTCTCTGCCATAGAAAGGAAGACAAGTGCTTCAAATGTTTCTTGATATTGTCAGTCAAACAAACAAACCAACACACAAACCATAATGCTCCTTACCCCTCCCCTCTACCAAGAAATATGTATTTCTGAACAGAAGAATCAAGCTGAACTTCACTAACGTAGGATACGTAGGATCAAAGTAGTAGAACAAGTGAGAAATATATTATTACTGGCATGAAGATGTTTGTAGGTTTAAAGTTAAAATATAGGTCTATGAAATCATTTGTATTATTGTCAAAGAAATTCTTAAATAGAATCAGGGTGACCGAGACTTAGGGTAATTAAGAGACTACTGGCTTTCCTGGAAATCATGGTACATCCCTTCAACACATGAAGGTGGTTAGCATGTTCTCTTTCCTATACCCAATGCCTCACAGCCAGGGAGCCTTGGCAGTTCCACCCCACAGTGAGAAAGGGGTCCTCTTTTCTATCCACAGAGGACAAGCTGATTTTACTAAACCATTTGATTCAGCCAGTCAGATATTTCTTAACCACTTCTGATGATGCATTTTTGACAATTTCCTGAGATAATGGGGTTTTAAAGACTGCCCATAGTTCTTTGAGAAAAAAAAAGGAATTTCAATTTTTAAAATTACCCATCAGCAACATTTCTTCAATAAGTGATAAAAACTCCTTGGCCTCAGGATTTTCTGGTTCATAGATTATGACTGAAAATGGACAACAGAATGTGTGTTATTAAGGTTCACAGTGTTTCAACAAACAGGATCCTTAGAATGAGATTGAAACTGTCAGTCAGAGCAGGTAGAAATGCACAAAGCAATAAACATCAACAATTATACCACAGATAGATCCAGGTACAAATAGAGAAAATGCTCCACTTATATTTGGTGCTTTATTGGAGAAATTATCCTTATTATATTTTTCTACCTCCTATCCAAATAATACAATCTCAATCACCTCAATATGGCTTCCCTAATAGGCCAGTAGCCAAAGTGTTTCATGAATAGAATCATTCTCCAAAGAGTGTACAAATCCTGCAAATGTGGAGAGTTTGATAATGAAAAGACAGTGTGCCTATATGTCTGTAATCCCTCATCTCATCCATTAGTATATCTGCATGACATCCTTTGCTGAAGATCTCGTGTAACACAAAGGAAAGGAGTTTTCTTTGTGCGACCTCTTCTGTAGAGGTGCCACTTTTAAATAACATCTTTTGCATAGGGAAAACTGACGTTGCTTTTTTCCCTTCATTCTGAGAACTTTAGTCTACTCACCAGTCATCGCCTGCTTAACAATACTCTCCCCTCTTCATTGAGCCCCATTTATTCCCTTTGCCTTAGGTGACTGTTGTCCTTCCTTTGGACCATATCAGACTTTTTAAGGCTTGTTGGTATATTATCTATGTGTTAGATACCAGACTTCTTTCCAGAATTTTCTAGAGTCTGGTTTTCAAATCTCTCTACAGCTCAATCTCTCTTCCTTATTCCTACATGCCTAGAGGAGTATTCATTATTTCTTTCTGTATCATCCATTGATGACTCCTTGTGCAATATCTTGGTGGCCCCCAGGGGGCACTGAAACATCAAGTGTGCTATTCTTCTGGCTAAAAGAAAGAGAACTGTGGAAGGTTCAAGGCTCCATTGACTCATGGCTTTCATCTTGACATGTCAAACCAGTGACTTTATTTCCAAATCCACTAACATAACATACATAACTGTATGCTTGCTCAAAAACTGCCTTTAAGGATCCCAGGTATTTTATGCATTATTATACATACAAATAAGCTTTCTAATAAGGTACCTTTATTATACATTTAACTTGAAATTAAATATACTTATCACTAGTCTAAATTTTTCTCTGAGGCTAAGCCTCTTTCTAGAGCAGGATTTCTCCAACTTGCTTCTTTGGATACTAGATTCTTAATACATATTTGGGATACTAAGTTAAAGAAAGTTAATCGGGAAAAACTTACTCTAAGGAGTAATCACAGGAATTTACAGAACCAGTCAGATGTTCAAAACTGCTATGAATCTTATAGAGAGGCAAATGTGATTTATCCAAATTTATTTGACAATGGAATCATTTTTGTGGAACACTTACTAATAAACCCTAAGCTATCACTTGGAACTAATTTAGAAAATTAATGTTGGAATTGGATTCATTTCAGGGATTGGAGTGTAAGTTTAGCTAGCATTTATCAATTTTCAGAAAGTGAGGGAAAGGTATCTGGTTTGAAACTTGGCCCAGCAATAACTATTCTAGGTGACAAATCAAAAATTCTGATATCACAGCCTAGACGGGTGTGTAAAGATTTGAGATAAGCATCTAGCACATGCAATTTCTGTCCAGGGGTTGTTTTCCAACTTGGGCTCCATAATGGAAGCATTGCCCACTAAGGATCCTGCAGAAAAACTGCCCGATATGAATTCTGGTCCTGCTACCATATTTAATATGGTTGTACTTCAATTTCCTTTTCTGTAATAATATTTGTCATATTGGGCTATTTGGATGAATCAATCAGATAATATTAAGTACTCAGTCCAGTCCTTGGTGCACGGTAAGTGCTGAATAAATATTGGTTATTATTAGTTTTCCTGGAATGGTTCTTGGACTAGAGGATTGTTTGGTTTCTTTTCTTCTGCCTCAGAAACAGGGTGCTTCTTCTGACTACAGGACTCATGTGGGGAAGTGGGGCTTCTAATGCTATGGGGCTGAACAGATTGGAGCTATTTCAGGGCAGAAAACACTTGTCTTGTTTACTGTTGCATGCCCAGCAGAGTGCTTGCTATGTGCAGCAGGAGCCTTCAAAACATTAGAAAGGGGAATAAGTGAATATAGACAAATGAGAACAAAGCAGGCTTTTTTTTTAACCCCAAGATAAGGTGATACTGTAGGCTAATAGAAAGGGATCATTTATTTTACTTGAAAAGAAACAGTTTTTTAGGAACCATCTTTTCTGAAGATACATCTATATTCAAAATAGAGCTACAATAATGAGAACTGTTTGGGTTTCAAGCCATTGTTCGTTACTATTTACAATGGTTATAACTCATGATATAGATCTTGTAGCACACTTCCCTGTTTTTTGTGTGTAGAATCTCTAGCTACTTGTGAGCAGAACTGATGTGCCCTGAGAAGACTGAGCTGCAATTTTCTCACTTACAGGTGAAGTGACCAAGAAATAGGGAGATTGATTGGCACAAAAACCTCAGTCATGAACGAAATGAATGAAGAAAAGTACTTTGGACCCTTGACTTCCAGTCCCATTTAAAAACCATTTTTTTCCAGGTTGCCCCTGCTGCCTGACAGGAAATGGAGCAGAAATATAAGTTCTGCATGAGACAGCAGGAAAATGATTGAGGAACGATTACGACTATATAAAAACTGGGTGGAAGACAGAAGAAATTCAAGCCTATGTCGATAGATACAATGTTTTGGAAGAACCCAACGCAGATTTTTAAAAAGGCAGGAAAAGAGAAAAGAAGCTGTGGGTGCCTAGATGCTGGGTGGGATGCCCTATAGTCAGACAAAATCATATAAGACTAGCTTGCAATTGGACTTCAAGGCACCACCCCAGGAACCAGGGGCTTTTTTCAAGAAAATGAGTGTGTACACTTTTGAAGGGATAAGGATGCATTATTTTATATAAATTAATTGTCCTTGATATAAACAAAGAAAAATATATATTCATCAATCATGGGACCCATTTCTAGCCTGACAGATCCATGAAAATATTTATTTTCCAAGCCTTTGCTTCCTTTACCAGAAAAATAAGCTTATTAACCAAATGAGGAAATTGAAATGGAGTATGGAAATGACAGACTTTCAAGTTAGACTTGGAATATGATCCTACTACTTAGGAGCCATTTGACCTTGTATGAATTAGGTCTTGCTTTGCTTCAGTTTCCTCCTCTGTAGAGTTAATGATTCTCACAAAACTGTTTTGAGTATTAAGCACTGTTTCTTCAAGAATGTTCCTATAGTAGGTATTCAACACATATATGCATAAATATGTAAATATATAACTACACTTACAGATGTCAGAAGTTATACATTTAAAAATAAAAATACAGGGCTGGGGTTGTAGCTCAGTGGTAGAGCACTTGCCTAGCACATACGAGGCACTGGGTTTGATCCTCAGCACCACATATAAATAAGTAAGTAAATAAATTAAAGGTATTGTGTCCATCTACAATTAAAAATATTTTAAAAATAAAAAATAAAAATGCCCACATATAAATTCTATCTATCTATCTATCTTTATCTATCTATATATACATAGAGAGAGACAGAGAGAGAGGGAGAGAAGAGAGGGAGAGCACAAGCACAAAGCAGGTATTTTGTAGGGAAGCTAGAATATGATAAAAGGGACAGACAAGAATATCTATACTATAAGCATTTATATATAAAGTATGTGGGGTCCATGCTAGATAAGAACAATTCATTTTGTCTGCAGCCATAAATACAGAGAAAGTTATGGAACAGCCTCCAATCACATGTTCCTAATAGCAGCAAAGAACTAGTGCTTTTTCTCCCTGAGAACTCGGTTCTTCCCTTGACCTGGCTTGGCACTGCAGACTCTGGGCCTCCCTAACTTCACACCCTCAGCTGGGAATCTGCCTCAGAAGAAGGCAATCCTGTTCTTCGAGGGAACCCATGCATCCCTACTTCTGGGCCTCTTTGCCCATGTTTCCAGTCAGCCCTTCTTCCTCCTAGAAGCAGCGTTCTTACAGGCACCCCAGATCCTGGTGTCTGATGGTGACCTTAGCCACTCTTCTTGTAGTCTAATCCTCAGTTTTAGAGGCACCACTATTTGACACTGACCTATAAGAGGGGACAGTGTGAATGTGTGAGCCTGTAGACATGTTAACTTTAAAGTGACTCCCCAGAGGATTGAGAGCATGTGTGCCTTGGCTCCTGCTTTCTCTCCGTCTCCCAGCATGTCTGGGTCAGAGGAAGGTGCTCAATATGTACTTGTTGGAAGGAGAGAAGGAAAGAAAGAAGAAAGAGTAGGAGAAAGGGAGGAAGGATATTTTTAAAGGGATATATCCATGAACATAGATAAATTTGAAGTGTTTCAACCCCATTGACCTGGTATTTATTGTACAATCACTGGTTTGAGTCAGGCTGACAAGTATATTATTGAGCACCTGCTGTTTATGTAGCATTCTGCAGGGCTCATAGCCAAAACAGACTGACAGTACATATATTTTATAAGCTTTAGCCAGAAGCTTTCTAAAATGATTGATGGATAGAGAAATAAAAAATACATAAAATTTTCCACAATTAGTTTCCAGAAAAAATTCACAGAATGGAGAATGAGTGGAACAGAGTTCCTTGTTTTACATAAGCCACTGGAGAAAAGAAAGGTGTAGGAAAAGCAGGCTTGCGTTTCCATTCTGACCGTGTCACTGTCATTGTGAGTAGTGCCAAGCCAGTTGTTTACCCCTCTCTGCTTCAGCTTCTTCCACAGAAAGTCACTGGACATTATCTTCTCTGAAGATTCCTTCTGATTGGAAAATTCTGTTTGTGGGACTCTAAAAATAGCTTTGACCAAAGTATTTTATTAAATAGATTAAAAATACTCTATAGGATTAAACAGGACGAGCTGTTTACTTCTGATATGAAATAGGTAGTGCTAAAGGATTCAAGAAACCCATTTTTAAAACTAGCCAATCTACTTCTGTGTTCATAGTGGGGACACAGGCAAGTGAGGGTAGACCCTTCACAATCCCTGCACTACATTTTCACTTCAAGGGATTTATTATAGACTTAATTTAAGTCAACTGCTAGTTAATGGTCCTATTATCAATAGGTTTATATATATATTATAAAATAACTCTGACTAAAATATTTGAGGAAATATGGACAAAATAGTTGGAAAGATGGTGTATGTTAGTATAGAGCTGAAATCTTTCCAATCATTAAATGGGCATTTAAAAGTTGGAAAATACAGTCTTTGACATTAAGAACTCACCGGATAGTTTTTTTTTTAAAGAGAGAGAGAGAGAGAGAGAGAGAGAGAGAGAGAGAGAGAGAGAGAGAGAGAATTTTTTAATATTTATTTTTTAGTTTTCGGCGGACACAACATCTTTGTCTGTAGTGCTGAGGATCGAACCCGGGACGCATGCATGACAGGCCAGCGCGCTACCGCTTGAGTTACATCCCTAGCCCACCGGATAGTTTTAATAGCAGACTGGACACAGCATAAGACAGGATAAATAAACCCCAAAAAAGGTCAATAGAAAATATACAAACTGGGCTGGGGTTATGGGTCAGTGGTAGAGTGCTTGCCTACCATGCGTGAGGCACTGGGTTCGATCCCCAGAACCACATAAAAAAATACTAAATAAAGGTATTGTGTTTACACACACACACACACACACACACACAAAGAAAGAAAATACACAAACTGAAGAATAGAAATATGGAGAAATAAAAACAAAACAGAACTAAGTAAAAGATACATGTGGGATTTCATGAAAAAAAAAAAGTTGAATTCCTGGAATCCCAGGAAGAGAAGAGAAAGAAAGAATAGGGTGGAAGTGGTATGAGGAAAGGTAACGGCCAAGAACCTTTCAATGTTGATGAAAACAACAACCCACAGATTTAAAAACTCAGCAAACCTTCCCAATAGGATAAGTACCAAGAAAACCATAAATACCTTTAAAAATTTTTTTTAAGTTGTAGATGGACACAATATCTATTTATTTTTATGTGGTGCTAAGGATCAAACCTAATGCCTCACAGGTGTGAAGCAGGCATTCTACCACTGAGCTACCACCCCAGCCCAGAACCACAACTATCTTCAACAAGTCAAACCACTAAAAACCAGAGAGAGAGAAGACAGATCATTCCCCTGGAATCAAAAGCCTCCAGTGCTTTCCCATCTCACTCAGCGACAAGCCAAGGTCTCTGAATTGACAAATGGTCCCATGCAGTGTGCATAGCCTGTGCCAAACCTCTCTGATCTCTCTGACCTCCGCACCTGCCACACTTCCTTGCTCTTCTGCTGCAGGTACACAGGACTTCTTGCTGCTGCCAGCACACGTGCTGTTTGACATGCCTAGCACACTTCTTTCCTCCACTTCGAGTCTTTCAGGGAGGCCTTCCAGCCTACTGAAAACTACCTTGTTTTCTCCCAGTGCCTTCTAGTTCCTCTTTCCGACTTAGTCTTTCTCCAAAGCATCTAGCATTTATGATACACAATTTAGTTTATTATCTGACAGTAGGCATAAATGTGGGACTGTTATTCCATCATGTTGGCTGCTCTATTTCCAGTGTCTAGAATGGTGCCTGGCACACCCAGGCTCTCCAACATTGGTAGAATAATGCATGTTCAGATAGACTAGCTCGACAGCTATAGCACCTGGCTTTTCTTTGAAACAAAAAGCATAAAGGTACTATTCCCTTATCATGATGGTAAGGATTCTGATTTATTTTCCAGTGGTGATAATTAGTCTACATTAGTCTACATTAGTTTATGTGGCTAAAAGTTACTCTAGAAATCTAAATTAATCCTTATATTAATTAACCATTCACTATAAAGGAGCCACTGAGACACTAGCAGGGAATTAGACTTAGGATAATGGAACCATCTTACATATGATAGAATTTATTTTTAGAAACAAAAGGAATATTGGAAAATGTGAAAGCATTTTTTACTTACTCATCTGACATAATTTTTTTGCGAGATGATAGTCTCGGCCCATTTCTGCTCTCAGGAACTGGAAAACATTAAATTCGTTGGACATAAGTAGATTCAGAGAGAATTTAATTGTCAATTATAAATTCCCTAGAAAATACTCCATTAATGGTTAGTTGTTTTGCTTTTAACACATACACTTTTCTAGGAGTGAGTCTATAATCAATTAATTAATCGAGGATATGTAAGTCTCTTGGGTGGCAGGTCAACTTGGAATAAGTGTGCCACCTCTGCTTTGTTGCAGCCACATTGTGTGCATACTGCCGAATCATTTAAGAAACATAGGTTGACTTGACTGGCACAGATAGTAAATACTTCAATCACTTTATCTGATTATTCCTTTAGTTTAGATATAGATTTCATGTGTGAATGTAGTTCATAACGACATAACAGTTCTTAGTTGAAAAGAATAATTATGGACTTAACAATTATGTACATTCAATATTTTCCAGCACTGCTTCTATATTATCTAGTTTTGCTTATACTATTTTTCTTGTTAAAGTAATACACATTTGTAATGTAGGGAATTTAAAAGCTAAATTAACACATTATGTTCTTCATTAAGAAGAACCTATATTTCTACCATCTAGAGATGTTTAACATCTTCATGTATATCCTTTTAGTTTTGCTCATAAATAAACACATATATATTTATAAATATTAGGATTATTCAGTAGTTATTTAATAAATAAACTATTTGATTGTGATTATTTTTCCCCGTGGCATTAATATTCTTATTTTGGTAGGGAGGGGAATACTGGAGACTGAACCCAGGGTCTCTTTCATGCTTATCATGCTTAGTATGTATTCTACCACTGAACTACACACCCAGTCTAGCATTAAATATTACATATTTTTTTACTTATTTAGGCTACAATTTACTAGATGAATTTTTTGTCATTAACTTTTATTTTAGTTGTAGATGTACATAATACTTTCATTTTATTTGTTTTTACTTATATGTAGTGCTGAGGATTGAACCCAGTGCCTCATGCATGCTAGGCAAGTGCTTTACCACTGAGCCACAACTTTGGCCCCTGTCATTAACTTTTTTTTTTTTTGGTACTGGGAATTGAACTCTGGGGCACTTAACCACTGAGCCACATCTCCAGCACCCCACCTCACTTTTTTTTTGTATTTTATTTAGAGACAGGGTCTCCTTGAGTTGCTTAGCACCTTGCTAAATTGCTGAGGCTGGCTTTGAACTGGAAATCCTCTTGCCTCAGCCTCCCTAAGCTGCTGGGATTACAGGCGTGGCCACCATACCCAGCTGTCATTAACTTTTTACTCTGCTACCAGTTAAAAACACACACACACACACACACACACAAAACTTAACACTTTTTGTTCCTGCTTGAGTGTGGTACATCTGGACCACACGCAGGTACATGAATTTTACTCAGCAAGAGACAGGGACACTGAGTACTAAGAAAAACTTCTCATGCATTTCCAGATATGTGATGAATACCCAGGTACCATTTTAAGAAGAAGTTCTCTATTACTTTTTTCAGTTTCTCCCTTGAAGTTTTTAAAAAATATGTTTCTGATATAAGTAGAACAATTCTAGAGTTTTTCTATTATTCACTAATTTCACCAAAAATCTCATTTATTTGCATATTAATGAAAACTATATTGATTCATGCAATGGAATTCTTACATTTTAAATTCTATTCTTGTCTAAGATATTTTTATTTTCATTCCTATTTGTGATTTTATTCCATTGTAGTTATGATATTTATCAGTTTATCTGTACGTTATTTTTTTTCAAATACCTAGCTCTTGATATATTAATTTCATTTTTACTTTGTATTATTATTATTTTTCTTTCATTTCATGTTTTATTATGTTTTCTATTTTTCTAGTTTTTGGCATTGATATTTAGTTCCTTTATTGTTGTTATTAGTTTAATCATCATCATCACCATCATTAAAGCATTTAAAACCTTAAGCTCTTTTTCAAATAGTAATTTGTAATGTTGTGGTTATCACTATTTTCCAAATTATTAAGTTTAATTTTGATTTCTCATTTTACTTCAAGTGTCATTTTGAAGAATATCTTTTAAGTGATTTTAATTATTTTTGCTTATAATGCCTAGTTTCATTGATCATGGTTAGAGAATGTGATCAGTGTAATATGCAGCTGTTGTTCATATTTTTGAAATCTTGTTTATGAGTTGAATTTCTATATTCTCCTCTTCCTTCAAGTTTCTAAGATTCCACTCATGTCTCTTCCTCTTAAAAATCCTTCTCTTATCCCTGTTCTTCCTGCTTCTTTTCTCAGTCACTTAAGTCTTCCTGTTCCCAGGGAACTTATTAAGCACTTTCATTAGTATATGTTTCAATGTGTTGTAACTATTTCTAAATGTGCCTGTTTTCAAGGACAGAATGTCTCTCTCTTATTTATTTCTATATGCCCAGCAACTAGCATGGTACCCAGTATGTAGAACACATTCCTCCCAGCAGTCCTTACAGGGCACCAAGACTTCTCTTACTCCTGCCTCTGCCTCACTAGAATACTGTATGTCACTTTCAGAACCTTCTTTTACTTCTAACGCAATGAAGAGAGATGAGTAGCCAGGTAAGCGTTTATATCTGGGCAAGGATCTTTTTTATTGATTTTTAAAAATTTAACTTGATGAATACGTTACTAATTTGCTTAATTTACTTAGTAATAAAATCATTAGTTATTTCAGCATTTTTAAGTTTCTTAAATTGTAATGCACAAGTAAAACTTACTTCTGCCATCAATTCTAATGGGGCACGAGTATCCTTTTTAGGGTTACTGTCTTCATCATCTTCATCACTGGTATCATCCTCACCATCAGCATCCGTTGATTCTGACAACTTATCAATACTCTGAACACAATGTTCATTAGTTTTCTCCTGCTTTGCAATAATTGTGTCTTTGCCCCCTTCACCTAAAACAGAATATACATAATTTAAGCAATAAACAATGAAAAGTTTAGAAGTTAAATTTTGCCAGACCCTATTAGCATCCATAAAACTGATATACTAAATTAACATAATCACCAAACAAAAACCGTCATAATGACCAACAATCTAGCCTCTGAACACTACAGATATTAATCTATCAAAATCCCAGTGAGGGCTGGTGGTGTGGCTCAGGGGTAGAGCACTTGCCTGGCATTCATGAGGCACTGGGTTTGATCCTCAGCACCACATAAAAATAAAGATATTGTGTCCACCTATAACTGAAAAATTTTATATATATATATATATATATAAAATCCCAGTGAGGTACTACAATTTTTGTTCCTGTTTATTGATGAAAAAACTGGGGTCAGAGGAGTGAAATAAATTATTCTTCTGGGAGTCAGTTTGGCTCCAGAGTCTATGTTCTTAACTGTCTTATATTTCTTTCTAATGTACATCAAAAAATATTAAAATAAATATACTAGTATTCATTTTAAAAAATGTTTATCACGTGTTTCCTAAAATATCTCCTTGAAAACCAGTGAGCCTGACTCCTTTGGCTTTATGGAGTCTTTCAGTTTCAGACTGATTTGTGTTACACCCACCCCTTTCTTGTAAGATTTTGAGTGCCTGGGACACCTTGGGAAAGGGCCTTTTTGATGGGAGTGTAGCCATGAGCTACTCTAAAAAGTTGTATAAACACAATTTTTTAGAAGAAAAGGAGGAAATCCAGGAGAGCTCCAGAAAAGATAGGTTAGAAAAACAGACCAAATGAAGTAAAATGAAACTCCTGACTCTAAGCCAAGAGCGTTACCCTGAAAAGGGATATGAAACCCTTCCAGGAGAATGACAATGGTGTTATTCAAGCTGTCCATCTAACCTGCTTCTGTTTCATTCATAGTCTCCATTGGCTCACAACCACCTTGATCTTCCAGTATACACCAGTATGTACACCAGTATGTGCACCAGCTCACCACACTGATGTCATCAGGAAGGTCATAATAAGGAACTAAAGACATCCTATGATGTCACAGGCACTGTCTCATTCAATTCAGTTATTATGGGGAAGTTTCCTGTTCTCTAGATCTAAAATAATCCTCTCCCAGGTACTGTTTATTTAAATGTAGCACCTATCAAACCCTGAAATGATCTTGCACGTTTCTGGTTTTTTACTGTTACTTATTTTTTAAAATTTATTTTGAACTGACAAAATTGCACGTATTTATGAGGTTTCATGTGATGTTTGGGTACATGTATATATCGTATAATGTTTAAATCATGTAAAACATATCTCCTCAAACATTATTTATTTATGGTGAAAACATTCAAATTCCTTTCTTTTAGCTTTTTGAAATTTATAGTACATTATCATTATTTATTGTCACCCTAGTGAATAACAGCTCACCAGCATAAGGATGCTTACACTACAGTGTGAACTTTATAAGGTGTAGAAACTTTGCCTATTTTGCCAACTATTGTATTCACAGCTTCTAAATTAATGCCTGGCACTCTGGTTTTCAATCATGGTTAAGCAAATAGAACTTGTTAATGCTTTCATAGGTATTTAAATCCATGCAAAGATTGAATGCCTTATAATATCATCTCATGATGTATACTCAGGGATCCTCTATTTCACTGCGTATCAGAATCACCAAGTACCTGAGTTTGAAAAACTAACAATTCCCAGGCCCCACCTTAGACCTAGAGTGTTGTCAACTCCCCAGGGTCCTGGAAAGAGGTTTAAATTAGAAGCCACAATCACTCAATTCAGTAAGACAAATGCTATTACCTGTACTTTCTTTTAAGAAAGAAGATGGCCATTGGTCAGACTGTAGATTTGTTAAGAAATCTTTATTTTTAATATTTTTTGAAGATACTCTTTTTTCAGTATTCTTTAAAGAGACTTTATTTTCAATCTTTTTTGAAGAGACTTTCTTCCTACATGTTAAAGTAGATAGTAAAAAAAAAAATTTCCTAGTCAGAATTCTGTATAATACTTTATATGGGTTCATAAACATACATTTAATATAAGCATAATATATATATATATATATATATATATATATATACACACACATACATACATACCAGCAATAGCCTTAAATAGCTCAAAGGTAATATCTTCTTTGTAGAAAAGTTCTATTTCTGCCTGGCATTTGTTACTATGTAACAATTCCTAGGATCCTCCAGAGTTAAAGTACATAGGAATTAGTTATATAAATGTCATTGGTACACCATTGTGACATGATAGTATAAAACTAAGAAAATTAACCTTGAGTTTTTTTAAAAAAATGTTTATAAATAGATTCAGGCCATTGCTATATGCTATACTATGGAGGAAGTCCAACACTAATATTAACCCTTGATCATAATGTAAAATTGTTTTTTTCATCAGGGAGCTGAATTGAAAAGAGATTAACTTTCTCTCTCTCTCTTTTTTAAGCCCAAAACCCATGTCAATAAATATGCACTGAGATAAGGGATTCTTATGTGGTGTACTCTGTTTACAAAGATAGCACCCATGCTTGTGAAAAACTACCCATCCTCCATTTCTTTTTTGAGGTCTTTGTGTCATTTGAAAAGCTTTAACAAGGGCTGGGGTTGTGGCTCAGTGGTAGGGCGCTCACCTAGCACGTGCAAGGCTCTGGGTTCGACCCTTAGCACCACATAAAATAAATAAAATAAAGGTATTGTGTCCAACTACAAAAACTAAATATTTTTTAAAAGTTTTAACAAACTCAATTTCTAGTTTGTATAAAGATATAAGAAGATGTAAAATATTATTTTCCCCAAAATATTGTGGCTCTGTTTTTTCTGTGTTGAAATATGAATCCAGAACATTAGTGGCTGAGTTCATGGTCTTGGGCTCTGATTTAGCAAATAGGTTGACCAGTTTGTTATAGTCCTTATTATGGGAGGGAATGAAACTTCACTTCCTCAGTATACTGGACCTAAATCAAAACCCTTTGCTGGAAATGAAAATACACAGCAAAGATAATTTACATTTGTTTTGCCTCTGCCCCCTTGATTTTCTAATTGTCTACAAATGCATCCAGGAGAAAACTCTACATATAAAAAGTTGGAAACTCACTGAAACGTTCCATTTCCAGAATATGAGATTCCTGTTATGCCAAAAGTGATTACTAGAATTTGTAGGCTCTAATGTCTAATGCAGATAAAAAGGCTTTGATATTTTTTTCTTCACTGAATTATACTATTTTAGTCATGATATCTAAGATATCATTTATTTATTATCAACATATCATTGCTTTATGTACCACCAAGAAAGGAAAAATACTGCCAAACATAAGTATAAGATGACATCAATTTTAAGAGATGTTAAAATATGAAAAAAAAAAGATCTAAGAATGTTTACATCTATGGTACTTCTATATTCACTAAGTTATATCCATAAGTAAGGGAATTTAATAATATAGTTCTGGGTATTTGAATAATTGGCAATGTCTTTAATAACTCTAATGAAACACACATAGAGGTGACTAACACACTCAATAGCCTGAAGATAAATGGTATATTGTATTCAGAAGCAGTGAGTCTGACAAACAAACAAAAAACACCTACATGAGAACCGACCAATTCATGATTTTATTTATTTATTTATTTGAAACCAGGGATTGAACTCAGGGACACTCAACCACTGAGCCACATCCCAGCCCTATTTTGTATTTATAGACAGGATCTCACTGAGTTGCTTAGCCTCACTTTTTCTGAGGCTGGCTTTGAACTTGCAGTCCACTGTCTCAGCCTCCCTTACAGGTGTGCATCACTGTGCCTGGCCAAATCATGACTTTAACAGTAAAGTATAAAACTCTTTTCTGTTCAGTTCATGTATTCTTTCTCATATAATTTCAAAGAATGAGAAGCTGGAAGTTCAGCCTCCTCTGCAACAAAAATCTATTGACTTCCCTGTGAGAAAGTATGACATTTATGGTACTAAAGCCCCTAAACATTTAAGAAAAATAGATAACTAGTATACTCCAAAAGATCAGGGGTTTTTTTTCTTTTTTTAAATTTATTTTTTAGTTATGGGTGTACATAATATCTTTATTTTTTTATTGTGTGGTGCTGGAGGATTGAACCAAGTGTTTCATGCACACTAGGCAAGCACTCTACCTCTAATCCACAACCCCAGACCCAAAAGATCAGTTTTTATTAACTTAAATAGTCACAATCAAAAAAAGATTCAAATTTTTACTCTCTGTAATAATATCCTTTGGAAATGGGAGGTGTTTAGTAATTATTAAATCTATATACAGAGTACATTATGTTAGATGTCCCATGGGAACATATATGTTGGAAGGTAGATATCCTAGGTTTTAGATTTTTTTTCTTAGTATGTAAAGAACACTTGGGTACATTTAGAAAATGTTCCCAAATTTCTATTGGAATTAATACTCTTTTCAGTAGATTTATATGTTAAACTTGGTCTTAAAATGATTTATATTGCCATTTTCTGTCCTAAAAATGAGCCATACCAGAGATAAGACTGATTGACTCTGCCGCTTAATACTGAATAAAGAAAAGCTTGCTGAAAAAGCAAAAACAAAATAAAAAAAGACTTACATTGCTCAAACATGTGCCAAAACCCAAAAATTAACTAAAATTTACTTTTCTGAGAAGGTCTTAGCTACACTTTGAGAGACTTGTATTTGTGAAGTGAAATGTTTGCTTGCCAATCTTGGTCTGTGTCCATAAAGGCATTTACTTAAAGTGGAAAAATGGGGATTAAAAAAATAGTTAAAATAAAAAATAGTCTTTCATTTCAGAGAATACGATAAAATATAATTAAATAAAAACAAAAAAAACCCTATTGATAAAATTTCTTTCCACTATAGTCAAAGAGTTGGGTGTTATGGATTTGCTTGTCATTTCCCCTGTGGCTGGGACTGGAGTCCTAATCAGATTAGGGCAAAGATCTGGTGAAGAGAGAACACTTGTAGTTTTTCCTAATTCAACCTAGATGGGACCTTTTGGCAAATACTACTTGCCTAGTTAGACAATGGAGCCATGTGGGATAGAAAGTGGAATAGAAGCTACACTGAGAAAATTCATCAACATTGCTGATCAGTCACATTCTTCTTAAAGCAAAGTTCACCCCACAATTTAGTATTTTATTACTTGATTATTTTTTTCAAAGACTAGCCCTGTTCACCTTTAACTTTGGGGTGAAGTAACAGAGGTGGCAAGGCCACACATTTGTAAAATTTACTGACTACATTAACCACCCTTTCCCTAGTGATTGATCATTTTGTCCTTGCAAAAAGGAGTTTGATAGTTAAATGCAATTATTATTGAGATCAAGAGAACAAGTGGTCACTCTGCTTTTCTATATTGACAAATGCTGCATTGATTTATCCCTGTGCTTCATCTACCTTGGGATGTGGATTACCCCTGCTCCAGTTCACATTTATGAATTTTGGGGTTTATGGACACAATAATAATTAATTTTCACCAAAGATCTATTAACTTCTATTATCATTATTAAAAATTATATCTTATATTTCCCTCAAAAGTAACTAAATGTTTCTTAAATTTTAAAATCTAAATGTTTTCAACTATGTAATATGACATATTATTAGTTATATGTGTAGAGTAATAGTCTTTTTTTAAAAAAATATTTATTTCTTTTACTTGTACACCTTTGTTTTTATTTAGTCACTTTTACATGGTGCTGAGAATTGAATCCAGGGCCTCTCATGTGCTCTACCGCTGAGCCACAACCCCAGCCCGAGTAATAGTCTTTTAACAAGGCTTTTTTTCCCCTCCAGTTGGTTGTAACTTGACATTGAATATAAATCCTCTGTATTGATTTGCTATGTATTTCTTTCTCTTTGATATAAAATATGCATTAAAAGTATATAACATATAAAATTTGCAATATAAGCAAAGGTGAACATTTTTAGCTCCAAAAGTAAAAAAATAAAATATATGATGTAAAAAGTGAAGTTTTCTTCAGGCGATAATATTCAGAATAAACCAAAATAATGTCAGGTTTTTTTTCAGTGCTGGGGGTTGAATCCAGGTTCTCAAAAATCCTAGCTACATCTCTATTATTCCTCAAGAGCTACATCCCAGCCTCAATAATATGAATCTGGGTATACCAGTCCCGTCAGAATATACCTACCAACTTGTCAATAATCTCTATGCATGTGTTTTATGACCAACTTTCAAACTATAATTTTTCATAGAATAAATAATAGATATTTTTCAAAAGTTAGGAAATGAACACAATCAAGAAGGACATTAAAAAATTTTTAGAATCAGTGCTTTGGCTAGAGCTGGTACTTAATATCTAGCTATTAAATTGATATTGTACTATGATTTTTAATACTAATTTCACCAGCTAGTTGAGTTGATTTTTCCTTTAGTAATGATGATTCATGTTATAAAAAATAATCTGTTTAAATATTTACTTACAGATATATCCTGAAAGAAATGAGCAAATAGCAAAGGGAAATTGGAATGAGCAATGGAAATTATACAAGTAAAATACAGAATACATGATGTTTAAGCATTAAAAAATAGAAGTGATTATTATCCATGCCTCTACATTTTTATCAAAATTCATTTTTAATTTTACGCATCCTTCTATTTAAGTGACAATTACTTTGACTGAAGCAAAAACTAAAGTGCTAATCCATGCATTTCTGGCTTTTCAAATTTAATTAGGTGACAAATGGTTGCATTATCTAGTTCTAATTGCTTAAAAGGCATGTGACAGATCAGCTGCACAACCAAAGACATCTTCTTACTCTGACATTGCTTCCTTTGGTTCAAGCATCACGTTTTCTGAAAGAGAAGAAAAAAACTTAGTATTTTTTTCTAGCAGTGATGTCCGTAAATGTAAGTGTCACATTGGGAAATAAAATTTAAGATATTTTTGGATGACATATAACAAAATATTTGATTACCAAATCATAAAATCACATTAACTCATTCCAATATTCTTATTATTAATTAATATTTAGGATAGAATCATGATCAAACACATTTGAAGTAATAAATAATTTACCCTTTGGATCAAACAGTAGCAATCTGCCATTCTGTCTGTTTTTTGGTTCCTAAAATAGAAGCAGGAGTAAAAACTAGCATTATCATTATTATTTTAATTTGAGGTATTTGAAATAGTTTAAGAGCATTTGTATAAATATTTCTATTATGTATGCTAAAGTGTGATTTTTATGCTAAAATCAGTTATTTAAAAACTATATAAAGTGATGGTAAAATAGACCCAAAGCATTCTTTAAAAAGTTTTTATATTCTTACCTTTGTAGCATCTGTCTTGTCTAGGTAATTCCTGAACAAAATAAAATATTTACTTCATAAGTTTCTAAACTCTTGTATAAATTTAAAATAGAAATAAAACAACACAGAACTCAGTCTGTCAGTAGGTTATTAAGTATTTATTTGTTTTTATATTTATTAGCATTAATTACATCCTAACAAAACCTCTTTCTTCTGGACTACAATATGGAGTTTGAAAAATCTAGAGAAATTACTCCTTCCCTTTCTCATGTAAAAAGAGCTATAGGAATGATTTTGCTGCCAGGGGTGATGGCCCATGCCTGTAATCCCAGCAGCTCAGGAGGTTAAGGCAGGAGGATCTGGAGTTCAAAAGCCAGCCTCAGCAACTTAGCAAGGCCCTAAGCAACTCAGGGAGACCAAATAAAAAAATTTAAAAAGGGCCAGGGATGTAGCTCAGTGGTTAAACACCCCTGGGTTCAATCCCTGGTACCAAAAGAGAAAAGATTTTCCATGGAAGAACAGCCTGGTATTAACTAACCCTCTAATTCTTTTACATGTTTGATTTCACCTAACTTGGACTCTAGATCTAGATTCAAATGTGATCAGCAGCTGGCTGAGGACTCTCCTCTCCCGGTGAGCTGACCATAGAAATCATAAATTCATCTTAGCTCATGTTTACAACACCACTTCTCTCCCCTACTTCAACAAAATAAAACATGATATATAAATCAAACTCTCAGCTACATTCCAATTTATTGGTGCCATAAAACAATACTTTCTAGAGTGTGAGTTTAGAGCAATATGAAATTTCAAGACATGGTATTTTAATAAAGTATTATTTAAACAAATACCTATAAATTGATGTTTGATTTTACCTGAAGATACATTTTAAGTATGTTTTTTACTCATAAAATTCCCTTGTGCATTAATTAATGCTTGAAAGTTAAAATGTTTTCTCTATGATTTTTGCCTTTCTAAGCTACCCAAGAATAAGACACGATTTCCTGCAATATCTGGATAAATACCATTCTAATTGTAGAGAAAAGGCCTTAAGGGTTTTGTTTTTTAAACATGGAAGAGGTCACATTTAAATTTTCCATAAGTAACAACTCACTTGTTGCTTCCTCTTAACACTTGGCCCCACACTCCAAGCTAGATGTTTCAAATTTTTATAATTACATACCTAAGGATTTCTGGCATACAAAATTCAGGGCCAAGACTGTGAACAATAAGAGCCAGACTTCATTATTTTGTATTTCTGTTTTTAAAAATCTGTCTCCTTCACATGGACTTATGCTCCTGAATAAAGCAGTAGTGCATATACTTTTGTCTCAGGCTTTGCTTTTAGGGGAACCCTGACAGTTTGTTATTAACTTGATTCTCCTCCTGAGAAGCTCACAGAGAGTCAAAGTCTATCAGAAAAGTGAGGCATCTTTTGGGGGAAACCAGTTGTAGAAAACCAAATTCTAAGATAAATGAAAGAATGAATTAAATAGGCCTTAATTGTGGGGAGCCATCCGTGGAAAACACATGAGGATCTTGTCTTGGCATGTAGCCAGGGAGATTTTAGGTTGAACCTTGGGGAACTATATCCTTGGCACGACCTTTATCTTCCCTCTGCTATAACGATCTCTCATGGTCGCTGGGGAGATGGGAGTAACACGTTGGGAACTGGACAGCCCACCTGTAACTTTTTTTGGAGAACATTCTATGAAAGGCCTTTGATATCCCCCAATATAATGAAGCAGGCGCAGGCTTCATTTTGCCATTAGTATAGACACTCGATCTACATGATTGGCTAGCCCACTCCACCCCTGCTTTTTGAAAATATTTTCTGTGTTCTGTAGTTTTTTCGTTGTTCTATTTTTCCTACCTTTTATTTCTCAGCCAGCCCATTCTACCCAGAGGAACCCCATTTCCATCGCCTGCCTGCGTGGGACGTGGGCGAGACTTAATAAAGGAAATTTAAGATGAGCTCTCCTGAGAGGGACTTTCATTCCACAAATTTCCATAGTCCTGTGGTACCTGAAGGACAGAGGGAACATCACCTTTATATTTAGAACCCTCCTCTCCTTTCTAACTCAGGGATCCTTGTGGATTGCAATGCTCCACCCAATTTGCACCCGGGAAAAGAAAAACCTAGATGGGAGATCCCAGCCCTTGATGGAGACAGTCCAGCTTTATCATTACTTGGGAAGTCTCCCCTTAACTTCTCTTCCTAATACTGAATTCCCTGGTAGGCAATATGGTATAACACTCAAGGGTTCTGTCTCTTGGTGAGAGAAACTGTTTTCACATGGTCCAAGTGAGTCTGGGAAAATTAGTTAATCTCTTTAAGCTTCAGTTCTTCCATCTGAGAAATGGGGACCACAAAGGAAATAAATTCACTAAATTATTGTCAAGATGGAAGGAAGAGGGGCTGGGGTTGTGGCTCAGCGGTAGAGCATTTGCCTAGCATGTGTGAAGCATTGGATTTGATCCTCAGCACCACATAAAAATAAATAAAGGTATTGTGTTTATTTATATATATATATTTTTTTTTTTTTCCTTTAAAGATATACTGGAGTAATCTGGATAAAGAGTTTAGCACAGAGCTGGCACTTAGGAAGGATGCTATAGAAACGAATTGATGTTTCTTCTAAAGGGACAGCTGACAAGATGTCCTCTAAGGCTGATAAGAGCTCACTGGGACTTAGATGGACTATCTCTGAGGGCTTTTATGACATAAACCCTCAAATACTGATGCTTATTTACAAAGTTCACTGACTTCAGGGAAAATGCAGTAACTTAGAACACATTTTTTGTTGTTGTTGTTTTTTGTACTGGGGATTGATAGAGACACTGAGCTACATACTTAGTACTTTTTATTTTTTTATTTTGAGTCAGGGTCTTGCTATGTTGCTGAGGCTGCCCTCAAACTTTTGATCCTCCTGCCTCAGCCTCCAGAGTTGTGGAATTACAGGTGTGTGCCACAAAATACAGGTAAAATTTAAAATTTGCAATATTATTTTCATCTCTATGTTTATTCTTCTCCTCCAGGCATTTGAGCAGTATGTTGGCCTTGTGCTACCTTAAATCTCCTCTCCATCAAGTTGGACTTGTTCACATCAGAGTCATGGTATCCAGAAAGAGCAGTCTGAAGATGTGCACTCTATATTCATGACTATTGATTGATATGGTTAACATTAACTTCATGGCACTCATTTAATTATCCCTTTGAATCTCTACTAAGTACACTCTCTAGCTTTTGGAATAGGGTTGACTCACCTGATGCCTTTAAACAGTCCCTGTGATGGTGGGGAAACAAAAATAGTGATAGTTTCTAATTTTCATGCAATATTCAAAGTCTATTCAAACAAACATTTGGGCTGGGGGTGTAGCTCAGTGGTAGAGTGCATGCTTAACACAAAGAAACAAATTTTGATGAGCACCTCTTATGTATGAAATATGTCTGAACTAAGCTCTGGGGATATAGAAATGAAGGGAGACTGGTTGTCATCATTTATATGGAATAATATAAGGCCAAAGATAGAGTCCTGAGAAGTGACACCTAAGAAGCAGGTAGAGGAAAAGCACATAATAAATGTGTAGACAGATTATGACTAGAGTGTTAGTATGACCACAACCATGATAGAAGTTTCTTAAGAGAAGAAATTGGTTTTCACTCAGGAGTATGGATCCTACATGACTTTAAAGGCACTCAGATATTACTGAGTGAATAAAGCTATTAAATGACATAAAGTAGCCAGATTGCCTTAGAGTGTTTTACAATTAAAAAAGAAAGGCCCACAGAATTGGGAGGGATGGTTCTGAGAAAAGAGTTGGGGAAAAGCAGAGATAGTTATTTTTATAAAGAATAAAAAATATTAAAAGACATATGTAGAGGGGCGGGTTATGGCTCAGCAGTAGAGCACTTGCTTCGCATGTGTGAGGCCCTGGGTTCGATCCTCAGCACCACATAAAAATAAATGAAGATATTGTGTCCATCTACAACTAAAAAATAAATATTAAAAAAAAGACATGTAGAAAGATAGGTAGTATTAACCAGGAGATAAATATATCTGATTCAATAAGTATATAAAGTACACACAGCAAGATAATTTATAAATTCATAATTATGTGATTAGGTTTTAAAATATTCTGGGCATTATATAAGTAATGTACATTATATTAAAAATTGTACTTTGGGGATTAGGAAATAGCTGTGTGGGAGTCAGCATGGGCTTATTTCTAAGAAAAAATGCTTGTTTCTTGACTCTTTAGTTAATTGTATTTAATTGTCTGGACTCTAGGTTGGAAGTCACAGAAACTATGCTCAAGTTATAGAGCAGCAACTTATGTGACATTGAAGGTACCAAGCACTGGAGATGAGCAATACAAAGTCTCTATGCTCATGGAACCCAGTCTAGTAAGGAAAACAGGGAATGAATGAATACAGGCATGAATGAATGAAATTATGACAATCCCATATTTGGCTTCATAGGAGCTGGATTGCTTTGTTAACATAAATTTGACACATAGTTTGGCTGTTAGCCATCCCTTAAGGGAGTACTTTCCATTCATATCTCTGATCAGGATCTTCATGATTCAGTGCAGGGATAGTAAATGCAAAATGTGGACTATCCTCAGGATGAATTGGAATTGAAAAAAAAAACAATCTTTAATATCTATAGCTAAAATGTACCAGGTTTTTGGCAAAGCAGACAATTGAATAATCCCTGATTGAGCAGGTCCCATAACAACCATCTCATTATTAATGGCTCTTAAATCTTGCAATAATCTCCATTTACCAGATTTCTTTTTAATGACAAAAATGGGAGTATTATAGGGAGATATGGAAGGTTGTATATGCCCCTCCGCTAATTGTTGTTTGACCAGGTCATGGGCTGCTTGTATCTTTTCTTTAGTCAGGGGCCACTGAGGAACCCATACTGGTCTTTCTGATTTCCAAGTAATTTTGATTGCCTCAGTGACCCCTTCTGAAAACCTAATCCATGTCTATTTATTCCTTGATCTATTTGAATTGGTGCTGCTATACCTTGTTCTTATTCTCCTAATCTTTTTTCTTTCCTGAAACCTTGTCTAGCCCTAATAGTGGGCGCATTTGGATTGATGTTATTTGTTAATGTCAAACCTAATTGATCTAGGACATCTCGTCCCCATAAATTTATAGGAAGATGATCCAATACATAGGGCTGTATAGTTCCTTCACATCCTTCAGGATCCTTCCAATCTAATACCATTGCACTTCTATGGGGATTAGTTGCCACTCCTAGGCCTCGAAGCATTTGAGTGGCTTGTTGTAACGGCCAATGTTTTGGCCTTTCTTGATGAGAGATGATGCTAAGGTCTGCACCTGTATCCAGTAGCCCATTAAATTCATGTCCTTGAATATTTAGTTTTAGCATTGGGCGAGAATCTAAATTTAAAGACAGCATAGCCCAATCTACACCTGTGGAGCCTAATCCCCTGGAACCTCTTTCTATAGTACTACTGGAAAATTTATCATGTAGGCTGGGTATTATTAATAACTGTGCTATTCTATCTCCTGGTGAGATTACTGATATACCCTTTGTGAACTAGCTATAATTTTTATTTCACCTTCATAATCGGGATCAATTACCCCAGGACTTATCATAGGTCCTTTTAGAGTAGAAGAACTGTGTCCTAACAATAAGCCTACTGTTCCCTGGGGAAGAGGTCCTTTTACTCCTGTGGGAATGATTTGAACTCCCATCTCTGGAGTTAGTACTGCTCTGGCGGAGGCGCAGATGTCCAACCCTGCGCTCCCTCTGGTTCGTCTGATGAGAGATCTGATGGATAATGTGTCCTGGGCACTACCCTGATGGTGCTGCTGGGTTCCTCCATGGTGTTTCTGGGTTCCTCCAGTGCCCCGTATATTTGTGGTCATGGGCCCCGAAGCACTGGGCCCCCCATCCGTTTTTTGGCAATGGAGCCCGATGCCTTTCTCCACGATATCATGGGTAAACACCTGGTTCTTGTCCGTTTTTTGATAATGGAGTACCCTCTATGGTGGTTTGAGAACAGCATTCATTTGCCCAATGTCTCCCTCTACGGCATCATGGGCAAATACCCAGTATTCTACTCCTTTGATACCTAGCTTTGTTAAACCCTCCTCCTATGGGGCAACTCCTTTTAAAATGTCCTGTTTGTTCACAATTGTAGCATGTTTTTGGCCTGGCATCTAAAGCCTGTTGTACTGCAGCTGCCAAGACTTGCCCTTGTTCATTAATGTCTCTACATAATTTAATATATGTGTTTAAATCTCCATGTTTCCATGGTCTAATGACCTCTCTGCACCAACGATTTGCTTGGTCATAAGCCATTTGTTTAATTAATGGCATTGCTTGTTCTGTATCCCCAAAAACTCTGGTAGCTGTTTGAATAAGCCTATCTACAAATTCAGCGTAAGGTTCATTAGCTCCCTGTATTACCTTAGATAATTGACCTTGTAAATCTCCATGTCCTTGTAAAGTCTTCCATGCCCTAACTGCATCTGCAGCAATTTGTGCATATATAGCAGGATCATATTCAATTTGTTGCCGTTGACCCTCATAAGGTCCTTTTCCTAACAACATATTTAGATTTCTTTGAGGGTAACCGGCTGCTGCATTTCGCCTAGCCATCTCCATGCAAAATTCCTCATTGGCAACCTTCCATAACAAATATTGTCCTCCATTTAGCACAGATTTACACATGCTAGCTCAATCTGCTGGTGTCATGTCCAAGTTGGTAATGGATTCGACCATGCTTACAGTGAAGGGTGCTTGAGGACCATAGGTTGTTACAGCCTCCTTTAACTGCTTCACTGTTTTGAAATCTAAAGCACGGTGAATTCACTGCCCTCCTGCCTGTTCAAGTACAGGGCATGCTAATCTTTGAGGTCCTGTCTCAGGATCCCATCTATCAGCTACGGGGGTTGAGGGCCACTCAGCTGTCTCCATAGGTGGAGGTGCTGATTGAATTACGCCCTCTGGTGATAGAACAGTGTTAGTAGCAGCCTCCTGTTTTAGCTTTTTTCCTAATAGCTGTTTCTCCTCTAAGCTTTCTTCCTTTAAATTTTCTTCCTCTATCTGACTAGCTTGAGAGACCTTCTCTTTTACTTGATCTAAAATGTCTTCCTCCATGGTCTGAACCTCTAAGAATTTACTTAACACTCTTTCGGTTTGTTTTTTACTAATTTCTAATCTACTATAAAGATAACGCAACCCAATAAGATAACACAAAACAAAACCGAAACAGAATGAAACAAAAACGGAACAAAAAATCGTTGTATCAATTTTCCTATTTTCTTGACATGTGCATTTGTGGTCTATTTCTATCTCTTCCTCAGGAGTGAACAACTTCAAACCTTGAGCTAACCATTTTTCCCAGTTTGCTTGAGAAAGTTCTAGGGATAGGCAGCTTGAAACAAAAACAAAACAAATCAAAACAAGAACACATTGTTTTTTGAAATGGTCACCCATTCTCTCACCTTCCCTTAGGGGTGAGCAATTTCACTTACCCCGGAGCTTCAGGCGTTCCCCACACGGGCCGCCAAATGCCGCAGTCTGGCTGGGCACAAATCACTAGCCACTGAAGCAGGAACAAACTTTATTTCTGAACTCCACCAGCACACTCCACACACGCTCCCCGGGAACTCTCCCCAAAACCACGTGGCTCCTCCAGGAACCCGCCACCGGAAATATCTCCTCCGGAAATCCTTCCTCCTGCACTTCCCCAACCAATGGGAACTCTCCTGGAATCCCCATGAATCCCCACGAGAACTTCAAAGTAGCGTGAGAACTCCAAAGTAGTAGCGGCCAAGGCAGATAGTAATGCCTCGCCTGTCAACCAATACTATTGGCAAAATGCCAGGGGCCATTCCGACTCAGCTGTGGCTCTCAGCAACTTTAAGAAAAATGGAGGTCTCTTATGAAGCCAAACATGGGATTATCATAATTTCATATATGCATGCATGTATTCATTCATTCTTTGCTTGCCTTCCTTACTAGACTGAATTTCATGAGTATAGGGACTTTGCATGTATTGTCTATCAGAAGGAAAGGAGAAAGCAAAGCAAAGAATTGAACTGGAGCTCTGCTGTTCAATGTGATTCAATATGAAAATATTCTATCCTTTTGTACTTTTTGTTTTTATAAACTACCTTGTCTTCTAATAGGCAAAGAATGAATGCATAGATAGACAGCTACATGTTCAGGCCCTGCACTGTGGTAAAAGAGAATGAGCTCATTAATCATCATCCTTCATCCTGAAGGAACTTAATGGAGAAACAACATAATGAAGGCACAATATTTTATTGCATAGCCTCAACTGTGTATAAAATGTTTTGAAAGATCATCTATCACTTAAAATCATTTAAAAGTGTCTAGATATAAATTTTGTACATTTCCTCCTTTATAGAACAACGTAATGTCAGAGCCCAGAATTTAAAGTCAGACGAACTATGTTCAAATCTTAGCAGATTGGATAATGTTGAGTCATTTTCTTAATTGTTTTCTGATTTAGTTCCTCAGCTATAAATTGAGGATAAAAATCTCCCCTACCTCATAGAGTAATTGTTCAAAATAACAGAATGGTTAATAACAAATAATAGCAGCACTTATCTCCTAGTAGAATTACAATTACTACAACTCCTTCTGTTACTGTTGTTATTACCCAAAGCCCAGCAAGGAGAGTCCTGAAGGTATACTGGGTAAAAGAAGCCAGTCCTAAGTTCTAAGTGGCACAAATGCCACTCGACAGGGCAAAGAATGGAGAGAAACACTGAGATGTAGCTTAATTAGAGGGTTTGGGTAGAAAGCTTTGAAGTTCTGGAATGATTGCAATGGAGCCCCTACAAAGGTGTTGGAACTCAGTTCTGGTAAACTCTTAACAATTAAAAAGCAGTGCTGCTGTTGTTCTCTGGAGATTAAAAAAAAAATCCCAAACCACTTCAATTAGGAAAAAAAAATAATGAACTGGATTTTGGGATCATTGTATTTGATTTTTAGGAGAATGAAAGAAATCAAAAGACACTTTCAGATTCATTTATTTATTTAACTGGATTTTGGGATCATTGTATTTGATTTTTAGGAGGAAACAAATCAAAAGACATTTTCAGACACATTCATTCATTCATTCATTCATTCATTCATTCATTCATTCATGATGGCATGCCTCCCTGTTGCCCAAATGGTTCTTGAACCTTGGCTCAAGCAAATTTCTTGCCTTGGCCTCCTTGAGTAGTTGGGACTACACACCAGCAAGCACTACTGAGCCCAGTCTCAGATTTACTTTTAAAAAGTACTTTCAGGGGCTCTCTTGGGGTAAAACAGCTTCAGCAATTCATTTAGAAGCCAAACGATAAATTGATAATTATGCTTGGTGCTACTACTGCAATTGCTACAGAGACTCAGAGTAGAGTAGTTGAATAGTCCAAAAACTACGTATTGATTTTGGATGTCTCTAGTCATCTAGGCTGGACCTTAGAGGTAAGCCATTGTCGGAACCCTTCGTTTTCCAGAAGATGAAAACCAGATCCATTAGGTCCAAATTCCACCGACAGTTTTATGGTCAGCCAAGTTATATTTAGCAAGTAGGGATGTTAATACAGCCAGGGGGTGCTCGCTTCTATAAGCCATTAAGCTTATTTAAGCCGTAAAATAAGCAAAGGAATTGGAGACTAGGGAGAAGACTGAGGAGTGAGCAGGAAGCCCTGGGATGGAACATGGCTATTTTCACTTTGGGGAGAGGAGGAGAGGTCAGGTCGTAGAACCGTGGTGTAGACACGCCTGTCAGACCCGCCCAATTATCATGCACAAACAAGTAGACAAACCTCTCTCAGGGCCCCGACTACAGCGGTTCACGGATCCTACCTTCTCGGGTGGCGCCTCCGCAGCGTTGGGGCCCCAGAGTCCGAACCTTGAGAGACAGAGAAGTTTGAGGATTCAGGAGCTGGGTATGGGGACGTCCGAGATGAGGCTGGATCCAGCTGCACTCGGAGACCAAGCGAGGGCAACTGGCAATCACCGCGTCGCCTCTCACCCGCTTGTGGACCTTTCAAACCGTTCATCACAAGGGCAGACTCCGGGCCCGGCTGGCTACGGAGGCAGAGTTGGGAGCAGTGAGCTTGGGACGCCACGCTGCCATGGAGACAGGACTGAGTCCGGCTGGAGCCGGGCAAGCAGCCGAGGTAGGTAGCGGAGGAGTTGGGGGTGTGGCGAGCGAGGCGGAGGGGGCGTGACGTGAAGGCCCTGGAGCGAGATTGGTTGGGCGGTTGGAGGGGCGGGGTGGGGCGGGGCGGGGCGGAGCAAGCCTGGACCGTGGAGACGGCGGGGAGCTGCCCGGGTTATCCTGGGGGCCCCCTGTCTCGGAGCTGCCACTACAAGGCGAATTTGGGTACACAAACTCTCTGTCCCACTTGAGCACACGCCCTGGTTACTTTGAGAAGGACGGAAATGAGGGGGATTGAAATGTGGTTGTCCTTACCGGATCCTGATTCTAGGGAGTAGAGGAAAAGAGGAGGGATGGCCTCGCGGGTGTTTTAAACCGGTGGAGTAAAAGATGTTTTGAGTTGGGAGGAATGGGTACCCCTGGATGTGGAGGACAAATGTCCCCTGCAGGATTTGGTGCCCCAATGTGTGGTCGCCCCCAAAATTATGAGTTTCCTGAGCGGTCTCTGGGCGCCAGTTCTCCCAGAAATCTGATTCAAGTGGTCAGAGACTCGCTTCTCCCGCCAGCCTGAGGCATGTTATGAGTCTGGTTGGTGCTGAGGCTGCTACTCAGCTATCCATCTCGGCCAGTAGGAGGTATTTATGGGCTTCAATAACTGTTTTGGCCATAGAAGAATGTGGTAAAGCTTTTTTATTAGGAAATTTTAATTGTCCCTCAGGCTTGTCCTCTAGGAAAGAATTGCTGGGTTTTCAGCACTTGGGATTTGGAAGTCACTAGACTCTATTTGTTGCTAGGCAACGTGTTTTGAAGGAAGCCCCTTTGTTGGAATCAAATCTGGCTTTGAATTTCATGAAGTAGCCACATAATATGAGGTATAATCGCTATTTAACCTCTGGGTTTAGGTACCCTCTGGGGATATGTACCTGGTAGATGGTCATGAACTTCATATGATAAAAATATGTGTTAATTATGGCTATTATTGTTTATTATTATTATTAAAATGGAACCAATTAGACCAGTCAGGGACCAAGAATATATATATAAATAAAATTATTTTGAAATTCTATTAATTATTTGTCCATATTTACTCTCTAAATCTTGTGTGAGTCATAGATGATAGAAAAGAGGCAAAGATAAAAAGCCAGAATGAAATTTAAGAACTCAATGAAGTCATAGACAAATACATTCCTGTTACAGGGATACCCTTACAAAGGCTGATGTCTGAAGTTTAGTGGAAGACATTTCCACTATTATCTATTTCTATCAACTATTCATCTATTTCTATCAACACCTTTGAAAACAATAGTTTTGCTAAATTTGCTTAGTCTTGATAAATAGGTAACTGGGAAGTATAAGAAAACATCAAATTGATTAAACTTTCTCTTCTGACTCGCTTCCCTCTGCATAGAAGAGCTCAAGTTCAGGGTTTTTTAAGTTTATTGTTCTTGAAAGAAAGGGCAAGAATAGATTAATGATCTACCTGTGCCGCAGTCCGGCTGCAGCAAAATAACCAAGGGGTGACGAACAACTTGTGTAGATTGATACAGCAGGAGTGGAAGCCCTTTATTGCAGGACAGGAGCAGTATTTATACATTCCACACAGCTTATCTAATTAGCATAAACTAGATACAGCAGTCAACCAATCAGGAATCTCCACACTTAATGACTCTCTTTTGTTACTTCTCAAACCACGCCCTCTGGCATTTTGCCAGGCACCATCCAGACTTGTTTAGGAACTCTAATATTCCCCTGACAAAATGCCAGGTGTTATTTTGACTTGTTTACAGACTCTAACATACCTGGGGCTAGGTCCCACCTTGGACCTCAAGGTTTTCAGTGCCAAGCAGGGATGCATATACAACTTGGTGCTGTAGACTCATAGCAGAGATTAAAAAAAAAAAAAAAAGTAAAGCTGTTGACACAGAGACTGTCCCATGACATCTGATCAATAACTCTTAGGTAGCATTACTACTTCTACTACACTGTGAATGCGAATAGAAGTACTTATTTCAGGGTAGCTGTATTTAGGTAAAGTGCCTGACCCAGTGCTTATTCAAATCCACATGGTTATTTTACCTCACTTTGATAAAAAGGCATTACATTTCATCTTGATTTGTAAGACTTCAGAGATAATTCACCTATCTCTATAATTTTAGTGCAGAAATTATTGGTGTAATACTCAAAAGTAAAGCATAGTTTAGCTCCAACCTGTACATTCAAACCACTGAATAAATTACCAAAAAGTGTCTATCTAGTGAGGATTTGTTCTAATAATATGAAGGGAAAAAGCCAAATGCTCTTAGGCAAATATTACATCACCCAAAACAACTGGCTTTTATTAAACTCTATGGTTTTATTTTTTTAAATAGATCTGAATATAAGCAGAGCATGATATAAAAATGTTTAAATAGCACTTAATGTTTTTCTGATTATAAAACAAATGCAGGGGCTGGGGGTGTACAGCTCAGTGGTAGAGTGTCTAGCATGCACAAGGTTCTGGGTTCAATCCCCAGACCTGCAATCCACACCTACCCCCCGAAACCCAAAAACCTAACACATGCTCATACTAGACAATATGTAACATAAAGAAAAGCACATGAAAAATAAATAAGTAAAAACCACCCAGAATACCATCGCCCAGTAATAACTTCAGTTACTACTTCAATTTTTCCTTTTAACTTTTTTGTGCACATATATATTTTACTTAATAACATTTGTATTTGATGGCATACACATTACTAGCATTCCTTTTTGCTTAACATTCTCTCGTGAACATTTCCCCAATGTCTTTTAAGTCTTCAAAACATTTTAATGGTCATATAATATTACATAATATATAAAACACACTTTATCCATAATTTATTCAACCAGTTCCCAACTGGAAATTTCCAGTTTTTGTCCTATAATTTATTGTATCAAAAAGACATGTTGCTCAGCACAAGGTTTGGCATAAGCCTTAAATGATGAAGAGTAACTATAACAATAAGGTTTTGATGAACATCTTTGTAAATAAATCTTTGATGGCATTTTTCACTCTTTGAATTCTTAGGACTATGAAAAAATAACTTCAAAAGGCATTCTTTGGGCTTCAAAGACAAACAAACTAAAATTCTGAACTGTAAAATATTAATTCTTTGGAAAAGTACCAACTACAAAATTGATTGTGTGCAAAGTGTGAACTTACCCAGAAGATGCTTTCTTGTTAGTTGCTGTGAAACACCAAGAATATTTGAAGCCTATTGACTTTGGCTTTTACCTCCAATTCTTTTCAGGATTTGCTGGTTTTCTCAATAGGGTGAGATTGTTTGAAGTCTATGCAAATTGCCTTACTTCCTCTTCTCACAGTAAAATGTTAACTACAGTATTTTATTTCCAGCTTGCCTCTTGTAAACATATGGCTTTTCTACATTTCTTTCATTTATCTTTTTGTGTGAAGCATTTTTTTTTATCTTCATACTTATTAAACTGAAGACAGATACCTCCTTTCTTTCCTTCCTCTTCCCCCCACCCCCCCCCCACCCCCGCCACCGCCTTCCTGGTACTGGGGATTGAATCCAGGAGCTCTTTATCACTGAGCTACATCCCAACTTCTTTTTTTACTTTTGTACTTTGAGATAGGGTCTTACTAAGTTGCTGAGGCTGGCCTCTAACTTGTTATAGATTTGCACCACAGCACCTGGCTAGATTTCTTTCTTTTAAACCCAAGTTTAATCCTATAAAGCACTGAACTTAGTGTAGTTTGTAGTTAGTTTTGGTCAAGAGATAGGTAAATTAACTAGTACATTTAGGAATAAAATTTCATAATAGAGATGATTTATTAAAAGCAATGGCCACCTCTACAACACATACACACTTATCCCTCACCACACTATTCTTTGACAATTGTTTTTTTTTTTTATATTAGGTCAAACTATATGAAATTGTCATATATGGATAAGAAATGGGCAAATGATGGCAACTTCATATGGCTCTATTTATACAAATACTTCATGAATTAGTATATATTTTTCACCTTTCTCCAAATATTGAACTTCCTGATTATCATATTGAGGATATCCTTTACTTGCAGAAGATTGTGTTTGTTTTCACTTTCATAAATAATTGAATCTAGTCCAGAGGGTGCCATAAAATGTTTATTATTTTGGAGACAGTAGAGGGAGCCTGGAGCCAAAACATTGTTAATGTAGACATGTAAATGATTGTCTTTGGATTCTTGAAGAGTGAATGAATTTAAATTCTAGTATATATGTAAAATAGCAACTTTTTTTTTAAAAGGTTGGTTATGCTTAAATAATCACTCGAATACAATGAGAAGGCAGTTGACTGCCAGTGCGGGATGAACTTCATAAGGGTTCACAATAGGATCAACTGGAATCCTATTCTTCTGGGCTCCTAATCTGAGTAATGTCAGACACAGCACATTGCCATGTTGACAGTTTGCACTGTACAATGTCCCCCTTTTCAGCCTGTAACATAGATCACCCTTCCATTTCCATGACATCATGATTATTTTTTTCCTCAGAACTTCAAAATACATTACCATTTTCAATTTTTTGTTTTAATTTATAACCATCATGGTTTAGTTGAGTGCTTCCTCCAGACATGCAGAGAGGCACTTTGATCTTGTTTCAATTTACATCTTTTTAAGAAGGTGTCTAATAAATGACCACTTCCTTCACAGACAGAATTTTTGCTAACCTTAATAGAAGTACTGTCTCTGGCTGACCCTCTCTTCAACCATCTTTATCTTTGGTCCAATCTTTTGTTAAGCACCGCCCCCACTGTGCTGGTGTTATGAAGGGGTTCCTAGGGTAATTGGTGTTGTCACCACTATTCTTCACTGCAGATAGCGTAGGGAGGACTCCTAGGTTTTTGAGGTAACACAGATTCCTAAATCTAGAGATAAGATGGGAAAGAATGAGAAGGACATGAAGAAGGGGGGGAGGAGAAAAAGAAAAGAAAGAAGAGGAGGAGGAGAAGATGTATATGTAAAGATATTAAATGTACTTTCTAAAGAAAATCAGGTTCTTACCTACCCAGAATGCAAAAACACAAACAAAAAAGAAATAAAAGTAGGGTAGCTGGTATGGGCATGGGTATACCAGAGCATAACTCTCCAGTCTTCAATTTTTAATTTTTTAAATTTTGAGACAGAGTCTCATTAAGTTGCTGAGGCTGGCCTTGAAATTGCAACCCTCCTGCCTCAGTCTCCTGAGTTGCTGGGATTGTAGGCATATGTCATCCCACCTGCCAAGTGTAGCCCTCTTAGCTCTGGTACAAAGAGATTCCCCCATAGTAAAGACTAATTCCTATGCTGTTAATTATAAATCTAACATATTCATAATTTATGAACTTTTCCATTGACATATATTTAATATGTCCATCACTACAATCAAGATAAAAAAAAAATCATACCTCTTCCCTCATTTAACTTCCTTCTGTCCCTGCTCTCATCCTGAGCAATCACTGACTTGCCTTCTGCCAATCAGGATAAGTCTGAATTTTCTATAGTTTTATATAAATGGAATCATACACTATGTAATCTACTTTGTATGACATCTTTTACTTAGTACCATAATTTTGAATTTATTCATATTGTTACATGTATCAATAGTTCATTCCTTTCATTACCAAGTATCATTCTGCGCCGATACATATACCACAATTTATCCATTAACCTGGTGATAGACATCTGAGCTTCCAGTTTCCTCCTCCCTCTGCTATGGCCTAAAAATTCTTTCCAGGCAAAAACTGGAATATCATAGGACTTAATGTTTTTATTTATTTTCTATTTTTTAGTTTTAATTAGTTATACATGACAGTATAGGACTTAGCTTTTGTTTCTGGCCTTTTAGGGATCATTTTCTTTTGTTGCCAGATACACAATATCTTGAGAACTAAGATTCATTAGAAAAAAAATTTTTTAAAAATTTTTTCAGGTTAGAGGGTAAGTTCCTTCCCATTACTCCATCTTAGCTGAAAGCAGATTTCATATTGCCTCACTCTTAAATATGAACAAGCAACCAAAGATTACCAGATATTAGAGATAAGACAAAAACGTATCATAAACTAATCATGATAAACTAATAAAAAATTAAATTGTCAGCCATTACCACATCTTTAAATTCCCAAAACCATTTGACCACAGCCTGGTCTAGTGCAGATCTCTAGCTTCTTCTTGCTTGAAGCAGGCTGGCTTGGGGAAACACAGGTAATTAAGGGAATGAAAGAAAACAAGTAAAAATGCTAAGTACCATCCTCAAAGTGATACAAGAAACAATATATTGCATCCATTAAAGACTAGCAGCATGCCATAACAAATTGTAATCAATCTAAAGATAAGAAAATAGTCCTTGAAAAACTATAAATAGTGTCTGCTAAAGAATTTTATTAAAAATTTGAATACATACAAATGGCCAACAGGTCTATGAGAAAATGCTCATTAACATTAGTCAACAGGGAAATGTAAATCAAAACCCCAGTGAGATATATCACCTTACATCTGTCAGAGAGGCTATTTAAAAAATTAAAAACAGCAAGTATTGGCAAGGATGTGAAGAAACTGGAACCATCACACATTGTGGGAATGCAAAATGGTGCAGCTGCTATGGAAAACAATAGGGAGGTTCCTCAAAAAATTAAAACTAGTACTACCATATGATCCAGCAATCCCACGTCTGGGTGTCTGGGTGTATTAAGGACCTCATGCTAAGTAAAACAAGTCACCCCCAGTTATTTTTATTTCGAGACAGGGTCTTGTGGAGACTGGCCTTGAACTTGTGATCTTCCTACCTCAGCCTTCTGAGAAGCTGGGAGTAGCTAGTACAGGTATGTACCATTATGCCTGGATTTTAGTCTTTTTTTTTTTTAATTACCTACAAAAGAATAAGGCTAAAGTCAGGCTTCTTATCAGCAATGTTTAATTCTAGAAAACAGTGAGGAATTCTTCCAAAGGTCTGAGAATTCTATATTAAGTTAAGTGTAACAACAGGATGAAGACACTCTTAGGGGACCTCGTATATAACAATTTTTTAATACCATCGGACTTTGAATCCATTGATGCCTCAATGAATCATTGAGCCTTCTTTCCTCTTCACAGGTCCTCACAGTCCTTCTCACTTGGCTTATGCTGTGCTTGATCATCTGATCATCTTAGTCGTTCCCTGGCATGTACCTTCCTTTCCCTTCTCATGGATAAGGAATTTGTCAATAATTATGACATACCAGTTCTAGAGAGTATTAGCAGTTAAATATCTGTATAAAAGTGTATCATGGCAGAATCTAGTAGTATGCTGTGATTACATTTCCTTTCTTGTACAGTCCCTGCCCCTGCACTTTTCACTGTCAGCCATTGAACATCTTTAAATTCCCCAAATCATTTGACCACATCCTGGTCCAGTGCAGATCTCTAGCTTCTTCATGCTTGAAGCAGCAGGCTGGCTTGGGGAAACACAGGCAGCTTCACTTCGTATTCACTGTGGCTAACCTCCAGGAGTCCCTCTGTACCGCCCTGCTGTCATACTACAAGAGCTTGGTCCCTCTGCTGTCATTCTCCTACACCAGTGGTCTTTAATTTGTGGTGCTTTTCAAGAAGAAAATAGTTTAAGGGAATTGGCTACCATATCTTCAACATCTGCATGGGCTTGTTCCTACAATTTTCTACCTGAGGATGTGTTTGCATTCACATGGCAAATTTCTTTCTCTCTACAAAAGAGAGGCAACCTTTGCCATCTCCAGATCTCACAGATGGCCCCAGGGTATATACCTCCTGGCTAAATCAAAAGGCAGCTCCTTTTTTTTTTTTTTCTGTTGATCAAGGCATCTTCGACTTTTATACTTCCTGTCCCTTTTCCATTCTACATGTATTTTCCTTAAAGTGAAGCCAGCATTGGAAATAGGGTGACTCCATGGACATTTTCTATTTGGATACATCACAGGGCAGGATGATAGATAATTCATGATAATTTTTGCTGAAAGACCTGGTCTCCATCACCAGCCTTTTCTCAAGAATACATTTTTCTTCCCAAAGAGTCCAAAAGAGCAAAGAGAGTATTGGTGAGAATATTGATTGATGAACTATTGAATATTGGTGGGAAAAATGGTTTTTCAAATGTATGTAAATACTAGCAAATCTTTTAAACTATTCTTAATACTCATCCTTGGGGCCATATCATTAGGTGAAAGGAAAAGTCTTTGAACAGCAAATCAGTGTTAAGTTGATATCGCTGATTCTTGCAGTGTACCTGGAATGATTTCTGGGACTACCAGTTTTTAAAATACACATTGAATGAAAACTACAATTAAAACTGCTATGTGATTTCTTTCAGATTGAGTATATATTACTAAATAATGTAGTTAGTACTTATTTTACTAAATCATACCATGAAATACGTATTTTAATTACAGGCAATCCTCATCTTAGAAAATGTTAATATTGTCTACCTCCTGATAAAGAAATGGTTGTTACCTTCAAATTAATGTTTTTTAGCTGGCTATACATTTCTACTTTCTAAAACAAAAATATGATTATGATTTGGTGCATAATAAAATTAATGGATTTTAGTTCTGATTTGTATTCAAATATTTATTAAATCATTCTCAAAAGCAGGATACCAGCAATCATTTTCATGTAAACATACACTTAAATAAATAATTTAAATCATCGAAAAATAATAGCACTATGTGGGCTAATAGACTATTATTTAACAACATATTGTATTATATTGATAATGATAGGATTAGTTAATAATGCGATTAGAAGTTGTTGATAGCATTAATTAAACAATAATACTTTAATAATTTTCTTTTTGTCCTTTGATATATAACAAATTTATTTTAGCTTTTTTTTTGGATATTTAAAATTTTAGATCTTATTATTATGTACCTTTAAGATATATAAACAAATGTATTTTAAAACGAGGATATAAATAAACCTAATTAAGCAGATATTGTTACCGCTGTTTACCAGTGATGAGTCCTTGCTTCGAGGAATGCTGAAGTAGAACACCAGAGAAGCACGCCAGGCAAGTTTAGAGTGGAAAGTGGAAGGCTTTATTAAAGGAGAGCAGAAAAGACTTCCTCCCAAAGGAAGAAGGGGAAGGTCTTCCCTTTTTTTATATCTAAGGTCTTCTTTTAGTCCTCCCACATTCCTGTCCTTTGTTTCCCTCTATCCTGCAGTGACAGAATGCAGGTGGGAAGGCCAAAAGGTGGGAGATAGGTGGACTGATGGGGCAGGGAGGAGTAATCCAGGCAGGAAGGGCCTGGGGTGGTTTGATTAGCACCTCAGTGTTTGCTGGGAGCTACTTCATTAACAGTTCTTTAGGTCTTGGGGACATTCACATTTCAATTTCCCCAGGTGCTGTTCTAGTTTCCTGAACTCCATTCTCAATAATGCCTCCATTTTCTTTATCGCACTCATTTTAGACCTGATTTACCTAACTACATTAACTACCTATCTTTAAATCTGAGTTCAATATTACCTATATTTAATAAAAATAAAAATAACATGTTTCCTTCTGTCCTACGATGTGGCAAGTTATTTTCATTCTTTCTGTCTTCTTTTCTAATAATCCTTTAGGACATCTGTCTTGTCTTATGTAGTGGTAACACTGAACACAGTGAGATGCAAATTCATTTTGATTTGGAGCTCTGTTATTATCAAGTTTACTTCAAAGAAGTTTATAGACTGAATAGAATTTCCTAAGATTTACATTTGTACTCTACCAAATATATATCAAAATCTATTTCTTATTTGAATAAAATATCAACAATGTTTTGTTTTCTGCAATTTCACTAAAATCGTCACAGAAATCAAGAAAGTTATTTGAAGTTCTGTTTTTAAAAATTAAGTATCTGAGAGTAGGGGAACATTGTATTAGTGCTATAATTCACTGTATTATTTGATTTATTTGAGAAAGCACGATTATGAGTAAGATTTGATAACATGAATTCTGCATTATAATGACTCTATTGGGTTAAATAGCATCCCCCACCTCCATTACGTTCACTGGGAACCTGTGAATATAACCTTATTCAGAAATAGGTCCTTGCAGGTGTAATCAAGCTGAGATCATGCTGGGTTAGGGTGGACCCTAAATTCCATATGTCTGGTGTCCTTCTGAGAAGAGGGAAATTTGGACAAAGACAGATATACCCATGAGGAAAGATGGCCATCTGCAGATGGAGGCAGATATTGGAGTGAGGCATCTACATTGTAAGGGTCCCGCGAAACGTCGGAGAAAGAGACCACCAAGTGACCACTCATGCAATTGGCAGAAGGGGGATTTATTGAACCAGCATGCTGGGGCTCCGTGCCCACTCAAGAAGGGAAAGCAGCCCAGAGCCCCGAGCAGGGGCTGAGCACTGCTCAAGTACACTTTTTGGGGAGGGCGGAGGGCTTTGTATACATCAGAACAAATCATCATTAGGCGCGGGAAAATTGAATAACAACTCCTAAACATGATTGGTTCTTTCATTGGCAGGAACAGGTCAGGCTGGAGTGATAGGTCATTCCTAAGGAGGGGGTTACATTTAAACTGATTGGTCCAGGCCCTGCAATACCTACGTGTGACCACACAGAGCCCTTATTAAACAACCAATAGTCAGGGGAAATATTTACTGGGCAGTTCCAAGCATTGTCTCAACAGCTACAGAAATTTCAGGTTTTGCAGGTAGCATAGAAACCTAACAATACCTAATCCTTTACATTTTAACTCAGACCTTGCAGCTTAGAAACTTTACAACACCCGGTCTTTTACCCTTTAACTTTTACGCTTTAACTTCAATTTCTTTTACCCTTACAACATCATGCAAAGTACCAGAGCCTCCAGAAGTTAGGAGAAGAGGCATAGAACAAGTTCTTCCCTGGAAACATAAAAGGAGAATGCTGACACCTTGATTTCAGACTTCTGCTTTCAGAACTGTGAAAGGAGAGATTTCTGCTGTGTTAAGAACCAGGTTGGTGGTATTTGGTTATGGTAAACTAACATAGGAGCCAACATATCTGTTACCAAAGTTCTCCCTTTTTGTTTGCCCAGAGGGCATTTGAGTTCCAACCTGTGAATCAGGAAGTGCAAATTTACTGAGTTCCACAGAGCCATCATTAGAGTGAAAAAAATAATGTGTTCATTCAGGCCAGGCACGATGTGTGCACGTCTGTAATCCCAGCTGTTTGGGAGGCTGAGGCAGGAGGATTGCAAGTTCTAGGTCAGGCCTCAAATAAAACAAAAAGGCTGAGGATGTAGCTCAGTGGTAGAGAAAAAACTGTATTTATTCATATGGTATGCCCAAGCTAATTTACAGCCCAAGCTATTTTCATCTGAAATTATATATTTGGGAGACAAAACAAATTTGATTGAATTAGAAGTGCTTCCATGTCTAATCCCAGACTTGTAAGATCCATTCTCCATATGTCTCTTCACCATCTCCTTCACCATGGCCATTCAAAATTGTGTTCTGCACATTGTACAGTAGGCTCTTTTGGCTATTTACCTCCCTAATTCAGTTGCTCATGTCTTTCTCTTTCCATTAGGGGAACAGTCATTCAGTCCACCTTACCAGTGATATATGTGGGTCATTCTGGTGATTTTGCAGTTGTTCTTTTTTGTCATGATCTGAACTTTCAGAAAATATTGTCACAATATTAATGATGTTAAAAATTAAACTAGCAGTAGCTCCATAGCAAGGAATCTGACTCCATTTTTTGATGTTTGTCTACTGACAGCAGCAAGCTTCACCCCTCTCCTCCTCCTCCCTCTCCTCCTCACCCCATGGGTGCACTCTTGTTTGGTGAGAGAGTCCCATCACTTGAGCTCCTCCCCACAAATGGGAACTCTCACCCTGCCCTCACCCATAAGCACCATAAAAACACCAAGCTGGTCTCCATCCCCTGTTCTCAAGCTGTTTCCGAGTTCCTGCCAGCCCTGCCCTGTTCTCTCCAGATATGTGAGTAACCAAACTTTCTTTTATCTCTTGGTGTGTGCAGTGTCATCAGTCTTGACGTCTGAACAAATTCTGGGAGGGAATCTTCCTTGATTCTTGAGGGTGGTCACTGAAATCGTAGTACAATGCAAAACAGTTAATTCATAAATCAAGTCAAACACAGACTGGATATCCAGGGTTGTAACTCAAGTTGCATTCCTCGCTTGAAATGATGCCACATAGGTGATCCATGACTTTAAACACAGGCCTCAGTTCCCAATATCAATGGTCAAGGGTTACATTGGCAACAGTGACCACCAAAGGCAGATAGTCTATGTTGTATCAAGTGGACATTAAAAATAGCACTAAGTGTCCCTCAATAGATGAATGGATTAAGAAAATGAGGTATATATACTCAATGGAATATTACTCAGCTTTAAAGAAGACTAAAATTATGGCATTTGCCAGTCAATGGTTGGAGTTGGAGAATATCACACTAAGCAAAATAAACCAATCCCAGAAAACCAAAGGCCGAATGTTTTCTCTAATATGCAGACGCTTATTCACAATAAGGTGGGGACACTAGGGAAGAATAGCATTACCTTAGATTAGGTAGAGGGAAGTGGTGGGAGGGGAGGGGAGGGGATGTGGGGATAGGAAAGACAGTAGAATGAAACAGACATTAAACACACACACACACACACACACACACACATATGACTACATGACCAATATGATTGATTCTGCAACATGTACACTCAGAAAAATGAGAAATTATATCCCATCTACATATGATATATCTACTGTCATGTATAACTAAAACAAATAATAAAAAAAAAATAGCACTGCTTTCAGCCCTATAATGGAAGGGAGTAACTGTATGGGTTTTGTACTTTCTCTTCCATCTTCCGCAGCATCACCCAAACCTAGAATTTTCCATGTTCTTGGGAAGATTTTCTGGGACACAGGACTTTTAGTACTCAACTGGGATTGTTTCAGTGAGACACTATTAAGGGACACCTGCTCAGCTGAATCCTATCCCAATTCCTCACCAACAGAAACCATGAGGGATGATAATTAGGCATTGTTGTTTTGAGATGCTAAGTTTTCCAGTGATATGTAGTAATAGATAACTAAGACAGCAACTCAAGATGGCTAGAAACTTGGTTGGGTTTTTTTTTTTTTTTTAAGATCATTATAGTTGTAATAATTGTGTTCATTTTGACAAAATCATATATGCATGGAATTTCATTAACTCCATTTCAGTCCCATTCCCCCCCCTTCCATCTCTTTCTTCCTCCCTCTATTTTCCTCCCTTTACTGATCATCCTTTCTTTATTTTTGACTGATGTTCCTGGATTTTTCCCAGAAACACTGTTCTTCCCATAGTCTTCTCCATTTTGTTGGGTGATTAACTCCATTCTTCCAGTTGTTGGGGTCAAAAATCTTTTGGAACACACAAGGCCCTGGGTTCAACCCCCAACACTACTAAAAACAAACAAGAAACACTTGTAGACATTCTGCACCCCACTTTTCCTCCCACATCCAACTATTCATTTTGGTTCTACCTTTAAAATATATCCAGTAAAGCTTTCCCTGCTCAGCTTACATGACATGTCAGCCTCTTGGCCTGGGTCTTCCTATTCTCAATCCTTGCTTTAGTTTTCTCTTAGTACTTCCCATTGTCTAGCATGTTTCATATTTTACATCTTTATCATCTTAATGTTTGTCTCCCTACTGAAATGAAAGCTCCATGGGGGTGGGAGTTTTTTTCTTGTTCCCTGTTTTACCTCTAAGTTTGGAGGACAGCACCCCAAACACAGCAAACTCGTAGTAAATGTCTATTGCTCAATGAATAGTCATCGTAGTGAAGATGCTATTTATTAATTTTCAAATTTAGAATCAACACTCAGGAAAATAATGAAAGACAATTATGATCACAGAAGAGAACTGCAAGTGACGTTGACCTATGATGACAGAGGTTTGGGATGAAAGGAGGAGAGAAGGAAAGAGGGAAGGGACACCAGTATCTTCTTCCTGCAAAATATCAGAGGCAAAATCCCAAAAAACCAAATGAAGAATGTTTTCTTTGATATAAAGAGGCTGATTCATAGTGGGATAGGGAGAGAGAGCATGGGAGGAATAGATGAACTCTAGATAAGGGCAGAGGGGTGGGAGGGGAAGAGAGGAGACCTAGGGTAATTAATGATGGTGGAATGTGATGATCATTATTATCCAAAGTACATGTATGAAGACACGAATTGGCATGAATATACTATGTATACAACCAGAGATATGAAAAATTGTGCTCTATATGTGTAATAAGAATTGTAATGCATTCCACTGTTATATATAAATAAAAAAATATCAGAGGCAAGGGATACTATTTCTGGTAACATGAGAATGAAATGGCTATAAATATGAAATTAATGTTCCAAGCATAAATAATAGAACTAGAAATTACCAGTCAACTAGAGGAACATGGGGGGAAGATGGGGGTACATGAGAGTGATGTTATATGTGGTATCTGGAAATCCATAAATAATAGTGGGAACGTCTGTCTGCACGTTTCCTAAGAACAGAGCCCAAGGTGAGGCTAGAGCGCTAATGCAATTTCAGCTCAGCAAGACTCTCAAGAAGAGAGGCGGGAGGACTGCAGGCAAATATGAAGGGGTGAGTTACTGACTGGCCATTGTCTCAGAGAGCCAGGAATAAGCCAAGCTGGTTCCTCATAGGTGACTCTCAGAAATAAGGGACCTCTCTGGACAGGCTGTGTGGCAGTATCGTGCCTGCGCCAGACCATCAGACTCTTCCTGTTCTCCTGTTTTGCCTTTTTCTCTTCTTAATACTTTCCATTGTCCTGCATACCTGTTTATCATTCCTCTCCCTGTTGAGTCAGAAGCTTTGAAGGCAACGGTCTCTGGCTGTTGCTTTCTCAATCCCAGGGCAAAGAAAATGTATCCGCAAGCTCCCCTAGCCTTTATCTTCCAGTGTCAAAATGTGACACTGGGGAGCTGGCTCCCTCAAGCATCCAGGTCGTGTCCCCTGGCCCCTTTGGTAACCATGGGGGAAGTTGGATCTGGACATGGGGCCTGACGACTCCTCCAGTGAGACCATATTCTCAGACTTGATCCCCATTGGGATTGGCAGGGACACAGGCAAGCCTGAGGGAATCTAAACAAGCAGTTCAGATGTGTCCAGTATAATGTGCAAACTTGGTAAGTCAAGAAACAGAGAGAAATGTGCACGCACACGCATGTGTACGTGTGTACCTTACATATATGGGATAAGAAGAAAACCACTAGCAGAATAAAATGTTATAGTTGTCTCTGGGGATGGGAAAGAGGTTGGAGATCAGAATGTTTATTGTTAGCTTTTCTTTGTGATTTTTAAACACATGAAGTATATTAAAAACTGCTTTAAAAAAACTAAATTTTAATCCTTTTTCTCTTCAAATCCTTCAGCAATGTTCATGGCTTTTAGGATAGTTAAAATGTGTTAAACCACACAACTTCCAGTGGGAATATTAGCGCTCAGATGCTGCAAGGTAATAGTGTTGCTATCTATTTATACTAATTTTTTTTTTTTTTTTTTGGTACTGGGATTGAACTCAGGGGCACTCAACCAGTGAGCCACATCCCCAGTCCTATTTTGTATTTTATTTAGAGACAGGGGCTCACTGAGGTGCTTAGTGCCTCTCCATTGTTTAGGCTTTGAACTCGTGATCCTCCTGTTTTAGCCTCCTGAGCCGCTGGGATTACAGGTGTGCGCCACCTTGCCTGGCTTAGACTGAATTTTTTGCTATTAAAAATTTACTATTCAAGGGGTTGGGACTGTAGCTCAGTGGTAGAATGCTTTCTTAGCATGTGTGAGGCACTGGGTTCAATTCTCAGCATCACATATAAATAAAGAAAGAAAATAAAAGTTCATCAACAACTAAAAAATATCTTTAAAAAATTTACTATTCAAATACCAGTGAAATACTGGTATTTTTGTAAGAAATTGCTACAAATGTAATATTTAAGGGAAAAGGCACAAGTGACTGACACATAGTAATTGTACAGTAATTTATGGGGTACAGTATGACATTTCAACATATGTATTAGATCAGATCAGGGTAATTGGCATATCCATCATCTCACACATTTTTCTTTCTTCTTTTTTTTTTTTTTTGGTAGGGATGGGAAACATTCAAACTCCATTTTACTAGCTATTTTGAAATATTCAATCATTTGTTGTCAACTATAATTTCCCTACTGTGCTATAGAACATTAAAAGTTATTCTTCCTATTCAACTCTATCCTCATACCCATTTTGATTTGGGAGGTTTCAGATCTGAACTAAAGTCTTTGAATATCAGGGCTGTGCTGGCTTCCTGCGAGCTGCTTTGTCTTGCTTTCAGCTCATATTGGACCTTTATTTCCTGGACCCTGAGTCTTTCTTCCATCTCATATTTTGTCCCTGGTGAGCAGAGGACCCTCCCTCCCGCCCTCCCTCCTTCTCTCCTCCCTCCCTCTTTCCCTCCCTCCCTCCCTCCCTCTCTCCTCCCTCCCTCCCTCTCTCCTCCCTCCCTCTTTCCCTCCCTCCCTCTCTCCTCCCTCCCTCTTTCCCTCCCTCCCTCCCTCCCTCTCTCCTCCCTCCCTCCCTCTCTCCTCCCTCCCTCTTTCCCTACCTCCCTCCCTCCCTCTCTCCTCCCTCCCTCTTTCCCTCCCTCTCTCCTTCCTGATTGTCATGTCCTGAGCTGCTTTCTTCTGTCACACCCTCTGCCCTGATGATGGTCTGCCTCACCTCTGGCACAGAGCAATGGAGTGGCCATCTATGGACTGAGAACTCGGAGCATCAAATAAACGTTTTGGTGCTGTTAGCACCACATAAACTTTTCCTTATCTAAAATTGTTCTTGTCTGGTCTTTTTGTCACGGTGGTAAAAAAGCTGACTAAACACCTTGTCTTGCTCCTGATCTTAGAAGAAATGCTTTTAGCTTTTCCTGTTCAATATACTGATGATATATAGCCTTTGTTATATTGAGGTACAATCCTTCTATACCTAATTTATTCAGGGCTTTTATCATGAAGGAGATGATGAATTTTATCAAATGCTTTTTCTGCCTCTACTGAGATGATCATGTATTTTTTATCCTTCGTTCTGTTGGTGTGATATATTAGGTTTTTGAATTTGCATATGTTGAGCCCCCTTGCATCCTTGGGAAACCAATTTGATCATGGTAAAAGTCTTTTTGATGTGCTATTGAGTTCTATTTGCTAGCATTTTATTGAGCATTTTTGCATCTATGTTCATCAGGGATATTGTTCTACAGTTTTCTTATATACTTGTCTAGTTTTGATAACCCAGTAATTCTGGTCTCATAGAATATGTTTGAAAAGGTTCTTCCCTTTGAATTCTACAGAAAATTGGCAATATTTTTTTTTCATAAAATTCAGTAGTTAAGTATCTGGCTCTGGACTTTTCTTTGTTGGGAAACTTTTTATTACTGATTCAATCTCATTACTTTTTAATTGATCTATTCAGGTATTTTATGTTCTCGTGGTTCTGTGTGTGTGTCTGTGTGTGGTGCTGGGGATTGAATCCAGGATCACATGCTAGGTAAGCACCAGGGTTCACTTCTGGTAGATGCTATATGTCTATAAATTTGTCCATTTCTTCTAAGTTTTACAATTTGTTAGTGCCTATGCCTCATGCCTTGGGTAGTTAATTCAGAAATCGAATGAGGGCAATGAGGGATGAAGAAAAGAAAAACACACACACACTGAGAGAAAAAGGTAGGGCCAGGTGGGGAGCCAAACTCTAATGGAGTTTGACTCAGAGCTAGCTCAGCACATTTATTATATAGGTTTCATCAAAAGGTTATTTGTGAGAAGGTTTCGGCAAAGCAGGCAATCTGAAGGATGCAGGACTGGTGGACATTGATGGCACCAGAAGATCTCAGAAATGACAATCTCCCAAATTAACAAGTGAATGACAACTCCCACAGAGAACACTGGAATGTAGCCTTTGACTCACCCCTTTAAAAGCCCCCTGTTCCTGCTGATGGGCAGAATCACAGCCTTTAGGACTGGAGTCTCCTGTGTTTCTCCTTTGCTAGCAAAGCAATAAACCTTTTTTTTTTTCGTTTTTCTCAAAACCATGTCCTCATTATTGAATTGGCATCGGGGACAAGGGATCAAGCTTTTGGCAACAGAAACCCATTGCTTCATGAACTTCCCTTGTAGTATTGCTTTTACTATATCTCACAAGTTTTGCTATATTGTGTTTCCGTTTTTGTTTTGAGAAAGTTTAAAACCTCTTCTTTCTTGATGATCCACTATTTAAAAGTGTGTTGTTCAGTCTCTCTATATTTGTATCATTTCTAAAGTTTCTCTTGTTGACTTCTAGTTTCATCCGTTTTCATCAGAAAAGATAACAGGATAAGATTTCAATGGCTTTGAGTTTAAGGCTTGTTTTGTGGTCCGGTAGATATTCTATCCTACAGATAATTTCATGTGCTGAGGAAGGGAATGTGTATTCATTCTGCAGCAGTTGGACGAAATGTACTATAAATGTCTGTTAAGTCTAGTTGATCTACAGTATAATTTAACTGATGCTTCTTGTTTTATTTCGTCTGGATGATCATTGATGAAAATGGGTGTTGATAGCCCCTACTATTACTGTATTGGAGTCTCTCTTTCTCCCTTTAGGTATAATAGTGTTTGTTTTCTAAAATTGGGTGCTCTGACATTAGGTACATATGCTTATTATCTTCTTGAATTGATCCCTTTGCAGTTTGTGTGCATCTTTGCTTACAAAGTGAGTTTCTTATTGATAGCATATTGTTGTTGTTGTTGTTTAATATTGTTTTAGCTGTAGATGGATATAGTACCTTTATTTTTATGTGGTGCTGAGGATCCAACTCAGTGCCTCACATGTGCAAGGCAAGTGCTCTTCCACTGAGCCCTTGTTTTTTTTTATCCATTTGGTCAGCCTGTATTATTTATTTATTGATTTGCAGTCCTGGGGATGGCACCCAGAGCTTTGAGCATGCTAGCAAAGCACTCTATCACTGAGTCACATCCCCAGCCTGGTCTGTGTATTTTAATTGGAGAATTTAGTCAAGGTTATTAAGGACTATTTTGGGTTTTTTCCTTCTAGTTGTTTTAAATATTCTTTGTTCTTCCTCTTCTGTTGTGGCTTGTTGGTTTACTGTACTGACAATATTTCATTCTTTTTCTCTTTTGTGTATCTGCTCTTAGGATTTATACTCACATGCTTTCATGATAGTAGTTCTTTATCTTTCACTTCTGGAGAACTCCCTTAAGCATCTTTTATAAGGCTAGGCTAGTGGTCATGAATTTTCTCAGTTTTTGCTTATCTTGGCTGTTCTTTATTTCTTCTTTGTTTCTGAGGATAGCGTTGGGGGTGGATAGTTATCTTGACTGGGGGTTATTTTCTTTTAGGACTTGGAATATATAGTTCCATTCCCTCCTGGCCCATAGGGTTTCTTCTGAGAGATATGCTTAAATGTGAGTTGCTGGTTTTCTCCTGCAAATTTAAGAACACTTGGTTGGGTGTGGTGGTACATGCCCGCAATCCTGGCTACTTGAGAGGCAGAGGCAGGAATATAGTGCATTCAAGGCTGTCCTCAATGAGACCCTATCTCAAAAATTAAAAGAAGTGGGAGGCTGAGGATTCAGTACAATGGTAGAGTGCTCCTGGGTTCAAATCCCACTAAACCTCCCCACCCCTCCCTATTTATTTATATATTTATTTATTTATGAGATACTTTTGATAATTTGACTGTAATATGCCATGGTGAAATTTTTTTCCTAGTTATGTTTATTTGAAGTTCTATAAGCCTTCTGTACATGGGTATCCATATATTTCCCAAGGTCAGGGAAAATTTCTGCTATTATTTCATTGAATAAGTGTTCTGTGCCCTAACCTTCATCTTATCACTTTCAGGTGTTCCAAAAATGCAGGTATTTGTCCCCCACCCACTTTTTCCTTGCTTGCTTCATTTCTTTCTCTTTATGTTTTGCCCCTCTTTTTTCTTTTTGCCTGAATAGGATATTTCAGAAGACCTATCTTTAAATTCAGATAATTTTTTTTTTCTGTTGCTTGATCTAGTCTGTTGTTGGGGCTTTTAACTCTACCTTTTGACTTACTGAGCTCTTTTCATTTTGAACATTTCTGTTTTGTTCTTTTTGAAAACCTCTTTGCTGAATTACTCAGTCATATTCTTTTCCCCCTGTATTCTTAATTTCATTTAGCTGTATATCTTTATTCTTTTGGATCTCATTGAGCTTTTTAATAATCACTCTTTTAAATTCTTTATAGGCATTTCATTCTCTTGGATTTCTTTAGTATCTGTTGCTAGAGAGTTATTATGTTCTTTGGAGGAACGATATTAATTTGGTTTTTCATATTTCTTGTGTTCTTATGCTGAGGTTTGTGCATCTCTTGGATTAGCTATCCCTACCACTTTTATGGAGTAGCCTTCTTAGTAAGCAGCTTTCTCCTGAAGGTACACCTTTATTGGTTGTTATGCAGTGTTGGTTTTGATTCCAGCTGGGTGCTATAGTATAGTTTCCCTGTTGCTTTTTTGGCTGTGATTAGTGAGTTTGGGCACAGTGTACATTGTGTCAACTGTCTCTGCAGGCCATGCAAGAGGGGGACACATTAGCAGTTCAGGAAGGTGGGTAAACAGCAGTAGGTGCAGGATGCTCACTGTATAGCTGCTCTCACGAAGGGGTGGTGGCCTTTGTCAGTCAATGGAGTTTCCTCAGACACTATTGATGCTAGCTCAGCTACTAACAAGGGTCTCTGGTATTGGTGGCGTCAGCAGTTGTAAGGGGCCTGAAACACTTGTTCTCCAGTTGTGCAGGTCCAGATTCTACACAGGGAAAGGAGGTGGAAATAACTGCAGAATCCTCTCTGGTGTTCACATCCAGTCCCGATAGTAGTACAGTTGTCAGAAAAGGTATGGGGATAGTAATAGTGGGAACTGTTGATTTCCAGTGCTTTCCTACCATCACTCTTCTGAAAATGCAGCTAAATACAGTGAATACCTGTTATTATAGCTCTTCTTTCTGGAAAAGGAAGTGAGTGCTGGGTACCTCTATTCAGTCATCTTGTCCTAGCTCAAGAATCTTAAGAAACCTTTTGTCATTTTAGTTCACAGGTCTTGAGATTTCCAGGAACTGTACTAAAGGGGATTATTATGGTTTAGATATAAGGTGTCTCCCCCCCAAAAAAACTCACGTTAGGTAATGTAGGAATGTTCAGAGGTGAAATGACTAGATTTTGAGAGTCACAACATAATTAATGGGCTAATCCATTTTATGGATTAATAATGTGAATGGATTACTGGATGGCAACTGTGGACAGTTGGGGCATGGCTGGAGGAAGTAGATCACTGGGGTCCTGCCTTTGGGATTATATTTGTTCCTGGCTCCTCAGTTACTCTCCACTTATTGGCTGCCATGAGCTGAGTATCTTTCCTGTGCTATGCCCTTCTGCCATGATGCTCTGCCTTACTTCAGGCTCAGAGCAATGGAATTGGCTCAACATGGGTCGAGACCTCTGAAACCATGAACCAAAAATACATTTTTTCCTCTTCTAATCTTATCAGACATTTTGTCAGACATTTTGGTCATAGCGGTGAAAAGCTGACTAATGCAGGGCTGTACCTGAGAAATCTCATCAGTACTGTCATCTGATTAGATGTCAGGATTTTGAAATTTGAGCTGATGCAGTAGTGGGATGAGACTCTGGGGATCTTGAAGGAGGAGTGAGTATATTTTGTATGTGTGTGAATTGTTGCAATAGTGCAGACTGTGGCAGATAGTACTTTTCCAAAGAATGGTGGCAATAAAGATGATTTGTTTGCAGCATGAGCTTGCCACTCATTTTCTTGAATCTGGGCTAGCCTTAGTAATTTGCTTTTAATCAATAAAATATGCCAGGGTTGTCACTAAGTGATGTCTTTGGCTAAGTATAAAAAGACCATGTAGCTTTTGCCTGCTTTGGAATGTCTAGTCTTCCACTGTTCAGGCCCTAGACAGTCCCTCGTAGAATCCAACTGCCATGTTATATGAAGCCAAATCAACACAGGGGGGCCACAAATAGAGGCACTGGAAGACAGACTCAACTAAGTTCAGACTTCAAGTCATTTTAGCTCAGGTGACAGATACATAAGTGAAGCAGTCTCCAGGTGATTCTAGCTCCTAAACATATGAATTGCCCTTAACTAAATCACTCCCAACTGAGGCCCCAGACTCAAGTCACCACCACTGTGCCCTTTGGGAAATCCTGTCCTGCAGAATACAGGAGCATACTACAGTAATTGTTATTTTATGCCATAGAAAGTTGGATGGTTCCATTTGGTAATAGATAAATCAGAACCGTTATGTATACAAATGTTCATAAAAATATTATTTTCAAGCAGAAAAGGACCACAAGAGATCACTCAGTCCTGTTCTCTAAATTTTCAGATAAAGAAACTGAAATTCATAGAGTTACATGACCTGCCTAATGTGTGCAAATTCCTGGCAGCAGACCAAGCTATGCCATTACAGTTCAGATAGGCCCACCACGCAGACTCCTATGAACTGGAGTGGTATCAATTGCTCTGGCAGGAATAGATCCTTCATTAAAGTTCCATCTCTCTGCAGAGATAAGGGCCTTGTTTTGAGTAAATCTTTAAACCAAAGCTTCCCTTAAACCCATCTGAAGAGTCAGCCCTCACATTACTAGGCTGCCCAACTTATTTCTTTCTTTGCCTAGCTTTGCTTGGTCTCTATTCCTTCCTTCTATGTGACTTCTCTCCATCGTTTTCTTCCACTTTTCCTTCCTTAGTACTGTGTATTGAAATGTAATACATCAACCCATGGCCCCGAAGACATGAGTTATGTTGGTACTTCCTGGGATATAGACTCAGCAGAAGGGAAAGGAATCATCTAGCTGTTCAGTAGTTTTCAGAGAAGATGGGGATGCAAAACACCCCCTCTACTGGGAGACTTCTGAGGCATCTCATCAGTCACCAGGGCTTCTAAGGAATTACATTTGGAAATCTCCTTACTCTCTTTCCCATTTATAGATGAGGAAATTAATCTCAGAAAAGTGAATTGATTTCCCCCCACCTCCTAGATTTCCTACATGGTCTTTTTGTTCCTATGGATCTCAGAACCAAAATCCCCAAGAATCAAAATAGGCAGTTGCAATTTCCCTTTTAAAGATCTTATCTATAACAATTTCATTTAAAAATCACTGATATTCAAAGAATACACTTTTTCTATAAAGAAAATCAGTAGAGGAAGAGGATTAGGGAGGAAAAGGGAGAGTTGGGAGAGACTGAGGAATGAAATTGACCAAATTATGTGCATATACAAATATATCACAATGAATCCCTCAATTATATATAATTGTAATGCACAATAAAGTAAAAAAAATAAAGAATATATTTTCAAATCACAAATTTAGAGTATCTAGATAACTATAAATTGTAGGATTGAGAGTGCATGAAGGGTTTTCTTAAAGTGTTTAACAGCATATGTATCTTCTCAAGAGCAGGGATCTAGAACAGACATGAAGGGGGAGGAATCTAAATGAGGACATACTCTGCAAAGAAAAAGGAATAAGCTTCATGAGGAAGGAATACAGAAACTAAGACTTTAAAGACCAAGCTGGGAAGGTACTAGAGATTGTTTGTACTCAAGTGTGCCTAAGATGTTCGACAGCCCTGTTCCACTGAGGAGCTGGAAGTACATTCTGGAACAAAGCTGGAGCCTTTCATTCTAAACCCAGTAATACTGTTTGTTGGAGTTCTATGTTTCTGTTTTTGTTTGTTTTATAGAAAACTTTCAGAACAGACAAAGAGATGATATAACTAACACAGAGATGAAGACATCAGAGAACGAAGGTGAAATTAATTAACCTGATTAAGATCAAGGATTAGTTCATTTAAATCAATTTTCTTAACTACCTTTGGATTGTAAATTCTTTTAGAATTCAATTAAATTTTAGATCCAGAAAAATACATACGTTAGGGCTAAGGCTGTAGCTCAGCGGTAAAGTGCGAGGCACTGGGTTCGATCCTCAGCACCACATTAAAAAATAAATACATAAAAAGATATGTGTCCATTTGCAACTAAAAAGACTTTTAAAAATGCATACATTAAAGAATTTTCATATTTCCTAATCAGTCTTGGGCTGCAATAGCAAAATACAATAAATTGGGTTTATAAACAAATTTATTCCTCCCAGTCTTGGAGCTGCAAGTCAAGATCAGGGTAACAATATGACTGGGTTTTAGTGAGGGTGTACTTCCGGGTTTCAGACTGCCAACTACTTGTTATAGCCTGACATAGTGGAAAGAGGGCAAGAGAGAGCTCTCTGGGTCTCCTAGCCAGAAGCTAATCCCATTTTTGAGAGCTGTACTTTCGTGATCTTATTATCTCCCAAGAGTTCCTTTTCCTCCCATCACTGGGCACAAGGTTTCAACAAAGGAATTTTAGGGGAATACAAACAGTCAGTCTGTAACAGCATCCAGTGCTCATTCATGAACCTCATATCTGTGAATCTCTGGGCTAAATATAGGATAAATGCAGATAATGGATAAAGCAGTTAAAGTGATGAACTTCATTTACATTTTGTAATGGAAACAGAACAATATTATTGAAAGGATTTAAAAATTAGGCTGAATGCAGGGGTGCATACCTGTAATCTCAGCAGCTCTGGAGGCGAAGGCAGGAGGATCTCAGGTTCAAAGCCAGCAAAAGTGAGACACTAAGCAACTCAGTGAGCCCCTGTCTCTAAATAAAATACAAAAAAAAAAAAAAAAAAAAGAGCTGGGGATGTCGCTCAGTGGTGGAATGCCCCTGAGTTCAATCCCCAGTACCAAAAAAAAAAAAAAAAAAAAAAGACTCAGTTTGTGTGGTTATGTAGGACATACGGAGATGAATTTTTTTGGGGGTGGGGGAAGTGCTGGGGATTGAACCCAGGGCTTGTGCCTGAGCATGTACTTTGCCACTGAGCTGTACCCCCAACACCTGTTTGCTTTTTTTTTTTAAATCCCCTGACTTTATTTTGTTTATTGTGTCTTTCCTGCCCTACAATATCAGGTTCCTGAAAGCATTAAGCTTATGTTTGCTGTTTCCCTGGTGCTAAAACAGTGACCACTACATAAGAGCCCCATAAATAGCCAAAGAAGTGAAGAGTTGAATGAAGTTCTCTGGGTACTCAAGCATGGCAAAGGCAGAAAGCAGCATCCTAGGAGGGCTAGTCCATGGGGTGAAAGCTAATTTTAGGACACCAGCAGATGCAGCCTAGGAGGAGCTAAAAAGGTGATACCAGGTGATGTCACACAGGCTTGCTTTCTCAGGGACTCTGAAAGGAATGCAATTCACACAGGAGCACTGCTAATAAGTGACTCAGAAGTATTATGTGATCTATCAGGATATTTATCTAGTAACTATTATAGATACCGAATAATGACTTAAACAAGGCAGGCATATGTAAAAGTCTAACTGATCGCCCAGGAATATTGGGCGGCTCGGTTTCAGGCAGAAGCTTGGGCAGAGCATCTGTTTTGCTGTTCTGTAGTCTTCCAGAGCATTGTCATTCTCATGGTTGAGTTGGAGCCCACTATCACATCTTCATTTCAGCCTCAAAGGAGGAAAAAAAAGAATGCATGTGACTTTATCTTTCTCTTTCTTCACAGTGCTAGGAGTCAAACTCAGGGTTTTGCACGTGCTAGGCAAGTGCTCCACCCCTGAGCCATAGCCCTGTCTCTTAAACTTTCTTTTGAGGATGTTACATAGAAGTGACATTCATCTTAGGCTCACATCCCAGTGGTGATAATGAAGTCATGTGGCCACACCTAACCACAAGGAGGCTGGGACATGTAGTCTATAGATGGATATCTATCCATGTGCATCTCTGAACTTGGGGATTACTACTATTAAACTGAAGAAGGGAAAGACAGATAATTGGTAGTCTCTCACCAGTGAGGAAGCATCATGGCTGATGCTGAGAAACTTTGTCCAGGCCTTTCTGGTCTACATATGACTCATTATTTTTGACAACCTGTGTCACAGATTATGGGAGGCAGACACTGAAAGGATCACAATAACTCCTGTCTCCAGGTATTCAAGCCCTTGCGTTGTCTTCTTGAACAACTTCCTTCAAGTGAATAGAATGTTGGTAGGCTGTCACTTGTTATTGGATTATTAAAAATGTCCTCCCATCTTGCTAGCTGACTCTGTTGCCTTCCCAGCTTGCATGCTTTGATGAGGCAGCCATGTTGGAGAGGCTCACATGGCAAGAAACTGAGGTCAGTCTCCAGACAACAGTCAGGAAAGAACGGAGGCTCGCAGTCCAATAGCCCACAAAGAACTGCATCCTGCCAACAACCACTGAATTTGGAAATGGATACTTCCCCAGTCAGGCTGTTAGATTACACCTCATCCCTGCAATACCTTGACCCAGAAGCAGAGGTTACAACTGAGTTGGGACTGGATTGCTGATGCACAGTACTTGTGAGGTACTGTTTTTTTGTTGTTGGTGGTGGTAGGTTTTTTTTTTTTTTGGTTGTTGTTATGAGCCTATAAGTTTGTGGTAATTTGTTCAACAAAAAATAAATGATACATAGGAGTTTTGTGAGGACCTGCTAAGTGCTTTGAGTGTACCTTTTTTAGGAGAATCATACCTATCCTTTCTGAGATATGGTCTTCCATCTTCCACATGATACCCTCCATAGCACCATAACTCCCCAAAGATTCTCTCCTTAGCTCTAGTTTATTCCCCAAATCTTCCTGCTTTTGTGGAATTTTGCCTCTGAATGGTCATATCCTATAATCTTCTAAGTAAGTTAGATTTTGATAACAATAAGAACGAGGTGATAGAGGATGTCTCTAAAAGCTGCAGTAATGTGACTTGGGGAATGCGAGGGAGTAATTAATAACTGGGAAGTAGAGATTGCCTCAGAGAAGCCTTCAAACCCAGGATTTGGGAAAGGGTAAAGAAACATAATTAGCATCTTCCTAGAACCACCATGGTACCCCAACCCAAACAGCCAAAGGCAGAAAGAGATATTGATCTTTAACCCCAAGACTTTTATTGTAAGTGCTGATAGGAAGGGATAATATCAGTTAAACCTATGGCATCCTTACTATCCTGACCTCACTTACCATATAATCTTACATTCACACAAAATTATTTATTGAGTATATACTATATGCCAGGTACTATATTAGGCTCTGGTAAGCAGTAGTGAATAGTCCCTGCTCTCTTTGTGCTCCGGGGCACTCCCTGTTGACTTTATGTATCTTTTACTAGATTGTAGGTCCCATGAGGACAAGGACCTTGTGTAACTTTCATGGTAGGTGGTCATTATCTTTGCCATCTGTAGAAATTTAATAGATATTTATGGAATAAATGAACATGAATGGAAATGAGAATAAGGAGCTAACACATCAAGGGAGAGGGTAAGCATTACAATATTGTGGTATCATTAGGGTGCAAATTCTATGAGGACTGGAGTTTTGTTTTGTTGACTACTATAATATCTCCTATGTCCAAAATAGTGCCTGGCACCTAGGTGGCACTCCACAGATTGATGATGAATAAGCAAATATCCACTTTCAGAGAGTGGATTTCCAAACGTAACCTAAAATGCTTATATTATTTCTTCCTTTAAGAGTTCTATGTGGGCTGGGGCTGTAGCTCAGTGGCAGAGCGCTTGCCTAGTATGTGTCAGGCACTGGGTTCGATCCCTGGCACCACATAAATATAAACAAATAAAATAAAGACATTGTGTCCATCTATAGCTACTAAAATATTTTTTTTTAAAAAAAGAGTTCTATGTTGCTATTAAAATAAGTAAATCATCATGGCTGGGAGACCAGTGGGATTACACAGGTGGCAGGCTCCATCTGGGAACCCTGGGCTGCTGGCTCTTGGCTGGTTTATCTTTTGCTGATATTGGTATTGGTTGCTTCATCTGTACAATGAAGAGGTTGATTGGGTAAACCAAGATCATTTTGGTTGTAAACTTTAATGAGTCTTTTGATTCTGAATTGTCACAGCAAGATATAGATTTATTATTTGAGGACTTGCCATCATCAAAATGCTCAGAAATTTCTCCACCCACTTGGATTTTTTTTTTCTTGTAAGGAAGTGTTTCTCTTATAATGGTCTTCTAATCACCTATCTTAGGGAGATTGGGGAAATGGTTAATGAAGGTAGCTTCATGAGCCTCACCCTGGACTTAATGAATCAGCAATTCTAGGGATGTAACTCAGGATTCTGCATTTAAATAAGCATCCTAAGCTGGGTGTGGTGGCACATGCTTGTAATCCCAGAGGCACAGAGGCTGAGGCAGGAGGATTGCAAGTTCAAAGCCAGCCTTAGGAACTTAGTGAGGCCCTAAACAACTCTGTGAGACCCTGTCTCTAAATAAAATTTTAAAAAAGGGCTGGGGATGTGGCTCAGTGGTTAAGTGCCCCTGGGTTAAATCCCTGGTACAAAAAAAAAAAAAAAAAAGGTCATACACATAAAAAGTTGAGAACCTTTATTTGCAGTCCTCAGCTACTAAAGAAGCCAGACTTGATACCGCTTCCCTGAGTCTTCTTCAGATCTCCATGATCTCCAACCACTTCTCCCTTTTCTAGGCTGCTGGGATTCTATGGGTGTGCTTGTTCTTTAGTGCATTGTAGATGATACTTGTTTCATTTGATCCAGGATGCTCTCCGTTTTCTCCTCTGTAAAATAAGGGGTCACTTTAGATGGTTTTTAAGATCTCTAACTCCTGCATGTTAAATCTTCCCAACTAGAATTTATAGTAATAGAACTTATCTAGTTTTCAAGAACACCTTTGATCTCCCAGTGTTTCTGGGACATTTTGGGAAAATGCCATAGACAGCATCAACCTACCTTCTTGTTATTCACTAGGGATCCTCCTAAAGGACCCCAGACCAATGGTGATTGGATAGTTTTAACTTAGGGACACAGAGAGAGGGGCCCATTTACAAAACAAACAAACAAACAAACAAACAAAAACCCTTTGGTGTTATTTGTTAGAAGCTTCCCTAGGCCTGATAATTCCCCAGCAGCTTTCTATAACTCCCAAGATCAGAATAAGCTGTTTTTCAACAGCCTATTTTACTCAAATCACATTCTTTTCTGAGAAACATCTGAGATGCATCTTGAACAAGAAATGTCTCATGGAAAAGAGTGGAGAGTAGGCTAATGACTGAGATGAAACCAGAGGAAGAGTCTGAAATTAGATCAATATCTACAACCTCCTAAGTTTTTGCAGTGCTCCTGAAAAGCCCCAGGCCTCGGCAGCTCCCTTGGGGAGTTTTAAAAAAGTTTTTAAAAAGCAAAGGAGAGGCTTGTTGTAACCGTGCTTGTCTTTTAGAAGTGCCACTGTGGCATTTCTGCAGCACAGGGTGTACGTGTGTATTTTACTCTTACTGGTGGAGTTTATGCGTGCCCTATGATATTTAGTTATTAATCATCCAGTGACACTGAGTTGGATGAGTTAGCCAAGTATTTCTTTTAAGAAAACAGATGTTGCTAAGAAGTCACTGTTCTAATTTATGAGAAAAAAAAATCCACTAACATGTAAAATGTGATTTATTTTTAAAAATGAAGAGAAAAAATGTGATTTATAATTAAAAAATGTAAATCTTCGGGCTGGGGTTATGGCTCAGTGGTAGAACACTTGCCTAGCCTGTGTAAGGCCTGGGTTCGATCTTCAGCACCACATAAAAATAAAGGTATTGTGTCTATCTACAACTAAAATTTTTGTTTAAAATGTAAATCTTCCATTGCTATTAAATACTATAAAAGGACACTGTCTCCATTATTGTATAACATCCATGTTATGAATCACTTTGTAAGGGCCAGGGATATGGCTCATGGTAGAGCACTTGCCTAGCATGTGCAAGGCATCGGGTTTCATACCCAGAACCACAAAAAATAAATAAAATAAATCTTTAATAAGATGATTATTGTCTTCTTATTGGGAGTTAGAGCCCAATTTTCTCATTTGGAGGGCATGTTGGTTAAATGGATTCTCCATTTCTATTTCCCCAAAGTAACTTGTAAGAAATGTTTCAGGCTAGATTTGCTTATTTTCCATCTCACACATGATTAGAATAAGCAATGTCTTAAGCCAGTGGTTCTCAAACTGTAGGGTGTCTTGGAATACCTGGAAGACTTAAGACAGACTTCTAGGCCCCCTGAGTTTCTTAGTCAGTCTAGGGGTTGAACTCACAATTTGGATTTCTAACAAGTGATCTCAAGTGATGCTGATGCTGCTGAGCTGGGGACCCTGCTTTCCTTTACCATCAGCTCTGTGTGAAAAATCCAATTGGGTTCTGAATACTGCAGATGCAGTTTGTGGATTGTTTTTGAAAGCAGAATGTCCATTTGTGGAATGAAACAGTTCATCAGTGTTACCTGAAGCAGCTGGGTTTGGTTACGGGGAGCTCAAAAGGGTACGGTGATGCCTTTCATTGTTCATGTCAGCAGCATCTGGTGCCTCCAACAAGGAGACACGGAGGTTCAGGAAGGTACTTGGATGACTTTGCAGAGGGAGTAGGCCCCCAAAGATGTGTGTCTTCAAGCTCAACAGAGTTGAGCAGTAATGACACTGTGGTGGCCGCTGTCACACTCTTGGTGTAGGACAAAGAGAGAACTGTCCCTAGACCCCATCAAGGATTGTGGCATTAGCAGCCATAGTCCCCAAGCTGCAGGATGTAAAGAAGACCTTCCTCCAGACTCTCAGGATGAATGTGGGAGATACCTGGGCATGTGGCATGAGCAGCCACAGTTCTAGAACCACAGGGTGGGATGGGGCCTTCCCCAGGTCCCATGGGTTGAACACAGGTGTTCTGGGGACTATGGCATTGGTAATCACAGACTCAGAGTTGTAGAACAAAGCAGGTCTTCCTTAGGTCCCATGTGTGATTGCAGTTGTTACTCCTACTTGTAATGCTATTAGCAGCTGTTGTGGAGCTGTGTGACCCAGGTGATAAGTACAAATGGTAACAGGGCTTTTGACACCCATAGATAAGGTCCCAAGTCCAAAGGCTGTGTAAAATACCTTCCCTAAGTCCCCTAGGGCTTGTGCATGCAATGCTTGGGCTTATGGTGCTGGTGTTCATGCTGCTGGAGGTGAAAGAAATGGAGGAGACCTTCATGAATTGAGCAAGGATGATGCTAGGTCTTGTGGCTTTGATATCTTATGGTTTTGGAGGTACAGGATATGGCTGGAAATGTCCCTTGATCATGTGGAGCAAGCTGCATCTTGGGGGCAAAGCTTGTGGCATTGGCAGCCCCAGTCCTGGAGTTGCAGGACACAGATGAGTCCTTTCCCAGGCTCCCAGGTACAAACCTGGGTGATGCCAGGGTTTTCACAACAACAGATATAGCCCCAAGGCTGTGCATTAGGGAGGAGACTTTTCCTACTTTGCACCTGTAGTCTTGAGGCTGTGGAATGAGGAAGAGACCTTCCTTACTTCCCAAAGGGCAAGTGCAGATGGTGGTGGTAGTGGTGGTTGGGGCTATCAGTAGCCATACTCCTGGAGCAATGTGAAGATCTTTCCCAGCTCCTAAAGGACAGGTGTGGGTAAAGCTGAGACTGTGCAATAGTAACTACAGTCCCAAGGTTGTGGACTGGGGACAAGATCTTCCCTAGTTCCCAATGGACAGATACTGGTAGGATTTGGACTTGTGACTGTTACAGACATTGGTTCTGAAGCTGCAGAATTCCTAGTGGGGTGTCTTCTATCCAGGGCGGCACATACACAGTGTAAGGCTCTAGCAGTATCAGGGGACCATCTTTTGAACCCTAAAGCAAGAGGGCATCTAGTAGTGGCTGTTGTAGGAATTTTGGTTCTGGGAGCTCAGAAGGCCCAAAGTGATTTCCTCTTTTGGAGTACAGCAATCACTCAGATCAGCCCTCTCCCCAAACTGAATTTAAAGTCAGTAAGGACCTGTGGTGTTTTCAGCAGTTAGGACTGCCAATCTGCTGCCATGATGGGGGTTGCTGGCACTTACCTGCTTACCTTTTTCTGGAAATGTGGAGTTCCTCACTTCTAGCCAGGGACCTGGGTTGAAATTGGATTTTGCTTTGCTCATTTCTCTAAGTTGTGAAATCAGTCAAGGTTTGGATACACCCAGACATAAATTCCTTAAATAGTCTTTCAGGAAAAGCATTCAGACCTTGCTAATGATTCTTACAGTTTGGAACCAGTTTTTCAAGAATGGACATGAGAAGTCAGATCATCTGGTCAATGACATCATAAGCTCAAACCTCTTCCTATGGGAAAAAAAAAAGTATGCCATCCAAACAAGTAACTTCTCCTCCCCTCTCCCTTCCCATAAATTCCCCTGCTATCAAATGATTGGGGAGGCAGATCTGAGCTTCTAGCTCCTGGTCTGCTTACTGGTTGGCTGTGCAATAAAGCCTCTTATTTTTTTTAAATTTTTAGTTATATATAGGCACAATATCTTTATTTTATTTATTTTTATGTGGTGCTGAGGATGGAACCCAGGGCCTCTCATGTGTGAGGCAAGCATTCTGCTACTGAGCCACAACCCTAGCCCCAAACCTCTTGTTTTTGCAAAATCCTGATGGCATGTGTATTGGCTTCTATGTGCATTGAGCACTAAATGATTGCACAGTATCAACTCTGGCAACTCAGATGGGACTTTTGAGTCCTTGGTTTCTCTGTGACACCCTTGGCAGGAAGTGGCTCTGGATGCTGACCTTCAGTGGCCACGTGGACTGATGTTACTCTGGAAGCTGAGACACCTGAACCTGCTGCCGAGCTGCTGGCCCTTGGCTCCAACTTCTTTTTGTAAAAAGAAACTGCTACAAGACACTGCCACAAGAACAAAATGTCTTTGGGTGAGCCTGTTAAGGGTGATTTTGCTTGAACTGCCTTTCTGGTTTTGATTTTGGGGGTAAAAATAATCCCTTCAGGAAACCAGCTATATTCTGGTCTCTGGGATTTGGGTTTTGAGGCAGAATGTTTCACCCAGGGGCTGCTCACCTGTCATATGCTCTGGTCTGGGAGTGCACTCTTATTTAATATAATTATTATTTTATGCATTCTTTTGTCTATAGTTAATCTGTTTTCTTGGTCTGTTTATAATTGGATTGATAGAAGCTAAGAAATTTGGTGGCTTTGGCAATAGTCCTATTAGAAATCTATCTGCAGGTGGGTCTTTTGGACACTAAAAAAGAGACAAATACCCCCTCCATCTCATTTGGGATCCCTTAGGTGACCAGAGACTCTACAAAGATGTCAGTAACTTATCTAGGATGTGAAGTGGTCTTACAAGAAACCATCTCAGAAGAATATCCCATCTAGGAGGTACAATAAGGGAGTGGTCATCCTGTGCCTTGTGCTACCCTACACCCCTTAGTGTTTGGGGCTTTCTAAGATGCATAAAAGGGGGCTGGGGTTGTGGCTCAGTGATTGAGCACTTGCCTAGCAAGTGTGAGGCCCTGGGTTGGATCCTCAGCACTGCATAAAAATAAATAAAATAAAGGTATTAAAAAAAGATGCATAAAAAGGGATATCCAGCCCATTGATGACTCTGGGAAGGAAGACCCTGAAGCAGCACATTACCAACCCAAAACATTGCCTGAGCACTGGCTCTTGGAAGCCTCTCACAAAAGGGTCCTGAGACACTGAGATGGTATTGGGCAGAATATAACTCAACTACTTCAAGGTAAACTTCCCCAGAATTCTTGGGAATAGCTTTTGCAGGGGTTCTCATGGTGGCTCTCTTTTTTGGCAGGGTTTTCTCTTATACATTTAACATCATTAAGCTCATGGTAAATCTTTTGGCCTTTTTATAAAAAAGTGAATTCACTTTTGGTTCTGCACACCTAGTTTAATGTTTTGAGTGGCATGCCTAATTGAAAACTCTCTTGTACTTTTAAATACACTGAGCTCATGGTAAATCTTATGGATAAAAAAATTTAAGATAATTTTTAAACTGCAATTGTAATGTTAAACATGGAAAGGCTTTTAGCATTTTCTTTTTCTCTGCCTATTTTTAAAAATTTTTTTAAAAATGCTTATTTTTTAGTTTTAGGTGAACACAATATCTTTATTTTACATTTATGTGGTGCTGAGGATTGAACCCAGTGCCTCTTGCATGTTAGGCAAACGCTCTACCACTGAGCCACAACCCCAGGCCCTCTCTGCCTGCTTTAAATGTGTTGATTATTCAAGGTTGTCTGGAGTTTCAGCCAGTCCTACCTAAAATGTAAACATCTAAGAGTTAACTCCTAGACTCATTGGGGACTGAGAAGAGGAAGAAAAGGTAAAGTTCTTTTTGCTGCTGTTGTTTTAAATAAGAAGCTAGGGATATTTTATTTACCTAAAAAATTTGGTCAAAGCTTACTTAAATTTTTGCCATAAGAACTTGTTTCATTTTGTCATGAATATAATTTGGATTCACCTCTTTTTATAAACTGGTAAATTTGTTACTACATTTGTCTCATGACTAAAATGAAAGCTATAAAACTTTTATTTGTATGTATGTTTCTGTGTGTTACCTTTGAGTACATGTTATATAGCGTCTATATGATAAAATCTCCCTGTATTCAAACAGTTTTACAGATAGGTGAATGTACGTAAAAAACTATTATCCAAATGTCTTTAGTTCAAAGTTATTAGCATACATTTTTACCTGAGTTTGCTAGTCGGGTAGTGTTATATTTATCTTGGTTAGATATTAATAAATATAAAACATTTGAATCACTCTAAATAAGTTAAAGTACTGAAACACCAATTATTAGATATGTTTAAGCATTTCTTCACTGCTTAAGTTTTATAAAACAGGATAATACATATGGACCATAAATGTGTTTTCATAAGTTTTTGGTGTATGGCAAAGAAAGACTGTTTTCTTCATAGGACTTAATGAAAGTTACTAAGAGTTTAAATTCTAATTAACACATGTAATTCTTTATGCAAAGGACACACAAATAATGTGTTTTAATAATAAACTAAGAAAGAACAAAATATATTATTTTGTTGAAGAAAAAATTATTTAAGATGAGAAGGGATTTGGTGTGGCATAAAAATTTTTATCTTAGAATTAAATGACTGGTTGAACTCAGTGGTAGAGCTCTTGCCTAGCATGTGTGAGGCATTGGGGTTCGATCCTCAGCACCAATTAAAAATAAATAAATAAAATAAAGGTACTGTGTCATCTACAATTAAAATTATTTTTAAAATAAAATGACTGGATTGTTTCAGATGGAAAGAAAATGAAAAGGTGAGACTAAAGGTTTAAGCAAGTCATAGAGAACCTAAGCAGGTCAGAGGTTTATAAAGAGCAAATCTTAGAAAATGTGTGTGACCAAGTTGGAAATGTATGCTAGTAGTTTGTGCTCATTTATCATAAACCTATCTGAATAGAATTCCTTGGGATATTTTATCATATAGACACTATCATGTACTCCAAGTAACACACAGAAAATATAATTTAAAAATTATATTTTTTAAAATTTGCACATTATATGTGGATATAAAATCAGAATTCAATTTTCTACATTTAAGGCAACAAGGATTTCTTAAAATATTGACCTGTTCTTAGTAAAATTTGTAAAAGTCTGATGATTCTTGTATAATGTTATCAGTTAATGATTGTTAGCTTAAAATGCTGTATGCAGGGTTGTTTGTGTGTGTGTGAGAGAGAGAACTGCTTAAGTCTCATCAAAATTCTCAGCATGGGGTTGGGGTTGAAGCTCAGTGGTAGAGCGCTTGCCTAGCACAGGTGAGGCACTGGGTTAGATCTTCAGTGCTAAATAAAAATAAATAAAGGTATTGTGTCCATCTACAACTAAAAATAATTTTAAAAAGTGTTTTTCAGCATGGCTGTCTGAAACTGTTATCCATATTTTTTTCTCTAAAGCATATACAATCAGATTTATGGTTTGTGGTTGGTCCTAGGGATTGAGCCCAAAGGTGCTTTACCACTGAACTACACCAAAGTCTGTTTGTTTTGAGACAAGTCCTTGCTAAATTGCCCAGGATGTCCTGGAACCTGCAATCCTCCTGCCTAAGTCTCCTTAGACCTGCTGGGACTGCAGGTCTGTGCCACCATGCTGGGCTAATCAGGTACTTTACATATAGTTTTCTGATAAAATTCATTTCATAATCAAATTTTTCTTTGATTGTCTTTGATAAAACGGCATGACTGTAGAAAATTATGCTTGTTAACTATAATACAAAGTGGATTTGTTTTGCTTGTCCTCTTTTGTTTTATATTTTTCTTTTCAGACTTTTGTAGCTATTGCCTGTCAAAATCCTGTAGAAATATAATTTCTAATAAATTTGTACTGGCCCAGTGCTTTGAAATGAGGTGCATTATCTACAGAATAGATAGTTCATAATGAATTCCAGGTAAGCTAAGCCTGAGGATCACGCCTTTACTCTTTGCTGCTCCAGTGTGGCTAAGAGTCATGACGCTAACTCCAAGTCATGACGCTAACTCCCAGTCATCAACCATTTTCCCTCCTATGTGGAACCATAGGAGGGACAGGTCCATCCCAGCACGGAGGGACAATCAAAATCTAACTATAGGATGGTCAATCGGCAAACCTTTAAAGAGAACAGAAGAGGCGGAATGTGAAAGTTGTCAGAATCAAAATGAAGTTGCTTATGTATCCCTACCAAAAAGTAAATAAATCCAGAAAGTGACGAAGGAAGGTTCTTACATGTGATTATCTCATAATAACTATCATGAAAGATTCTGCAAGACCACAAGTTTGCAGAGGCCACTACAACCTTATGCAGAAAGTTATTCTATAGGTATATCTGCTCAGTAATTGTTTGACCTTGGATTGACACCATTCATGAATCACTGGGCCAGGGATTATTGTTCGGAATATCTGATATAATCCTCACTTTTGTCTGTAAAGTTTTCCTTTTTCCATGTAGTTCTTGAATAACCAGGTTATTCTCAACTACCGGCTAACCAAGCAAGGAAGAATACGCACAGTCACATGTACCACTTACTGTACTTACATTAACACTTGGAGAAAAGTAAAACCTGGCTGATCTACCATGCGGCCTGCGCATTGGTTTCATTAATGAGGTTCTTGGCATAAAAGTTAGCTAGCAGAGATCGAAATAAAACACACTCAGTTACCTTTTTCTATGACCAGGTCCCAGACAGCTCCCCTCTCTGGCTCCAACCTCGAACCACCCGTAGGGCAGCAAGGATTACTCAGGGCTAGCAGGAGAGAGAGAGCGAGCACGCCAGGGAGTAGCCTTTTATTGGGGAACAAGAAATTCAGGGGATAATTCCATCCAATGAAGGTTGAGGGGGCCCCCCCCGCACTCCAAGGTCAGGGTCAGTGATTGGGCCCCCGGGGTCAGTGGTCAGTCACACCCCCACACGGACGGGTTCTCTCATCAGGAAAGGGCCGGGAAAGTTCCGACACAGCCAGAACGCCTCAGACCCTTAACGGGAGCCGCCCAGTCACGTGTCAGAATGGCTCCCCACAGGCTGATAGTTATGGAAACTGGAAAGTGATCGCGTTTTAAATATTCTTGTAAACTGTTAATTGATCTTAAGTTACTTAGGAAAATTTTAGGAAAAATAAGAACAAGCTTCCCACTCTGTCCATATTTTCTGGAAAGTCTTGATCCACACTGACTACTAGAGTCTAACTGGCAAAAGTGAGGTCCAATATGCAGTTGGCATAACAGTCCTGAAAATAAAAAGGCCCACAAGGCCACGATGGAACCTCTGGCCTGTGTATCCTTGAATAGAATTGCCCTAGACTTGCTTTATTTATTTATTTTTTAACTGGCCCCTCAAGGTGGAGTCTATGCTATAGTAAATACTAGCTGTTGTATATGTATTAACACATCCACAGGTGGAATTAGAAGTATACAAGATTTTAAAGCTCGAAAAATCACTGAAGGGAATCCCCATTCCCTGGCACTTTAGATTGGGCCCTCTTTCCATTTTCAGATATCTTAGTTTCCCACTGGGCTGAGTTTCTTTCTATGTTCAGTCCTAGTTTATAATGTTTCTTATTCTAGGTAATTGATAACCCAGATATAATAGTGGCCTTCCACTAATGATTCTTCCTCTAACCAAGGGACTCATTCCTCAATTCAAAACTTAGACCCCATAGTACATGGTTTAACAAGAAACATTTAAAGCCATATATTCCCTGGCCCCCAAAGAAGGGGGGTGTGTGCTGGTCACACCCAGACATAAATTCCTTAAATAGTAAACTTCTCTTTCAGGAAAAGCATCCAGATTGTCCACTAACAATTCTTATAGTTTGGAACCAGTTTTTCAAGTATGGACAAAAGAAGTAGCAGCCAACTGTCTGTCAATGACATCACAAACTCAAACCCCCAGGCAGAATATAACTCACTCCTGAAAAGCACATGACCTATGAAGAAGCAAGCCACCCAAACAACAAGCAGCTTCTCCCTCTTACCCATATATACCCCTGCTACCTAGGACTGATCAGGGAGGCAGATCTGAGCTCCTGGTCACCTTGTTTGTTGATTGTGCAATAAAGTCTTTTCCTTTTGCAAAACCTGATACCATGGTGTTATCAGTGGACAGCAAGAAGCCCTAGCTTGGTAACAGTTCTTTCCTTCTCTCCATGCTGTTTAGGATTCTGATCCCCATCTTGCTGATTTCCAGAGTTCTCCCTTAATCACTCTCAAAATAGTTTTTTCTTTGTTGTCCTAATTGTTCTCTGTGGCAAGGTTGCACACCTCTATTCAGCCATCTTGGTGGCACTCACTGTGCTAATTAAACCTACTTGTCAGTAAAGTATAGGTAACTCTCAATATACTTGTGAGATACTGATTTATCCTAGATTACTTTTGTTCCCATTTAATGCCTTTGACTAAGAACTATACTTTTTAAAAACTAGACTTCTGAAATCAGATGCCAGAGTGCCAAGCTGTTGCATTGTGAGTAGCTGTCATCATTTATTTTGAACTTTCTCACTTACAGATTTTAGGTTTGAAGCATTTCAGCTTTGGAGGAGACCATAAAGATCATGCAGGTCCAAAGGTCCTCAGTCAAAGCCCACAGCTCCTCTACAGCCCATTCATACTCACCTTTGGTTTAAAACAAAACAGAAAGTAAACAAATAAAACAACACTTAAACCTGGGGGGTGAGGAAAGCACCTTTCTCCCTAGGGGTCCATTCTAAGTTTGAGAAGGTGTTCAAACCTTGCCTCCTTTCAGTTTTCTACCTAATGGTTTTATATGAATCCCTTTCAATATTCTGTGTAGACAGAATATTCCCCATGTCTCTTATTCCCAAGGATTTGTTTTCCTTTCCCTCACTTCTACCTGGAAGAGAAGAAATGGGGCGGCTCAAGCCTCACAACTTCCGGTTCCTGGCCGTTCCAGACATACATGCTTGCTCTTGACAAGTCTGAACTGTAATTGATGGAGTGCTTTCTCCTCAGAGAACAGCATAGCAACTTCATACTTCAAACCCAGGCTCAGTACAAAATTTGTTACCATGATAACTTTCTTAGCAGTTGTCTGTGTACTATCAAGAAATGGTATGGATTTCCTCAAGGATCAACAGGAGAATAAAGGCTGTGAGAGAAAAGTCTCCATCAAATATAATAACCTCAATAAGACCAAAAAATAACTAAATATTAGTTAGTCCACATCTCCCTCATTAAAATTTCCACTCAACATGTAAAGGGCTATATTTATAGATTTGGGTAATCTACTTCCTTTAGTATAGTTTTTATTAATTAAAATCTATCCAAGCTGGGATTATCTGAAACCAAAGTCTTAGTTACAATTTTACTTTCAATTGTGGTATTTTCCCATTTCAATGGTGATTCTAACCGTTAATGTTCATAAATCCACAGGAAACATCAGGCAAGAACATAAGTAAAACATGACTTGAATCTACAAATTATACATTGAATTTACCCCTTTCTAAAATTAAGACCAAGAAATACAAATGTAAAAAATACATCAGATTTAAAATAATGATATCTGTGTGTGTGTGTGTGTGTGTGTGTATGTGTGTTGCTAGGGTCTCATGCACACAAGGCAAGCTACATCCCCACCCCTAACTGCAGTTCAGAAGCCTATGGAGTTCTGTATCACAGGGAGCCACATCAAATAACAGGCATAAGTACTTTGAGAAAGAAAGGCACATGAAACAATTCCCATTCAAGAGATGGACACGGACAGATAGAATATGACATCCACAAGAGACACACTGAATAGAAAAAGCAGTTCACAGAATACAAACACAAAATTCACATAAAAATAAGTTTTCATAGTATCTTATGTAGCCTCTTATAAAATTGAAGCCAAATACTTTTAAAATTAGGACATATTTTCCCAACCATAAGCATAAATGAAGAGTTAGCTCTAGATACTTGCCTTGTGAACTGGATGACATTAAGCTGAGGACCAGATGTTTTCCATCTGTGTTTTAGATTATGTTAAATACAAAATCATTAGAAAACACCTAGATGATGGAGCAGTTTAACATATTTAAAGAATCAGATGATATGAAGATTACCTTAGACTTTAGAAAATTTTAATGTATTTTTTATGTCAGAATTTTAACTAGTAAAGTTTTACTGTAAAATAAATTTTTATTTTATAATATGCAAACTCAACCTTCATAACCCAGAAACAACTTTCTGAAGGGTAAAAACTGCAGATTTCCCATATGATATCAAACTTAACAAAAGACTTATTTTCCTTGGGTTGAATGTTGGTATTAGGTAGACAACAAAAAATATTAGTTAATGTAGTTTATTACGTATTGTGTAGAAACTACTGCAGTTCATGTGCATGGGCTGAATTATGAATCGTCAATGAAAATAATGCTTTATATAATCACTAAAGATATGGAAGGAAAAGTCTAGAAAGAGAAGTAATTAAAATATCAGCATGGAATTATACTATATCAATCATAAATGTGCAAATTGGTAATAGGTTGTAATAGTAAAACAACTATGAGACAAACCAAAAAAGTTGTCATGGTCCATAGCTATGTGACTTATCTTTGTTGAACAAATATCATTTTATAATAGGGACATTATATAAATTATTTTACAAAGTCTAAATTGACTTGAAAGATTGTTGTCTCTGCTAACATCAGATTCTTTAAGAAAAATCAAGGGAGAAGCAATTCACATCAAGATCTTTATGAAAAGGGAATCTGAACAACACTAGAGAAGAATTTGCTGTTTAAATTACATATATTGAATGCTACCTTAATCAGGTCATGGTTATAGTGACCTAGTAATGAAAACATGTCCTTTTGCTGTACTAATCTAAACACACACATATATATGTATATGTATATATACACACACAAATATATAAAATATATATGGTTTTTGGATGCTGGCAAATCCCAATTAAAAAACTTTATTTTGTATATGTGTATTTGTGTACACACACCCAACATACACATCATATATATCATTACCAACATGCAACTATCTGGATGTTTTCCTACTTTATCAAACTATGATGGGCATGTAGACTTTAAAAACTGCCCTAGTTCTTATGTTTTTTCTCTTTTTTCCTTTTTTCTCATATTCCTTTAAAATTCTCCTCTACTTGTTACTTGGGAGCTGAGGTAGGAGCTGAGGTTCAAGGGCACCTTTGGCAACTGAGCAAGACACTGTATCACACTAAAAAAGGACTGGGGATGTAGCTTAGTGGTAGAGTACCCTTGGGTTCAATTCCCAGTAATGGAGGGGGGGTCATTTAAGCTGGAGGAAGGTAATGATATTTAATTAGGAATTAAACTATAGTTACATTTACTTAAGGTATGAATTTAATTCCTTAATACAAACCATTTCTTAAGGAAACACTGTCAACTTTGCCATTATGTAATGTGATGAGCTAAAGCAAGTTAAAGAGATTTGCAATTTTAGAACCTATATAACTCGGTAGGTATTTTCGTGAATTTGAAGTCTTAGCTACTTCTGTTGTAACATTCTGTGAAACTCTCACAACAGAACCAAAATAAATGAAAAATGCTGCTGCTTTAAAATGATGATTTAAAAACCTATAGTATTTCAAAACAGTGCAATCTGGGGTCGAAACTGCTTTTTCTATAAATGTCATTGTTTGAAATAGGTATCTGCAAGAATCATGCTTCAGCAAGATTAATATTTTAATTGACATGTCTTGTTTAACTTAAGGCAAACAAACAATATAAGCCACATAGTTATAGATTTAAACTCTAGGGGTTGGGGATGTAGCTTGGTGCTTACCTAGCATGCTCCTGGCTCTGGGTTTGACCTTCAGCATCTCAAAAAAGATTTAAACTCTAGAAAAATCTAGAAAAGATTAACATAGAGGTGAATAACAGATATATTTTCCTTAACATAATTTACTTTCATCCATTACCAGAACTATTAAATATTAGTGGTTAGCGAAAGGTATATTTACATAATTTTCCCTTGAGAAAAGCAAAAAACTCTGTTAAGCTCATAAATACACCATTCCAAATTAGCTAATTTGCTGGTAACTCAATTTCTGTTTCCATGTTGTTGATCAAAAGATTTCATTGGTTCACGAGTATAAAGTTTAAAATAATATATCACTACTTTTAAATTTTTCTAAAATATGGCATTCTATATTTGGCATGCTACCAAAACAGTTGCTTTTAAAGATCTAAAAAGTCTAGTGACATTAGGCAATCATTAGCATATTCAATTAATTTTTAACACTTAATTGAATTGTGTGCTATCTTTATGTAAAGCCTTGAATAAAGTTGGTGAATTAAACTTGGTTTTTGGATGCTGGCAAACCCCAATTTTAAAAATTTAGTTAATTTAGTTATATTAATAGTAGCTTGCTACCAAAATTCTCATTTAAATTTCATTAAATTTTTCTGCTCCAATGATACTTATGCATGTTATGTATAGTATTAATTCTTGCATACTGGTATGTTTAAAAATATTTTTCATGCCTTAAATTGTACTCTGGTTGCAGTTTTCTGAAAAAGTATACAGCAGCAGTTCAAATTTTAACAGCTTGTAAACTAATACATTTCAAACTTGCATTTGAGCAGTTAATAGCTTATTTTCAGTATCAACATGAAATTCCTTCCTATGCTTGGATAGTAATATCACATTATTATGGCTTCTTGATGTCCACTTGGAAAATGGCATAAATAATTTTTTTCTGAAGTAACTAGAGCTAGATTTGCAGTGGTAAATGAGCAACATGTTTTCAGCTATATCAAGTTAAAGACGAATTTTACTGTAGTTAAAAATATTTGTAGGTTCTATTAAGCTCAACCATAAGAAAAAAAGTTATTGCCATAAATGACTTTGTTTTGCTTTAAAATTGTATGTGCCTTATTTTTGGTAAATTCCATACCTTTTACCTTGTCCTTTAAACAAACACATGGTTATAAGAAAACTATCTTCAATACCTCATCGGTTTAGATTTTAAATTCCACACTTTATAGCTATTTTCACTGAATTTTATTTTCAACACTTCATCCCTTTGAATACTATATAAATCATACCCGTCAGTAATAGCCATTAGACTCATTTCAAAATTGCTGTTTTTCTTTTCTACCAAAGGCATTCTCTCATATGTGATAATCACTTAAAATTTCCTGAGTTCAAAGCCCTTGGTCTTTTCACTCTCTCACAAGGATTCCTTTCCCCATCACCTGCCAAGAAACCTTTTCTGATTCTGAAGTTGATCTTAGGGCATGTTTCAGCTGTGAGAATTTCTGTAACTTCATGGAATGGAAGTTTCTGTAACTCCTCACATTGAGTTGTACAAGTAAATGTATATTCTCCATCTAAATCAAGATTAGATTAACTAGAATAGGTCTAGATGAAGAATACACATTTACATGTATATTACTATTACTGTTCGGCAACTTTATCATTATTGCTTGCAAAACTGCCACACCCTTGAAAATTGAGCCTAAATTGCCTTTCCTAGATAAAGAACCAGAACCACTCACATTCCTATGTCATTAAATAGTTCCAAAATCTAAAATGAAAGTAAATGGCTCCAAGGCATACTTCCACAAAGAATCTAATATTCATTTGTTATCTTGTCCATTATATAGTAAAATTCTATTTCTTAGGAGTATAAAAGTAATTTTCATCTCAATTATGTTCATGTTGGAATATTATTTAATGCAAGTCTTAAGACCAACCCTGTTAACTTTTAAGCATTTACTCTTTGATTTCAAACAAAATACAAAGGTAGCAGTAATTTGTAAGTTATGAAATATTATCCATTTACATACACCTCTATTATGAAAAGATTATCCATTGAAATTTGTCATTTATGATGTTAATATTTTAAAAAATTTTAAGCCATTTCCTTTCTGTTTTATCTCTTTTTGCTAATTCTAAATCAAAAGGTTTAACTGCTCATTAAGATTCAAGTTTCAGGCTTAAAAATTCAAATATTAGCAAACACCAATAAGTTAGTTGAGACACTTGAAAAACACACTGTAAACTTTAAAATTTCAAATTTTAGAGAAAGATGAGAAGTTGAGATAAAAAATATCCTGTTTCCACATTTCCAAGCTGTAAGGTCCTCCCTGAGAATAATCTTAGTCTACTCTGATGATTAAAAAACAAAATAAAATCCCAAGATACAAAATGGAATTAAATGTCCTGGTCTAACCAGATATTTCTAGTTAGTTACTTTGATACAAGACTTGTTAATATTTCCATAGCAAAAAAATTAAGAAGCAAGCAAGACAGTAGTTGTAAATGTTGACTGGGCTGAAATATGGAAGTGACATCTGGGAATGGTTATATTTCTGGTTCTCTTCCAGGCAAGGAACAATCATAACTAGGGTCCCCAGTTTCTCTGTTCCCTTTAACTCCAAATCTCACCCTGTGAACAGATTCTTACATCTATCTATTCTTACAACCTGTCTCCCTGACCCAAGTACAACCAAACTCCAGGGAGATACAGCACCTGTTTGTGACCTGTCCTGAGAGTACCAACAAATGGAAAGCCTCAGGGAATTCGCCACTTAAAAAAAGAATGGTTATTGTTATTTGCACAGGTTTCTGCAAACACAACCCGACAGTGAAGTCCTAAAGCCGCAGGAGAAACTCAAACTGACGGGAGAATCTTACCCTAGCCTCTACTACAAATCTGACCTTGCCCTACTTCTATCCATGCACCCAATGCTTGCCCATGACTTCGCAAACCAAAGAAGCCGCCGACACATGCAGCACACTGGAGCCATCAAATTCCCAGTGAAACCTGACCGCTTTGTAAAGCCTCCCGGAAGAAGAAAAGATCAAATGAGATCTACTCTGCGGGGTCTTCCTAAGGTGACCCTAACGTATTTATTTTCACGCTGCAACTGCTGGTCGCTTTACAGAGACATACCATGCTGTAGCTCTGCGTGTAGCTGAGGACAAAGAAAACATTTTATTAATGTTATAATTATTATAATTACTCTTTAACAAAGCTATTAAATAACCTGTACAAAGCCCGAAGGGTCCTAGCGAAAACCCGAGCAATATTTAAAATCTCCCAAGGTCCTTTCGCTTTCATTCAGCAGCGTTTCCTATATACAAGGCCAGCTCTGGGTGATACCTCCCAACTGTAGGTCTCCCAGATGGTGGAAGTGATTCAGAGTTTACAACCACTCCTAGGGTAACTCAACATCCCAACCATGACCCTACAAGTCCCAGATCCCAACCGTCCCTCTGTTCTAGGGCTAAGGAAAGTGAGAGCCAGGCTCTACTTTGGGAGGCGGACAACTGAAGTTCATCTACTAAGTCTCTTGCGCCTGCTGCCCACAGACCCCGGGACCTCCGCAAGAGGTACTGGGAAGGGGGTCTGAGGCGGGAGTGACCTCGGCCCAGGATGGGCTCACAGGTCCCGCGGGTTCTCCCGCTTAACCCCGGTCTCAGCAACTTTGAGCTTCTTATTTTGGTGCGTTTTGACGTGCTTGGCAAGGTGGTCGCTCCGCATGAAGCGCTTGCCACACTCGGGACAGGCGAAGCGCTTCTCGCCGGTGTGAGTCCGCAGGTGCCGCTGCAACTCGTCTGAGCGCGTAAAGCTCTTGCCGCAAAAGAGCCAGTTGCACACGAAGGGCCGCTCACCCGTGTGCCAACGCAGATGTGCTTTCAGGTGCGACGTCTTCCCGTACACCTTGCCGCAGCCCGGCACGTGGCACACGTGTTGCTTCTTTTTGCCCGGCTCCGCCTCAGGGGCGCCGCCCGCCGCCTGGCAGTTGGGGCAACGGCAGCGGCGGCACCTCCTGGCCGTGGCCGCCAGGGGGGCCTTGGTCTGCAACAACGCGGCGATCTGGCTCTGGTACTGCGCAAAGTCCGACGGGCCTAACACCAGGCCCCGTTGCAAGGCGGCGGCCGCGGCAGCGGCAGCGGCAGCAGAGGAAGGGAAGCGCGGAGCATGGGGGGGCCCGGCACAGGCGCTGGAGAGGCCGCCCCCTGGAACCGCGGAGGCCCCTGGCCCAGCGCCTGACTGAGGAATGCTCCACCACGGGAGGTCGTCGGGGGCCGGGTTGGGGGACAACTGGCGGCAGGTGGGCGGCGGAGGCGGCGGCGGGGGTAGGAGGTTGGAGTACCCCGGCGGTAGGGCAGCCTGCGTAGCGTAGGGCACGTAGGCCGGTGCACAGCTGGCAGGCAGACCTGCCATGCTCGAGGGCAGCATCTTGACCGGCGAGAACTCGTAGGGATACGAGGGGTCAGCTGGGGGTGTGAGTGGTAGCTCGTGTGCAGCCCCAAAAGAAGGCTGCAGGTGCGTTTTCTGTGGCGTCAGCCCCAGGCTGGGATGCGGGGGAGGCAGCGCGCCCGGTGAGTGCGCCGGCATGTCCGCGGTCCAGGGGTGGAAGAGCCTGGAGGGTGAGCCCAGCGCTGGGTCGTAGGGCACCTGCAGGAAGTCCGGGGCCGCTGCCGTGCCTGGCTGGCCGATCCGGCTACAGGTGGCGGCCAGCAGCGCCAGGGGCGAGTGCTTGCCCAGGTCCGGGGAGGCGCTGGGGGTGCGGTCCTGCATGGGCGGCGGCGGCGGGGGAGGGCAGAGAAGAGACAAAAGGTTAGCGCTCCTAGCGCTGGACTCTGGGCCGGCCCGCCACCCCCACCTCGGCTATTATACCTCCGCCCCTCCTCCGCCCGGCCGACCCTCCCCCGTACCTTACACGCACACCCACCGGTCTCGGGAAACTTTTAGTGCCTGCGTTACCTGAACGCGGGGCGCGCGAGTGCTTCCTGCTAAACTACTTGGTGCAAAGAGACGCCATCCAGCCTTTAAGGAAGGCTCAAATAAGGAGGCGGAGGGATCCGACGGGCGGCTCCCGGGTCCTGGGTCAGTAAGAGTCTGGGAACACCCACAGTCCCGCGGCCCATCCTCCTGCTCTCGCATCTTTTGAGCTTTCTTTTTGGCGCTACCCTGGCGCTCCTCCTCTGCCCGCCCCAGGCTGAAATCAGCAGGAGGGCTCAGCAGGAGGGCTCAGCAGGGTGAACTGAGGCCCAGTTCTCTGTCACTCGCGCACCTCCGGACCCCTAGATTCACGTGCCTCCCCCCCGCCCCCAGCCACATTCTTGACACCAGGTTAGGTGTGAAGTTGATGTGGGCACCTCTAGGTCTGACTCCAGATGCACCCGCCGATGGGACTCCCTTTGAGATTCAGGGTGCACAGAATATCCAGAAAGGTGGGCAAGGCACTTCCCACCTGTTCCCGCCCTCTCCCGGCCCGTCCCTGACCTGGAGGAAGGCCTGCAGGGAGTCGTTCCGGAGGACAGCCACGGCGGCCATGGCTACAGCTTGGAGGCCGCTCGCTGTGGAGCGGGGCGCCACCGCCGAGGCATGGACACCCGAAGGCGAGGACGAACGGCAGCCCAGCGTGCCTCCCCGGCGTCCGCTTTGCGTGCCGGGGCCCTCCCCGCCCGCGCCAGCTCGCTCGCCCCGCGCGCGGTCTGAGCGCTTCAGGATCACCTCCAAGAATTTGATAAGGACTTTGCTGGGCCGCCAGCCAGTCAGAGGGAAGATTTATGGCTTTGAAGTTTGCCGCTACCCAATCATCAAAGAATAGCGGCTCTTTCAGAAGCGAAAGCAAATCCTTTGAATCCACAAAGCTCCTATGGTGTGTTTGTTGGTCTGGATAAAAGAACTGATTATTAGGGGGGATGGGAAGGGAGGAGATAAAGGCGGGACAATTAATGAAGTAATCACTATGTGGGAAATGTATATACACAAATAATTGGATTTTCCTGATCAAAGGGGGCCTTGCCGCCTGGAGACTCGCGCTTGGGTTGCTCTAGACACTCGATCACCCCGCCCCCCACTTGCAATTAAAGATTTTCACCGAGGCAGCGCCCAAAGTGACAAAGTGTCTTTGTTATCTCTAGAAAAATCTGCCTTCAACTTTCAGGCGCGGGACTCTGAGACCGGGATGAAGATAACTCTTCCTGGTAATTACCCCGAACCGGCACAACACACTCACCTGCCCGCGCCTGCCGCGGACCGGAGCGAACTCCCGGGGCAGGGCGTGGGACCGACCGCACTCGGTCGGCCGCGTGTCCCCGCGACCGCCGCAGGCAGGGCCGTGACCCGGGGCGGGGCCAGGCAGCTGCCGAGGGCGGCAGTGGGTGGCGCGCACGCTCCAGGGCCGCCAGCCAGACTTGCTCTCTCATGACGTTACTGCTGGCGACCTGGAAGTTTTCCTCAGGCCACAACTTTTGCAAAGAGTGAGTTTGGGAAAAAAAATCCGCGCCGCGCTTTACTAGCAGAGCTGGGTTTGGAAGGACTCCAGACCAACTCCGCTTTACCACCCCGCTCTCTCCAGGCAGGCTGCCCTGTATGCTGAGGAGGGCCGGGCAGGCATCGGACCGTTATTAGGCCCCACCGTGAGTCCCCAGCAATGCTAGCAATTTCTCCCCGTGCTTCTCCAAGAGAGTGCACGTTGTCGAAAGCTGGACAGACTAAGGAGATCAAGTACTCGGAAAAAGGCACAGCCAAGAAAACCTTTTTGTTGTGGTGGTGGTGGTTCAAAAAATCACAAATCATACAAGGGACACCCCTGGAGGGGAAAGAAAAGTCAATACAAACTCTTGTTCCTACCATTTGTGGGGAAAAAAAGAAAGTTTTCCAGGGGCGGGGCGTGCTTCTCCCTGGTGCAGAGAAGCGCTCTTTGGGACATCTCCCCCGCCCCAACGTTTCTACCTACCGAGGTCCAGCAAGGGAGGTACAATTGGCGGGCTGTCTGCCTCCCTTGGGGCGCAGGGTGCATCTTACTGGGGTGGACACCCAGATCCGACACACTGGGGTCGCTGAAAGCCAAAAGAGGAAGAGGCTGGCGGGGTGTTGCGGGGTCCTCGCCGCAGCGGTGTTATTGGGCGCCCGGGAACCGCCTCTGAGGCCTCGGAGCCACGTTTCACGTGCCTGCACAACAACGTGGGCCGCCTGGGCTTTGGCATATCCTGATCTGCCAGCTGGAGGACAGTTTCCTCTCCCCAAAGTCTCCAGCTCCTGGGGAAAACCCGAACCAGAGCAGCTGGCACCTGGCCTTTCTGCGTGTTGTCCTCTGGGGACCACAGTGCGACCAGGACTGGCCTTCGAGGACCAACGAGCCTTACTCCCCGTGCAGTGCCAGAGGTTAGCTTAACTCCAAGGGTTTCGGAGTCTGGACTGTATATTGGTACCCTTCACAATTCCATCAAGTGTGTAGACTTTATGCCATCAGGAAAGCCCACATTCCCCCACGCCCAGAGAGCCAGGGAACTAGAAGGATCTTACTGCCTTTTGTGACCTGAATACGATGAACCCTCTTCTCCTTTTCCCCAAGGAGACCTCATTTCTGAAACTGTGATCAATCACTTCTAAGCTCGGAAACGCGGCCTTGCTCCTCCTGAATATGATGTCTGGGTGCTCTGGAAACGGAAGGGGAGAGGGCTTAGTGGTTTTGCCCTGGGGCTTGGCAGGCCTTCCCCTTCCTTCACAAGTCAGGCCAAGAAAGGTATGGGGTCCCTGAGAAACATGGTACCCGTGGGAGCCCTTTATAGGCTGCAAGCCAGAGGTCAGGGAGCCCTGTGATGCGCACCCACACTGGCACTCTGTGGTTGCTACTTCACGCCCAAGCCTGGTACTTTGCCTGGAGTGTTTCCTTTCAGCAACTGGACACCCACAACTCCAACCATACACTCTACTTTTTTTTTTTTCTTCAAATCTGTACATTATTTAGGTTATCTCAACAAAGTCTTCACTCACTGGCCTTTTACAGACAGCAGTGTTCTGGCCCCCTCCTGACAGCTTTCCAATTGCCTACACCCTGGAAGTCGGTTTGATTCTTTAGTTTTCTTCTTCTCTGGCTCCTTGGAACTGTTGGAACTCACCTTATCCAGGAAGTGGGTAGGTTGGGCTAAGCAGGCTTGAGAACATCCTCCTTTCTGTTAGCTATTTTACCAAAAAGGCTAGAAGAACCAATTCACATCTCCTTAGTTATAGCTGTTAACTTTTCTTCCAAGATACCCCATTAGACAATTAAGTCACCATTAGTGGCGAAAGAGCGGTGGCTAGATGATTGAAAGCTCAGAGTTTGTAGCCAGGTTTTCCCCACCTTGCCACTTTCTAGTTGGAGATCTTAATGTTAATAAGTCTTATAGTGCCTCAGTTTACCCATCTGTAAATGTGCTGCCTCTGTAGAGTAATTGTGAGCTTAAAAGAGCCACTGTATCTTTAGGACAGTGCCCTAGCTCACAGTAGGACCATTCTGGAGCGTTTGCAGTCGTTGCTCTTCTTCGTGAAAACTCTCGGGGGAATCCAGCCCTCCCAGGCCCTAACTGAAGTTTGAAGAGAGATTTTGCTGAACTGCTGTTTAACCTCCCTCCCTTCGCACTCGGAGCTCCAGAAAAACTTCTTCCTAATGAAGTAATGTTTGGAGCGTCCATTAAAAATGCAATGCCGGGAGATCAAAGTACAATATTTATTTTAGAAATTTGTTGCAATCACCAAGAGATACAGGTATCAAGGCCAAATGTCAGTTCCGTTACACAAAGCCCGGCGCAGGGGAAGAGCGTGTGGCTGCTCTGCCATAATGTAAAGAGACATCAAAGACCAAGCGCGCTGCAAAAGTGCGCAGCCGGGAGGGAGGGAGAGAGCCCGGGAGGGCTAGGAGAGCCCCAAACAGCGCGGAGGCGGCGGGGGCGGGGGTCAGTTCAAAGAGGTATCCGCTGGGGCGTGAGTTCACAGGAGGGAAGATTTAATGGGCTTTCCTTTGTTGGTGGGTGTATTTGTGCACCGCGGACCCAGGAACTCCTATGCGGTCCTCCCGCCTAGGGGCGGAGGTGGGGGAGCTGCGAATCCGGAGCAAACTTTCACGGCGGCGGGGGCGGGGAGGTTGAATACCAGTCTCCCAGCGGCCTCGGGCACAGCGGAGCCGCTCTCCACGCAGCTCTCCAAGCAGCGGGGTTCCGAGGCTGGGAAGTTTGCATCTCAGTTTCTCCGCAGGCAGGCGGGCGGCAAGAGCCGACCAGGTGCAATCTGGGAAAAGAGGCGGGTAGGTGAACCTGCAGGGGCGCTTGTGCCAGGGCACTTGTATAAGGGGCAGCCCTGCTCTGCTTGCTGTAGGATCCCCTGTGGGATCACCTCTGTGGGTGCTACTTCGCGCCCAAGCCTGGTACTTTGCCTCGAGCGTTTCCTTTCAGCAACTGGACACCCACACCTCCAACCATACACTCTACTTGATTTTTTTAAAATCTGTACATTATTTAGGTTATCTCAACAAAGTCTTCACTCACTGGCCTTTTACAGAGAGCAGTGTTCTGGCCCCCTCCTGCCAGCTTTCCAATTGCCTGTATCTGCCTAGTTAGTACCAGTCTTTGCTTTATTAAAGGTGCTGGGAGGGAAGGGGAAAGATTTTTCTTCGTGCATTAATGGGGCTCTGAGCCGCCGGGGGATGCCTATGCGTTCTTTAGTCATCTACAACCAAGCGTTCTCAGAGCAGTCCCTCAGCAGCCTTTTGAAGTCGTGCTATAGCAGAAAGCTTCTATTGTTCTCAGCTCTCAACATGGAAGGGATCAAACTTTGCCTCTTCAATTTGAAAGATTTTTTTTTTTCTTTTAAATGGCGGTTGGGTGGAGGGATTGCAATCTGATACTAAGTTAACTTGGAGGATTTAGAGCTGTCTCCCTGTTTAAGCTGCAGACCAAATCACAGATGCCCCAAAGCCTATGACTGACTTGGGGGCTCTTTAACATTAATACGATGGAGAATTCAGTGGCAAGCAGTTGTCACACTGGGAACCTGGCTTGGCAATCAAGTTTTCCCTTGGAAACTTTTTCTTCCAAGGAAAGGGGAATATTTCCCCAACTAGAAACCTTGAGTTCACTGTAAGCTTAAGCTGAAATAATCACTATGTAAGTGACATAAAACCAGGAGGGCTGCATTATCTCGTCTAATTCTACTTCATTTGATGGCAAGGGGAAAAAGCATTTGCATGATTTTGTGCTGCGAATTTCAGTTGATATTCAATAAATGCTTACTGGTAGTGGGTGGTAGAGTGGAATTGTGTGTTCCAATGTCACTTGTATCATGATTGGTGCCACAGAGCACACTAATACCTCATGTCCTTTCCCATCTGTGGAAGCTAAAAAGTGGATTTCATAGATTCAGAGAGTTATCAGAAGCTGTGAAGGGTAGGGTGGAGGGAGAATAAAGAGAGGTTGGTTAATGGGTATAAAATTACAGTTAGAGAAGGAATAAGCCCTTGTTCTGTAGCACAGTAAAGTGACTATAGTCAACAATAACTTATTGTATATCTCAAAATACCTTGAAGACTTTGCATGTTCCCAAGACAAAGAAATAATAAATGAGATGATGAATATGTTACTTATTCTGGCTTGATCATTACATACCATATACATATATCAAAATATCACACTGTACCTCATAAATTACATGTGCCTGTAATCCCAGGGACTTGGGAGACTGAGGGAGGAAGATCACAAGTTCAAAGCCAGCCTCATCAATTTAGCAAAACCCTCAACAATTTAGTGAGACCCTGTCTCAAGGAAAAAAAAAAAAAAGGACTGAATGTAACTCAGTAATTCAGTGGTAAAGTGGTCCTGGGTTCAATGCCCAGTACCTAATAAATACAATGACTATCAATTTATTTTCTATCATTTATAAGCTTAAAGAAAGGATAAGGTGAGACCTTTTCCTTACACAGAAAAAAATTAACCACAAGTTGATCATAGTTCTTAATATGAGTCAAACTCTAAAACTCTTAGAAGTCAATCTTTAGGACCTTAGATTAGACAAAGACTCCTTAGGTATGACACTGTTATGATTTGGATATGAGGTGTCCCCCAAAAGCTCAAGTGTGAGACAATGCAAGAAGTTTCAGAGGAGAAACAATTGGGTTGTGAGTCTTAACTTAATCAGTGAATAAATCTCTGATGGGATTAATTGAATGGTAACTGAAGTGGTAGGGTGTGGCTGGAGGGGTGGAAATTGAGGTATGGCTTTGGAGTATATATTTCTATCTGGCAAGCCGAGTCTCTCTCTCTCTGCTTCTTGATCAGCATGATGTGAGCTGCTTCCCTCCACTATACTCTCCCACAATGATGCTCAACCTCACCTTGGGCCCTGAAGAATGCAGCCCCTTTCTATGAATTAAGGCCTCTGAAACTATAAGCCCTTGAATAAACTTTTCCTCCTTTACAGTTGTACTGGTTGGGTCTTTATGTCACAGCAACAGAAAAAGCTGACTAAAACAGAAACCAAAAGCTTAAATGACAGAAGAAAAATATATACATTGAATTTTGCCAAAATTTACAACTTTTGTGTTTCAATGGATGACATTAAGAAAACGAAAAAGCACAATTCACAGAATGGGAGAAATAACTGGCAAATTACTAAAGGGACTTGTATTCATGTACATAAAGAAGTCTTACAGCTCAACCATAGACAAAGTACTCAATTTAAAAAGGGACAAAGGATTTAAGTAGTCATTTCTCTAAAGAAGATATGTAGGTGGCCAATAGGCACATGAGAAAATGCTCCACATCATTAGGTACCCCTGAAATGCACAATAAGGAAAGACTTCATACCTACTAGGGTGGCTAGATTAGAAAAAAAGATAATAACAAGCATTGGATAGAATGTGGAGAAATGGAAACCCTCATGCAGTGCTGGTGGGAAAGTAAAATGGTATAGTCTTTTTGGAAAACAATTTGGCAATTCCTCAAAATGATATTTAAACATAGAATTATAATTCCACTCTGAGGTGTATACCAAAGAACAGTGAAAACATACATTTGCACAAAAGTTTTTACATGAATGTTCAATAGCAGCATTATTCATAATAGCCAAAGGATAGAAACAACCTAAATGTCCATCAAATGATGAACAGATCAAATGTGATATTTCTATGCAATGGAATATTATTCATCCATAAAAAAGAATAAAGTCTTAATACAACTATAACATGATGAGCCCTTAAAACCCTGTGCTAAGTGAAGGAAGCTCATCACAAAAGATCACATGTGTTTCTACTTACATAAAATGTTGAGCATGGAAAGATCCAGAGACAAAGCACATTAGTGGTTACCAGCTACTTGACGGGTGGTGGGGGTTTAAAAATGTCTGAAAAAGGAGGGCAGATGAGAATGCTCATACCTATTTGTGACATGGGGGCAAGGAGCTGTGGGTATTTAGTGAGGAGGGGAGTCTCTTTCAGAGAGAACTTCTGACTTGGAAGATGCCAAACAAAGCTCAAGGGGAAGCTTTTTATGCATTGGAAAGTATAAGACATAGTCACTGTGGAGAGTAAAACGAATTGACATTCAAAGCCTTTTTGGTAGAGATAAACATTTTTCTCAAATTGGGATGATAGTTGCATAACCGTGAATGTACTAAAAAACACTGAAACATACACTTGGAATGCATTAATTGTATGATATGTGATTATATCTCAATAAAGCTGTTATTTAAAATATCAAAAGGACCCTTAGGTTTTGGCCCCAGGCACAAGAATAAACAACTCAGTTGCTGACAAAAGTGGGAGAACAAGGGGCTGGGGTTGTGGCTCAGAGGTAGAGTGCTTGCCTAGCATTCGTGAGGTTTGATCCTCAGCACCACATAAAAATGAAATAAAGAGTATAACTAATTAAAAAAATAAAAATTAAAAAAATGAAATAAAGATATTGTGACCACCTATAACTAAAAATAAATATATATATATTTTTAGAAGAGGGAGAATAAGGAAAGGAGACTGTTTAGCGTTAAAGAGAAGGCTGAATTCGGTTTGGGCTATTGAGTCAGAGATTATGCCTGGCTGCTTATGGGGAGATGCCTGCAGAAAGCTGAGAATGTGGGGAATAGGCAACGCATGCAAAGGATAAGGCTAGAGAGAAGAATTCTGAACTCTCACTAAGTAGGGATGCTGAATAATAAGTGGGCTCCTAGGAGTGAGTGGAGATCATGCAGGTAGAGAAAAGCTCCAACAGACCCAAGTAGAAGATAAACAGAGGAAGATGAGCCATCAAAACAACAAAAGGAAAAGAGAGGCAGGAGGAAACAAAGTAGAAGTGGGGGGAGAGCAAACAAGGCCACCGGCTTGTCCAAGGCTGGGGAGGGTCTCAGGGTGAGAGGTCTCAGGCTGTGACAAACAGGAAGAGTAAGTTTGCCTCAGCAGGGAGCTTTGAGCAGCCGCCTTCAGAAGTGAGGTGGGAACAGAAGGCAAGTCTTGAGTTTAAGCAGAAGCAAGAACAGATAGCAGGGGAAAGGAAGAAAGTTTTGTTGTGTGTGTTTTAGGCTGTAGTAAAAAGGAACTGTCAGAAAGGGGGCAGTTGATTCATTCCGTATTTTGCAGGTGCCAAAATACCCATAAAATTGGCTTTGAGTACTTGAATAGGCAGCTTCTCCCATGTTGTTTTGCTGAGTTTCTAATTTTTCTCTTACCACTTATCAATATCCAGAAATTGAAAGCCAAGTTGTCTTCAAGGTATATCCCTCTTACTGGTGCTTCTAATAGTGACAGTACATTAGCCACCGGTGGCAAAGAATGTTCTTTGTGGGGAGAGTGGCCCACCAAGCCTCACAGCCTAGGATGTGAACACATCTTCTGTTATTACTGTGTTAAGAGTAGTTTCTTACTTGACATGTACTTTACTTGTCCTAAGTGTGGCACAGAGGTACACAGTGTATAGCCATTGAAATCAGGAACTGAGATGTCAGAAGTGAATGTTTCTTAGGAAGTAAAATTGTTTCCTCTAAGGAACACTGTATTATATATAAATCCTTAACATTAGTCATCCTAAGTGTAGTACTTAGATGTCTCTTATAAGGCTGGTACTTGCTAGTCACTGTCTTCCTTCAGAGACACGACTAAATTCTAATCACTGGAAGCCACATGATTATATATATATATATATATATATATATATATATATATATATATATATATATTTTTTTTTTTTTTTTTAAGAAAGGGGGCAGTTGTAGGTGAGATTCTAGATATAAGGGGAATTTGCAGTGGAGTTGTGAGTTTTCTTCGGTGAGGAGGGGAGTCTCTGCAGGAGGGAACTTCTGACTTGGGGAATGCCAAACAAAGCTCAGGGGGAACTTTCTTTGAAAGTATGAGGTACAGTCACTGCTGAGAGTGAAACAGGTGGCCACATATTAAAAGGAGAAGCACATCAGCTGTAATCCCCACTACTCTTGGGGAGGCTGAGGCAGGAGGCTGCAAGTTCAAGGCAAGCCTCTACAACTTAGGGACACTCAGTCTCAAAAGAAAAAGAAAAAGGGAGATGGAAAGAGAGATAGAGTAAAGAAAAAAAAAGTAGGAAGCTGGTGGCAGATGAGGATGCTTATGCCTACTTAAGTTAAATTTTGTCCTTGCTGTTGAAGTCGATGGCATTTGCACGTAAGTCCTGTCTTCTATTCCACTTTGCTCCCATTTCGTTCCCTTAGACAAAAAGGCAAGGAGAGGGGTAGCATTAATGTTCTGCTGTGAGGCAGTGAGGTGTGGCAGGGGGAAGAGCCCTGGGGTGCTACCTCCCTCTCCATGCAGGTGTTGAAAGTACTTTCAACAGCATTGCTATGGATATGAATGATCTTTAGAAACATCTAAGGCCACGTTCCAAAAGAGGTACCTCAGGAAAAGATGGTACCAAAGTTCTTATGTTAAGCATATCATTTTCTACTTAGTTTAGTCAACAACTGCCATGTAATTAAAGTAACCTTGTGCCAAGTATCATGTGATGCCAGAAGAAATAAAGGCACCGAGAAATCCACAGACTGGAGGTCATGGCAGGAGACTGCAGAAACTCAGAGTGTCATCACTGTGTGGTTCTCTCTTCTGTCTGTCTTGGTGGTTCTCTCTTCTGTCTGTCTTGGTGCAAGGAACCAAATCTTTACTGGGTACAGTGTGGATATGCCCATTGAGCACTGCAGAGTCTGTGATAAAGAGGGGACACATCCTGCCCTCAGAATTAATAATCCAGACCTGAGGAAAATTGAGGTTGTAGGGCGCCATTAGGTCCTAGGATCATGGGAAGAATACTGAGGGTGGGAAGGCCTTGCCAATCATCTTTGATTGAGGAACAAACTGAGACCCAAAGAAGTGAGGAGGCTTCCTGAAATTACCAAGCACAAAGAACTGAGGTATAAATACAATGTTTTTCTAATGCTGATAAAGGAAATCTTGTTCCTTATCAAGGAAAAGATTCTCCATGTCCTATTACCCATTTGTGGTAGCATTTATTCCCTGAAAAGAGATGAAAGTGATTAGTTGTTCTTTGAAGCTAAGTAATGACTTTACAGATAAAAAAAAATTTCTTGAAACTTGGTCTGGATATAGCAATAAAATAAAAACATGCATTAATATGTAGGAAAATTACTTTGGGTACAAGCCTAATAAAATTTTAATGAAAAACATTCTGTCCATGTGTCAAGAAATACAAATAAATTCTGAGTCCTCCGTTTGTAACCCTTTAAGCTGAGCACCCCTGGGTGGGGCGGGTGGAGTCCGCTAAATCAGGTTGGGGAAAGAGGTGCTGGTGAGGTCATGGTTTGCTCTGGTTTCTGGTAGTAATCTGCTGGGTGGCCACACTTATACTCTCTGTGTTCACACACAGGAACTTTCATACATAATGTGCTTATGTGACCATGTGGCTGGAGGGCCATGATGTTACTGCCCATCTCAACAATGTGGGATCTTGCAGAATCTTCTCTTCTACTCTGTGTTGTAGATGGGGGAAAGTGTAGCACAGAGTGGTTACGTAAATTTGTCCAAGGTCCCACATTGTGTTATTTGGATCAAGTCCAGGTAATGTCACTCCAGAGGCACTTTTTAACCATCACAGTAGAATGCCTCCCTGGGTGAATGCAAATTTCTTCCGATTATGGGAAAAACAATTTCACGTGTGTGATGCAACACTATTAAATAGGGAGTCTGGGATAATGAATTGGCCACGTTACAGGTTATTATTTGCTGGGTGGTAAAAATGTTAACCCCATGTGAGTTGTCTGGATTTACCCAAGGGGAAATATGGGTCTTGACCTCAAAGATTATAGTCTCAATCCATGACCTTTCCTTTCATTTCTGGAGTCTTCTTTTTCCTCTTTACCCCTGCCCCATGCCACCAGGGGGCACACAGAATCAGCTACAGTATTTACCTTGAAAGTTTTGAGGTACCAATTTTAAGGAGATAGGTAAGTATTAGTTCAGTACTTTTAGGGGTACACTGGGGACAGATTAATATAAGCATCAGGTCTTTATCTGTCCCCCTTTCCATTTAAAAGTTCATCTCTACTTCCTCTAGAATGAGCAACAGTTCACCCTTGGGCCTTTTGGTCTTGAGGAAGCCATGATCCTTTTATTTGGGTCTAGTATTGTGGTTTAGTTTCGAGTTAGACCTGTTTTCTTTAGCCTGCGTCTTTCTCTGCAAAATCACTTAGATTTTGTCCTCCCTTTCAGGGTACCACCATCTATCCCCCCTCTTTAATTGTTCTCCCCCTTGACATCTTGCTAATTTGTAATTTTTTAAAAGTTCTTCTAGGTGGCTGATACAAAAGTCCCCAAGATCTACATCAGGATCTCCATTAGCATTCAGTTACAGTGAACAGGATTCACCCTACCCAATTGAAGTAAAAAGGGATCCATTACAAGGTATTCAATCTCCTGGCGAATGACTGAAGAAACACAGTCTCAACTGAGCTTTTGGAAATGACTGCCCAAGTTATGCCACAGACCTAGGTTGACAAGGGGGCACTGCCCCTGCCAAGATCAGGAGCTGTGGAGTAACAGAGCTGCCTGCCTGTTGGAAAGCCACATTGACAGCTGCCCAGCTTCAGAATCATGCCACCTCTACTGTGATCTGTATCTTGTCTCTTGATAACTATGGCTATTGGGCAGGAACTTGGACTTCTGTTATAGTGGTCATACAAAGAGTACCACCACGATGATTACTAGTAGGAACAGCAAATGAAGAATTCCTGCATTTACTTCTGCCTTCCAGATTTGGTATGCTATGTCTGGTCGGGACAATCTAATCATATATCTGGAATCCTAGCTGCAAGTGAATCTGGGAAATAATTTTTAGCTTTCTAGAAAAGAAAGAGAAAAGCCCTAGAGATTGAAATAGTGATTAAATGAGCCAATCCAAGTATCTTCTATGTTTTCTGACTATGCAGTTGCTCACTTTAATTCCTAGCTTCCATTCCTAGACCCTTACTTCTCCTCCAAGGAGTTGCCCAAGAACCAACTGTTCTTTATTTTCATTACAAAAATCATGGTTCAGTGTTATGGTTTAGATCTGGAATATTCCCACAAAACTCATATGTTGGGCAATGCAGCAGTATTAGGAGGTAAGGTGATTAGATCTGACCTTCTCAGTGAATTAATTCATTGAATAGACTACAGGGAGTTGTGACCTCGTTGGAGGAAGTAGGTCACTGGGGGCATGCCCTGGAAGAGTGTATCTTTTCCTAGTCTGTCTGTGTGTCTATTTGTCTCTCTCTTTCCTTCCTGGTTGCCATGAGCTGGCTAAACAGCTTTCCTTCACCATATCCTTCTGCCATGATGTTTCTGCAGTGGAGTTGAACCACCATGGTCTGAATCTCTGAAACTGTGAGCCAAAGTAAATATTTTTTTCCATAAGTTGTTCTTGTCAGGTATTTAAAAAATTTTTTTCGTATAGATGGACTGTATTTTATTTATTTATTTTTATGTAGTGCTAAGGATCAAACCCAGTGCCTCACATGTGTTAGGCAAGTGCTCTACCATTGAGCTACAGCCCCAGGTATTTTGGTTGCAGTCAGGTATTTTGGTTGCAGTGATAACACTCTAATATACCTAGCCTCAGTGGGGTTGTGCCACCCAATCAACGTTTTATTGAGTTTCTACCATGTGCATCCCCTTGGTCATAGGTTGCTTCTGGTTTTAACCTTGACCCTTCTCTAGAGTTTCAGCCTTGAATTACTAGCTCCCTGATATGGCCTCAGGACACCTGCACCAAATTCTTCAAAATATGTACATCCCAGCAGGTACAGAGGCACATAACTGTAATCCCAGTCAGGAGACTGAGGCAGGAGGATTGAAAGTTTGAGGCCATCCTCAGCAATTCAGTGAGATCCTCAGCAACTTAGCTAGTTCCCATCTCAAAATAAAATTAATTAATCAATTAATAAATAGGACGTGGGATGTAGCTCAGTGGTAAAGTACCCCCAGGGGTTCAATCCCCAGTATCCTCCAAACAAACAAAAACCCAAAGAAACAAAACAAAACATGTACAATCCCAGGAAACATGTTCCCTCTTCCCATTTCCCAAATCACCTCATTTCCACCAGGTTTCTGATTGATATTTTAACTTGGCTCAGGTTAAACTCCTCTGAGCTTCCTCCTTCTTCCCTCTCTACTTCCATCACTGCTAATTCTACCTCCATTCGATTGTTCAGTTCTTGCTTCTTTGTTCCCCCACTTCCATTTTCATGGTGGAAACCTTCGTTATCTCTCAGCTCCCATTTCAAGGTCCTTGTGGCAGACTGTATTTCCCAGGGATGACCATAGTATCTCCCATCCCATAATTAGCCTAGCTTCAGTGACTCATTTCTAATCAATACAATGCAGCAGAGGTGACTTTGGAGGCAGTAAAGGCAAGTGGCTTCTCTACCTGGTGTTCCTGGAATGCTTACTCTCCAGATGCTCTCCCAGGGACACTCTGTCTTGGAATCTAGTGGGAGAAACCCAAGCCACATAAGAGGCTATCTGTCAGTGCTTTGGCCAAGAGTCCCAACAGAACTCAACCTTCAAGCTATCCTAGCCCAGGAGCCAACATGTGAGCAAAGAAGCCTTGAAGTGATTCTACTTCCAGCTGTTTGAGACACACTGGCTGAGGTGCCAGACATCATGGAGCTGAGATGAGCCATCCTCTCTATGCTATGTCCAAACCCTTGACCCAGAACATCCATGAGTACAGTAAAAGAACTCTGATTTTCCTACACTAAGTGTAGGATGGTTTGTTATATAGCCAGAGGGAATCAAAACAGTCCCCACACCTATGTTGTCCATTATCTAATGACTGTCTTTCCAAAACCCAAGCAACTCATATTTTCACCCTGCTCAGAAACCTTAAATGGCTCCCCAGGGAGCATGGAATTAGTTGTATCTTCTTCAGATTTGCATTCAAGATGCCTCATCTTGAATCCTTCTACCTTATCTTTCACTTCCGCCCACTACTCACCTTTCATTTCAATCTTATGAGTTATTAGATTTTTACCTGGTGATAAGAGACACTTTCCTACCTCCATGAACTTCCACAAACACTCCAAGACTCTGCTAGTATCCAGCTAGTACCCCTTAATGAGGGTGTGGTAGCCAGTAGCCAGGATCCACATACGGCTATTTAAATTGAAAATTTAGTTCCTCAGTGTCACTGGCCACATTACCAGACTCAGAAGTCACATCACCCTGGACAGCACTGTCTTTTGTGCTTTCCCTTTTCAATTAATCTCTTCCACACAACTTTAAAATTGCCTTTTTAGCAATTTGGATCTGAATGATAAGTTGAAGTTCATAATAACCCAATGTCGTAAAATTACAGCTGCATCTTGGCTTTCTACTCTCTTGGTGTGTTGCTTGGTAAATTGTAGGTGGCTCCAACACTTATTAAGTTGCCGGGAAGCAATGACGAGTCTCTGTATTAAGGAATTAAATGACCTCTTAGAATCTTTCCACTAAAATATATTCTCCCAGGAAAGCTAGGTCTCAACTGACTAATGATTTGGGAGGAGGGTCTTTTGAGAAGGGCATCCAGTGTAGCCTTTCCTGTTTTCTCTAGTTGCTATTTTAGGGATGAGAGAGAGAGAGAGAGAGAGAGAGAGAGAGAGAGAGAGAGAGAGAGACTCTCAAAGTAGGTCAAGTTTTGCCTAGTTGTCATGACATCTTAACACCTGCCAACTTGACGTGGCATCAAGCTAAGGAGGAATTTTCTTCTCACTGTCCACTGTCCTCACTGTCCCTCCTCTGACCAAGCAGGACATGGGGATAGTCCATTATTGAATTGACGTTTTCTTAAATGTCCAATTTAAGAAAAGGGTATTATTTATCTTTAAATTATTAAGTTTATGTAAATAAAGCAGATGAAACTAAGCTCTAAAATCATGTAGTATGTTACAAGACTACTTTGTTGTGTGCGTGTGTGTGTGTGTGTAGACAGAGAGGGATGAGAGAGAGAAAATTAATCATTCTAACATTAACCATCTAAATTTTACTTGTATAGTAAAGCACAGTTATTAGGCATGTAAATCACAGACACAGCCTTCTACAAGCCTCATAAAAGAGGTGCCCTTTGATGATGTTTCTATATGACACTATGTTCCTGTTACAGTGTTTTTTGTTATCATTTCCCTTCCTTCTTAACCACTGAGTGAAACTCCTATTAAAATGAGACATTTTTGAGGTTAATATTTATTTAATCTAAACATTCCATTTTAAACATAAGACCTGGACTCTGTACCAAAAGCCCCTTTTCAGTCACTCAATAACTTTGCTCTTATTTGACAGTTTTGACAATGATAAATGGGAATCTGTTTACCTTTTTCTGCTGAAAATTAGGGCATTGCACTTTGGTTTTAGAGTCAATGACTTTTGAATAATTTTGGGCTACATGCCTAACTTATCTGTCCCTTTAGATACTTTTTTTTTTTTCTTTTTGGAGTGCTGGGGATTGAACCCAGGGCCTCAAGCATGCTAAGCCAAGCTCTACCACTGAGCTACATCCTCAGCCCAGCTGTCCCTTTAGAATAATTATCATTTCAATCACAAGGGCAACATCTCGTCCTTATTTAGTTAGAATGAGTTTTTAAAAAAAAAAATATATATATTTTAGACAATGATGGACCTTTATTTTATTTATTTGTTATTTATATGTGGTGCTGAGAGTCGAACACAGTGCCTCACACATTCTAGGCAAGCACTCTACCACTGAGCCACAAACCCAATCCTAGAATGAGTTTTAAGATGCAGATAGCATTAACTTTTCTTGATATTTCAGAAAGGTGTTTTCAAGTCTCATCATTATTATGAAGCATTTTAGTGAAATGCTTTTGGGGCTGAGGCAAAGTCCGAGCCTGGGGCATCTCAGTGTAGCTCAAGCAGGTCAGCCATAGCCCCCAATCTACTGCCAGGCCCCCTTCTGCCTTCTGAGGGTGCCTTCATTGTCTGTCTTTACCTGGGAGTCTCTGCCAAGTCAGTGGTGCCCTGGACTCTCATCGCAGGAACAAGAGAGTGTTTTAATATCTGTTTATGTCATATGCCTTAATGACAACATCACTCTTCAGATTCCAACAACTTGAATATGATGGCTTAAGTATAAATCTATGTAAAATATCTACCTATATTATTCTTTATTAGCCTAATTAATAATTGACAAAAATATAAGTTGCTCTGTTCTCTGGGCAAAACATGAAGGGTTACACAATTTTATTCTACAAGCAGTATAGGGAAACTACAGAGTTTTAAAATTACTCTCCCCTATTTATTTATTTACCTCTTTTTTGATGCTGGGGATTGAACCCAAGGCCTGGCACATGTTAAACTTGTGTTCTACTACTGAGCTCACCCCCTACCCATGTTCCTATTTTTAACTATCCAAACATGAAGGAACCCAGTCTGTGCATGTACACAGTCATAGCTGTGTGGACTATAGGCAAGGTTCTTAACCATTCTGGGCCTAATTTTCTTCACTCAAGGAACTAATTCTCTCTCTCTCTCTTTTTTTCCTTTCTGTATTCCAACAACACAGTAACATTGTTTTTTGTTTGTTTTTGATATGTTACATTGGAGAAGGTTTTTTCCCCTTTAAAAAAAATTAATTTTGGTAAAGAATGAAATTGACCATCTTAACCATTTGAGTAGTGGTTAAGTATATTCACAGTATTGTATAATCTTCACATCTTGCAAAACTGAAACTCTCATTAAATCATATTTCCCTATTTTCCCTCAACCCCAGCCCCTGGCAAGCAACATTTTGCCAGATCCCTCATATACATGGAATCATGCATGTTTATTCTTTTTTGTCTGGCTTACTTTCATAGACCATAATGTCTTCAAGGTTCATCCACGAAGTAGCATAAGTAAGAATCTCCTTCCTTTTTAAGGCTGAAGTGATGACCCTAAGGAAGGAAGGAAGGAAGGAAGAAAAGAGAAAGGAAAACAAAGGAAAAGGAAAAGAAAACTTATTCCTGAAGGTAGCTAGGATTGTAACGTTTTAGGATAGAACAGGCCTTGAAATCCAATCTATTATTTTCACACGTGGAGGTTGAAGCCCAAAGAAGGTAAGTGACTCACAGGAGCTCATCCTGCAGGTTGGTGAGGAGTCTGGGTCAGAGCCCAGGTTCTGGGAAATGCAAGTCCTCTACCACAGGAAGTGCTGGGGCTGCATCAGGAGAATTCTAAGAAGAGTCACCAGGTTTAAATAACAAGAGGTAGATGGGAAACAGCTTTGGCTGCAGGACACATGGACCTGGAATGCAGGGCAGACCCAGCTGGGGTTGGGGTGTGGGATGTTGAGGTGGGGGTGGAGGGATGGAAGAATAGTATGGGGAAGGGGAAGGCGACACAGGAGGAGAAAGGCAGGTCAGGCACTGAGAACTGAGCCTTGGGGGAGGAACCAGGCTTTGAAAGGTGCTAGTGAATAAAAACATGCAAATAACTCCACCCTATAGGAGCTAAATCAAGTATTTTTCATGCCCACCTCCTCCACTAAGTTTAGTGAAGAAATCATGGAGTTCTCAGTGATTCCCCTCACCTGTCCACAGATGCTTGGTATACCTGAAAATAGGACAAAGACATTAAGGCTACCCAGAGAAAAATCCTAGCTTGCAAATGCCTCCTTGGGGAAACAGATTGACACTCTGGCCCATTAAACCATAATCAACACTCTGACAAGTGTGATGCGATTTCATCAGGAACTTTCTTGTTTGGGATAGAACACTTGAGTTGCTGGGGTGGCTATAAGGGGTGATATTCATTCAGAAGAGAACAGAAGCAGGAAGGAAACCCAGAAGAGGGATCCATGCATGTGCTCCTCTGCTTGATCTTGGCCTCATTTGTCTGCAGTTGTGGACCTGGGTATTTGGTGGTTAATCTGCCTTGACCAGAACAGTCTGACTGTGAATTCCTACAGTCTCCTGATTTATGATGATTTTACTTTCTCAACCCAGTTAATTTTTTCTTACACCAGAGTTTTGTCTCAGATGATTCATTAATAGTGGTATCAGGCAAAACATTACATAATGTGTATGTTTTATAGGTACCCAGAATGTATTCCTGCTACCCACGGGAACTCTAATTTGATGTTCATTTATTTCGAGAGACTTTGTTTTCTAAGAACTAATTCTTCAAAGACTTATCGAAGAGAGCTAAGCCACCTTTATGGTGGACACAATTTTCTTTTTCTCCCATGCTCCAATTCCTGGCTGGCTATAAAGCTATCAGCCTCATTTCCATATCAAACAAAGAGGAGGCAGAAAAATACTCCCCTGATCCACATAAAAAGACACATTACTGCAGATTGTCTAAGAACTTGTTTTTATGGCCAAAATTAGCAAATTATTCACAGTAATAGGTGAGTCAGATGACAATAGTATTTAAGAGAACAAAGCTGTTCCTCAGGACTCTGACCCCAAAGGCAGGTCCCCAGCTGCCTGAACATCTCTGCATACTGACAGCCAGAAAGCTACAGAGAGAGGAGGTGGGGGGAGAGGGAGGCGCAACCAGGAAGTCTGCCACTTAGCCGGCACAGCTACTAGAAAATACATTCCAGGGCTTGCTCCCTGCCTGCCCAGAGGCTCCATGGGTGGCCACTGTGTTAACTTAGTGGCACACATGGCTCCCATCTTGATAGTGGTCCCAGGGAAACTGGGGGACTTCAGTCACCCAATTGCTATTTCCTTCCTTGATCTGAAACCTTTCTGGAGGTTTTGGAGACTCTCAGCTGAAACAGGAGCTGCCAACTGCTAGGTATGAGCAGAATACTCTTGACCTGCTCTTAATTGATATTGATTTAATAACTTGCTTGGAAATGTACACTGGGGTGCAAGGTGTTAAAAACATTCTTGGCACCTTTCTGTATGAGACCTGTCCTGGGGACAGTTTATCCAGCCAGGGTAAATTGTTGTTGACCATCTGGGATTCAGCTACCCTTCCAATGAGGCCATGGTAAAAGATGAAATAAATATGCCCTGAAACTGGACCTAGTAACTTGGCCCTCCAGAAGGGAAATATGTCCTCAGGCAGGAGCTGGAATCCATCTGTGGGCAAATGGGCCCAGCATTCCAGAAGTAAAACCTGCAAGGAGCCCAATGAAGCGAGCAACTTGAGAATTTAGGCTGCTGTTTGTTGAACAAATACCTAAGATCAGTCCCCACTGTCCATAAGTAGAGGATATGTCTGGTGTCCTGGCTTCTCAGGGACCTGTCCTCTGCCAGTTGGCAGCTAGGGCTCTCCAAGAGTGCCTCCAACCCTAGGGATTCTGGGCACTAGCTCAGAGGTGCTTAGATCTGGCTGCAGGTGAAAATCACTGAGGAGATTTCAAACATATCAATAATCCAGGCCTCGTTTATACTAAGAAAATCACAATCTGTGAGGCCTAGGCACTGCTTTTTTTTATTTTTTCTTTTCTTTTAAAACTTTTACATTGAAGGTCTGGGAGGTTTCCTTCGTGGTAGAGTGTAAGTTTAATATGCAAAGACCCCAGGTTTGATCCCCAGCACCACAAACACAAAAACAACCTCTTACATTAAAGTAATTACAGATATACAGGAAGTTATAAAATACAGACATGTCCCATGTACCCTTCATCCAGCGTCCCCCAATGATCACATCTAACTATAGTTGAATATCAAAATCAGGAAATTGACATTAATATATGTGTATAGTCTAGGTCATTTTATCACATGTGTAGATTTTTGTAACCACTGCTGAAATAAAGACACAGAAATATTGCTTTATTGCAAGACTCCTTCCTATTACCCCTTTATAGTCAAATCTACACTTCACATTCTATCACCAACCCCTAGCAATCATTAATCTGTTCATCTCTCCAATTTTATCATTTTGAGAATGTTATGGAAATGAAATTGTATAGTATGTAACCTTTTGACACTGGCTTTTTTTTTTCCCCACTCAAAATAATCCCCTTGAGAGCCATTCAAATTGTTGTGTGTATCAGTTGCTCCTTTTTATTCCTGCTTAGCATTCCATTGTATGGACACACCATTATTTATTGATTCACCCAATAAAGGACTTTTTGATTATTTCCAGTTTGGGGTTATTATAAATTAGGTCTCTGTAAATATTTGTACTTTGTATGAGTGTGTGTGTGTGTGTGTGTGTATTTTTTCATTTATTTCACTTTTATAAAAGCTTCCTAGGTGACTCCCATGAGAATCAAGGCTAGCAACCCTTGGACTAGGGGAAAATAAAAAAGTGGCTACCAAATGTCTCAACTATTTATTAAATCCTCTTTGTGACAAGGTTGGTTGTATATCAGAATGCATAAGAACACAGATGCCAGAGTCAGGCTGCCTGGATTCAAATCCTGGCCCTGCCACTTAATGGCTTAACCTTACTATGCCTTAGTATCTCATCTATAAAATGGGGCAGTGACACCAACCTCACAGTGTTTTAACATGTATTATGTAACGAATGCATAAGATATGTAGAGGATTAATACACAGCTCAATAAATTGGTGCTTATTATCACACTGGATATTGCCAATTCTTGGCTTAAAACTCCTCAATGACTATTACAATGGATGTCTCAGATCCTACACATAAGCCTACATGAACTTGTGTTGATGACTTACTATGGTGCTAAGGTCTAAGGATGGGTGGCACTTTCTCCTGAAAACCTTCTACTGGTTTTGCCCCTTCCCTATGCTCCTCAACACGCTAGGTTGCCCATTATGCCCATTACTGTTATGCCAGTTCTCCTGGACATTGGAATTGCCTTTTTATATGTTTGCCTCCATCTGTTTATACTTGAGAGCTCCTTAAAGGCAGGGGCTTGGTGTCCTGCTTGCTGCTGCATCTCTGGTACCTAGCATGGTACTTTTCAGTCTTCATTAAATATATGTTGAACAAATGAATGAACCAGAGTCCTGTTAGTGTGAGTAGCAGGAAAGGATTTAAAGCCTGGTAAGTCCCTGGGGAGGTCCTGATCTGCTGCTTATTCAGGAAGCCTCTGCAGAAGGTGGAGCCCGGGGTCAGTCCCTGACTTGCTCCTGCTGGGAGTTGCAAGGCCCTTAGTTTCCTCAGGAGTTTGCTCAGCTCCATCTGAGTAAGACACCACAGGCTGGGAGGATGCAAACAAGGGCAGCAACATGTCATCCTGAAGTCTGTAAAAGCGAATAAATTAGGACTCACAATTAGAAGAGACAAGAGTGTGAAGTGGTAGACCAAGTACTTTCTCGCCCCTTGGAGTATTTATCTGGAAAATGTGGAAAAGAATACCTTCCGCCCAGATTTTGGGGTCAGAATGCCTGGCTCCCAGCTGCTCCACTTATTACTTTGTGACTTTGGACACTTAACCTCCCCATGCCTCATTTTTTCATCTCTAAGATATGTGTAATCACAGTACTTACTTTCTACGGTTATGAGGATTAAAATAGTTCATAAATATTTAGGATGATGCACAGAATTAATATTAATCAAATTAAAGAAAAAACCCACCCAAATACAAGAGGTTAAAGGATGGCTGTGGGAATCAGACAGAAGGAAAGCGCAGCCCTGTTGTCCATATGATTCTGTATGGCTTTCCAAAGAAGATTTCGCTCGCGCTTTTAGTCTACATTCAAAATTACACACTCGAATAAATACCCAGAAAATGGTGAAACTGTAGCAAGGAGCCGTGGGACACCATGGAACCAATCCTCTCAGGAGGGACCAGAAGTTGCCACCATCTGATGTCTGCCTTGTGGCTGCTTGAAAGGAAGTTGGGGGTAGAAGTCCAGCTCCTAGTGGACAGGTGTTTGAAACCCAGAGCCATCCTTACAGTTGGCACCTCGGTGAGGTCTCCACAGACAGGAGCGGATTAAGTCGAGAGGAGACCAAATTGCTCTTCCACCTGGTGCTGGTGGCCCCAGCAGGACAGGGCTGAGGCTCAGTGACAGAGTGTGGGCAACCACAGCTAAAACCTTCATTTGCTTATGTTCTGTTCTGCAGAGAAATCTCAAGTTCTGGTCCCCAGAGCAGTCAATCCAACGACTTTCATAGATACTGTCATATTGGCATTATATTTCCATCTGGCCACAACTGTTTCAAAGAATCAGCCGCATCTCTTTTATTATCAAAAGAATAATGTAATTAATGCAAAATTTTAGGCCCTGAATTTAACCGTCAGAAGCAAAATAAAAAATCAGTACCATGGTCATTACCTTTCCTTAGAACTTTTGATGTGAGTTAAAGAAAAGAGAATACCAGAAAAGAAAGGAATTTTGAAGTATTTTATTCTTGTTTTCTATTAGGAATTCAATCTCTTTTTTTTGGTGGGGGGGAGTACTAGGGATTGAACTCAGGGGAATTTGACCAGTGAGCCATATCCCCAGCCCTATTTTGTATTTTATTTAGAGACAGGTTCTCACTGAGTTGCTTAGCACCTTCCATTGCTGAGGCTGACTTTGAACTTGTGATCCTCCCAAGCTGCTGGGACTACAAGCATGTGTCACCACGCCCAGGAGCAGTTCAATTTTGACTTTATTGATTTTTATTAATATATAGAGATTTTTCAGAACTCAAGTAGAGCATATAGGCAAAATTGGGAACATAATAAGAAAGTAAGTTCGTCTGAAATTAAAATATAAATATTTATGAAATGGTTGTATATCTTTGGAAGTTTCTCAAACTGCCATAAGAAATGATCTGCAAATGTGACTGATAAGACTAACTAAGATGAACAGGATTCTAATTAGTGGTGTTTTGCTTTTCCTAAGACACTGTTGTAAGGTCAGAAGATTGTGGTGATGGAGGTAGAGAATGGGCAAGAATTTTGGAGGATGGAGTATTTGTCAGTCATGGGCAGATGAGGCTCAGTTGGCCTGACTGAGGCAGGGTTTTCTCTGTCTTCAGGAAAACTCCCCTGAGCAGAGAGCCGCCAATGGAGATGATGCCCAGTTATCCTAACTGCACACTGGCTCACTTCAGACAGGGCCCCTTGAGAGTGCAGAGGCCTGCACCCACCTTGAACACTGATCAGTCATCATGGCTAAAGGCTTGGGACTCAACATTTCCATGCATGGCCTGGGTGGCTGTAATGCAGAGCCTCCCAGCCAGCACTTGAGAACCTTCCTATGGCTCCTCTACCTCATGGACTTCAGCCTCTCCAAACACTCATCCTAACTTGGAGTGTGGTTAGATTTTCCTACTGACAATAAATTCCCTTTCTGTTTTATTCATTCATCATCTGAAAGATTAGAAAGAGAGGTTTCAGCTCTCCTAAAAGCTCAGGAGGGCAGCAGAGGTGTCTCAGGGATCAGGGGTTGAAGAATCCATGGGAGCAGCTCCGCCCTGCAGAACTGTTTCACAGACTTTCTCCCAGGCTTTCCTCACACTTCACAGGAAGAAAAAGATCTTGACTTAAAACATGATGAAAACTTTTAGATTGCACTGATCAATCATCCAGAGCCAGAATATCACATGATAGTCTGAAGAAATTGAGTCCTGAAGCGTGCCAGGCTGAGGCTGCACTGTGGGTAGGTGGTGACCCTACAAAGGCACAGGCCCCCACGTATTCTGGTCTAAATTTTCTTGCTTCTCTCTTACATCAGTCCACTCTCAAGTCTCACACAGCCCTTGTTTTTTTTGTAATTTTCAGAAGTTCCAATGAAAACAGAAGAGTTGGAATCCATCTTCTCGCCGTGGGAAGTCTATCCATTACCTGCTATGCTCCACACCTGTCCTTGAACTATGGAAACCAGAGTGTACATCACACACAGCCTTTTATATTCTTTTACCATAAAGATTTCTCCCTGGTTTTACATAGTTAACGAAATCTTAATTTCTAACAGTTACACAATAATCCATTATTATGATGTGCCAAATTTATTCATTGACTAAAAATGCAGTTTGTAAGGCCTTTCCTCAGGAGGATTGGTGGCAAGTCCATTCATAGAACCTTTTAACAAGAAAGAGAAAGATTTAAAACAGGATTAGATACTGTTAAAAAGATTACATGGAAAAGTATTCTACATTCAAGAATGAATTAAATTATAGTTAGGTTTCTTCAAATATAAATAATATACATCTAATGAAGGGAAAAGGGTCAGCTACTCTCTTCCCTTTAATATTTCTTACCTAATAATGACTACTGAATATTCAATGCTGGAATACCAACATTGCCAACCTTTTAGTTTTCATGGTACATAGGCCTGTTTGAAAATTGAAAATAGTATTTATACTGTTTTTAAGAGTATACTATAAAATTTTTTTTGTACTTTTTTTTATAACCAGGCTTCTTTTTCCTCCTTTTTGAGCTATTTTAAGACTAGATAGTATTCCATTATATGGTTACACTACAATGCCCTACTTGTGAATATTTAAATGACTTCCAATGGGGTTTTGTTTCATTGTTTTTGCTATTACATACAATGCTGCAAAGAACAATATTTTGTACATATCTCAGACTGGTCTCTCAGGATATATCCCTTTTGGGGGAACAGCTGAGCAAAAAGTAAGCATAATTTTAAGGCTCCTGATATATCTGGAGTTGTAGACAGGGACTCGATGTCAATGTATATCCCTACTAGCAGAATTTGAGAGTACCCATTTTCTAATATGCTCACAAATAGCACTTCGATTAAGAAAACATTGCCATTCCGAAAGTAAAAAATGATACTCCATTTATAATTTCTAGTTTATTATTAGTGAGGTCTAACACTTTTTCATAATTTATCAACTTGTGTGAGCTGTCTGTCTTTATTGGGATGTTTTTCTTTTTTCTTAATAGTTTGTAGGAACTCACTACTCTCCATGAAGATAAGACTGTAACATCTTGATCTTCATGTATTCTTAGTGCATCATAGAAGTCAATACAGACGGATTAAGTGAAAACATTGTTTTTATGCCACAAATGTCATTTTTCAGATTATATTTACAATCTAATGTTTTAAAATATAATAACAAAACTTACCATTTAAACATTTTTAGCTGTACAATTCATTGGCATTCAATACATTTACATTGTTGGTAACCATTGCCACCATCCACCTCCACCATCCACCTCCTTAGCATCTTCCCAAACAGAAATTCAGTACATATGGAAAATAAATTTTATTTCCCCAGTGCAATTTGATTACAATTTAAAATCATAAGTAGTGAAACCCATCTTTTAAAAATTAGATGTAATTTTTAACTGATACATAAAACTACAAAAATTGTAAATCCATTATTCTTTTTCCATTAGGTTGTCTTTAACATTATGTTTGGAAAGGTCTCCCTACCTAAAAAGTATGGAAACATTCATATATATTTTCTCCTACTTTGTTATAATTTCTTCTTGTTTTCTTTTCTTTCTTTCTTTCTTTCTTTTTTTTATGTTGATCCCTTTCTTTATCCAGATTTCTTTAAAAATCAAGCAAAAGTTAATGCCTGTGGGGAGACCATTCTCCTTGTATGTGTCATGTTGCTGCATGTCTCATGAGCAGACTGCCATTATCCTCGGCTAACTTTTCAAGGATGTTTATGTGGTGAACAGACTTGGAAAGTAGAGACAATGTCTCCTTAAGAGCAGAGGGCAGGTTTTTGGTTGTGCAATATTAATAAAGATAATACCACCATCTGGGGCAAAGATCAGGCAGGCTTACTGCCCATTACAAAAAGACTAGATTTCTTAAGCTTGGGGTACCTCGTCTGTATCCCTGGCACTGTATGCAGGCAGCAGCTGGCCCCCAGCTTCAGCCTGTGGGAATGGGAGATTGGAAGAAAGGTGCAAATGCTGGCTCTCTGGCTACTACTGCTGCTGCAGTGGTCTGGGACCTGGGAACTTTGTGCCTTCTGCTGTGAGCCAATGGCAGACAAACTTGGGGGTTTGCAAGCAGGTAGTTCATAGAGCTTGAGAATGACACTGAATTTTTTTTCCAAAAATTCAATTAATTTTCGAATCATTTCTTGACTGATTTGAAATTTCACCTGGATCATAAAGAAACACTTAGATATGGGGGCTGGAGGTGTAACTCAGTGGTTGGGCGCTTGCCTAGCACATGTGAGACACTGGGTTTTATACTCAACACCAAATAAATAAATAAATAAAATGAAGGTATTTTGAAAAAAGACAAAATTACAATTTAAAATAAAAAATAAGAGAAAAACTTAGATATACTTATGTTTATTTTGTATCTTTTTTGTTGTTCTATTTTTCTATTTGTCTACTCTGGAGATAATAATATATATATAAATTTTATAGTACATTTTAACATCCAGTAAATAGTTTCTTCTTTATTTTCCTTCACCTTATTTCTTCTTTTTTCCCCTCTTCCTGTCCCTGTAATATTTTGGGGCTCTTTGCATCAGAAGAAAGGTATCTGGCACATAGTGAACATTCAATAAATATCTTTTGAGTGATATTAATGAGATTGAGAAATAGTTCCTTTTCAATGTTTGCAATTATATTCATTATAGCAATGAAACTGGAAATAATTTGATTTCTCATGTGCTACAAATTTAAGAAAATAATTTAGTTGGATGTAATGGCATATGCCTATAATTCCAGTGACTGGGGAGGTTGAGGTAGGAGAATTGCAAGTCAGAGGCTAGCCTGGGATATAGCTCAGAGATGAAATACACTTGGATCAAAAGAAAATTATTTTATTCTATTAGAAAATGCCTGATATGAGGGTTCTTATACCATTTCTCTTATTTCAGAATTTCCTGGATATTTGGAGAATTCTGAAAGTAATATTTCCCAACAATCCTAAGGTGAGTTACAGGTCAATATTTGTCACCTTTTTATGGTCTTTACTATTTCATCACTCCTTATTTTCATGAGCATAAACTAGTGTTTTGTCTTTGCTAGGAATATTGCAGTTCACTGTCTAAGGGGAGTCTAGTAAAACAACAACAAAAAGTCAAATATAGCATTTTTTTATGAGGGTGCATTAGGAAGCAGCATAAGTGTTTGGACTTAGTATTCTGCCACAACTGTACTTAAGTGTCACTGACTTTATTCTTAGGGGCTTCTGCTTTTGGTGCCCTTCTCTGAGAACTATTTAGTTGGTCACTGCTTGGGCAGGGGCCTTGGCTGGGAAGGTGAAATTGCCAGCCACCCCCAAGAGTGGCCTACTACTCGGTAGAGAAACAATGAATTACCTGGCCCAGTTTCATCTGGGTTTTGCATGAATTTCTAATTTCTCTCTTGTATTCAGGGTGAACTGTACTTTCACATTCTGGAAAATTGGATAGAATTTGTGTCAGTATTTAATTTGACTCGGGTAATCTGAAAGTGCTTCATATAGAAATGAAGGTATTGAAATATTGGAGGTGGGACTAAGTTGAAAGTTTCTATCTTCCACGCACAAGATAAACCTAGTTTTCAGATAGTTTTAATACTTATCTTTCTATAAAGTCAGGCTCCATGTTCTTTATTTTTTCTAATCGAAACTGTTTATTCTCCAAATTTAGTAAAGTACTTTGTCATGTGTGAGAAAAATACATGTAATTTCTAGATACATATAACTTCTAGATAATCACATTTTAGTGAGGAGCTTGTGATCTCTGAAACCAGTGACTGGAAAAGAAACATTCACATCAAAAAACCAACTCTTTGCCAAGGGTTGCCAGGATGAATTTGAAGTTGCTTCCTTATTCTTGAATGTGGAAGTCCCCCTGCCCCAGATTTAATTGTGAAAGGCATCTGCATCATGTGGGTAATTTTGAAGTTGCATAGATGGAGCTTAAATAGTCCGCTGTGGATGTTTTATGTTTGTAAACTTTCTCTAATGTTTATCCAGTGACAATGTGAGCTATATAAGCTCCAAAGGAATAGGGATCTCGTGTCTTTATCCCTTTGCTATTCCAGCTCTTGGCACAGTACTTGGAGTGGAGTAGGTACTCATTAAGGATGTGTTGAATGAATGGTGTTCCCTTGTTACAGACTGGAGAAAATACCCTGAAGGAAGGACTGTAATTTGTCTAAGGCATGTCACAAATCATAGTAATTAAAGAATTAGAAATGGCATTCTGTTAATTTTGGTAACTAGCCTTGATGACTGAACTAACTTAATCCAGGTAGAATTATTCCTTATGCTTCTATGACCACCTACACTTTGCTATCTTTTTTATTTTTATTTTTCTGGTACCAGGGATTTAACCCCGGGGTTCTGAACCACTGAGTCCCATCCCCAGCCCCCGCTTTTTTTATATTTTATTTTGAGACAGGGTCTTGCTAAGCTGTTTAGGGCCTTCCCAGGTTGCGGAGGCTGACTTTGAACCTACAATCCTTCTGAGTTGTTGGGATTACAGGCATGCGCCACCGTGCCTGGCTTCTTTGCTACTTTTTTAAGGAGCCAAAACATTACCAACAGTCCAGAAAGGAGGGAGGCTAGAACTAAGAAAAAAAAAAAAAAGGGATCAAAGAGATATAATGAAAGCTGCATATGCTTTAGTTCTCTAAAAAGATGGTCTAATCTAATTTAAAAAGAGTTTACATATTAGTATTGTAATTTACTTGCAGTGATACAGATCTGATATCTACAATGGGCCTGTGGACAGAACAAAGCTTTGTCAAAGGAAAGTGGCTGTCACTCAACCAGGAATCAAGGGCATTTTCAAAAGGAAGAGTTGTGTTTGTAGCCATGGGGAGAATTTTTGCAAATAAACTCTTTCTCCCATAACCAAGGGTTGCCATTTTACTGGTGGGAAAACATTGCCAATTTTATGAAACATTTTAGGCACAAAAGCAAAACCTCTTAGATCCTCTTCTGAAAATAACTTGACATGAGCATTTCCCCCATTCCCTGAGGTCTGGAGCAGAGCTCTGTAATTTACAGGACATGATTAGGAAGGTTCTATGCCATTTTAGACTAATTATGTAAATTGGAAGGAATTTACCCTTTCATTCTTTATAACAAAGTATTTCCCTTCTGTGAGTACTAAATTCTAATGAAGTTTTAGTTTGTTTCCTTTTGTAACTGCTGCCTTACAGTGCTTTGTCAATGAGCATTAAACAAATAACCAGGCATCTTTTTTGAAAGACCAAAATTAAAATCCCAGATAAAGATGGTGAGACAAAACACGTTTTGCCAGTAGTTAGTCACCTCATTTGGCAGGGAGGGATTTGTTTTTGTTGCTGCTCTCTAAAAAGACACGATGATAATATAGTCGACTAGATTCTAACCCCTTTAACTTTTCCTAACGTTTCCAGGCCTTACTACTTGGCAAACACAACTTGGGACAGATTTCTTTATTTTCTCCTCTGGCCTAAAACGAAAAACCCCCACTTTCCAAACTGTTACCACCGAAGAGTTTATTAAATGGCTGAAAAAGACAGCTGGTCCTACCATCTGTTAAAATTTTTCAGGGGCCAAATAAAACAGGTTACACCTTTCGCCATGCCAAGTCTTGTGATACCCCCTTCCTCTCACAGCCTGGGGAGGGCTAATCTGAATTTCACGCTCTGATTTTGCTATTGCTAATGTTGGAGCTTCTTATGCGTGCTTCTCCACATTGCTTACATTACCTCTCTTTTTTGAGTTACAAAGCTATTCTCACATTTCAACCCGACTCATTTGCAACCTATTACCTTACCCTTCTATAATCTCTATAGTTACACCAGTGACTAGAAGGAAATCCACAGATACCTAACTAATTTCTGACTTTTCAAGCCAAAGGGGAGAGCCAAAAGTACGTTTCTGTTGTTTTGCAACCATTTTTTTCTATAAGTGCTAATGGAGGTAATTCAGATTTTGGAACAAAGGCTTAGCTCACCACACGCTGCAGGTGTGAAAGGGTTGAAACAAAAGAGATGCTAACCCTAATGGTATTTCTTGTCATTAACAATTCTTTGATGTTCACACTGGAGCCTCCCTTTTATCTTTTAGTTTTTCAGCCATCTTTGTTAACACGCAGCTCAACTGAATCTTTTCCCCCCCACCTCCCCCTGGCCTTTAAAGACATCTGCAAAATGTTTATGCTAAGTTAGTTTCCACTGCATCTTTTAGTACCAAGGCAAAGTAAAATGAGATAAAGCTTGTGAGGTTATTATTAAAACATCAGTAAGTTTCTATCATTAAGCTGAAGGGGAAGATCAATAAAAAAGGAGCACTTAATGTTACTTTAATAAGGATGAGTTTCCTGTAACAGGACTTGGGATTAACTTTAGGATCGCTGAAGAGCGCTTCACAATAAAGACGTTGCTGTGATCAGAAAAGGGTGACTTGCCTTTACCCAATTAAACAGTTTGCAAATACTTTGAATGCACTTGATCTGTTATTTCCTGTTTCATTGAAAGCCTTCATCATGAACATATTTTAAGAATATTTTACCACTGCCTTTTCTTCTCTTCCCTGTCTCATCCCTGGCAAGCTGCCAAAGATTTTTTTTTAAGCAGGTTTGCTTGTCTGTCCTTCTGTCCACTTAGGATTGGGGGAGGAGGAGGCGGGATGACAGGGCTTCAGAAAAGTTTGTTTAACTTGCTTTGATGACAGCAAAATGTAGGGAACAGTCAACACTACATGATATACTGTCCTAACCTATTCAGCAGCCGGATCTGCAACCATACTGTGGGAGCAAAGTAGAATCATATGTTTCTCACCCAAATGATTCAGCTAATCTTGCTAGTGTATTTTGCATTGTCTTGAACAAAACAGAAATGCTTGTTAATTACTTCTGAATTGATACATCTTTTATCTGTATGTGTGTGTGTGTGGGGGGAGTGAATTGTTTAACTAATTTAACATTTTCACCAGTATAAGTGGGGATCTCTGTGGACAGTTAATTTGTTTCAGTCTGAGAACTTGTTTTATGGCAAGTATTAATTTGGGGCCAGCACAATACTGAGTCACAACTGAGATAGACAGGAAACTCCCCCGGCCTTTATATATAGTTCAGCCCTAAATGACAGATACTAGGGGAAAGATAATAAGCAAAGATAAAATACAAATTAATGTTAACAATGTATCTATTTTATGATTTTCCTCTCATATTATTTAATAATTCTTAGCATTTATATGATGCTTTTCATCTTCAAAGCGCTTTACAAATGTTAACTAATTAACCATGAGGTAATGAGGCCTGGATGATAATGCTGCAGTAAATTTTCTCTAGCTCAGATTATAAAGTAAAAATGGAGATGTATGTATTCATACATTTTAAAAAATAGCATTAGGTAGTCGTAGAGATTTTGTGAATCAGAGACTCAGGCAATTTATCATCTATGTACAACTTCTGTGTATGTCTTTGTGCAAAGAATACCTTGGGCATTTCGGAAGTGGATGAACTGTCAGGATTTTCCCACCTGGCAGGTGGTTGGCAAACTTTCTGTCATTTCATCCTTGATGGTACTATTCCTTGTTATTTTCACCTTGGACTCTCTCTTCTCATCTAATAACACAGACAGATCCAAAAGGAAGGACACTCACAGTTGGGAATTAGGGACAGACACTCATTTTCTTTTTTTCTCAGATTTTCCATGGACAGATTTTAATGAAATACATGCTAAAACACCTGTGTTATTTTGTACTACCTTTTATAACGATGCTGGTTAGTTGAAGTCCATTATTTTAGAATGTGTGTATGTGCTCTGTGGACAGTTAGTCTGACATTATTTAAGGCCTAAGTAATATACTTTTTATTTTTATGTTTTATTTTTTTTTGGTACTAGAGATTGAACTCAGGGGCACGACAGGGTCTCAGTGAGTGGCTTAGGGCCTCACTAAGGCCCTGAGGGCTGGCTTTGAATTTGCAGTCCTCCTGCCTCAGTTTCCTGAGCTGCTGGTATTACAGGTTTGTGCCACAGCACCTGGCAAATGATATAACTTTTAAAAAGAAAAGCATACTTTATTTAATCAAAACTATATCATCTGATATGAAATGAACACTAGTAAAAAGTTAAGTGATTAATGAAAATGTTTTAGTTCATAGTAGACTTCAATTACAAACTAGTAAATATACCCCTTTATGAGAATGAATTGCTAGACTCAGCCTCTGAGGGCAGGTCTTGTTTTCCTGACAACTTAATTTGGAAAAGCTGAGAAAGTTTATCAGACTTCATGAATAAGTGTGTGTGTGTGTGTGTGTGTGTGTGTGTGTGTGTGTGTGTGTGTTGCTGAGAACCAGGCCTTGCTTTTGCTAGGCAAGCACTCTGCCATCGAACTACCCCCCAGCATCACATAAATTGATCTTAATGATTCAGAGGGAATTTTATTTAAACCACTGAAAGTCTTATGTGCTCTGTCTAATTAAAGAATTCTAGTTTAACAGGATTTATCTTATTTACTAAAGGCTTTTTCCTCTTTTCTCTGAGTTATGGTGTTAAGTTATGACACATAAGATTAACTGGTAGAGGTCTGTCTGCTTCCTCTGTCCTCCCAATACTTGGGGGACCTGTGGACATTATTTGGAAAAAGCCAGTCTAGAGTACAAGAGACAATAATGGGTTAAATCTTTTACTTTTCATTCTGATACTTTTGAAGTCCTGAACACTTAGTATGTGCCTCTATGTCTTCACTATAATAATAAACCAACCAAAGGGAAAGCTCAAGACTAGGGCATACTGAATCTGACTCATTTGCAACCTATCTGGTTGTATAAATGTCTTGTGCTATGGCTTTTTAAAACCAGTGCCTGCTGATAGATTGGACATAAAATCTACTGTTGTTGTAGGAGTAGATGCCCCCAAGAAATGAATGACATTGAATGACTAAGAGGAAAAAAATCATTTTGGAAAAGATGATAAATGTGATGGAATGTTCTAAATTACGTGTAGAGTGCCAAGTCTTAGCCATGCCAAGGCACTGTGTTACGTGTTCCACACATAGCAACAACATGTTAAATATTTCCTGGTTAATTGATGATCTGGTTTAAAATCTGGGAAATTTCCAGGACAGATCACCTATCCTTGTTAAAATGAATGACTTAGCTACATGTGTAATTTCAGTGACTCAGGAGGCCAGTCTCAGCAACTTAGCAAGGCCCTATGGAGTTTAGTAAGACCTTGTCTCAGAAAGAAGATAAAAAGGACTGTAGATTTAGTTCATTGGTAAAGTGCCCCTGGGTTCAAGCCCCAGTACCAAATAAATAAAATAAATGACTCAAATATATTCTGAGGTCTCTAAGACTATTTTTTTTTTTTTTTTGGTGTGGCCACTCTGGCCATATCAGCAGAAATGGTGTTGCTATTTTCCTTCATAAGGATAGTAAAAGGGGACTGATTTACTCTGGAGTAGTATTCCATGTTTAGGCTCTGTATGCCCTTTCTGTCCATCTGGAGGGCTGTTTTCTCTTTTTAGTAGGCAAAATTCTCTATTTACATTTTAATATTTTTTTCATGTAGTTTTTTTTTGGGTGGGAATGAGTTAAAACATTAATTAAAGAGAGCTTTCCTGCATGGTCTAATTTCATTTTCTTCCTAATATTTCCCCTCTCAGATATTAACCAATAGCTCATGCTCAATTAGTTCCTGCATAATCTCTACTTAATTTTCTTACTTTACTATACTTATACATGTATATAACTGGTTTAACACAAACATGTATTTTCCACTACAGGAGGGAACTAGGTAAGACTGTGCTTTAGCTGTTTGTTGCCAGAAAACAGAGAGAGGTAAATATCTACTCTAACATTGTTCTCTTATTTATCTCTCCCCTTTTGTATTTTTAGTTTTTTGGTACCAGGAATTGAACTCAGGGGTACTTGACCACTGAGCCACATCCCCAGCCCTATTTTGTATTTTATTTAGAGACAGGGTCTCACTGAATTACTTAGTGTCTTACTTTTGCTGAGGCTGGCTTTGAACTCGCAATCCTCCTGCCTCAGCCTCTGGAGCCACTGGGATTACAGGCATGTGCTATTGTACCTAGTCCTCCCCTTTATTTTTGTGTAATTTAAAAGCTACCTTAGTTACTTCAAAATAATACCATGAAGCCAACAATATTTTTTCTTCAAAGTCGAAGTAAAACTTGTACATAGTTTAAAAATTTATTTAAAAGGATTTCTTTATCAAATGTCTTTTCTTTAATGTAATGCCCCACCAAAGAAGCTCTTTCTCCTTTGCAAAATGTTTTCAGTAATATGTGGGAAAAATAGTGCCCAGAAAACAGTAAAGGGCCCAGGAGAAAAATTGCAGAGTTCACGGTGGGCAGAGAGGAGAAAGAGAAGGTGTTGAGGCATGGCCAGGAGGATCCCACTGGAACTAAACAGGGGGTTTAGATGTCTTTAACTGCTGTTCCCTGCAGATGGCACGAAGCTGGAGGGCAAGGAAGCTGGAGGGGCGTAGGGATCAGAGGTAAGCTAGTAAGCCTGGCCAATGATGGTGGGGTCGCTAATATGGGACAAAAGGCAGGAGGAGGAGAAAAGAGAACACTGAGTGTCAATCTGTTTAGGCAGCTCCCAGAAGTGGCAGAGAGAGACTGAGGAAAAGTCCTACTTCTTGTAAAAGGGAAAACAGCAGCCATATCTGTAAGTCTCCTCAAGATGTTTAGGAGTGTGCAGTGATGCAACCGTGTAATCTCAGTGATTTGGGAGGCTGAGGCAGAAGGATTGCAAGTTCACGGCCAACCTGGGCCATTTAGTGAGACCCTGTCTCAAAATAATAAATAAAAAAATAAAAGGATTTTATTTTTTATTTCTAGTAGTATAAAAATAAATAAATAAAAATAAAGAAGCTTAACTTCAGAACAACTCAGAAGGAAATTCTTATTTCAGGGCTAAATTTTCCAGTTTTGTTAATCTCTACAGATTATAGGTGATTTAGATAGATAGATAGAGAGGAAATGTTTACAACAGAAACTTAAATATTTTGCCTTCTGCTTTGATCTTTTCAGGGACAGTTTCTTAGAGCTAATGCTTAGTCCTGCTCTGCAGCTAACCTGCAGTCTTTACTGTTGCTGCTATTAATTTTTAGCCCTAAGGGACCATTCCTTTGTCCAAAGAAAGGGGAGCTGGAGAGAAGAGTTTAGGAAAAGAGAAATTCAGAGACCCACTCCAAGGTAAATTTTTGACACTCAACATGATAGTTTAAGGTCTTGAGTTTTAATAAACTCCACCCCAATATTTCCCACACTACTTAAATCAATGTTTTAGTCCATTAAAAGTTAAAAATGTATAAATTTATCCATGAAGATTTGCAACAGAAGTTCTCAAACCTGTTGTGCAAGGGAATCACTAAGAGAGGGGTGATCCCTTACCTACCTCCTGAGCTCTAATTGCCAACGATGTATGGTAGGCTGGGAAAAGGTCTCCACCAAGCAGGACTGGTGGCTCTGGTTTACCATGAGGAGGCTCTTGGATAAGCACTGGTTTAGCAGTCACTATCTTGACCTGTCCTGGGCTGAGGCAGGCCTCAAAATCTTCTTTCACCTGTCTTATCTTTTGAAGCAGAGGAGGTGGCTCTTGCCACCAAGACCTCTCTCAGCCCTATGGAATTGAGTGGGACAGACAGACTTCTGTGACCTCAATCTCTTTGGCTCTTTTGTGTATATCCCAAAGCTGAAAATAGCAGGCTCCTTTCCAGCTAAAAATGGAATGGGAAAAAGTGGGCACTACTACTGAGAAAATGGGATTGGTTAAATGCGATGTGACAATATGACCCCCTGGAGCCAAAACCATCAAGAGAAAGTGGGTAATGCCCCTGAGGTCCTTGCAGGAAGTGATTTTTCCCTGTGATCTTTGTGTGAAAACCTTATCAAGTGGACAGCTCAGCATTTATCAGCAGAATTTGAGAACTTGCCTAGTGTGCTTATTTATAGCAAGAATGCAGAAAGAAAAGAAACATAAAATAATATAAGGGTTCCATGTGTAATGGAGATATGAGTTTAACCCAATCTCTGGCATAGACATAGGCATTCTATACATACTTATTGAGTAAATGAATTTTTTTAACAGATCCAAGCTCCATTTCAAGCTATATAATATAAACATATGAGATACACAGATAATGTATATCACACTTCTTAAGAGAGCTCTGACAGTTTTTAAACTCTCAGTTGGATTGATATTTGGTCACATGATTGGAAAGAATCTATAAGCACTGAGTTGCAAGCACAATGATTGGCTGCTCCAAAACCATACAAGTGTCTGTGTTAGTTGTTAAGAATATCTGCTGAGGTCTTTGAGAAGTTGAGGATCTGGTGGCGCTTGAGAAAATGGTATCTTATCATAACTTGTATGTGTTAGTATTGGGGAAAAGATGTGAATTGGCTAAGAAAAGTTATTAAATCACACAGACATGCTATTTGCTTAGAAACTAAAGATGCTAAATAATAAGAAATCAGAGAGACCCAGAGTACTCACTCTGCATTCCCTGTTGTTTTGTTCACTGTCACCAAGAGTCAGACATTTCTCTGCAAACCCATCTAGGTTCTTGCATACTACCTCAAAACCTCCAGTCATTTCATATTTCATAAACCAATACTCTAGAAACTTCAAGTTCATTTCTAATTCTGCCTCCATGAAGGTTCTGATAATCCATTCTGGACTCCCCACAACTTTCTTAATGGAGGCCCTCCTACACTCCCTCAGCAGACCTGCAGAGCCTAGAGTTGTTTCCCAGAAAGCTCTGGAGCCCAACTGCACAGACTCGAATCCTCACTCCAAATTGGCAGGGGGGCTCTTGGATGAGTCACTGAACGTTTCCCACCTCAGTTTCCTGTAAAAATGGTACTAATCATGATGGCATTTATCCAACAGGTTACTGTGGAGATTAACTGGATCAATGAGAAAAAGCCAGGTCTTGGCACACAATAAGTACTTAATTCATGTTAATTGTTACCATTCTCAGATAAAAAATTAGATGAAAGCATCAGCATGTTTTATATTGAACTACATTTTGATCACTCTGGCCCCAGGCAGATTTCAGTCCACTATCAGCATCCATTAAAGACACTGAAATGCAGGCTACTAACTCCTGGAAAGAGCAAGGTGTAGGACACTGACATACCTGGATTTGTATGCTTGCTCCTCTCTGCCAGTAACATGACCACTCTGAGCTGACCATCTGTATTTTTGCCTACTTAGCATAGCTGGTGGGAAAAGTACAGGAGAGATTACCAGTGAAATTGCCCATTTAAAAAAAAATTTGGTAGTTGTAGATGGACAGCATACCTTTATTTTATTTGTTTATTTTTATGTGGTGCTAAGGATTGAACCCAGTGTCTCACACATGCTAGGCAAGCACTCTGCCGCAGAGCCACAACCCCAGCCCCCAAATTGCCCATTTTTGTTAAACATTTCACTTCTAATAATGGCTTTAGATGTCCTCAGATTATATCTATAAGTATCTGGGAAGTTCTTGCAAGGCAGTAGGCTTGGTGTCAATACATATTAGAAGAATTACATGTTAGAAGAATTTGGAAAATAGTTTTGGAAAGAAGAACATCTCCTTTCTCTACCAGTATGATGTCTTCTCTGTGTAGAGACAGGCAGGTGCTAGATAGCCTGAGGTCACCAGGGAATCTGGTAGGTTGGTACAGAGAGCTCAGAATGCAGAATGAACTGACCTCAAGTCTCGTTTTGACTCTGTTACTCACTCATTGCATGGCCCTGGGGCAAGTCACTGGGCCTCTGTCTTGTCCTCTGTAAAGAGTAGATTGGGCCAGCTGTTTCCCAAAGGTTATCACTATTCTAAAATATAATCTTTCTGAGTTTAGGACAGTGCCATTATTTATATCCCTAAGCTGATCTGGCAAGTGACATCCAACCATCCAGTGTTGTCAAAGGAAGGTTAATTGGTAGAAGTATTTTCTTTGCTTTAAACACTGTGGGGTAAGTGGCAATAAGAGTTTTGTTGTTGTTTTTGTTCTACTCCTTTTGTTTTCAATGGTACGTGGCCCAGTAAAACTCCAATATGTGTGAATGAAGAGAATACCCTGTGCCACTCAAAAGACCAACATTCTTGACTGTCATTGTTCAAGGGACTGGTGTGGAGAACAGTGAATACCAGAAGCTCTTATAAGTGGGAAGCACTACCCAGATAAGCAAGTAGAAGATCCTTCCCAGTTACCTTGAATTCATTGCTTATCACTGGTTTATGTAGGTCAAGGTAAATGCACAAAACCCTTCTCTATTTTCAACATGAGTATCCTAAACCCCTGAGCTGGCTGGGCCTGCAGGACAAACAGTCCCATGTTTTGACATATTGACAATCTTGAGCTGATGACCTATTCAGTCATTCAACCAATTGACTTGGTCAATAACTACTCGGTGGCATTATTGAGAAGTGCTCAATGAATCAAATGACTCAAACTACTGGGTGTGATTAGATATGGTATCGTGCGTGAGTCATGATACAAACAAGAAAAAAAATTGGGAGAAAATCTCAACAACCTTTTAACATTTCCACTTTACATAGAATTTAATTTAGGATAAAAAACTAATATAATTCTGTCTATTCTACACAGAAAGGGGGTACCTTATGTAAATAAAAAAAAAGAAGTCCCCAAACATTTACTTTAGGAATAGTCTCTGAACTTTGAAATGTCTATAAAATGGTGTAGGTGATATGACAGTCCTTTTCTATTGGAGGTTATTATGTTAATGGTCACTAGGAAACTGGTAATAAATACCTTACGATATCCCACAAATCAACATTAGCAAACATGGCTCTGAGCAAGCCACCTTTCAATGACTAATGATTAACAAGAATCCAATGCCCAGCTAGTAGACTAATTTTTCACTTTTGAATGCTATCTACTTCATTAAAAATAGAAAAAAAATTAGTTCCTCTCATTCTCAAAGTCTTTTTTATCTTGAGATGGGGCCTTACTAAGTGACAGAGGCTGGCCTGGCACTTGTGATCCTCCTGCCTCAGCTTCCAGAGCTGCTGGGATTACAGGTGTGCGCCATGGCACCCAGTTTGCAGTTTAAATCTTAATCCTGATCCTTTTCTTTAATCTCTGTTCATTTCCATCCTAAAAATGTGGCCAATCCTGCAACCCCCTTGGATTGCCTTTCTACCCCTTTCCTTTCTTTTACCTCCAAATTTCTGGAGCAGTAGTCTTCTGCTGTAGGAAACTGAAGTGACTGAGCCAAACACCCAGTTAATAAAATGTGGAGTCAGATCTTAACCCGTTTCTTTTGCCTGGGACAACCCTAATGTGTCCTTCATCCACCTCCCTTCCCCAGCCCCGGCACCCTGATGTGTAAAGTTCCCAGGATGCATTGGCTTTGTGCCCCCTTCTGTTCTTTCACTCCAGTTCAGCCTTTCCTTACCTTTTGCTTCACTATCACGTGAGTCTTCCAGTCAATCTCCTGGCCTCTTGCTTCTCTCCTTTACACTACTGCCAACAGGCTCTTTCCGAATCCCAGCTCTGTTCATGGTAAGCTTCTGTACAAAATCCTAGAGGTTTCTCATTGCCTACTGCAGAGTCCCAACTCCTTAGCACAGAATTAAAACTCCTCCACAATCTACTTCTCCAGTTTTACCTTTTATTTAAGGTCTGAACTTCAATCAAACCAGAACAGGGCTAGAATTTTCTGCTTCAGTCTGATTGGGCTCATCAGAACACTTTTGGTTGCCTGGTTGCACCAGGGTGCTTGAAATGTGGGGGAAGGGGCACTGTCCTTAAACCACAACAAGGGCCCTGTGTCTAGCATGACACCAACAGTCCTGTCACCCACATGGTAGGCTGTCAGTTTGTCCTATCTCAGTCCATTTCCACTCCACTGACCATTCAAGATTTTGGTTAAATACTAATGTTTTCATGGAACATTCCTTCCTGTGCCCTCCTCTGACCTTACTTTGCATTTCCTATTGTAAAAATCTACCTATGTCTCACTTCTCCCCTTCAATGTTGTCAGCTCAAGAGGAGCCCAACAACAGTATCTTAAACCAGTGGTATCTGGAGATTTGTCATCAGGTGTGGCACAAATAATTGACTCTTTATTATAGTTCAAGTACATTGACTTATTCAGTTTAAAAAGGGGAATTGTATGGTATGTGAATTATATCTCAATAAAACTATTATAAAATAATAATTCAAATGCTTGTATTTGTAAATGATTTATTTAAAAATAATTTTAGGCAGGACCTGCTACAAAGACGAGATATAACACACTCACTCGCATTTGTTTCTACTCTTTCCTAAAACCTTATTTAAATGACAGTAAAAAAAGATTAAAGAGAGTAGGCTCAGTGGCAAGGAAACTACAAGAGGGAATCAATAAGGAAGGAGAGATTTTAACATATTTCTGGAAGATAAAATATGATGGAAGAAGATAATCGCTTCAGGTAATACAAACTGCCCTCCCTTTATGCTAAAATAGGAAATTAGGATAAAAATTAAACTTGCCTGATTGAAGGCACTGGAGAGCTATGAGAGAGTAAAGAAACACGCGAGACCAAGGTCAAAGAGGAGGACTGAATTCAGAGAGGAGAATTTAGCATTTGCAACAACTTTTCATCCAGCCAAAACTAAGAGGTCATTGAGAAGCTGTGAGGCTGAGACATGTGGGGCTGAGGGAACAAATATTGAGAGTTTTACACACCTGTCTCTTAACACACACACACACACACACACACACACACACACACACCCTGACTAGGGATCATGAAGTGCTGCTCTCTGAGAGAAAGTGAACCAAACACAGACTGCCTTAACAGGCACTGCAATTTCCTTCCTTCCTTCCTTCCTTCCTTCCTTCCTTCCTTCCTTCCTTCCTTCCTCCCTTCCTCCCTTCCTCCCTCCCTCCCTTCCTTCCTCCATTCCTGCCTTCCTTCCTTATATTTTTTAGCTGTAGATGGACACAATATTATGTATGCATGTATGTATGTATGTATGTATGTATGTGGTGCTGAGAATTGAACCCAGTACCTCACATATGCTAGGCAAGTGCTCTACCACTGAGCCCCAGCCCCAGCCCTTGCAGGCCAATTTCAACCCATCACCAGCTCTGACACTGGATGAAAATGGTCCCACTTACTTATGCCCCTGGTATATATAACTGTTTTATGGAGAAAAGGACGTTATCCTGGGCCTCCAATTGTTTTTTTTTTACAAATAATTTTGCAGATATAATTGCCACATGCAATAAATAAATAACCAAGGGAATGAAAAGACACGAGAGAGAACCACAGTGTAGTCAAACTACTAAAAACAAAACCTTAAAAGCCAGGGGAAAAGACAAATTATATTCAAAGACATAACAAGTTGACTTACAACTCATCTTCCAACAGAAATAATGAGAACCAGTAGATAATGAAGTAATACCTTTGACTTTTAAGATAAATAACTGCCAATATAGAATTCTGTACCAATCAAAAATATCTTTCAAGAATTAAGGTTGAATAAAGATATTTTCATTAAACAAAAACTTAGAGCAGTATACCCATGCTAAAGGAAACACTAAAGAGCACTGTGTAGGCAAAAGAAAACAGAACCCAGAAAAGGAGGTCAGAGATGTAGGAAGAAAAGAAGCAATGAGGAACAATGAAAATGGTAATTAGAAATTTAAACAACCTCTCTTGGGCTAGGGATTTAGCTTCGCAGTGAAGCACCTATTTAGCCTGTGTGAAACCCTGGGTTTGATCCTCAGGACCACAAAAAATACAAACAACAACAAAATGCTTCTCTTAATAAGAGATTGATAGAAAAAGCAATCAAAAACTAGTAAGCATAGAGATGACAATAAACTTGACTACTGCATATTATAGAAGACTGAAGAATACAATTATTTTTAAACTATGTATGGAATATTTACAAAATTTATTATATGATTTGCTATGTCATCTCAACAAATTTGAAATGCTTAAAATCATACTGAGTTTGTTTTCTGGCTGTAGATATTTAAGGTAGACCTGAACAACAAAAAGATAAGAGATAATCAGCATCACAAATTAAAAAGGGTATATTACTATACAATGTTATAAAATATCATAAGAGATATTTCAAATGGTTCTAACCAAACTTGAAAATGTAGAAGAAATGGAAACATTTCTAGAAAAAATAAGCCTATCAAAACAAATAGAGGAAGAAATAGTAAACATGAAATCTTATTAAGATGAAATCTGAACATTGAATCTTAACTTATTGTTATTTATTAATCACAATTAAAACATTCCCTTTTAAAAAAAAGAAGTCACATATCACTCCCCAAGTAATTAAAAATATCTAAGAAAGAATTAATGTCACTTTTATAAAAACTCTTCCAGCAAAAGACAAATTGGGATATGAGTTGGAATAAGAGATTAAATAAATTTATATGTTAATCTCATCATGAGCATAGATATTTATTTTTTAAACTAACAAATTAACTCCAATGATATATAAAGGGATAATAAAACATGAAAAAGTTGGATTTATTGCAAGAATGCAAGGTTAGTTTAATGTACTCACCACATTAACAAAATAAATGAGAAAATAATAGGATTATTTGAAAATATAGAGAACAATATTTCATAAATTCAATGACTCTTAAGGAGAAAACCCTCTTAAGAATCAGAAACAAAAACAAATATCATAATTATTAATACAATACTGAAAATTTTTCCTTTTAGACTGGGAAAAAGACAAAAGTGTGTACTATTAGACTTTCTAATCAACAGTGTACTAGAAATCAGACCCAGGTAAGTGTGGAAGATTGATTACAATGATGGTCCTAATGCTGTGTCTTTCCCTGTATTCCTGCACTTTGCATTTCCTCCCCTCAACAGATGACTTCTATTTGTCCACCTCTTGAATCTGGGCTGGCTTTGTGATTTGCTTTGGTTAAAGAATGTACTAGAGGGCTGGGGTTGTGGCTCAGTGGTAGAGCACTTGACTAGAAGGTGTCAGGCATTCTCAACACCACATAAAAATAAATCAGTCAAATATAGAAGGCCCATCAACATCTAAAAAAAATTAAAAAATTAAATAAAGAATGTACTAGAATTGACAATGTATCAGCTCTGATCCTCAAGAGACAACTCTTCTCTCCCTCTCCACCCCACCCCTTTTCTTGAGGAGATTCTGCTAAGGGAATGAAAACACACAAGAGAGAACGACAGTGTAGTCAAACTACTAAAAACAAAACCTTGAAAGCTAGGGAAAAAGACAAATTATATTCATGGGGGAAAAGAGCAAGTTGGAGGATAAGACCAAGTAGAATAGAATCAAGTTAGCTAAGTTATCTCTGCTGTGGCCCCAGGCATGAGAGGAATCAGCTAGAGTCAGCAAAGCAGCAGAGCTGACCTAATTGCAGACACAAAAGTGAGCCTTGGCTATATTAGCTAAAATTAGCAGAAATATTCATCCAACCCAGCAATAATAGCTAACTGATACAGGCAGTAAGTCAAGAAGAAACAGGTATAGTCTGGGGATGTAGCTCAGTTGGTAGAGTGCTTGCCTTGTATACACAAGGCCCTGAGTTAGATCCCCAGTAGAAGAAGAAGAAGGAGAAGGAGAAGGAGAAGGAGAAGGAGAAGGAGAAGAAACAGGTATAAAGATTGGAAAGGAAGAAAAAATCCATAGTTATTGAATACGGCATAATTGTATATATATAAATCTAACATTATCTATGGATATATTATTTGAATTAATTAATTAATTAATTTAGCAAAATTGCTGGATCTCAAATGGAAAATATCAATTGCATTTCCATATTAACAGCAAAAAAGAGAAAATAAAAGTCTTTAAAAAGCATTTTAAATAACATCAAGTTACATGTGGTACATGGAATGAAACTAACAGAATCTCTTCAATTTATAAATCATTTTTGGGAGAAGAGAAGGAGTAAACAAATGGAAGGATATACCACATTCATGGACTTTCCAGGCATTACTGGAAAGATAATACCAAAGAAATTCCAACAGCTTTTTTTTTCATTATTTGATTCTATAATATTTAAAATCTCTTTCTTAGAGAAGAAAACAAAAACAAAAATGATGGGGCACTTGCTGTGCCATATTCTGAGGCTTATATTACAAGGGCATAGCAATTAAGTCAAGGATAAAAAAAGAAATCAGTGGAATAAAATGGAGAATTGAGAACAGAATAAAATAGAGAATTGAGAATGAACACTTGATTTATATAATGATGGAATTTTAGAACAGTAGAATAGAATCACATTAATCTCATTAAATGGGGCTGAATAGTTGAATATAAAAAAATATGAAAATTGACCCTTACTGCACACCATTCACAAAACCAGTCTGGGTAAGTTGAAGATCCCAAAGATATTTTCCTTTAGGATCTTCTGGAAATGGAAAATATCTTTGTGATGTTGGGGTAGAGTAAGATTTCTTAACTAGCCATAAAAAAAAGCACTAATCAAAAAGGAGATGATTGATAAATTACATTATTTTAAAATCACACACACTTTTTTTTTAAATCAAGACACTTTTATAGAAACTGAAAGGGCAGTCTATCTAATAGAGACAATATTTTCAATATGCATAACTGAGAATATAAAATACTTGCTTCTAATTAAAAGAAAAAAATTGTCAATCCAATTAAAAATAGACATGTGACAAAAGAAGTAATCTGAACTGGCCATGAAATGCCCTCAATATCACCCTTAATGAGGGATATGTAATGTAGAATCAGTGAGATTTGACTAAATACTCATCGGAGTGCTTTGATAAAAAGGACTTGTCATAGCAAGAATTGGGGAGAATGTGGATCAGTGATTGGACTCTTACAGAACTGGTGGGATTATACATTGGTGGGGTTACTTTGGAACACAGTTTGACATTATCTACTGAAGTAGGGAAACATATACCTTATATTCTGCAATTCTAATTCCACGTATATAGCCAACAGAAAACCATGCCAATACTAAGAGACAAACATAATGCTTATGGAAGTAATTTCCAAAATAGCCCCAAATTGGAACCAATTCCTTATTAAAAGCAGAATAGCTAATTAAAAAGAGAACAAAATAAAAATAAAGAAAAAGAAAAATTATGCTGTACTGCAGAGATCTGCATTAAAAACCAAAGAAAAAGAGGTAAAATTATTTAAAAAAGCAGAATAGCTAAATCAATTTTCATATTCATAGCCTAGAACACTACATAGTCAAGAAAATGAGTGAGTCCATACGTTTACATTTCACAACATAGATGAACTTCACCAATAGTACGTGGAATGAAAGAAAGAAGAACTAACAAAATCTCTCACTGCATGATTTCATTTGTCTAAAGTCCAGAAAACCTAACATAAGAGGCAAAACCTAAATAGTGTTTAGAGCAGCATGTACATATGAAAATCAAGGAAGTGTTTACACTTAAAGCCAGGAGAATGGTTGCCTTGAGGGAGGTGTGGGAATAATGTTTGGGAAAAATCAGCAGGGAGACTTCTAGCGTGCTCAGAGTGGTCTATTCTAGACTGGAGGGGCTGTTACACAGATGCTCACTCTGTAATAATTCATGGAGCCAAATCTTAGGATTTGTGCCCCCCACCCTTTTTTTGGTATATTTATTATATTTTAAAAGAAACTTGGATGGAAGTGTATCTACAGATGAGCCAAACGGACAAAAGAGTGGCTCAGAACTGAGCAGCAAAGGGTCTGTAGTGAAGCTTTTAAAAAATGTTCTATGTCCAGAATTATTTGTGTGACCTGACGTGGTCTTGCAACCTGCTGACTTTCTTCATGTTTGGTATCCTCACAGAGATACCATTGAAAGTTGACAGTTCAGAAAAGTAAATTTTAATTATATAGTTAAAGTTTACAAGGTCAAAGTCAAAAACAATTTAAAATTATTAATACTGGGGGAAATAAGGTGGGGAGCTGAAATAAAAATCTATATTATTCATAGAGGGAGAATTAATGTTATTTAAATGATGAAACAAGCAAGTAGAAGCAAATTACAGTTGCATGTCATTTAACAATGGGATATATTCTTAGAAATGTGTCATAAGTTGATTTTGTTGTGTGAATGTCATTGAGTGTGTTTATACAAACCTAGATGGTCTAGCCTACTGCACACCCAGGCGCTATGGTATAGCCTATTGTTCCACAGGGGTGTGCACAGTTCATTGTTGACCAAAATGTCATTACATGGCACATAACTGCATTTAGAGATATGGTGGAAACCATTAGAAAAATTAGAATTAGAAATGATTTTTAAAATGGTGGCTTCTGGTGAGGAATGTGGAGAAGACTGCTTTCCACTATTTCCTTTGCTTTTTGTGTGTATTACTTTGATAAATCTAGTAAGACAGTTATGAGCTTCCAGGATGTATTATTCTCATCTACTTGAATAAGGAATTGCTTTTTGAGTTTGTGGCATTATGAATAACCCAAGAATAATGTCTACAGTCTTGTCTTATCTGTGCTGCAGCCGATAGTGACCACTGTTTCCAAATTACTCACAGGAATTATAGCTGTATCACTGCTTAATTATTACAGAGCTTCTCAATTATGATTTTACAATTACTTTCTTTTCTTATAATTACTTTCTTCTTAACTTTATTTATAGAGACATTTTATTTATTTAATTTTTTTTAAAACCTTACTTTTTTTTAAGAGAGAGAGAGAATTTTAATATTTTATTTTTTAGTTATCAGCGGACACAACATCTTCGTATGTGGTGCTGAGGATTGAACCTGGGCTGCACGCATGCCAGGCAAGCGCGCTACCGCTTGAGCCACATCCCCAGCCCTATAGAGACATTTTAATTAGAAACAAGCAGGTTTACAGTTACATTGTACACGGACAAGTGGAAAGTTATGAACATCTGAAAAACAACTAATTTTATCAAATTGAAAGTAGACTAATCAGTCACCAGGTATGGTGGTACACACTTAATCCCAGTGGCTTGGGAGGCTGAGGCAGGAGGATTGCAAGTTCAAAGTCAGCCTCACCAATTTAGTGAGGCCCTAAGCAACTTGGTGAGACCCTATCTCTAAATAAAATACAAAAAAATGAAGGGGCAGGGGAGGAGCCTGGGGCTGTGGCTCAGTGGTTAAGAGCCCTGAGTTCAATCCCCAGTGCCCCCCACAAATAGACTAATCAATGCTAAAAGTGAAATTTCTAAAAGCATTCATTTATTACCCTGCCTGAGGCATTATTTCTTAAACAATGAAATAAAGGTAGTTTTGTTTCTTATAAACATTGCCTTTTGAGTGAAGAGCTGAAAAAAAATCCAAGATTCATCTTTTAAATGTAAAATTTAGCTATTGAAAAATTGACTATAGGGCTGGGGATGTGGCTCAAGTGGTAGCGCGCTCACCTGGCATGCGTGCGGCCTGGGTTTGATCCTCAGCACCACATACAAAACAAAGATGTTGTATCCGCCGATAACTAAAAAATAAATATTAAAATTTTTTTTCTCTCTTTCTCTCCTCTCTCACTCTCTCTTTAAAAAAAAAAAAGAAAAATTGACTATAACTTCTTTTCCTTTTAAAACTATAATTTCTGAGATCTTTAAAAGGCATTTCACTATTTCTCTTCATAAAATGTTTATTAATACCCTCTCTTTAAAAACTCTGATAATAATTTTTCTATATATTTCAGGGTTTCTTTTTTTCCCCTCAAAATCTAGATACCCCAATGCATACTATCTGCTAAGTATTTTAGAGCTAAGAACCTCTATTCTGAGAAAGGATCCTATAGGTTTTTTTTGTTTTTGTTTTTGTTTTTTTTTAAAATCACACAGCAATCTTATATATTATTTCACATAGAGGAGGTCAAAAAAGCATGTCATACTGAATCATATTAAGTATTAGAATATATCATATGATATCATTATAATAGGACTAGCTCAACCTTGAGTGAAAAGAACAGCTTATGATGTAAGACTGATCAATCACATATACCATATAATTGAAAGTAACTGTTCTGTCAGATATGTTTGTGTGACCAAATGAAGTCTCTCCATCTATTCTGTATGCACTGGTGTCTATTCTTCCAGACACTGTGCTGGGTTCCTATGCCCACAAAGATGGACAAGATCCCTCCCCCCGCAGCCACTCCAGCCAAGTGGAGACAGCTGACCAGTGAGTGGAGTTACAAAATGATGTGCCCCAGACTTGGACAGGTCTAAGTTTTCTTTCCTTTTCACTATTTGAGTGATGGAGGTGTCTTGGCATTGAAGCCTTCATTGAGAGTGAAGGCTTTTCAGCATAACAATTAGCAAGAGAGGTGTTCATTTACCTTGTAGAAAGAATCTGATTTAGGCCTTTGTGCTGAAACACAGAAAATTATTCTGTGCTAGGAGACCTCAGGGAACTCCTCCAGGATGTGGGGCCCTCAGAAGTGGAGCCCTGACCCCAGGGGAGGCAGGAGGAGTGGAAAAGCCCTGTGGGGGAGGCGGGTAGAGACAGGAGCAGGAAGGGGACTCCTAGACCTCTACAGGGGCGGATTCTACATGGATTGAAAGGTGACTTGGTGGGAAATCAAAGACAGCTTATCTGCATGATCGGCCTACTTTAAGACTTTGCTACCTTCTTAGATGCTGGGGACATGAACTGTCATTACTGTGGTGCAAGAGTTCACAGCATCCCACAGGGACCCATGGGATGAGAAAAGGAGGGACTGCCCAGCTCAGGCTGCACAACAGATGTGAGAGAACAATAAAGACAGAAGAAGATATTTAGGAATGTGAATGGTTCAGCGAGGCTCAGCACAGACCGTGCATCCAAAGAAGCCTTCATGTTCAGTAACAATAAATTATCGACTCTTTTTACCTTGGGCAGATTTGGGGCCAGGAAGTGCAACTCAGTGTTGAGCAAAAGAATTTCCCTTTGAGGATGAAGAAAAAAAGAAAAGGTGGGCTGCGATATTCTCAGGGATACCAGCCACTGGGGACAGAGACTTGTAGTATTCGTCTTCCCCATCCAGCACTTTGAGATGGCTGCAACAAAGAAATGAAGAGGATTTTTCATCAGAAAAAGCAAACAAATGGCATAGTCTTCCCGGAGGCAGCAAAGTTATGTGAGAAGTTGGAATGGGATTGGGTTCCAATCCTGGAGGGGAGGGCACTTAGGTATCACAAGGTCTCACAGCACAGAGGTTGGGGGTTCCGTCTCTGGGTCACATACTGACAAGGGGTCCATTTTAGTAGAATCTAGAAGTTGTGATCACCTTGAAACTTGATTTGTGTAATTAAATTGCCTGTCTCCATCTGGTTTCCTCTAGATAAAAAATTCTCCTCCTGATCTCCCCCAGTTCTCAATACAGTACCGATTATCTACTTCCCTGCTATTCTCAGTAGAGATGCTAACAACAGATGAGCTACAAGCTAACTTCTTACTGTCCTCTCTTTCTCCATTGGGGGAAATTTTCTTCTGAGCATGTTTTAAGGCCCAGGGTAGGATAATGCGAGCAGGAAGCAGCCCATTTGCACTTAGAAGAATCCTCTTATTTGTGGAAAGAGAATTTAATACAACCCGCTACCTGTCTTCAATTATGAAGAAAGTACAATTCCCTAGAATAATTAGGAGAAATAACATTTGCCCTTAGGTGACAATCTCAGCCTTTCCGGACAAAATAGATGCAAGTTTTGTATACTTGCTACTGTGAAAAGTCGTTTCCAATGTCAATAACAGTGGCAATATCCGGATTGAATATTTTTAGAAGCCTCTCTGGAAAGTTTTGCCTTTTCTGTAATATCACAAAGGACCCCTTCTGTTTACAGTTGCTTAGAACTAAGAAGACAGATATTTACCCAAGTTTTCTTGGCTTCCTCTTGCTCCCTTGATATTCTAGAGTTCCCTGTGGAGAGGGCCAAGAACACACAGTCAAAGCAAAGCAGCAAGTCGTTAATTTTTAATTCAAAGTGATTTTGTGTTGAATGCAAGCAGATGCTGATAATATCAGAAGTCACAGCATAATTTTTTTGATCAAAGGGCTCAAGTGAGCCTGATGAAGCATGCATCTTGCTCGTCTTTGATAAACCACATCAATTATTCACCGTGAAGGCAGACATCCTGACATGAAAGCAACAGATAAAGAGCCTAAGCACATGTTCACGAGGAGAGCATAAGAGAGTGGGGGTGGGGCTTGAGGGGCTGGAACAGGTATTAATAACAGAATTATTAACTGGAAACAAAGCCAGCGAAGCAGCTTTATGGCCACTTTGAACTCACATTTAACTGGTTATAGTACATGGTGTCCTCAGGGCTACTCAACATTTTGGGCTGCTGACAGCGTCGGCGAGGTGTTCGCTGCTTCTGTGCAAGACCATCTTCTGAACCTGCAACCAGACAGCAACACTTGACTGTAAGCCGTCCCAGGTGTAGGGGGAATTAAGTGAAAAATGGCTTTTCACACAAATGCACTCAGGAGGAGCTGTGACCTGTTTTAATGGGCGCGGGGAGCTTTGCAGCAACTAGGAGAAATGTCATCTGAAAAGCACACGCTCAGGAATCGCTAAGTGTAAACACCGGCTGCAGTCTGTAACTATGCCTTCATATTTCTGATCTGAATCTGCAGTCTGGCGTGACAGAAAACAAATTGGTGTGTCTTTACTGGTGAGGGAGAGGTTGGTGGTCAGCCTCTGCCAAGGAGAGCACCTTCGGTGCAATAACTCCATTAGGATGACCAAGGCAATCTGGGATGGTTTGCACCACATCCTACAGTGAGAGTTCAAAGACATCTGGAGCACACATACTCTTGGGAAGATGAGAAGCAAATCTTTTGGTGGGATACACTTTGGGGGAAAATAGCTTGAGCTAGTATTTACCAAAGTGCTTTGAACACTACCACTGATCCATGCAGTTTCTGTAGAATGTGTCTAGGAGGGGCAGGAGGGTGATCCCATGTCATGGAGCAGCCTCTCCCTGTTAGTCTTGATTTAAGAACCCTGGACCAAGAGTGCACTGGAGATTAGGAAACCACGTGTCAGATGAATTTCTGATTCATTCCCCTCCCAAGGGAATGATTTTTGTGGACTCTGCTGCCCTTTTGGTCGTATATCTGAATCCAGATCCAGCAGTTCTAACTGCTCGCCAACACTCACACTCACAGATACCGTCACAGAACACTGTCTTCGGGCATCCCAGTGCTGTGAGGAAGAGAGTGTTTCCTGAACAGGGTGTTTATGATGAACTAATTGTTCATCAAAAAGAGTCAGTGATCTGAATTTTGAATCTTCTTTTAAGCTTCAATAGAGATTTTCATTACTGAAGGAAATTCTGGGGGATTCTTTTCCCTGTACATTTTACATACTCTGTTTTGGAATTTAAATTTATTTTTAATAGTTACAAAAAAAACATTAAAATTTACATATTAATGGGGTACCATGGGCTGTTTCCGTACTTGCATATACACCATGTAACGTTTCCATCTGGTTAAACATATCTATCTCTTCATTTATCATTTCTTTTTCTTTATGGTGTAAAGAGTCAACTTTGTTTCTTCTAGCTTTATGAAATGTACAGTAGATTACTGTTACCTATAGTCTTCCAACTGTGGGATGGCAAATCAGAACTTCTTACCCCTAACTATAACTCAGTACCCATTGATCAACCTTTTACCATCTTTGACCCCTGCTACTCTTCCCAGCCTCTGGTAACCAGGATTCTACTCTCAGCTTCCATGAAATCAACTTTTTATATTCTGCATATGAGTGAGATCATGCTGTACCTGTCTTTCTCATCCTGACTTATTTCACTTAGCACAATTATCTCCAGTTGCATCTGTGTTGTTGCAAATGACAGAATTTCATTTTTTGTTATGGATTAATAGTATTCCATGGTGACTATGTACCACTCCTTCCTCTTCCTTTCATCCCTTCTTTTCTTGGAGATTGAACAAAGGGCCTTTCACATACTAGGTAACTGCTCTACCACTGAGCTACATCTGCAACCCTTTTTAATTTTGAGACAGGGTCTAAGTTGTTCTCTGATCTTGAGTTTGCAATCCTCCTGCCTCGGCCTCCTGAGTTGCTGGGATTATAATAATGAGCCCTGGCACCGGGCCTCCACATCTTCTTTATCTAATCTTCAGTTGGTAAGATGCTCAGGTTGTTTCCATTTCTTGGCTTAATGAATAGTGATACCATGAACATGGGAGGGTAGATGTCTCTTCAACATATTCATTTCATTTCTTTTGGGTAAATAATAGGATTACTGAATCACATGGTAGTTCTATTTTTAATTTTTTGAGGAACCTCCATACTGTTTTCCAAAATGACCACATTAATTTATATTCCTACAAATAATGTACAAGTGTTTCTTTCTTTCCACATCCTCAACAGCACTTGTTATCTTTTGTCTTTTTAGGAACAGCCATTCTTGGCAGGGCAGAAACACATGCTTGTAATCCCAACGTTTGGGGAGGCTGAAGCAGGAGGATCACAAGTTCAAGATCAGCTTCAGCAACTTAGAGAGACCCTGCTTAAAAATAAAATAAAATAAAATAAAAAGGGCTGTGGATGTGTACTCAGTGTTAGAGCACCCCTGGGCTCAATCTCAGTATTGCCAAAAAAACCAAAACCAAAACCAAAACATAACAAAAATCTCAAAGAATAACCATTCTTACTTGAATGAAGTAATATCTCATTGTGGTTTAATTTGCATTTCTCTTATTATTGGTAACGTTGATTTAGTTTTTTATATACCTGGTGACCTTTTCTATATCTTCTTTTGAGAAATGTCTATTTAAGTCTATTGCCCATTTTAAAATTGGGTTGTGAGTTTTTTGGTTTTTATTTTTATTATTTTTTTTTTTGCTATTGAGTGTTTTAAGTTCCTTACATATTTCAGACACTAACCCCTTGTCAGATGTATAGTTTGCAAGTATTTTCTCCCATTCTGTAGGTGGTATCTTTGCTTGGCTGATTGTTTCCTTTGCTGAACTGTAGCTTTTTAGTTTGCTTAATCTCATTTGTCTATTTTTGCTTTTTTTTTCTTCCTAGGGTTTTATTCAAAAAATCATTGCACATTCCACTGTCCTGTAGCATTGTTTTCATATTTGGGGGAAGTTTTAAAATAGAGAGCTATTAGGCAAGGACCATAGAAAATAGCAAATTATCTGTTTTCTAAGTGTTTGAAGTTTTTTTTGGGGGGAGGGGTTATGGGGATTAAACTCAGAGGCACTCAATCACTGAGCCTGAGCCACATCCCCAGCCTTATTTTGTATTTTATTTAGAGACAGGGTCTCATTGAGTTGCTTAGCACCTTGCTGTTGCTGAGGTAGGCTTTGAACTTGTGATCCTCCTGCCTCAGGCTCCCAAACCACTGGGATTACAGACATGCACCACCATGCCTGGTTAGTATAAAGTTTTGTATCTTGATTTTTCTTGAATTGTATACATGTGTGTGTATAATGACTATACAATTATATATAATATACATAATTGTATATATATTTGGACAATATTAATCCTCTATTTTCTTGAATTTGAACATATCTGTGTTTGGAAAAGACTACAGATTTTAAAAGTTGTTCATTTGACTACTCATTTTTTTTTCAACAGAAAGACTAAGGTCCATAAATGTTGAATGACTCATTTTAGATCAAGTGGCAAGGTGAAGACCCAACCCTAGATCTCTTACACATCGTGTGTGTGTGTGTGTTTGTGTGTGTTACCTCAGCATATTGTCTTACAAGAAACTTTTAAAGCCAAAAGTCTAAACAGAAGCTTCATGAAAACACATTAATTAACATAGCAAACCCCCTTGCTTTCCCAGAGTTTCCACAGCTTTCACAAACATTCCTGTCTTCAGGAACACGGTACAGAGCCTGGTCTGTTGAAGTCTTTGTCAGAACTAACATGGGTTCCTTTTAATGGTTCCAACACACCTACTTCCTGTTAGCTTTGCAACATTCATATTCTGAAGGGTGGTAGTGTAGGGGTAGGTGTGAGAACCCTTGTGTCGTCTCCTTTCTGATTTATAGATTAATGAAAAGAAGTCTCCAGAGGTCAGGTTGCCGGTGTGAACAGGCACTAGAGGTCTGACATCTGCTCTTTCTTAGACCTTCCAATATTGCTGGAATTCTATACATGGCAATTCAAAAGACTGATCTAAAATAGTTTCTGGGTTCAGCTGGAGTTCAGCCCAGTTCAGCTGGACTTTATATAATGTTTACACTTGATCAGAGGCTTTTATTTATATTCTTTCAAGTGGCAAAGTTTAATATAAGATGTGGTTCTCGACTTTTGCTCTGGATGACTTTACTCTTCCCATAGGCTGGTATTCTCTTGATTGTTGGAAGGAATTAAGTTATTGGCTAGAATTTTATCAATTCTAAGACATCTCACATACATTAAAAAGAACTGTTGTGATCATATGGCATCTACACTATACTAGAATCTGGCAAAACTGATTGCCTAGTTTAGCACTGGATTTTAATTTTTTTTAAGTTCAATATCTCCATGGCACGACATTCTGCAAGGAGTGCTGCAACTTCTAGGTGTTTTGCCATTGGGAAAAAAAACTAAGTGTCACTGATACATGACCAATTTTAAGCAACCAAATAAATAATTGGAAAAGAGTTATTATGTAATAAATACTGTTGAGCTGGGCTTGGTGGTGCACACCTATAATCCCAGCGACCTGGGAGGTTGAGGCAGGAGGATTGCAAGCTTAAGGCCAGCCTCAGCAACTCAATGAAGTCCTACATAACTTAGTGAGACCCTGTCTCAAATTAAAATATAAAAAGTGCTGGGGATGTGGCTCAGTAGTAAAGTGCCTCTGGGTTCAATTCCCTGTACCAAAAATAAATAGATAAATAAATAAATAAATAAATAAATAAAAACAGTAAATACTGTTGGAACAATTTGATATTGGTATGAAAAATACATAAATTAAATTCAGATATGATAATACTTAATCCTATATGCAAGGTACTTTGCTGAATGTTGTGGGGGAAGACAAAGGGAAATAAGTCAAAGTACCTGCTTTCACTCTGTAGAGGACCATGAGTCTTGAGAAGGTAGCAGCTAGTGCTGCTGAACCCAAATTAGTTGTTTAAAAAATTCTAAATCTTTATTTTTCTTAATGAACCTCTTGATTTTTACATGCTGCAAAAAAATTCAGATGAGCTCTACAGTTAAACATTTTAGACATTACCATACAAACTCTAGAAAGAAAGAAAGACTGTTTATTTCCACTGTGGAAGGAGATATTAGTGACAAGGATGGGTTCAATTATATAAAGTCAAATATTCCAGATGATGAACACTTGTACAACTAAAATAAAAGGAAATACAACAGAAAGATAAAAACAATTAAAATAAATACCCAGAAAAGTCTAAATCCATAATATAGGTGATCTGAAAAAAGAGAGAGTCAGAGAAACATTTATAATCATCTCTGTATCTGCAGATTTCATATCCATAAATCACAAATATGTGTGTGTGTGTGTGTGTGTGGCCCTGGGTTCAATTCCCAGAACCAAATATAATATGTTCCACACATAATATATATATAAATATGAAATATATAATACATACCATATATATAATATGACATATATTTGGTACTGGAGATTGAATCCAGGATCTTGTGTATGCTAAGCACACACTTGACCATAAGCTCTACCACTGAGCTATACCTCAAACCTCAAAAACATTTGAAAAAAAAGATTATGTCTCTACTAAACATTTACAGACTTTTTTCTTGGCAGTAATCTCTAAATAGCATAACAACTATTTACGAAGCAGTTAATGTTGGATTAGGTATTATAAGTAATCTAGAGATGCTTTAAGGTGTATGGGAAGACTTGTATAGGTTATATGCAAATACTATGGCATTTTATATAAATGACTTGAGCATCCTCAGAACTTAATTTTTGTTGGGTCTTAGTGAAGTCCCCCACAGATGCCAAGGGATGACTGTATGTTGAGTTATAGTTAGGAAATGAGATACTGAATGATGTTCAGTGACCCCAACAAAGAATTGAATGAAAACAATTACAACTACTTCTCTATTAATGACTCCAAAGTTCAAAAGACAATGGGGGAGGGGTCTCAGTAAATAGTGAGTCATGAATTCACAGATTTCATCCCTCCTCAAGTGACACTTCACAACAAATATCAAGAGCTAAGCAACTTGTCCATCTCTCATAAGTGTCTTTCAGCCAAAACAAACTCTCCAGTTTGTAATACATAGGTTACTGCATCCCTACTGAGCTTTTTAAAGTTTATTATGTCATGAATCTCAGTTTGTACTTAACGTAGGTCTATTTCTTTTTTCAAGAATCCCTGTGCCTTTTGAGTTCATATTTGAGATCTTCAACATATCCTTCTTTTCTGAGTTATAGATTTTTACAATAAACCAAAGCTAAACTTCAAGAAAAGCAAAAAAAATCTGAACAGCATTTCAGAGCACTGGGAAACTCAATACTCCCTACTCCTGAACCCCAAATCCTCACACTGTGTGACTGCACTCTTGTCTAAGCCTTGGTGAGAGATAAATAACTGAATTCAGTCAATTTGTTTTATAACTTCAAACAATGGGTTTGGAACTTCCATATTTCTTTTCTCTGTATTGGACATGCAGGTAGATCCAAGCTAGAGTTGCCACTTACAGCACAGGACACCCAGTTAAATTTGGTAGCAAACGATGCTTTTTTTTTATAGTCTTAATATGTCCCATGCCATATTTGAGATATACTTATGTTAAAAAAAAAAAGGATTGGTTGTTTTTCTAAGGTTCAGACCTAGAAATTTGGCACCTTGAAAGGCACAATTTTAAACCACAAATCAGGCTTTTTGTTCTCTCCTATGATCCTAAGAAAATGACTTCCACTGCTCCATTTTGACTGCTGAGTTACAGCTATTTTGGCTACAGGTACTCTCCCCTACACTGTCCTCTAAAACTGAATGTTTTACTTGGCACAGATATACCAGTTTTGGTAAGTTTCCTAGCAAGATTGCAGGTACAAGAGATCATAAGGGCGAGCAGGATGGGACATGCAGCCCAACATTCTCTGGCTTGGTGGGATGGTATGGGTCTCTGAGAAATGAGTAGGTAGTGAGTAGGAGTCCTGGGATGCAGGAGAGAACCCGTGGGAGGGCCACCATCCCTGGCACCCCCTGTGGGTCCTCAATCGGCATAGATATCTTCTGGATAGTATAACTGCTGATCTGATTGCCACTTTGTGGATGAGGCATTCCCAGGGTCACCTGCCAAGCAAAACATCTCCTTGAAGCAAACAGAGTGTTCAGTGTTCTAGATTTACATAAGGCAAATCCCATAAGGGGTTACCAGATATACTCCTGGGGCATTAAATGGGATTAGTGTTACACAATTGATTTACAGAGCTCTGCCGATTCTGCATAAAGGGAGGTGCATAATTTCTCTGACCATGGTTCTCAGGGCATTTGAAGGTGACAATAACCCAGCTGTCAGCTGGGCTCCCCCCTGCCCCCCAAAAAAGTGGCCCATGCTACATGGTTCTCCAGAGGATTCCACCAGTAGCTTCCAGATGATCTGTCTTTTCTGGCTCTGTACCTCTTTCCTGGATCATTTTGTCTTGAGGTAGCAAATCATGTTTTGTAAAGAATCTTTTTCTTTACTTCATCTCATTTTGGGAAGGACAAATAACCTGAGATAACAGAGGCATAAGGAGATTGAGAGATTACACAGAAGTTAGAGGCAAAGCTCAACTAGGAATTCAGGTTTCTCAATATCTGAATGGAGGATTTCTTTTATACTATACCAGTTATTCAACTTTTAACATACCAATGCCCAGATCAAAGCTTGGACAACAACATTTTTATATTAAAAAATCTCTTTAGGTGCTTCACATGGGCAACCAGAGTTGAGAATCACAGTACTTAACCATATTAAATCTTTCCTTCCCAATAAGTACCACATTGGCAGAAAGTCAGTGCTAATCTATACTACTTTACAAATGCAGTCTAAGGAAGGATCTTTCCAATGTGTTGCAACACGACTTGTTTCTGATAGGCCTTGAGGCATGGGCTATTCCAGAGCCTTCACATGGAGGATGAGGGGGAATTATCAGATTTCTAAATTTAAGTCATGACATAGGGAGAATAAGCCTCTGGGGTTTGGCCCCTTGCTTTGATTGTGGAGGGACAAGAGGACTAGGAAGCTTAGGTCCCTCCATTTCTCCCATCAAAGACAGGGCTAGAGCTCACGATTCCTGATTCAGAACCCTGATCTATGCCTCTGTTATAATGCATATTGTTTTACTGAGACTTTCTTAGAAGTTTTCACCTCACCAAGTCTAACTTCACAGGGGACTAAGGAGTTTGTTCAATGGGCTTCTGGAAAACACACACACACACATACATACACACACAATCAGAAAGACAGATTTTCTCTTGGGGTGCATGTAATTCAGATCTTGCTTTCTAAGATGAAAGGAAAGCTACAAATTTTCCCAGTTGCCATGTTATGTCATGAACAATCTTCTTCAAAATTGCAGCATTGCTACAAAGAAAACAATCCTGAGTTAAATTAGTGCCTGTGGAAGATGTTGGAGTTATAAACTGTCAATGTGGAATTTTCTACTTATTAGTTAGGGAGGTGGCAAGAACTTTCTCAGAAAACCGTTCCATAGCTCAGGGCTTGGTACCCATTCAACAAAGAATGATTGAATGAATGAATGAATGAATGGTGACTATTCCCCATTTTTGTTTAGATCTCTTCCATTTATTGCAGCCTACCCTTTGATTCCCAGACTCTTAATCAGGATGTTGTTGTCAAGGCTTCTAATAGGAAAAGGGCCTTTCCTATCCTGGGACACCTTAAGAACTTGCAGTATACCAAAGAGGGAAATGAAATCAGCCTTTTAAAAGCAAAGATCTTTAGTATTTTTTTAAAGGGGTCTGTTTGGTATTTTTCTGGACTATGTATTCAATTTTGAACCAAAAAAATCAGCCATCCATTTAATTTGGGTTACAACTTTTGCCCCCACTTAATGATAAAGTCATGAATATTTTTCCATGCTATTAGCCTACTTTAAAATAGTATCTTTTAGAGTTTTATTTTTTACCATAATAAATTAACATGATGTTCAAATAAATGAAGTATGAAAAGTCCAATTTTTTTTGACCCTCTGATTCTCTTTTCAAAATAGTAGCAACTGCTGGGACAAGTTTCTCACGTCTTCTAGAAACAGTTTAAATGTCATAATTTCTAATGGTTCATTGGTATTTCATTTAATGGATGAATCATAATTGATTTACATAATTTCCTGTTTGGGGTATAGAAGTTGTTTCCAATATTTTTCTAAAATAAACAATGCTTTGAGGAATGTATTTATAGTTTAATCTTTGACAAACCTGCATTCTTTCTTAAGATAAATTTCTAAAAGCAAAACTATTGACCAAGAAAGATGCATATATTTAAAACTTTTGTTTTTCCATTTGTCATCCAGAAAGTATGTAGCAAAATATTATTCTGCCTCTTGCTTTTAAGATGACCTGTTTTGACAGTCCTCACCAGCATGGGACAGATCTATATAAAGAAATCTAGTAATTCAGTAGCTGCAAAAATAGCAACACATTTATATTTTTATTTGCTTTTCATTGATGACTTGAGAGGCTGAATATTCCCTGCCCATCACATTTATTAACCATTTGTGATCTAGGTTCCTCTGAAGCTAGGAGCAAGCAGCAGCAAACTTCATAAGTGTTGGCTGTGGGTGGAACAGGTCATTGCCTATGTGGTGGGATGGTGGATGAGTGGCCCCCTTGGCTAACTGGTATTGATATTTTAAAAATTAGCACATTGTAGGTGAGTACACTATCATCAATCTACCTCTCAAACAGTTTTTTACTTTATTCAACATTCCCTGTATTATTATTATTATTGTCTTTATTATTTTTGATACCAGCTAATTTCCTCTTTAGTTAAATATGCTTCTTTTAAAATGAAACTTCATGTATCTATAAATTCACCTCAGTCATTTGCCATAGTTAGAAGTCAAGCACATAGTAAATAAAATGAAAACAAAACAATATCACTGTGCCTATGTAATATTCCTATAGAAAGTTCTGGGCTTCTTCTTCCTTTTTTTTTTTTTTGTGTGTGTGTGGGAGGTACTAGGGAATGAACCCAGGGGCACTTTATCACTGAGCCATATTTCTATCCTTTTTTGTTTTTAATTTTGAGAAAGGGTCTAGCTAAATTGCCTATAGCCTCGCTAACTTGTTGAGGCTAGCTTCAAACCTGCCAATCCTCCTGTCTTAGCTTCCAGAGCTACAGGGATTACAGAAGTACGCCACCATGCCTGGTGGTTCTGTGCTTCTTAAAGAAGATCTAGGGACACCTTGATCATTCTAGCCAGTGTTCCAGATCTCTATGAGTCAGACTATTCTTATTACTGTTTGACTCTTCAGTCTCATGGTAACCACACCCATTGTGTCTTTGATGATTAAACGCTATCACTTGGTCTTGCCCCCTGGGATCTAATTATCTGATTCTCTTCCGAATCTCAGTTTGATGACAGCAGTTTCCACTGTAGTCCCTGATCTATAGAGACAGACCACAGAGCTCTTCAAGGATGCTGGGTTTGTTTCCATCACAAATTTGTCTATTTCTCACAGGCTTCATGTGATAAATCCAGCTTAACATGCGAAGCCTATGGATACTTTTCTCTATAGCACACCAAAGCAGTGCTGGCATCTCACCTTTATTTAGTCTACCTTTTTGCCCATGTTTCAGCCAACCAACCTGACTGTTAGAGCCCTTTCTAATCTTTTGAGTCACAGCATTGAATCTAGAATCTCTGCTTCATGGCCCCATATCAATAAATTCAACCCAAGCCAACTCTATATTCCTTCCACAATTATGCCACATCCTTATTGTCCATTTCCACACATGTTCTCTGGATTTCTATTGGTATAAATTGGAAAAATATTGTAGTTATTTTGAAGTGAAGCTCAGTTCCTTTAAGGTCACACTTTAAACCTTGCTTTTGGAGCCTGTGAGACTTAACACCCATTATAGTTTCAAAACCAAAGATATGTGGTGGAGTGGGTCCTGAGGAGAATCAGCAGTACCTTTCAAGGCAAGATCTGTATCCTCTTCCCTTATTTCCTCATCTCAGATTACCATATTAGTTTTGCTTGATTAGGTTTCAACGGACATTTTCCTTATCTGTTCCCCCTCCCAGGGTGCTCTTCTGGAAGTTGTAGTAGTGAATCAGAACAAAGCTGAAAAGTCATTCTGACTTAGAAAGACTCTTCACAGTGAAATATAAATTTAGGGCAAAAGTCGAGGGTCTCAGGAAGGTTAGAACCAGCTAAGTTTTAAAAGACAATCAGAGTGCCAGCCATGTTTTGCTTTGGGTCCTCTTTCTTTTTGTTTTTGCATAGCACTCAGAATATTTGCACCATGTCACACCTTTTATTTTAGGAGTTTTTAAATTGCTTATTCTGAGACCTTCCTTGCCATGTTCCCTTATATCAGGTGCTTCCACTTGGTGATGACCGACATCATCTGTGTCTTCTTTGATGATGGTTGTTCCCTAACCTCAGTCACAGGAAGGGCAGGATTTAAGGAGAAAAAGGAGCCAGAACTGTGCCCAGCAGGAAAAGAGCATTAACTCAGCTTTTTGAAAAATGTCAACATGAAAACTCTGAGACCTGAGTCTGATGCTTAGTGGACCCATAATAGGCAGCAGTCTGGGAGGTGTCATTTCTAGGTCTCCTAATGAGATGCAAATCACCTAGTGAACTATGGAGGAGCTGGGAAACAATGTCCTGGGTAAAAGCTGATAAAAATGGAATGAAAGAATCTCTTTGAAGACTGGAATGACATTTTAAATGCTTGAGGGTATGGAACACTAGATAGTGCTGGTTTTACTAAACTAATTGTGCCTGGGTCTTTGATTCCCCAAGGCTGGGGACTCTGGGGCCCTCATCCCCAGCTCTGCCTCACTGTCCTGGTTTGGGTTCCTGCTGATAGTGTGCAAAGCCTGGTCAGCTGTTGTGAAAGCATAGGCCATGGTGGCAGGGTGGAGGGGGTGGTCAGAAGACCTGAGTATACAAGTTCAAGTTTTGGCATTTACTGGTATATGACTTCGGGCAAATCCCTTATTCCTCATGGGTTGCCTGCAAAACAAGGGGAGTTGAACTGGTGGTATAGTGATTTTTTTTTTTAACAAAGGATGGTGATGTGGCAAATTACACATTCTCATCTGGAGATCCTAAGCTGTTCTCATTGGAGTCTTGCTCCTTTTTGGTGTGTGAGGGTCTGTGAGCTATGAGAGGCACGTCTGGTGGAGATGTGTTGCTAGAAGTGTGTGAAGGTGGGAAAAGGGAGAGAACCATTAGCCGAGAGGCTTTTAAAAAGTCCCTTCCAACTTTAGGTTGCTGTAACTGCACAGTAATAGCTACTTAACCTCGTGGGGCCCCATCTGTGAAACGGACATCAATGCTTTTGACCCTCAGCTTGCTGGAATTTAAAGACAATGAATCAAACTTTGTTCAGGCTTCAGAAGGAAATGTTCTCCATAAATACAACAGAATATCCTTCTAACATGAGTCACTCATTCAACGAGCACGCTGCACAAAGTGGGCTCCTCTGAACCCCTTTCCAAGTCGTTTGGTTACTGATGGACTAAAAGTCCTCATGATAATCTTACCTACTCAGCCTGTGCCCAGCTGTGAGCAAAGACTGCTGTGTACAGGTTAATACCTCACAGCTGTACAAACACCCACCCAGGTCCATAAATTCTTAACTATTTCACACATAAGGAAGGGCAGTCATTAGTATGAATGAGGGCTTGGGGGAAGTTATGCACACAAATGACTAGCAAGTGTGTGTGTGTGTGTGTGAAAAAGAGAGAGAGAGAAAGAGCACTTGATCTGAAATAGAAAAGAATGTGACTGATAGACCCAAATGGAATCACAGGTGTGCTTTTCATTTTGCATAAATGAGATGCACAAGTGAAATCATTAAAAAAAATTGGGAGTGAAAAGACCCATTATTGTACTTCTTTCAGTCTTAATCTCAAAGCCAAGAAAATAGTCTTTGGGTGGTGGGGGAGTTAAATAGAAAATAGTTGTTGGATTATTTTCCTATCTTGGGCTGACTGTTGGGACAAATTTCCTCAGTACATTATAAAATTCAATTTTGTCCAACTCTCTGGTAAACATTTAAAGAGTGGGTACAGATCATTTAGTTCTCTGCTCCAACAAAGAATTTAGACTTCATTTCTTCAGGGTCACACTGACCTCCTAAATTCCTTTGCATCTTTCTCTCACCATCTGATATGAAGTTAATGAAAATCATTATGGAAGCAACACACAAAAACTTGGCCTCCCTGATCTCCATGTACTGAGGAAGTTAGTGAGTCCTGAGCCTCTCCCCTCGACTCAATATTCTCAACAAATGGATGTCATCAACCTTTTTCTCCTTTTAAATTCCCATTCTCTGAGTCATTTACCTGATCAATATAGTTATAAGCATGTTCCACTGTTTTTGTCTCCCAAAACAAGCCAAGCTTAACCATAGGAAATACTGCAGCGGTTACCAGTTTCTGTGTACTTGGATACTTGGGTATCTTCTGTGTTAGACAAGTGATGTAGCCCTTGACAAGGACATTAATCATTGCCTTCCCTCAGGCTTCTTTGCCCTGACTTTGTATAGGGACACTCCATGAAATGCTCTGGTCGCTAAGTTTGACCAGACTCAAAGACAGTTCCAGTGTAATTTAAGGTTTCCAAAGGAACCTATTTCAGGAGGTTCAAAAGAGTGGCCCTGATCCCAAAGGAGACATTCTCTCAGGGACTTGTTTGTCTTGACTTCGTCAAATAAAATATTAACAACCAGAAGCCTGGTATCATTTATCTGACAATATAGAGAAAATTGTATTCACAAGAGCTCTCCACTGGAGCGATCTTGGACATCAGTGACAGCACTGGGAAATGGGCCACCAGCTCTGACGGGGTGGGAAGCCCTGGCTGACTTGGCAGCGTCTCACCTCCAGTTTCTTACAGCCTCATCCTGTGTGAGAGAGGGACCCAGCAGGGAGGGGTTAAGTGGGTTGAGGAGCCAGTCCAGCCAGGGGTCACTAGCAATCAAGGACCAGCATTAAAAGGCAGCAGGAGACTAAGGGTCTCTGACAGGCTCAATTCCAGGCACCATCTGGAGGATGGACACTGGCTTAAGAGAGAGAGGAAAGAAAAAAAAAAAAAAACATAAAAATGAGTTCATGGAAGCCCCTGTGTGGAGATATAAACATGAACACTTGTCATTTCCAATACAAGTCCTTCACTGAAAGTTATATTATTTTCAGAGTGGTCTATTTTTGGGGAGAGGGGGTACTGGGGATTGAATTCAGGAATTCAACCACTGAGCCACATCCCCAGCCCTATTTTGTACTTTATTTAGAGACAGGGTCTCACTTTTTGCTGAGGCTGGCTTTGAACTCCCTATCCTCCTGCCTCAGACTCCCAAGCTGCTGGGATTACAGGTGTGCACCACTGTGCCCAGTGAGTTGTCTATTTTTGAGAGTAGGGACAGTCAGCCACATTTTCAAGTCAGTCCCAGGCCACGATAGACCAGTTACTGGTACCTGGGTTAGGATCAGCCCAGGACCAAGTGTTTGGTCAGGAAACTCCTAAGTCTTTGCCAGTGGCTAGAGTTGGTGGTCAGTGGTCATAACACACATACTGAATACCCAGGTAACCCACAGGTGTGAGGCCTGAAGTGTGGGCAGGGCTTCTACAAAGAAACATACTTAATTATATCCCATACAACAATACCATTGGGACTAAGAGGAAAAAAGCCAGACAACATTACTTAGGCTGTGTCCAAGTGGATCATTTAAGTTGTCATTTTTGATGCAGTGAAAATTTCAAAACAAGTAGGAGGCTGTTCATTTCCTCAGGGAAATCCAAGGTGATCTGTATGAGGAGATGGTAGTCAGGGTGTCGCATGTCGCGTGTATCTATCTGGTCATGGGCTTGGTTTACATTACTGATTAAATTGTTTTCTCTTTTTTCTTCTCTTTTCTTTTTGGCACTGGTGATTGAACCCAGAGGTGATTTACCATTACCATCGAACCACATCCCTGTCCTTTTCATTTTTTATTTTGAAATGGGGTCTTGCTAAAGTTCTTAGAGCTTCACTTAAGTTGCTGAGGCTGGCCTTGAACTTGCAATCTTCCTGCCTCAGCCTCCCAGGTCACTGGGATTATAAGCATGTGCCATCACCCCCAGTGCTTTCTCTTTTTTCTTTTAGACTTTTGGGTCTCCTCTCCCATTCCTATTATCTATAAACATGTAGGAAAGCAAAAAAGGTATTAAAACACAGGATTTTATTTCTTTGTCATAGACCGAGAATGGAAATGACTTATAAGGTGATCCTTAAGCTAATATTACACAGCTTATTTAGACAAGCTTCTAACCTCATTGTGAGAATAACTAATAGTATAGTTGAATTCATAAAAAGAATTTGCATTCCAGTTCCTTGTAGCGTGGTTTAACATTAGTCTCTAGTGTATCTCTTGTTCTGGTATGAAAGCAGCCAGAGTAAGGGAGAAGACTCCAGACTGTATTTGTTTTTACATGGGAAAGTACTTTTCTGATTTTGCTGTGATTACCCTTAGGAAGCTTTAGGAAGGTTCTAGATGGCTGGGATAGGGAAGGAGTAACAGGAAAGGCTGTGGACACTATCATGAGATACAGGATCCCAGAGAGGTTGGGTCAGGCGACACTGGCTGCTGATCCAATGGTACTGGGGCCCCTGCTTGGAGGAGTGCTCAAGGTAGCTGCAAACCAGCAGAAACTCAAGATTCTGAGTGTTGAAGTTGGATCATTTTTAATCATCCTATGCTAACTGTATCCCAATTTATATCCATAATTGGCCAGCCTGTCAGAGATAACATATTAATTAAAGGTCCAGTTATAAAGAACAGAGCTTGTTTAAAGAGACATGCCAAGTCCCAGAGAGGGAACACTGTGGCCATAATAAAACGCACAGATTCTGTCCTTGAGGTTTCCTCTCATTTTCGTGGTTCTCATGGAAACTTTCAGTTACCCTGGGATATAAATAGGACTATATGAACATGAGTTTTAAGTAATGGAAACCCACCAATGATTAGAGTTAAGGGGTTCCTTGTTTATTTTGTATTCACTATGCTGTTTAATAAAAATATCCAAATTTGAAGATTTCTGTTAGTGTGGATGATCCTTGGTAAAAGGAACTTCTAGGATGGCTTTAATACCTGCAGTGACTATAGATTTTATAATCTTTGGATGTGATTTACAGGAATATATGAATATAGACGTGTATTTTCTTGTGTATTAATAGTACAAGAAACTGTTAATAGGGACTTGGGGAAGGCTTGTGAAAGAATTGTAGCTTTCACTGTATTCCTTTTTTTTGTTTAATTTGAGATTTTTGTTTGCTTTTTACACATGTACATGTATCACTGTACATGATACTGACTTTTTTCCCCTCTGTGGTGCTGGGGATCAAACCCAGGTCCTTGCACATGCTGAGCAAGGGCTCTACCCCTGAGCTATGTCCTCAGCCTCACTATACATGATACTTAAAAGTGATTCTATGTTCTATGCTTGTACAATTATATCAAAATGAAGCCTACTGTCATGTATAACTAAAAATAACCAATAAAAAAATTAAAAAAACAAAAATGAAAGAAAAAATATTAATTATAGTACTAATAAAATGATTACATGATAAAAATAAGTTAATTATATGTTTAAAAAATGATTCTTTTCAGGCCAAAAAAGGCATGTTGATTCTTTTCTAATTCAATTAAACATTGATTGAGGGTATTTTAAAGTAAGTCACTTTATAAGGACTAAGGCATCATCTTTAGCCTCTGGATTATAAGGATAGATTAGGATCAGAAACCTTATCAGTTATCACTGAAACACTGAAAATTACTGATTTTCTGAACATTAAATAGTTTAAGCTTTCTTATATGAATGTTGAAATGTGGGCATTTTTCTTTTGAGAACTATTCAAGGAAAGAAAATGAAAATCAGATTATGGGTATTTAAAAGTATAGGACCAATTTAAAGTTAGAAACATTGGCCTAGTTGGTTTTTGGAATTAAGACCAAGGTCTATCCATTTCAAGTTCCAAGACTACTTCCTGAGGGTCAGCTGAATGCAAATACAAGGAATTTGAAATCTAGGGAATGGGTGGCATAAGTAAATAAATAATAGAAGGCATAATGTGGTGTGTACCTCAAGACAGGTACAAGATTCAGGTGAGAAAGGTCAATTCTAGTAAGTGAATCAGTAAAGGTTTCACATAAGAGGTGATTTTAAGATGGAGCCTGAAGGATATGTACCAGGTGGGAGAAACAGGCAACTTGTAAGTCAAACCTTCTACTGAGAGAAGGTGTTATACCAGAAGGGCACATGCCTGTAATCCTGGCAACTCGGGAGGCTGAGGAATGAGGATGGTAAGTTCAAGGCTAGCCACAGCAGTTTAGCGAAGCCCTAAGCAACTTAGTGAGACACTGTCTCAAAATAAAAATTAAAAAAGGGCTGGGGATGTGGCTCAGTGGCAAAGAGCCTTTGGATTTAATCCCCAGTACAAGAAAAAAAAATGAGTATTGAACTCTTATTATGTACCAGATACTCAACACAAATTAACTTACGTAAAGCTTCTTTGTGTGTGTGCTAGGGAACAAACCCAGGGCGTCAGGCATGCTAAGCACATGTTCTACTACTGAGCTCCACTCCAGCCCCTTATTGAAGTAACTTACCTGGGAGCAGTTCTCCATGACTTTCTACAAATTGGTGTCAACTTTTGGTGACTATCTTTTCAAACTATTTGTATGGCAAACACCCTGCAAGAACAGAGATGTGTTTCCTCTAGAGCAGAGTTATTTCTTGACTAGGGTAATCAAAAAAGCGTGTCCCTCTAGGCCAAAGGTAGGGGAGGTTTGCCAGCATCTCTTTATGAGCTTGGGCATTTTGAAGCTCAGAGTGCCTTCCCCGTGACAAAACCCACCTGTGTGTGCATGATATCCGCCTGGGCCATTTCCCATCTACTACATGGGACTTGGGACAAGGGGAATGAGCGTGATTATGAAGTGGTCTGGTGTCCTTAGTAATAAAGTCCTTGGTCTCTGACCTAGGAGTTTCATGGCATCTGCCAATTTCTAAGAAAATATGGCAGGCTAATTTGTTAGCCTGTAAGCAGGACAAATCTCAGACCCTTTGCAGTACCCATCTTACAGAGAGAGAAAGGGGCAGAGAGAAGTTTGGTGGCTTGCCTAACATAGTTCATGAAGGGAAGAGGAGCTGAGACTCCAACTCAGATGCTAGCTCTAGAATGATTACAATGAATCAGCCTCCGCCTGAGTTATGTGTGGTGGGATCACAGATGTACAGTCCAGAGAAGCAAACTGGAGTCTTGCCTGAATGTTAGAATGAGGTGTTGGTATGAAATTCTTATGAAGAATTGCTCTTTGGTTTGGCAAAAGCAAAAGAAAAAAAAAACATATTATGGTGTTGCTTGACGCTCTCCAGAGATTTCTCATTTTAATTGGAGAAAACAACAGAGTCTTACAAGCCTCACCTCCTATTCTGGGGGACAGTCTTTAAGGAGGCCCTCTAATGAGTCCCACCTCCTAGTGTCATACAAATTCTCTCTCCTTGGGCCCAGCACCCTATTTCTCATGAATAGGACATGGCAGAAGTGATGGGCAGAGATTAGGTATCAAAAAGACTGTGGTTTCTGCCTTGTGTGCTTTCTCTCTCTCTCTCTGGGGAAGGACAGTTGCCATTTTGTAAATCAGCTGTGAAGAGGCCCGTGGTGGTGAGAGGATGCATTGGGAGTGAGCTTTGGAGGGGGTCCCAGCTCCTCCCGTGAGACTTTAGATAAGACTTCAGCTGTGGCCAGCAGCTTGGCTGCAACCTCATGACCATGAGCCAGAAGTACCCAGCTAGGCTGTTCCCAGATTCTCAAAACAGAAACTGATATAATAAATATGTTCTGTTTTAAACCAGTAAGGTTTGGTATAACTTATTCAATATTCCTCTCCTTATTCACTTCCCTTAGTCTATACTGACTCCCCTGCTGTTTCTTGAATGTAACAGCTTTGTTCTCACCTCAGGACCTTTGCACTGGCTATTCCCTCTTCATAGAAAGCTCTTCCCTCAGATATCTTTGTGCTTCTGGCACACCCTGTCTGGTGTTCCTGATTTGTGGCATAATTTTCCACCTTCTCATATACAAGTTATTTTATTTTCTGTCTCCCTCCCTCCACTGTCAGCTCCCCAGGGGCAGGGATTTTTGCCTGTTTGGTTCACAACTTGTCCCCACATTGTCTAGAACTGTGTGTGGCATCTTGCAAGCACTGAGTAAACATTTATGTGTGGGGAAGGGAAGGAGATGAGTCAGGAACAGGATTTCTGGATTTGGGTTCCTGTGGGAGTTGCAAGTTCAGATACAAGTGCGAATGGGATCTGCAAGGTGGGAGTACAGAGAAAAGTGGTGAGGGGAGGGTGGGTTTCAAAATGAAAGGACAGCTCCATAGCCGTGAATGGTGCAGAGAGGCAGAGGCAAAGTCGAGAACCAGAAAGGGACTGTGATATTTACTAACAGCAGTTTCAAGAATGTGTGGGAGACAAAGCCAAATGGGTGAGAAAGGGAGTGAGTAGGAGGTGAACAAGGGCCAGGAGCATGAGCAACTCTGCCAAGGAGGTTGGCTTTGAGGAGCAGGGACGAGAACAAACAGGTGAAGGGTTGGTGTTGGGAGGGGACCTTGTAAAGGTATGAGACTGAGCCCGAGTCTCCCCTGTGCATCAGGAGGGAATACAATATGGAATCTTCTACTTAAAACGTGAACCGTGAACCAGAAGCATCGGCATTACCTGGAAGCTTGTTGGGAATAGGGAATCTCAGTCTGGCACACTCTGTCTGGCACACCCTGAACCAGAATCTGCATATTAAGGTTCTAGCTTGTTTTTGTGGACATTACATTTGAGAAACTCTGGTGTAGAGCCCAGAGAAGTGCTGGTGGGATGAGGAGGTGCAACTCCTCTGTGAAAATGGGAGGGGCAGCTCATGATGGGTGCAGCTGGACCAAACAGCTAGAAATCCCTGCAGGAAGCAAAGAGGGATCCTGCCTAGTGACCTCTCTTCACTACAAAGAGAATACAGGAGGGCAGCGAGTCGGCTGGCCCTGATGAAGAGCACCAAGTACATAGCTGTTGGGTACCGAGCTGCCATCTCAGGTGGGATATCCCATCTTGTGCAAATGATCTCGTTTAGTCCTCCAACAAGGTGAGAATGAAATTATCCTCATTTTGTAGAGAGGATAAACCACTCAGGTTTACTCAACTAAGAAGCACAGAGCAGAAGCCATGATTCATTTGCTACCAAAGCCCACCCCTTTTCTGTTATGCTCTATTATTTCCCTTGCACAACCAGGGTAGGAGAAGTGGAAAAGAAAAAGGATTGAATATGGGAGCTGCCCCTCCCATTTTCACAGAGGAGCTGCACCCCCTCATCCCACCAGCACTTCTCTGGGCTCTAGACCAGAGTTTTTCAAATGTAACGTCCACAAAAACAAGCTAGAACATTAATATGAAGAAGGTTAAAATCAATGCCAAGGGGAATGGGGGAGATACTTGGGACTAGCTCTTGGGAGGGTGCTACAGGCCAGCTGCGACGGGAGGTGATCATTTTGAGTGGTGTCCATCTGCACTGATGTGCTATATATATATATATATATATATATATATATACACACACACACACACACATACACATATATACACACATATATACATAGATTAGTATATATATATATACACACATATGTTGGTGAAGCAGGCAAGAGGCCTTGTTAACATATGTATACATATACATATGCATATATGCACACACATATATATAATGTGTATATATGTGTATATATATGTATATATAATATATAAATATATATACTAATACATGTGTATATATATATATATATAAAATATACATATATGTGTGTGTGTGTGTTGTTGATAGACCTTTATTTTATTTATTTATATGTGGCGCTGAGAATCGAACCCAGTGCCTCACACATGCAAGGCAAGTGCTCTACCGCTTGCTGAGTCCCGGCCCCTGCCCTGCACTGATGCGCTTTTTAGCCACAGCTTGTGGGAGCTCTGGGGCAGGAGGAGAGGAGGAAGGATTAACCTGAGCTTGGTGTTCTGGGTAGCAGGTGGAAGGCCTGAGGTGGGTGGTGGAGTTGAAGGTTGCTTAAAGTATCCAGTGGAACCACCTCTGCTGGGAGACCCTCTGAGCCAGTGTGAATTCAGGTCCCCAGCAGGTGTGGGAGCCAGGAGCTAGCGGGCTGGATGGTGTTCAGTGCTCCAAACCAAAAGGTGGGACGGGGTTAATAGAGACCATCTGGTGTTGGTGTCTAGACTAGTACTGAGAGTTGGAGGGCAGCTGGGAAGTGACTGAAGGGGTCCAGGTAGAAGGGCAGATGCTGGATTGTGGCCCTGTCTTCCCCATTGCCAAAGTCACCTGCTCTGTAGGTCAGTCCACTAGGCTAGAACTGACCTCGTCCCAACCACTCTGCCTGGGCCTCTCCCCATCCAGAGGATACATCCCTTCTGATGCTCCAGCCCATGGAAGCTAACTGTCTTTAAAAAGACAGTGTTTGGGTTTTTTGTTAAAGTGAGAAGAATTCTGCCTTGTGTCCTGCTCTGCTGAGGAAGGCTGCTGGTGGCCTGGGGGTTGAGGAGGTTAACAAGGCCTCTTGCCTGCTTCACCAACATGGCTCTTCCTCCCCTGCTACCCCTGATCTACCCCAGGCTGGGTGACATGGGACCAGCCCATCGTACCCAGAGCGGAGCCTCCCTGGCTCCATGGCAGTGTATGGGTCAGCGCCACAGACTCCTTTTCTCTCTGATGGCACAATCTGTCCCTTATTGTGTATTGGATTTTATTCACTGCTCCTCTGAACCAGGCCTCGTTCTACACACTGGGGATGTGGCGGTGAGCAAAGGTCTCTGCCCTTAACAACTTTACCAGCCAGTGAGGTGAGATACAATAAGCAACAAGGAAAATGCATGTGAAATTTAATAAGTTAGAAAGCGATGGAGATGATTTTAAAAAAGAAAAAAAATAAATAAAAAAGGAAGAAGAGTAGGGCAGGGCACCAGGACTAGCCCCACTGTCCCTAAGGTGCTGAGCACCAGCACTGCTGGATTTCCTTCTCAAGGCCTGGGGACACTGACACAAACCCTTTGCTGCAAACATATGCCAGGTGTGGCCCTTGCTCCACCAGCTGGGCCTGGACAGTCCTGTGTTCTTCTCTGGAAAACATTTAGGTTTATGGGGGCTGATCAAAGTAGGTGGCAGACAAGACAATGCATTTCTTCATGCTGATGGGCACAAGTGCAGCTTCGTAGGGAAAAGGGCCCAGCCCAGGCTCTCCTGTCCCGCCCAGGTGTAGAGTGGTGGTGAGACCCAGCAGCCCTCTGCTGCAGCACCAGTGAGACCCAGTGTCCTTAAAAGCTGGCCTAGAGACCCACTAGGATGCTAAGCATATTTTAGACTTTTCCAAAAGAATTCTTGGGCCAAGGAGGTAGTGGATTCAAAAATTGATTTATGAAATTCACACATTTGATCGGGGATCCACACACAGGAGGGAAGCCCCAATTCGGTCTGTGTTAGAGTCTGTAAACAAGTCAGGATGGTGCCTGGCATTCTGCCAGAGGGAGTGGTTTGTGAAGTAACTCCAGCGAGCCATTAAGTGTGGAGATTCCTTATTGGTTGACTGCTGTATCGAGTTTATGTTAATTAGATAAGCTGTGTGGAATGTATAAATACCTCTGTTGTCCTACAATAAAAGGCTCCCACTCCTGCTGTATCAATGTACACAAGTTGTTCGTCACCCCCCGGTTATTTTGCTGCAGCCGGACTGCGGCAGGTCTGCATGTTCTCTGTAGCACAGGAAAATAAATCTGTAAACCCTCCTTGAAGCTGCAGGGAGGGAGGACTTGACATCGTATGAACAAGGGGTGGGTTATGGAAATTAATTGTGCTATACCTGTGATTGCGATTTTCAAAGATTTGTCTTATGTTACTGCTAGTCTCTTCCACATGCTGTCTTTTATTTATTTTATCAAATGCAGCAGGAGGAGGCTTTTGAATTCTCCTACCTTGTCCTCTCCTATCCCCAGGAATGTAACCTTGAAGGAAAAAAATAGAGAACTATTCCTAATCCCATGTAAAGTTCCCAGAGGTTCCACTGTTCCCCAATACCCCTGTTTTGTGCAGTTTTTATTTTCACATACATTTCTTATAAATTGCTGCAATAAGCATTATTTTAGGGGCACATTATTGGGGATATCAGTTTGCTAAATGACTCTGGTCCTTGCTCTAAAACAAATAAATGAATGAACCCCTCGAATCATTCAAGACTTATCACTTGCTGACAGAATCTCTACTGAAACAGGTTATCCCAGCCATGGGTTAAATGCACTTCTCCTATGCAGTGTCATGTAAGTAATTATGAGTGGAGTGTTTTTAATCAGCCAGATCTCTGCCTGCTAAGAATCTAGGTGGTACCCTTCCAGTTGCCTCAGGCTAGCCTGCTAATTCTATCCATTCCAGAACATGGTTTGTTTGTAGTCCTGATGAATTTGCCATGCTGTTACTTGGGGTCGATCTGCAATCTTCCATGGAGGTTTATAAAGCACAAGCCATGCTTGTACGGGCTACCCTACAAAGCTGAGAGACTCCGGAACTCCTCGGGCCTCCCAGATCCACCCCTATTTGGTTCAGAGTCTCTTTTCTGTGATAATATAGCTTCAGAGAGTGTGTTTTCAGCTCTGTCTCACATAGTGAAAGATCTATAACCTCCCTCCACAATATATAAATTGCTCATTAATTAGAACATGCATCTCACATCAAAATATGCAATTCAGATTTTATCCACTACCCAAATGCACCGTCCTCCAGAGTGCTGAGTGATGAAATTGTTCAAACACAGAAATTAGCATTTTAAAAGTTCTCAACTGATAAGAAGTACTGTGCTCTGTTTATTTTTCCTGAGTATGTAGTGATAAGATATTGAGCACAAATGCATTCCACAAAGTGGAAAGTAGGAAGGAAGTTGTTTGGATTTGAGAGTGCTACCAAAGCTAGGGGAAGGAATATACTAGGCCTCTTAGTTTTGCTATTCAAGACCCACAGGGAGTGTATGTTTAGACCTTAATAGAAAATTACTCGACCACCTGATAGAGGGGATCAATTTTGTCAACCAAGTTGGATTGACTGTGTGCACCAGGCCACTGTCTCGGCCTCCCCTTCCATGAATTGGCTGCACTCAGCAGTTGAGTACAATGAATATGCTGGAAATAAGTTTTTCAGGTGGATGTTGCTGTTTTGGCCTAACCTCTCCATCCCTCGGCTGTTGTAAGAGAGTCTTCTCTTTACCAAAGGGATTTGGTATTTGGATATGGCCGATCCTTCCCTCTGCTCCCCATAAGTCAGTCTTAACACAGCGCCCAGGCCTGGCCCTGTTCCTGGCCTGCAAGTGGTTAGCTCAGGAGTGGGCAGAGGGCCCAGCACACTAAAATAGAGAGGACCCCTTGCTCTTTGGGATCTTGAGTTCTACCTTGTGGTTTGGGCTCAGGGCTCTTGGGGGCCACTTGATAAGCATTCAAGATGCCAGGTGCTGAGAATCAGTGCTGAGTGATGAGGAGAGCAAGATGGCAGCCTAGCAATGTTGCTGGAGCCCTCCCCAATTGCATTTTGGCTTAAGCTAGTTTGAGAAGGGTTTCTGGTTCTTGTTTCTAAATGCATCCTTACAAAATGAGTAATTTCCATCATTATTGCCCTTCTTGCTAATCATCAGCGATGACACTCCATACATGCACACTGTGAAGTGTGCTATGGGGCATGCCAGAGACCTTTGTCAGCAATTCCCCTTAGAGTGGGCTAGTCTATAACATATTAAGTCATTTGGTCCTTTTGAGCCACTAATAAGGTAAGGTATGAGGTTCCTGAAGGAGGATCTGTTTGTATGGTATGTGTATGTGTGCAGCGTTTCATTGTTTTAATATTAAGGAAGTAAACAGTGGCATTTGTGAGGAAGCATGAGCCAGGAACTCAGCAAACATGAGGGTGATTTCCCACCTACATCAGAGGAAACATGAAAGAGCAACTCTTAATTACAACCAAATATTAGCTCTGACTCCTGGGAACTCATCATCCCATCTCAAGGTCTATATTTATGAAAATTTAAGCAATGTCTTAAAACATGTTAATTTGTTCTTTGTTTATTTCTTTCCCTGACAGATTAATTTATTCCAAGGGACTTTGGTTCTCAAGCGCTTATATATCGATTGGGCCCATGTACGACATAGCTAACAGCCTGGGGAGGAGATTTTGGTGGAAAACAAAAGTCTTTCTTGTAGTTTTCCTTAGGTAATTAACTTTTCATTGTGGGCCCTGGAATGCTTCCAGTTTTCTCAGGATTTGCATCTCTGACTTTTAGATCAATGGTTAATTTCATGAGAGCCTAGCAATGCTTGAAAAAATCTCTCTCTCTCTCTCTCACACACACACACACACACACACACACACACATACTCTTCAGGCTTGAATGAGCCAGTTGGAACACACTGGGACCAAAAGGAAAGTTTTGTGCTGTTCACTACTGAGTTATGTCCTGAAAGCTTCCACATAAACGACATTTTGACAATAAGAATCTGAAGTACTGATTCTGGAGAAGCAAAGGAGATGGTATGAGAAATGCTGTTTAGCAGTGATGGACGATTCTCTTAGTGGGTTTTGGATCCCATTAGAAAGTCAAAGTAAAACTTACAAAATGCCATCTTTTTCCTGTCTATTAACTGATTGCCAATTCTTTTGTAGTCTCTAACTGTACTGAGAAGTCTATGAGGCTTGCACATTATAAGTATCAGTATCTCATAGAAAGAAAAAGTACATTAAACAAGTAAATGATGAAATTAGCCCAGAACCCATATGTACCCAATCCCCCCCTAATGTCTGTGATTATTCTTTACCTCATAAGATTAGCTTTGTAGAATAGTAATCCTCTAGAAATGCCCTGATCCCTAAATTTTAGGCAACCTAAATCATCCTTGAATTTTAACTCTAGGTAACTTTAAAAGTAAACAAGTTTGAAACAGAACACCAAAAGTCAGTGACCTTTAAAGATATTATTTACTCTTTACAAAACAAATATTTTGAATCAGCAGAGAAATATGTCACTTTATAGAATTCCTGATTTCTATATTTTTTCTTTACTAGAGCTTCTAGTAAATTTTTTTAAAAGCCTACAATTACTTGTAAAATGTTAAATACAGGTCAGAACATATGTTGATATTTTTATAATATTGACATATAAATAGGCTAAATGGCATAAGCCTAGTCCTATGTATGCTGGGACACAGATTTGAAATGTACATAGCTACTACTATCCGGTGAAAGCAGTAGCTATTCAAGATAACTAGGATAGACTTTATTCTTCCTTTTACACTAAATATTTCTTCCTTCCTTTTTTGGGAGATTGAACCCAGGGGTGCTTTAGCACTGAGCTACATCCCCAGCCCTTTTTATTTTTTATTTTGAGATAGTTGAGGGTATTGCTAAGTTGCCCAGGTGACCTTGAACTTAGAACTTAGATCCTCCTGCCTCAGGTTCCTGAGTTACTGGGATTACAGGTATGCACCACTACCATGCTTGGCTACGCTAAATATATCTGTTCTACTCCCCAAGTGCTTCTCCCAGAAGAAAAATTCACATCCCCACCCTGTTGAGCTCTGAGCTCATGTGACTTCCTTTAGTCAGTGAAAGGGTGTGGGCATTTCTAGGCAAAAACTAGAATATTATTAGCCAAGTCTTGGCCATAGTGAGGATATGGCTAGAAACTGCTCCAACAGAGCTGGGACCGGGAGGGAAGGTGATAGAGCAGAGCCATAGCCAGCCCACAAACTGTAGCACTAGGGAGAAAGAGACCTCTATGGTTTTAAGCCAGTGAGTTGTGGGCATTGTTTCTGCATTATCATCGTATTTATTCTGAGACAGTAGCTTCAACTATATGTTTAGACTTTCTTGAACTAGTTTTTAGTTTGCACCTAAAAAGTATTATTGGATAGTAACAAACTAAAAGCAACAATATCATATAATTCAACTTATTATAATTGAGAAAAGTAGGGATATAAATTTCTATATAATTTCTATATAATTTTCCTTCCCAGCTTATAATTGCTTATTAAGAGAAAAGAATATTTACTATGACTTTTATATATATATATATACATATACAAATATATATATATATATATATATATATATATACATATTTTATAAGGAAGATTACAGAAGAGTTAGGTTGGAAAACACCCCCCCAACCCCAGCCCCACACTACTAAGCCCAGAGCCATACTCATCATAGCTTGTCTTCCATGAATCGTAGTCTAGAGCTGCTCTGGGAGCAAGACACACATGACTCAGACATTCAGAGAGATTTCAATCATCCTAGTGTTGAATGGAGTTCAATAATAAGCAGGTCAATCATTACAAATTATGACATTTACACAGAAAAGGAAACAAATAGGTTGTTTTAAGTCAGAATTATAGAGCAAAGGGAACTAAAGGAAATGGTGGTAGGAGATAAATCTGGTCACATAAAGAGAGGCAGACATGGGCATATAGGTGCATTCCAGGCTGAAGGAACACAGTATGCACATAGCACTTCTATGACATTGAGGAAGATCAGGCCTGAGCAGTGTTGCTGGGCTGTAGTGAATAAGGAAGTCATGAGAAAGGTTGTGGACATGTCACTTAGGGCTCTAATAGCCACACAGGAAGTTTAGATTTAATTAATTAATTAATTATTTTGGGGGGGTTCTGGGGATTGAACTCAGGAGCACTCTACCACTGAGCCATATTCCCAGCCCTATTTTGTATTTTATTTAGAGACAGGGTCTCACTGAATGCCTTAGCATCTTGCTTTTGCTGGATTTGAACTTGTGATTCTCCTGTCTCAGCCTCCCAAGCTGCTGGGATTACAGGCATGCACCATTATGCCTGGCTTTGGATTTTATTTTAAGTCAATGGGAAGCTATTGAAGGAGAATAGGAAAAATAAGCCATAAAGGAGTTAATTTGTTTTTTAAACGCAGATCACTCTGTCTGATGGGAATCCCACAGATGCAGTGAACAAGAACACAAGTGAGTTGAGTAAGGAGGTGACTGCAGGTTAGAGGCAATGTTCGTCTGGACCAGGGTGGTGGCAGTGCAGAGAGGTGAACAAAATCAAGATATGTGCAGAAGGTCAAAACAAAACTTGATGGATTGGATGTGCAAGGTGAGGGGAAGGGAACGATCAAGAATGATTTCCATTTCTCAAACAGCTAGAGATATTGAACATTTCTTCATATATTTGTTGACTGATTGTATTTCTTCTTCTGTGAAGTGCCTGTTCAGTTCCTTTGTCCATTTATTGATTATTTTATTTTATTTTTTGGTGTTAAGTTTTTTGAGTTCTTTATCTATCCTGGAGATTAATGCTCTGAGGTGCAGGTGGCAAAGATTTTCTCCCATTCTGTAGGCTCTCTCTGTGTACTTGATTGTTTCCTTTGCTGTGAAGAAGCTTTTTAGTTTGATTCTATCCCATTTACTGATTCTTGATTTTACTTCTTGAACTTTAGGAGTTGTGTTTAGGAAGTAGGTTCCTAAGCTAACATGATGGAAAGTTGGGCCTACATTTTCTTCTAGTGAGCTCAGGGTCTCTGGTCTAATGTCTAGGACCTTGATCCTCTTTGAGATGAGTTTTGTGCAGTGTGAGAGATAGGGGTTAAATTGAGATTCCATCTCACTCCAGTCAGAATGGCAATTAACAAGAATACAAGTAACAATAAATGTTGTTGAGGATGTGGGAGAAAAGTACACTCATACATTGCTGGTGGGGCTGCAAATTGGTACTACCACTCTGGAAAGCAGTATGGAGATTCCTCGGAAAACTTGGAATGGAACCACCATTTGACCCAGTTATCCCACTCCTTGGCGTATTCCTAAAGGATTTAAAATCAGCATACTACAGTGACACAGCCACATCAGTGTTTATAGAAGCTCAACTCATAATAGCTAAGCTATAGAACCAACCTAGGTGCTCTTCAACAGATGAATGGATAAAGAAAATGTGGTACATATACCCAATGGAGTATTACTCAGCCAAAAAAAGAACGACTTTATAACTTTTGCTAGTAAATGGGTGGATAGGGAAACTATCAGGCTAAGTGAAATAAGCCAATCCCAAAAAGCCAAAGGCCAAATGATTTATGGATGTCAACACACAACAAGTTGGGGGTGGGGAGAATAGAAGTTCATTGATTAGACAAAGGGGAATGGAGGAGAGAGAGGGGGGGATGGGAATAGGAAAGATAGTAGAATGAATTGGACATAACTATCCTATGTTCATATATGAACACATGAATAGTGTAACTCCACATCATGCACAACCACAAGAATGGGATCCTAATTAGAAGGTAGAAGTTATACTCCATGTATGTATAAAATACATGTGTCAAAGTATACCTAGGTGTTTGTCAAAATACACTCTACTGTCATATATATCTAAAAAGAACATATAAAAAAAGATTAAAAAATAAGAAGAAAGACTTCCAGAATTCTGGCTTGGATTCTTGGTTGATGATGCTATTTACTGAAACAGGGAAGACCAAGGGAGGATTGAGTTTCCTGAGATGGTGAGGAGATTGTGTTCAGTTCTGGACAAGCAAAGTGTGGATGCCTGGGATACATCTGAGAAGAGATGTGGGGTGGGACATTCCCTAGGCAGTTCTGGAATTCAGGGAACCCAGCTGGCTGCGTACATGCTCTGGGGAGTCATCAGCACATCAAGGGAACTTCAGGTTTGGGGAGTGGATGGGGTGAGGGTGGGCGTAGGAAACAAGGTTCTCTGATGCCTGGAGAATTCCAGGGTTTAGAGGATTTGATAGAAAATAGGGAGAAGCTATGATATTTTGTGGGGAGCCAGCAGGGTGAGTCTCCATAGATGAGAAAAGAATGCAGTTTTAAAAGACCACAGAGGTCAGCCTCCTCACATGCTGCTGACAGGTGGAATAAGAAAAGGATAGAGAAGGCTGGTGGATCTGGCAACCTGGAGATCTATAGTGACCCTGACAATGTGTTTCAGGAGTGAGGGGTGCTAAGAAGATTCTGCAGGAGAGGAAATATAGACAGTAGGTACAGTCTCAAAGTGCTTTAAAATATGGCTAAGAAGAGGCTAAGAGAAGAGGAGTAAAAAAGGAGAAGCCTGAATTAATTATTAAGGAGAGTCGATGAAAAATCCTGGAGGTGACTAAGTTTCCCTAGAAGCTACCCATAAAAATCAGAGGCTTGAGCACTGGCTAGCCACAGGTACGTGTGTACCTGGGGAGGTGGTGATGTTATGCTGAAGATGAAATAAAATGTGAATGTGAATTTTTAAAGATATTGTCTTTTATCCCAGGGGCCCTGGGGAGTCATTGAGGCCTCTGATCAGAAGAATGGCATATAGAAATTGACAGTGGCATGTAGAATAAATTAGAGAAGCTGTAAAAGGGAGAGGACCAGAAAGGACATTGCCGTGGTCTAGGTTGAGATGATGACATTGCTGGCTGGAGTGGGAACAGCAGAAACAGTGAAAAGGACCCGAGAGTGAATTTGACCTTTCTTCTGCCCTAACGCCCTTGAGAAGTAAGACAAATCCCATTAACCAGCAGTGATTCACTCTATCCAAATTTTGTTAGAAATGCAACAGAAAAGCCAAATTAAAAGGCTAAACCATTAAAGTGAATTGCAACAAGTCATTCAACTATATATAACTAAGAGATTGTCTTCAGGACTCCCTGGTGGCTTGCGTTCAAGGGACAGTCTTCACGCATGGTCACTGGTGACTTCCATGAGCCATGCCTGTGGCAAAGCGGCACTGCAAGACCTCCAAGTGGGGACAATAATCAACAATGATTCTTGACTTACGAAGTTTATAACATGAGCAAGGACATTCTAAATCACTTCATGATAAACATTTCAAGGATTCTTCAATTTCAACATGAAAAACAGTTTTAAAATGATAAAAAGATTTGATCCCCAGCATTGAAAAATAAATAAATAGAAAAGAAATACAGTTGTATATAAAATCGTAGGGGCAGAGACCAAAGGTAGGCACTTTAAAATGTGGAGCTGACTACATTAAAATTAAAAAAAAAACCCCACATCCCAAACCCAAACACCCCTTTAACAGTGCAAACAAGCACGCAAACAACAACAAAAAGAACCTAAAAGCAAAGTTAAAAGGCAAGTGATGAAGTAAAAAAAATATTTGTAAGAGTCACATGAAACAACAGAACACCATGTCTAATATGTAAAGAGCTCACAAATCATTGAGAGGAGAGGAGATTTTCTACCAGAGCTCTTTTCTGGAATTCTTGTCTCCTTTGATGTAGCTGCCCAGAGAATGGCCAAACAGGTGGTACCAGTCCTTATAGAATTCTGTGCCTTCCCTTGATCTAGGCCAGTCTCCTGGGTAGTGAGGAGACAGAGGGTGGCTAAGACATGACCAGGGTGTGAGGGGAAATGTCTTTACAGTGATCTTGTACAGGCAGGATGTAGAAGAAAAGGAAGAGAGAAATAAGAAAGTATTTTTGTAGTCCCTCAACACACTGGGGCTTAAAAGCATTTATCACCTAGAACCTGAACTACAGTTGGCACTTGAGTAAATGTCACTGAGTTTAAAAAGAGGCATGAAAACCCTTGAGGCCAAGAGGTGGAGGTGGAATGGGTCCTGTATTTAATAACACAACAGTAAAATGGAGCAGCATAGCTAGCTTATCAGGTACCAGAGTCTCAGTTCAGCTCTGGACATTGGTAATTTCATTGAATTCCCATAGTAATGCTGGAAGATTTGTATAATTCCCTTTTTACACATCCAGAAACTGAGGCTCAAGACCACTTTACCCATGTTTACATAGCTAGGAAATGGCTGGGTGATTAAAATTTGGGCCATTTAACTCCAGGGCTCATATCCTTAACCACACCACTGTACTCACTGGGCATCCCTTGTCAGCAGGCACACTGCATGTGGCCTCGAGGGACTCAGGCCCACGGCCTGCAGTCACAAGTGTGGCTTAGCCAAAAGACTGCAGTTCAGAGTTTCCACATAGGATGGCTGGTTCTCCTGGGGCCATGAAGCATCAGGCTAAACTAGGGGACCAAGAGACTGAAAAAGGAATTGCTGTCACAAAATAAATGATGTTTTCAGCCTTCTGATCACTCTAATCCTACTTTCCAGTGACCAGACTGCGCTCTGTTTATTCAGATGGAGGGGGCCGTGGTGCCAAGCACTGTACATTGCAGGGGAATTTATTCGTGAGGCCCTTTGATGTCACATGCATCCCAGGAACACGGAGTTGAGGCAGAGAGAACAGCTTTGTGTTTATCCCTCTAAACAGAACCATTTGAGTACACAGACCAGAAGACCTGGTCCAGGAGCACTGCGTTTTCTCCAATAGAGTGATTCATTGCTAATGTCTTCATTTTGGACACTGCAGTTGAATGTGGAACCATATGCTTTAAATTAAAAGCACACTAAGCAAATCACAAGTTTCTCAAGATGGTGCTTAAAGTCTGTTTTGGCATCTGTTGGTTGCCAAAAGACCCATATGATCCTGTAATTAAACAACAAATATTTTCTGCAAAATCAGTCATTTTAGATGTCCCCAAATGTTACGATTACGATTTTTAGATGCTATGTTAAGAAATAGGTTGCACAACTGGACCCGTTTAGAATTGTTTGTTCCCTGATCCAATGTTGTCCTGATATTTCTCTGGCCATCTTATTCTAATTCACTGTGTTAGAATGCAACCTTTTAGTTACACGAGCTATAAACAGCTGAACAAAAGAACTGGAAGTGTTGGCCGGAGAACCACCAGTAATAGATGCTATTATATCTACTTGGCCAGAAGATTCATTCACCTGGAGGTTGATACTAGAATCAGTGAAGGTTCTTGGTTGCAGTCACCAGAAACCAACTGGGATCATCTTAAATAATAAGGGAACTCAAGGGAGGGAATGAGGGACTCACAGGATTAATGGTAGAGAACCCAGTTTGGACAATAGGCCGGATCCAGGGGCACTCTGCAAGGTCAGGTAACCAAGACAGGCCTGCCCCCTGCTGTGCTCTAACCTCCTCAGGTCCTTCCTGGTTTGGCTCATGAATCTGGGAGGAGAAGCAGCATGGCAGAGGTGACTCTGCAGTAGAAGAGGGATAGATGGCCTCTACATCCCACCTGGACAGTGAGGAGATCCCTCTGAGAGCTGGGATGGCTGAAAATGAGGCAAGGGAATGCCAAGATCCTCTGCCACACTCTTAAAATGGAGCCCCTGGCTCAGCCATGTTTTCCTGACTATGCAGAAAAATATGCAGACAGTATACCAACCCCAGGCAGGTCAAAGGGAGGTGAAGTAATGCCCAGCACCTAGTTAGCAGGAACCACCAAGATAAGGGACTTGGTTCTGAAGGACTCGAAGCTTGTAGGCCTGTATGCAGTGAGAATGATGGCTTCTCAAGCCTAATCAGCATGCAGTTTGCCTTACGCCTTCCCAGGGCCTGCTCTGGACCCTGGAGGGTAATGAGGTGTGTGGGGTAGTGGTAGTGGGGGCAGAGGATGGAAAAAAAATAGAGGAACAGATGCTTATTCAAAAGTGTTCTTCCCCCATGAACCCTATGGGCAGGAGAAAACATACAGTCAGAATTAAGGAATTTCATGGCCAAATCAAGCCCAATTAGGAATGTGTGGTAATGCTTAGGTATGTGGAACACTTAAAAACGCCATTCTGCACGATTTATGTTGTACTCAGAGGCCAGCTGAACTTAGGTAAATGCCTGCTGGAGTAAGAGAAGGCAGAGGGACTGGGGATGGTAAATGTGAACAGAAGGCCCTACCGAATGAGATGTGAGGGGCTCATGGGCCATCCCTCTCTCAGGCCTGGTACCGGAAATGACAGCATTTGGAGTGCTTAGTGGAGGGTTGCCCTTCCAAAAGATTGTGATAAGGCTTCTGGGATTATTTGTAATATCCCAACAAATCCAGTCAGAATCACAATCAGGCTAATTAGAACAAAAATAATTATAATCTTGGGAAAAGATTTAAGTGTCAAAATGCAGCATCTGCAAGAAGAATAAAGGTCTTATAGGTGGCAAAAATGTGGGAAACATCTAGATTCAGGCATTTTGACAGCAAAAGTCCCCTAATAATATGTAGTTGTATTAGAAATGGATTCAAAGCAAAAATGACTATAGAAGCCTCATTCATTATCTGGATTAGTGGAGTGATTTACAGGATGGGTTAAGATAAGAGTAAGAAGGGAACCCTACAAAGGCTCAGATGGCATGCTGTTTGGCAATGGGGGCCCTGGATATCTGAGAACACCCTTAACACTTAGGAATAATACATAAGGAGCAGAGGGACAAAATTAAGAGGTGGCAGAGATGTAATGGCTTCTACCTCATCATAATTTAGTCTTGCCTGTCCCAAAGTTATACCAGGCAATTCATCTCCCTAGTGGCCATAAGATTTTCCCCTCTAACCATCTGGCCATCTTTAGTTAAGGCTGTCAGGAAAGAACTACTACTGTTTTTTGGACGTGTTCTGCATGTAAAGGACTGTCCTTATGAATGGCATACACTATCTTTACGCTGCACCACAACCACAAAATGATGGTTATTTTTCCTACTTTGCAGAGACTGAAACTTAGATTCTGGGAGGATGAGGGACTTGCCTAACATCTCATGGCTAGTCTACGACAGAGCCTCTGTCCTTTCTGGGTTGTTCTCCTGTACAGGTTCTGTGGAACCTGCGATATGACCCTGTCTTTAGGCTGGCTCCACAGCACCCTCTTAGCTAGGCCGTGTGCAGCCAATAAGGATTAATAATCACCATCACTGCCCAGTACTACGTGGCCTTCAGGAAAGTAGACAACAAAGTGACAGATGAAGGTATGCAAATCTGGTTCAGCAATCTGCGAATCTGGCCTCAGGTACTCTAGGGACTAAAACCATGTAGCCTGGGTTTCTCCTCTCCTGCATCCCTGTACCCCACCATCTCTCCTCTCCCTGTCTCTCAGCTCTTCCCTCCCTGCACATTAGCCATGCTGTCTAATGTCTACAGTGTGCTCTCTACAGCCTTTCTCTTTCTCTGGCTGTGGAGGTGGCCGTGGCTGTGGTAGGGCAGGAGGATATGGTTTGGGTGGGGATGGGATGAGAGGGAGTCATATATAAACCTCAGATAGGCCACATGAGGTATTTACTCCACCCCCGACCACAGAGACCAGAGGAATAAATGATTCTGATGGAGCAGGCCAGGGTTCAGTGTAATTTGCCTGCAAGCTCTATCAGAATCTCATGACAGTATCACTGTGCACATCAGGATGTACAGCATCACTGAGCTCCATGAAACAATAAGGATTCTCATCGAAAAAGGGTCAGATGTTTCACGATAGAGGAAAATCTTACAGATGCTCTTGACTAATGACTACCAGGGTGCACATCAGAGACAGCTGGAGACAAAGCAAGGGAAAGCCAAGGGTGCATCACGTTCAAGTGTATGGAGCGCATTTATTTTAAGATGTGCAGTTCTCTTTTAATTACTTATGATACTTCACAGCATACTGTAAGTGGATCTCAGTATGTTCTGTGAGAATAATAATGTGTTAGGAATAACAGATCTCACTCAAGTCACTGTTTTCCAGTTCTTGCAAAGAGATGAGAACGAGTCAGTAAAAGTCAGAATTCAGGATCTGATTAGTGAAGTACCTTTTCTGTACTAATGGGTACAAAGGGTTGTGGGGTTTGGAGTCAGATGACTTTGGTAAACTCTGTGATCCTGATTAAGCTCCTTGGGTCACTGCACCTCAGTTTTATCATTTCCAAAGGGGAGATGCTAAGATGCTAACTCTCCTGAAAGCTGGTGAGGGATTCACTCATTCATTGTATTCAAACAGTCAGACATATTTACTGAGCATCTGCCACAGCTGTGGGACAGCCGCCAAGGATGCAACATGAAACGGTGTGGACATGATCCTACCCTTGTGACCCTTATGGTCTGTGAGGGAGACCAGTGAAAGGATAAGATAGTCAGAAAGCACCTGGCCCAGAGCCAAGTACTCAGGAAGTGAGCAATGAATGTAAATTGCCTTCCCTTTTCTTTCTTTCTTTCTTTCTTTAAAAATGTTTTAGTTGTTGATGGATCTTAATCTTATTCATTTATTTACATGTGGTGCTGAGAATTGAACCTTTGCCTCACACATGTGAGGCAAGTGCTCTACCACTGAGCCACAACCCCAGCCCTTGCCTTCCCTTTTCTTTCTCTGCCAATTCATTCACTCATTTCTATAATCTGAATGTTTGTGTCCCTTTGACACCTAATGCCCAAGGTGATGATGTCAAGAGAGGAACTCTTGGGAGGTGATTAGGTCAGGAGGTGATGATATCATGAAAACAGGATTAGTGCCCTCATGAAAGATCTTGAGGACTGTCCCCACCCCACCCCTTTTAACCCTTCTGCCATGTGAGGACACACAGAAACTGCCATCTATGAGGAACAAGTTATCATGGGATACCAGATCTGCTGATGCCTTATCTTGGACTTCCTGGCCTCCAGAACTGTGAACAATAAATTACTGTCTAGTAAATATTACCAAGTACTTTATACTAAGTTCAAGATATTTTGTGATAACAGATTAAATGAACTAAAACACCCACCTTGACCTAAAATTATAAATTTTCTGCAATTCTAAAATTGCAGAAACAATGATCTGCTTTTTCTTTCCTCTGAACTTCATTGTTCTCATGGATTGATTTAGGGGTTTGGAGAGACGTTTTAATGTTCCCTCTTTGTCTAAAATTCTGCAGATTTTTGGTTTCCATCCCTCTTCACCTAGGGCATGGGGAATGGGCTTGTTAAAGGGAATCTCAATATTTCTGCCAAGCTGGCCCTGTACCATCAATCCATTATGAAGCATATTAGGGATAGTTCCCTTGTCTCATCTGAAACATCTTCAGAAAGCACTTCTATCAACAGACGGACACATATAAGGGCAGTTTTACCACATACATTAGAGATCATATGCCTTGAGTTGAAAGATAACTGCATGCTCATTGCAAATAGTAGACGTGAGGAAGGAAATCACCTGCAGCTGGTTCCAGATTTCTACCATCAGGCTCAAGTATTTTTAAAGACTTCAACACATAACTATTGGTGCATTTTGTAGTTACGTTACTCTTTTAGCAGAACGCTGGGGAAGAGACCTGAAGAAAGTTAACCAGCAAGTATGATGGCCTGGGGCCAAATGCATGCTCTGGGCTTTAGTTGCTCACCTGCAGAACAAGAGGGTTGAACTAAATAGTCTCTAAGACATCTTTTTAAATCCTCAAGTTCTATGATTCTGGGTCAGAATATCTGTGGGAGAATTTGCCAAAAGGAAAAAAATAGAGTTGGATTTTTGGCTTAGTGGTGGAAAGCTTGCCTAGCATGTGCAAGTCACTGGGTTCAATTCCCCATGATACACACACACACACACACACACAGAGAGAGAGAGAGAGAGGAGGAGAGAGAGGGAGGAGAGAGGAGAGAGAGAGAGGGGAGAATATCTTTGTTATGCTCTGCCTCTCCTTCCAGTGCCACATCAGGCCTGCCAAATGACAAATACGTTATCCACCCTTTGTTATAACTAACCTCATGTTTTCATAGAAAATCTCTTTCGTTCACTGAAATATGAAAGGGTGTGGTTTACAAGCCTGGCATTGCTTTGATTTTTAAAATTTTTGATCTCAGAGAAAGTGGTTTGAACTCATTTAGCACAATCATGAGAAATACTAGCCCTCTGTACCTTTAACACAGGACTCAAGAGTTCTAGGCTTCCTGGGAATGAGATGAGCCTCTGTGAAGGTCTAAAATTGCAGGCACATATTGATACTGTACAAGCTCTTAAGTCCACAGGAGTCTGGCGGTGCTCAAAGGAGAGCAATCAAAAACCTAAATTAATAATTATGTCAATAGATTTTCCTAAGGAAAGAAAAAATTATCTATGCCTGAGGCTACTAGGAAAAAAAAAGATTCCAAATAGGGAGGGAGAAGTAATAAAGTATCCAAAGGCCCAGTTTGATAGAGTTCACTTTTAAATGTGGAGAACAAATGTGGTGTCATGACCTTTTTTCTTCTAGCAGCCCATAAAACAGTGCGTATATATCTGTATATATGTTCACACATACACATGTATTTCTAATTTTTGTTAAGCACACATAAAATATACACACACACAAAGGACATTGGAATTAAATGACTTTGAATATATACCTATTATATATGAACATGTGTATGTACATAATTTGGACAATGGTTGCAATAAAAAAATTAACTATTGAAAGTGACAAGTTTGAGATATATTTTGACCAAGCTCATAAAAATGTAAATTCCCCAAGGTTTCATGTTTGAGAATATTGTTTTCCTTCCTGTACCTGTGTTAGTGTGAATTCAACAAAACACTCCTAAAAACCCAGGGTGTATACAGTTGCAAAGGCAGATGTAAAAAGTTATATCGACCCTTTCTGTTATAGTTGGTTGACATTACTTTTCTGTATCACAAAGTGGCCATTTAGCAAAAATGCCAAAATTCTTGCTTTGTTGGCATCAGACAAACTTGGCAAGAGAAGAAATCAACATACCCATTCATTTTCTTTAAATCCATCCAAATGCTTTTACTAGAGTGTTGTTTATACAAACTGCTAAATATTTAGGTAATCAATTGTCAAGGTAGCGGTTCCTGGAAGAATCATGCTCTATGAAGCTGCCAAGATATCTGATTTTGACATCAAAATTAATTTCACAAAATTTTAGATTTAGTTTAAGTCTGATTCAGATTTGATTCAGAGCCATCAGTAATGGAAGTTCATCAATTAAGGTTTCAGGACAGCTGAACCCCAAACTTTCACCATGTGCCCTTCATTCAGGGGGCAGATCCACTTTTGAATTAAGAACATTTCATCTCACAGAAAAGGAAAAATAACGAGCCATTTCTTTGGGTCACGTATCTCTGTTGCCATAAAAATAAAAGACATCAAAATTTTTTAGTAGCATACATAAGAGGCACCATTTTTGCTTTTATGTAAAGTATCAATTCCACATGTAATTGCTGAATATTTTCTAAATTAAGAGCCCATGTGGTGAGCGGGTGCACACAAAAAGATAATCAGAAAAATCTCAGCATTAAAATATAGTCTCCAAGTCAAAACACATAAATCACGTTGGCGACGCCCAGGCTGCTGTGAAAATTATTGCTCTCAGCCTCGTGTTTCTGTTGAGTCTGGTGCAGAGGAACTGCAAAGGACTAGGTCTGTGAACTTTAGGTCACAAGGTAAGGCAACCAGCACAAGTGGCTACAGGCCACAACGTAAGTCCAAACACAGGGGTAGAGATGTGCTTCAAATAGAGCCTTTACTAGAAGATGACTTGTATTCTAGTTCCTAGTTCTCAGTTCACTGGTTAGAAAACTCACTTACCCAAAGGAGCCACTTATCTAACTGAAGACAATAAAACCTTTTCTTCTTGAACAAACACTGTGTAATTTGTTGACTGATTCCCAACTCCAAGAGGTGTGACTACTTATTTCTTTCAGCTATAAATTTTTCTGATCCCCTGGTGTCTTAGTCTATTTTCTGTTGCTATAACAAAGTACTCGAGGCAGGGTAATATATAAAGATAGTTTATTTGGCTCATAGTCCTAGAGGCTGGGAAGTCTAAGTGTGGTGCCAGCTTCTGCTTGGCACCTGATAAGGTATCACATAGTGAGACAGAGAAAGAATTCTAAGCTTAGGAGTTGCTTTCTTTACTTATAAAGCTTCCTTTTCTTATAAAGTCACCACTGGGTCCCTCCCTTATAACTTTATCCATTTGTAATAACTTCCCATAAATTCTATCTCCAAATACATAGGAATTAGGGGATTAAGTTTCCAGCACATGAATACTAGAGGGACACACTCAAACTGTGGCACCTGGACTGTTCCATTGCCCACAAATGGTGCCCCTGTTGCTGGCTGGTTATCTCAGATGTTACAAGGGGGTTAGCCTGAGAAGTACCAGTGTGACTCCATATTCATTCCTAGAAAATCACAAAGGGGTGTACACTACTGAGGTGTTGTGGTTTGGTTGTGGTGGCCCCCAAAAGCTCAGGTGTGAGAGAATGCCAGAAGATTTGGAGGAGAAATGATTGGGTAATAGCTTTAACCTAATCAGTGGTTAATTCCCTGATGGGATTAATTGAAAGGTAACTGGAAGCAGGTGGGATGTGGTTGGAGAAAGTGGTTCACTGAGGGCTTGGCTATGGGATATATTTTTTGTATCTGGAGAGTGGAGACTCTCTCTCTCTCTTTGCTGATCACCATGTGAGCTGCTTCCCTCTGCCACACTCTTCCACCATGATGTTCTGCCTCACTTTGAGCCCCAAGGAATGGAGACGGCTTTCTGTGGACTAAGACCTCTGAAATTGTGAGCCCTCAAATAAACTTTTCCTCTTCTCCAGCTGTTCTGGTTGGGTCTTTTAATCAGAGCAGGGAAAAAGCTGACTAAAACGTGAACATTGCTCTGTGAGATCTCAGGCTCCATCCTGTAGGCAGGGCTCAGAGGTGATAGGACTCAGCCTCCCACAATGTTCTGGTTTTTCAGATGTGAGCCAGGGTAGAAACAGATATTCTTTTGGCCCCCCGCCCCCCCCCCATAAGAGAAACACAAGCTCAAGGGATTCCTGAAACAAAGAAGCACTAGGAATACATTATTCACCTGGGATACATTATTCAGGCTAGTAGAAATATTTGAAAATGGAGGACAGGTTAGAATTTATTTGTGTGACTTATTACCAGTTTTCTTCTTTGTGCATGTCCCTAGAGCAGTCATTTTCAACCTTGGCTATACATTAGAGTCATCTGGGAAACCTTAAAATAATCCCAATGGCCAGGCCACACCCCAGAACAATTACTCAGGGTCTCTGGAGGTGAGACCCAAGCAGATCAACTTTTTATTTTAATTTTATTTTTTTACAGCTCCCTTGGCAATTTCAATGTGCAGCCAGCCAAGGTAAAGAACCACAGCATGGAGGACTAATTTGTCAGTACTACAGACCTTGGTCTCAGGAGCTGAGTGCAGAAGGGTGGAAGCAGTTTCAGGTACGATAATTTGTTGAAAAGAGTTCTAGATATGTAGGGTAACGACCTAATGTCTGCTGAGAACTTATTTCAGTTTTCCTCCTAAGGGTCTGAATCAAAGGCAGAGATGGCCTAAAAATAGCAGCAGTTTGCCTGGCTGATGGCAAGGCTGGAGATTCTAAGCTGCCTTTTAAGCTTATTGCCTTCTCTCTTTAAAATACTGTAACTATCAAGAATCAAGTTACAGGTCAATAAAAGTTCTTTTTAATTATATTAACAAGCGGGAAAGGTCCAAACCAATGCCCACCCTGTGTGGGTATTCTCTGGTACTTACATAACCCTATTACCTGAAATCCAAGAAACCCTTTAATGGGGGAAAAAAATCTACCACCGCCACCAAAAGGGCACAGATGGTTGAAGAGAACTGAATTTCCTTAAAGGAACCACAAGTGATACATTTTCCACTTTAATTTATATCTGCCCTTCATCTCCACAGGCTCAATTAATAAAAGTTATGCATAAATCATATGAGAGACCATTAAATCAACCAGTTCACAGTGCTGACTAATTGGTAAATAAATACTTTATGAAAATGGTGACAGGTGTACAGATTCTGTTTTTCCCTTTTTAAAGCGGGGTGCGGGGATGGGAGGCAAGGAGTGAGGGGAAGCTAGATAAATAGCTTTAGTACAGATGCTTATAACTCATCCAATTCGATTTTAAAATATTTTTCTTTTTTTTTTGAGGGAGATAAGCTATAAACATAGAGCCCTACAGACAGACCACAATCCTGGATGAAAAGTTTAAAAATCAAATAAAAAATTCAGATTTATTTAATTAGCTAGATGCCTAGTAGCATGTATATAAGATTTTCTAAATCTGTGTGTTACCAGGTTTTTGTTTTGATCCATTAGTTTGGCATAACTTTAGGAAGAGGAGAAGAAAACAAGATGGGGACAGGAGAGGTCAAATCCCAGCTCTTTGCCAGGATACCTCAAAAATAGAAGAGGTCTTTTGTAAATTATTTTGATTGCTGAGAATTAGTTTTCTCCAAAGATTACTGCTATATATGAAAAACAACATCTTCAGGATAGAAAACTTATTTCTGCCTCCAACATCATCATGAAGTCAGCTGATCTGCAGGCCAGCTATGTGTGGGCAAGGTGCTAAACCTGTGTCCTCATCAAGAAATACGAATGGTACCTACTTACTAGGATGTTGTTAGGATTAAATACGATATTGTATAAAACAAAACAACAACAAAAAAATAATAATAACAACAAAAACCAACTTAACCCAGGTGCAGGAACAGAGTATGAAATATGTGTTATTATTGCTGTTATTTACTATGCATGGACAATTCTAGCCCCAGTATGGATTTTTCTACTGAGAAACACGATGCTAGTGTAAATGAGTCCCTTAGTGCAAAGGCTTGGGCTCACAGCTGCATTGAGACAAGTGGCCTCAGGCAAAATGGAAATTTAGAAAAACTATTCTCTGGCCTTGACCTGACATCCCCATCTCTCATGGAGACTTTGTGGCCAATGGAATGATGGAGACAAACTCAGAAATGAAAAAGTGTTCCCAAAGGCCCGGAGGAGAAGGCTCAGCCAGAAGAGGCCCAACCTCTGCCTAGAGAGCAGGTGAGGGAGGTTGGATCTCTTCCCTGAGCACCTGCTCTGCATCAGCACTCAGGTCAGAGGTGGAACTAGTGTAGGTCCCGGCTCTCAAGATGACTCAGTGTGTTAAGGGATGCAGGTGTGAGGCACACGTACATACACCCATACCCTTAAAAACATTAAAGTCCAATGGAGTTTTCTGAGGACACAGGCAGGGACTCAATGTGGCAGTAATCCAGGGACAGAAGTGACCAAAGCAGAGGCAAGGGGCACTCGGCTAGGTTCTGTGGTGTCTCTGAGCCCAGCTGCTGATTTTACACCCTTTGAAGTAACCTTGTTGGAAAGAATCTTATGCTCTCCAGAGAGGTCTCCTGAGGGGCTTCTGTGGGAGAGTGAAAGAACACCCCATTGTTTCTCTCCCCAGCCTCTAGGGGAGCAAGGCCACTGTGACAATTGTTTTTCTTAACCAATTAACAAAGGTTTAAATACTTAATGCCTGTTGCAGAGTACTTATTTCACTATTCAGGGGAACGAAGGAACCATAGTCCTGCTGGGATTTTTTTTTTTTTTTCACTTTGAAAGAAAAAGCAGGGGGGTGGGAGCCGAGGAAGGCAGGGGGCAAAGTGAGGGAGGGGAAATTAGGGGCCACTTAAGGAAATTGGGTTTCTTCCTGGGCTTGAGGGAGAGCAAGTACTTTCTGGGTACCAGTAGATTGAATGTATTTTAACACATTGTACATAGTCCCCAACATCTGTTTGTGTGGGGATTCTGGAGTCGGTACCACCCACAGCTAGTAGAGAAGCAGTGTTTGGAGTTTTCCACTGACTGAGGAGACACATAAGAGAGAAAGACATCCATTTGACTTTTGTTTGGAATCATTCAATAAACATTGGTTTCCACCCGTGAGCAAGGAGCCTGACAAGGATTCTTTGCTTGTCCAAATTTAGGCTTCCGATCCTTCTACGAGGCCCATTTGTGTACTTCCTTTAAAAAAATCCAGTTAAAGGAAAAGAACCCTGATAAGTCAGTTTAGCCAGACCCTCTCATCCTGACATCTGCCCTGGTTTCTCATCTTCAGATGATTTCTGATCATCTGACCTGTCTTGTGCCAGAATCCTCTTAGGTTGGTTTGGCCAGAATCCCCCTCACCCCTGATATTTCCCCTTAGTAATTTCCATCCGTTGACCCTATGCAGCTCCTTGGCTATAAATTCTCACTCACCTATGCTGTATTCAGGGTGGAGCCCTTTCTCTCTCTCCCTCATTGCAAGACCCTGTTGCAGTGGTATCTATATCTATTGTGATAATCCCGAATAAAGTCTTATTTACCATGCTCTAACAAGTATCATTGAATATATTTACTTTAACAAGTTCTATTAAGGTGTCATGGAAAATGCCCTTAGTATGAGATCCAAAATCCTTAGCCTGTTGGTAGTTCTGTCCCTTGCCTATCTTCCTAAGCATATGGTACACTATATATCAGGCAGATGGACTTCTACTTCCTTGTGTATTCCCTACTGGCTTTTTTCTTATAGCTTCTGGACCTATCCCTCAACCTGGAACACACTTCCCACTATAAAGAATAAGAATAATTTCCAATCATCCTTCAAGTCTTCATTATAATAGAGCTTCATTATGATTTTCCTAGGACACTCGTCCTGAGTCCTGGGATCAGGCTATGTTCTCTTGCTATATGTTCCTGTAGCAATCTAAACTTCCCCTTTTAAGCCACTCCTTTCATGATTACCATGGCTTAAAAGCCTCTCCTCATTTCATGAGAGCAGAGACTATTTCTATCTCATTTACAAATTATGTCTCAAATAGCCTAATACTTCATGTCTAACATATAATATTTGTTTCCTTTTTAGTTTTTAGAATGATCTCAGTCTATAATGTATCCTATAGTAGGAGGGCACTCTATTGTCCTATAATAGACACCACTGAATAGCTCTGTGTGCATATGAAAGTACCCAAAATTTAAACCAAACAACACACACACCCCTCAAACCAAGATTGGCCAGTTTTTGATTTTCCTAATACTGAATATCATGTGGGTTTAAATCTCTAGTCATGTTAATTGCTACTGTTGCAGATATTTAGCTCCTATCCCTGAGAAGGAGTAAAAAAAAAAATCACAGTCTCTGAGTACTTGCTACTGGTTACACTATATAGCTTGTTATCCTTTGAATATGAGGTATTCCTCACAAGCTCCTGTGTCAATGCAGGAATATTCTGAGGTAAAATGATGAGAAATGCAAGCTAATTAGTCCATCCTAATTTGAATGGACTAACTGGGTGGTAACTGTAGGCAGGTGGAGGAGGTGGATTGCCCCTTCCTGTCTCTCTGCTTTCTGGCCTCCGTGTTCCTCCACCACACCCTTCCACCAATGGACCGTGATGGACTGAACTTCTGAAACTATGAGCCAAAATAAGCTTTTCCCCCTCTAAGTTGTTTTGTTTTTTTTTTTTTGAGGGGGGGTATTTTGTTCACAGTGATACAGAGCTGACTAATACATAGATCAAGCTTACTTTTTATTTTTCAGTTTTTCCTGCATAGATAAATTATTCAAGGTGTTATAACTAAGTGAAGTAGTAACACTAGCTTTGGCAGAAAGAAAGCACCAGAGTGAAAGAGAACCCAAGAGCTCTGCCCGCCAAGGTTCTGCAGACAAACTTCTGTAAAATATTTACTGAAGTCTCTGATGCTAAAGAACTGTGCTGAGCTCTGAGGAGAAACTATGGAAATCATTCATAAGTAAAATTCAGAAGGGTCTAAAAAATACATTTTGATTCAGTAGAATTTATTTCAGAATGTAAAGGATGGTTCAACTTTTTTTAAAAAGTCTACTGATTCTGGGTATGGTAGCCATGCCTGTAGTTCCAGCGACTCAAGAAGGAGGAGGATTGCAAGTTCAAGGCCAGCCTCAGCAACTTAGTGAGAACCTGTGTCAAAGTAAAATAAAAAGGGCTGGGAATGTAGCTCAGTAGTACAGTGTCCCTGGATTCCATCTCCAGTATCACAAAATACCTAAAAAAGAAAGGGTAGAGGAACAGACTGGCATCTAACCTCCCTTGACAGTCTGCTTCCCTCTCTGGGTTCAGACCTCCACCTGCTAAGGTCTTCTATGAGGAAATCCTACTTCCTGTAAAGTAGGTTCCACATACTAAAGCTCGCTCAAGTCCTCATCAATAATCAAGGCCTTATAACTGTGCCCAGGGTCCCCAAAACTGGTGCCACAGCTCTAATATGCAGAGAAAGGGAGGTCTGGCCATTCCTGGAAAGTTCCAGAACTCCTTGTAGGAAAGTCAGATGACTCACTCTGCTCAATAGATAAAAAAGGGCAGCAATCTCATAGGGAAATACAAAAGTACAAACAGTGAGAGATAGATGGAAACGTAGAAATATATGTTTTAAAAAAGTCTACTAATGTATAAATACCAATATGCCACACTACTGGAAAGTTAAAGAAAAAAACCATAAGGTCTAAAGTAAAACTTTAGTCCTGTGGTTCATTCATCTAAATAGATGCAGAAATACTTCTGACAATATATAATCTCTTAAGAATTATCAAACAAGAAATAGAAGATAACATACTTTATCTTATAAAATTAATTTGTTGAAGCTTTACAAGAAAAAAATCATACTTAATGGTGAAACTTTAAAGTCTCTTTTTTAAAAAAAATAAGATCAGGAGCTGAATAGCCATTCTCATTAATTTTGCTTATATTCAATGATGTATTGATACTTCTAGACAATGTGATAAAGCAAGAAATAAGAAGAGCATAATTGGAAATAAAGAAATACATATTTCTATGTAACAGTATGATAGGCTATATAGGAAATCTGAGACAATCTACAATGAAACTAAGAGTCTAGAAAGTTGATGTTAAAAAAAATCAACATACAATAATGGGCATGGTGGTGCATGCCTACAATCCCAGTGACCTGGGAGGCTGAAGCACAAGAATGGCAAACTTGAAGCCAGTCTCAGCAGCTTAGTGAGGCCTAAGTAACTTAGCAAGACCCTGTCTCAAAATACAAAAATAGAAAGGGGTGGGGTTGTAACTCATGGGTATAAACAGTAAAGCATCCCTGGGTTCAATCCCCAGTATATATATAAAAAAAAAACATACAAAACCCAATAATGTTTCTATATCCCAGCAATGACCAATTTAAATATATAATAAAAAACCATTTATAATAACACTAGAAAATGTAAGCAGAGTAACTAGTCTCCAAGGTGATCCCCAATGATGCTCCTACCCCCACCACCTTCTTGGCATTGGAGTACTTCTGTACTTGGAGTACTTCTGTACTCCTCTCCTATATTTGATAAGACTGATATGTGTAATCAATGGGATCACAGAAATAACTGTGTGTGGTTTACAAGGTTGGGTCATATAAAATATTATGGCTTAGGTCTCTCTCTTGATCTTGTGGGTAGAAGCAGCCACCATGTTAGGAGGACACTGCAGCAACCTGAAGCAGAGGCCCACAGGGTGAAGAACTGAGGCCTCTTGCCAACGGCTAGTTAGAAACTGAGACTTCCTTCCAATAGCTGTATTGGAATTGGGTCCCCTGGCTGTAGTTGGGCCTTCAGATGACTGCAGACCTGGTTGTCTCAGGAAGGATCCCAAGCTAGGATCACACAGCTCAGCTACTTCTGAACTTCTGGCCCTTAGAAACTGAGAAATAATAAATGTCTGTTTTGCTTAACCATGAAGTTTTGGGGGTGGTATTGCAGCAATAAAATAAATAACTTTAACAGAAATTAATAAAGAAGATTTATGAAAGACATAAGAAAAACATTTAAAAAACATTAACAATTTAAACTACACATCTAGGGCAAAATTCAAACCTACTTCCTATGTAACTTGATGAGCGAATCCTAAAATTCATATGGAAGGTCACAAGAGCAGGGATATTGAGGGAAAAAAAAATGAAAAATGCCACATATGTGGAAAGGGATGAGATTTGTTTTCCAGATATAAAATTTATTATGCAGCTACTATAATTAAGACAGTGTGGCATTGGCACAGAGATAGACAGACAAATCAATGGAATATAATGAAAAGGAAGTCCAGTAATAGATTAGGAATCTTCATTCATGTGGTGGGCAGAATAAGGCCACTTCCCTCTTCCCTGGAAAGACATTCACATCCTCGCCCTTTGGATCTATGAGTATGTTAGGTTACACAGTGAAGGGGAATTGATGTTCCAGATGGAATGTCTGTTGCCAGTCATCTGACTTAACCTTAGAATATGGAGCCTTTCCTGGAGGGTGGTGGGCCCAATGTAACCCAGCTGGGACCAATGGAATCAATGGGTCCTTAAAATAGGAAGTGGAGGTAGAAGTTGGTGTTGAAAATACAGCCTCGGGAGAAGGACTTGGAATACCGTTGCTGGTTTTGAAGATGGAGCCAAGGAATGCAGGAGGCATCTAGAACCTGGAGAAAGCAAAGAAATGATTCTCTGCTGGGGCTTCTGGAAGGAACACAGCCCTAAAATCACCTTTTTGGACATTTCAGATTTCTGACCTCAAGAATTATAACATAGGGGTGTTAGTGTTAAGGTTCTGGGTTCAATTCTCAGCACCAGAGGAAGGGGTATGTGAGGAGGAGAATTGTCGTAAATCTGTGTTGCTTTTAGCTACTAGGTTAGTGGTCATTTGTTACAGCAGCAATCGGAAACTAGAACAATCTACAATAGAGATGGTTTACAAATCAGGAGGGAAAGGATGCAATAAGCAGAGTACAACCAATCGGTTATCCATAGAAAAAAAAAGAAAATTAGATTTTATATATATATAAAGATATATATATATATATATATATAAAGATATATATAATATATGAAGAAATTATATATATGAAGAAATTCAAATAGTTAGCATGTTATAAAGTATTTATCTCTCTTATCACTTTTTTTTTGCTATGTCATTATGTTTCTGACTCTTTTTTTTTTTTTAAATCTGAATATTCCAGGAGTTGGTGAGGACACAGAGAAAAAAAAGGCTCTTAATCTGCAGGTGAGGGTACAAATTCTTATTGTCTTTGTAGAGAGCAATATTCTGAACAGTGGAAGGTGTACATTCTAGTGGCTGAGCAATTCCTTTCTAGGAGGTACATACCCTAGAAATCTCTTGCCTTTATATACGAGGAAGCAAGTACAAGAACCTCATTTGTTTATTTTAAATAACTTTTTTAGTTGTTGATAGACCTTTATTTTATTTTGTTTATTTATATGTGGTGCTGGGAATCGAACGCAATGCCTCACATATGAGGCAATTGCTCTACTGCTGAGCTACAACCCAGCCCCTCAGCATCATTTATAATACTGAAAATCTTAAACAACCTATATGTCAATGGAAAAGCAGAATTGTGTTGTGCTCTTACAGTTGATGAGCAAGTTCTACTTGCATCAAAATGGATAAATATTGAAAACATTTTAAGGAAAAAACCCCAAATCTACAGAATGACAAATACATTCTGCATCTGTACAAAGTTTTAAAACATAATGTTTGTGCTTTCATGTATGTAGGGTTTTGCAGGACCGAAGCTTATACGATTTGAGGGACTCTTTAAGAAAGAGAATATATAGCTATAAATTGGGTGCAAATGTGAATATTAATTTTGAATAAGAAAAAAATCACAACACATTATAAATTAAAGCTGACAAATGCCACAAAAAATAAAATCCAGAAAAACAATGTAATACTCTGATTAATGATTAGACATACCTTTATAACACCATGTTCTTACATTTGTTGGCTGCATTCCTTTTGATTCCAGTGTTGTAATAAACTTTTCTAAAGAGAGTTAAAGGAGACTTCTCTCTTTTATCTAGCATGATTAATCAAGAAAATGGGAAAATGGGTCTTTAGAAAAGAACCTTTAAGCATCAAAACTCTGTAACTTCTGCCCTTCTTGCACTAAAAGGTTGTTTGTCTGACCTCTCAGGGCAGCCCGGGCTGTAGGCTCTGAGCAAGGAGCACATCCTTCTCGAATGGTTGAGCATGGGAATCGAGGCACAGAGCATCTACCAGGGGTAGTTCTCCTTAGCTACTGGAAGGTTGTGGAGGTAGTGCTGGCAGTGCCTGGGCCACCCACTCCAGACCTGGAGCTGTCCCCCAACTGGAGTGGCACTTGAGGCTCCTTCCCGGCCACTGGCTCTGCAGCTTCTGAGCCATGCAGCCCAAGATTCCTTATCTTCAGGAAAAACTGGCTCCACCAACACTTTTAGTAAAAGTAAATACAAGGGAATGAAAAGAGAATTCAGGACAGTGATTACTACAGGGATCAGAGAAGAACAGGGTTGGGACAAGTTAAGATGGGATTTTAACAGGTTAAGATGGGATTTAGAATTTTCAAATTTTTTTGTGTATATGATATATATATATATATATATATATATATATATATATATATATATATATATGTGAGGGATCTAATTTTCTTTTTTTTCCTCTCTGGATAATTGATTGGTCCCACTCTGCTTATTGTATCCTTTCCCTCCTGATCTGTAAACCATCTCTATTGTAGATTGTTCTAGTTTCTGAGTGCTGCTGCAACAAATGACCACTAACTTAGTAGCTAAAAGCAACACAGATTTATGACAATCCTCCCCCCACCCCTTGTGCTGGGGATTGAACCCAGAACCTTAAAACTAACACCCCTATGTTATAATTCTTGAGGTCAGAAATCTGAAATGTCCAATTTAAAATGTAAAATTTTAATTTTAAAATTTGTGGGTAATTTTTGTATTTTTTCTTTTCTTCTGGGTTATTGAAATATTTTATCATTATTTTGTAAAATAAAAACAAAGTCTAACTGAGAGCACTTGGTCCGTGTCAAAAGGTCTCATCCAAAGAAGTATATTGTTTACAGAACATGAATCTTTACATGTGGTGAATCTGATTCCCCAGTTCTTTGCTGGCCATAGTTTTTCCATTTTACTAGTTATAGAACCAAGAAGTATATTTTTATTACCTTTATATGAATAGTTGCTTCTATAGTGACGTGTTCCACAACCATACTTTGAAATTAAATCCAATTCATGACTTTTACTTTGCCTGGGATCTAGAGACTAATTAAAACATGGATTTCTTAAAAACAATAACTTGTTGATCCCTACAGTGTATAGAATTTTGGTAACCAACTCATTTCTCTAAGAAAATGCTGAGCATTTTTGAGCAACTGCTAAAAAGCTAAGCTTGGGTGAGGGGCTTAGGCCCGCCACGTAAGGCTGCCACCGGCTGGAAATGGCAGGATTCCTGAGGGCTCTGCTCACACAGAACACAGTATCTACTCATCTCAGCAAGGTTCACACATAAACTAGGTGTTAGCTCAGAGAAATCATTGCAAATTGTGGATAATAGAATGAATATATTAACAGCCTAGGATACTTAACACACTTTTAACAAAGCGTAAATTATGCAAAATGCAAATTTGAGCAGTAGTTAAGAGTGCCCATGTGTTTATCTTAGGATGATTTTAAAATATTTCACCAGAAAGCAAACACTAAGTTTCTAATACCTCTTCCCTGGGAACTACTTTTGATATTATTTTAAAACAAAGATTCTTCACAGCTGCTCAGGAGAGGGGGATACTTCTAATATGGAACAGCTGCTTGGTTTTAAGTCCAGGTCATCCCTAAAACTACTTCAGCACCAGGGATAAAATCATAATTAATGTGCCTTGTCCCCCTTTTGTCTACCCCTGCCTCTTCCCTCCAAACAACCCTCCTTAAGTTTCATGTCCTCAGACATCACAATGCCCAGAGCCTTGGTCTGCCACTGGGCGTCTGTGGGAGCCCTGTTTCCCTCAGGCCGACAGCTCTTCTGAGTTGTGGAATGAGCCTATGCCCCTCCTACTTCTTCCTAATTTAACCCTGAAGGTTAACAACTGGGGACCAATAAAGTCAAAATGGTGTTTATTTATACAACCTTGTTTAGAAAGGGTTTGGGCATACTATTATATTTATTTCCAAAATATTAAACAGGTAAAACATACATGCATGGGCAGACACACACACGTACACATACACACATAGTCTCACATCCCCTGAATTTCTAGAACACTTTGCAGTTTAAGCAAAATCTTTCCTCTTCACATTTAATATTTGGAAGTGCTTGAGGTCAGAGGAAAACACTTTCATTAGGCGTTTGATGTTGGGAAGGAGCTCCAGGCAGTGCAAGACAAGTTGGCTTCCATTTTAGGAGCTCCTCGGGATGTGGGAAGAACAACTAATGAAATGTTTCCCTGGTTAAAGTCATGGGAAAATGAATCTTCTAAAGTGGGAGGTATTCTATTTTAAAGTGCACAGTAAGATTAAACACTACCCCACAGCTAGAATACTCTAAAGGGAAGTAGGGACCCACCAGCTCCTCCAAGGAATTTATATACTTGAAATCATCAACCAAAGGCTCATCAATGGAATTGCTGAGTCACAGATTACTAGAGTTTATTCCTAAAGCAAGAGACCAAAGAAACCCAGCTTTCATGTGTGAGATACCAAGGAAAATGAAAATAAAAACAGGTATTTTTCTAATATAGATGTCTTCCAATTCTAACCAGTTAGCCCATATCTAGCTACCCATCAACCTAGGGGTTACTGGGTACATTCTACCAGCATTCATCTGCCAGGTAGGTAACAGGTACTATAATAAGGCCCACTGGGCAGGCAGATGGGTAGCTTCAGACTTTGCCCCCAAGGAGATTCAAGTCGAAGGTAAAAATATATTTTCAGGAAAGTGATAAATCAAAGATAATGGGTTTACTCTGAAATTTTATTGGTTTGAATAATTAAAATAGTTTTATATAGAATTTTTGCTCTTTGTTCCCATAGTTTTGAGTTCTACTGAAGTGAAGGTCTTGGTATTCAAGAGAAGAATGCTTCCAACAGGGGACACAACAATGGTTGCATGAATTAGAAAACAGATTGCCAGTTGGCATTTTGGGGCTCTTCATGCTACTGAACCAAGAGGCAAAGAAAAGAGATTGCTCTACAGGACGTATTGATCCCTATCAGCTAGGAACTGGACTTACACAATGGTAGAAAAGAGGAGTGTCTGCAACCCAGAAGATTCTCTGGGTATCTCTCAACACTTGTAAGTTTAATAGTAAAAGTTAATGAAAACTACAACAGCAGAAATATGCAGAACCACTGAAGAATCAGATCCTTATGAGGTTTGGGTTGCCTTGTCAGGAAAAGCATCTCAGCCAGCTGAGGTTCTTGCTGAGAGATCATAGAGTATGGAATAAGGAAACCATAACCATCAACTTTATGGCTTTGTGACCATTTCATTTCCACTCACAAGGATTACAGCAGCTATGCATGTTTTCTTCTTGCTTTTTAAAAAAATGCACAAGCATGTATACACAAGCACACTAACTTCTTTATTCTTCCATTCTTGTCCTAATGTTATTATTACTATTACTCTCAGCTTCACACTCTGTGATGATGGAATAGGATCTCGCAAATCCTTTATCTCCTTTGCCGCATGACACCCTGTTAGACTCTGTCAACAGGGGGAGCTAGGGAGAGACTGCAAGGCAGCATAGGGAAGGAGGGGCTGCTGCATCTTTTATATGTCACATGAAGCAGGTCTTCATCCTTACAGCAACAGGTGATTATAGCAGTAGCAGTGTTCCCACACTATGAGAACCAGCCACATTGGTCCCCTCAGATCACTTGTTGGACAGTGACATTACTGAGAAGTCTGGGTTTCAATTTTATAAGGCCCCTTTCAAGGCTACAAGCTAACAATCACATCTTTTTGTTCTTTAAGTTTTAGGAGTGGTAGACACTTCTTAAAGTGTGTCTCTGGGACACTGCTCTGTCTCCCTTTTGCCCTTTCAATTGTTTTTTTTTTGGGGGGGGGGCGGTAACTGGGGATTGAACTCTGGGGCACTGAAACACTGAGCCACATCCCCAGCCCAACATTGTATTTTATTTAGAGACAGGGTCTCACTGAGTTGCTTAGTGCCTTGCTTTTACTGAGGCTGGCTTTGAACTTGCAATCCTCCTGCCTCAGCCTCCAGAGCTGCTGGGATTATAGGTCTGTGCCACCATACCCAGCTCAATTGTTTAATATTGATTAACAGTTAAAGAATTATTAAAATCTTGCCAGGTATGGGGTGCATGCCTGAAATCCCAGCATCTTGGGAGGCTGAAGTAGAAGGATTGTTCAAAGTCAGCTTCAGCAATAAAAAGGGCTGGGGATGTGGCTCAGTGGTTAAGCACTCCTGAGTTCAATCCCTGGTACCAAAAACCAAAACAAAAAAAGAATTGTTAAATTCTCTCTGTGAAAATAATCGGCATGGTTTCTGTTTCTTGATTTGGGTCTTGACTGATAAAATGAACACTTGTCTTCCCACTACCCATCTTACTCCTTCCACAGTGTATAGCATTCATGCATTTGAAGAGATCGAGTCCACCCGCAGATCCAGAGATGGATCTTGGTAGGCCTAAGTCAGGGTAACTCCATTCCTTTTCTTACAAGGGATTGGTTCAGATGACCCAGGCATCATTGAAATGGCCCACAGCATCCCCCTGGCTGGAAGGCTTGATTAAGGGAGGTCTAATTCAGTTCTGAGACATGGAAGCTCCAGCTCCTTATGAACAGTGTTTTGCTTAGATATAAAGCCTAGAACTGCTCCAGCCATTTAGCCACTAAATGGGGAACCAAAATGAGGGTGAAGCTAATCCTCCAGGATGACAGAGTTGTGGGAATTGTAAAGGACAGAGTGTGAAGTCCTGATGAAGTCATGCCTCATGTACTCAGGACATTGCAATTAAGTGAGTCAATAAATCTTCTTTATTGTTTTAGCTGGTTTGGGTTAGGTGTGCAATTACTTGCCAGCAAAAGACTTACAATAAAGTCACCAAACTTATTATAAAGGCCATGCTGTTTTATATTAAGAGACAGCATTATTGTACACCTAAATTAAACAGTCATGGAACATTGATGGGGTTCAGGACACACTCTCTCAAAATATGGCACGTGGTGTTTGGAAACAGCAGAAGCAGGAAGGTCTCTCTGGCCTTCTCTGCCATTTTCCCCTGAAGCAGAACATGAAAGAATTCTCTGACCTTCCCTTGAAATAGATGCCTAGACCAGGAGAAAAGGAGCTAAAGACTCGGAGACACAGAGAAGCATCTTAAACAGGCCTTGCTAAGTTCCTCCAGCTTATTGCCATTAGATCACACACATTTTTGTCCAATCATGCTTTTCTATAACTGTCCACTTCTTCATTAGACCTAGCATAAAACACACAGGTTTTCCTGTTTCTTTGGTTCTTCGTTAAGAAGGCTCTGTGTCACCTAAAAATCTATATTAAATAAATTTATTACTTTCTCTGGGTAATGTGTCTTTTGTTATAGGGGCCTCAGGCCATGAGCATGGCAACAGGTGAGGACCAGGTCCTACCTTTCCTCCCCTACAATGCATCTCCCATGTGAGGTGTGCACCATGAGGATGGGGAAAGGACTAGTTCCTTCACTTTGGACCCTTCAGCTAGATTCACCTTTTACACAGTTTCTCCTCTGCACCTTGAAAATGCCAGAATCCTTTATCTGAATAGGAACAGTTTTCCTAAATTTGTTCTTTGCAATCATAAGGATACAGGCATCTGTCTGTTTTTACATTTTTCAATTGGTAGTTTTAATATCCTGAAAATATGAATTCAGGTCCATCTAGCACACATTAAGTTCAGATTAATCAGGGCTTGTACGCGACTTGACTTCCCTCAACTTTACCTTGCCCTCCTTATGCTGGCAGGGGGTAGGCCAGGCAGGAGCAATGGACTGGTGGGTGGACTGTTTTATATCCAAAGACCCTCACAGAGGCTGCCTCTGCCCCTTCTCCAATTGAATGGCGTGAATGTCCATGCTTTTCTCCTTTGATTTTGTAGCAAGGAACAAAGAGACCAATAACAAAAATCCCTTCTCACGTTTGTAGATTTTTTCAAAATAATTTACACAGATGGTTTAAATTGGATACCCAGCCCCCTGGGACATAGGCAAGGGAGGTATGGCCATTTAGTGACACTCCCAGAGGGTTAGGGCTGTCACTGTCCCCAGAGCAGTCTAGCAATGTGATGTTAACATAATTATTAATACTCAGTAGATGTTGGCTAATGAAGAAAAGTGAAAGACGAGAGCTTGCCAGCAGAGTGACTTTCCAACATTGCTGGGGCTGTAGAGCCGAGGTACAGCACTTAGGACAGGAGGTAAGAATTTGTGACTCCCGTTCCTGTGCTCTTTCCCTGATATAAAGCTGCAGGGGGAGGCTGTGAGAGGAGACTCGAAGGTCCTGGAAGGCACCAGGGAGCAGGGACGTTTGCCGGGAGGGGGCTGCTGAGGGACAGTTTGCCACCTAACCACGCCTTCACATGTAGACTCTTCCTTTCAAAGCTGACTATCCCGCCATTTTTCTCCCCTTCCAGCCACACAAGGGGACCCTCTCTAGGCTTCTGGTGTTTTCATACATGAGCCTAAGGAAATTTGCTGTGGGGACCCAAAGAAGGGAACCATGAATGGAAGGGAACATATAAAATAGAATTAATTTGGAGCTAAAAAAAAAAAAAAGAAAGAAAAGGTGAGCTCTGAGGATCCTATGTGTATGTAATGAAGCCCAGGGAGAACGTGACAAGGGCACTGGACAGAGAATTGGGGGCACTGGGGCTGGCTGGGACTCTGTCCCTATGGGGGTGATTTGGGGGTAAGTCACTTGTTTTGAAGTTTTCATTTCCTTTTGTAAAACAAAGCATTAGACTTTTTAGAGATCTGGAAAGACCATTCCAGCTGTGAGACCCCAGGTGGCAATGGGCGTGGTCAAAAGGGACTTTCTACTCAAAACCTGCCCTGGTCCTGCCATTTACTGTTTTTTAGACAAGCTTAGTATTTTCTTTCTGTTTTTAAAGAATATAATGTGTATGAGAAAAAAATGTAGAAAATATAGGTAAGCATATTAAGGAAGAAAATAAGGACTGCTCATTCCTATCATCCAGAGTTTACTGATTATTTCAGTTTATTTCTGATCAGGGGTTGACAGACAACTATATAACTTTTTTTTTTTTCATAGAGCCTATGATCTGGAAATGGTTTTTACATTTTTAAATGGTTGAAAAAAAATAATAATATTTGTGGCCCATAAAAAATTACCTAAATTAAAAGTTCAGTGTGTATCAATAAAGTTTTATTGATACACACTATATTGATATAGTTTTAGTTTTTGGAACACAGTCATGCTTATTTATTTACATGCTACCTGTGCCTCTTTACCCTCCAGGGGCAGAGTGGAATAATGGCACCAGAAACCTCAGGGCCACAAAGCCCAAACTACTGATACCGGATTCCTTACTGAAAATTTTTGCTAACCCTGATAAAATAAATAAAAATGTGTATGTATGAAAAATTACATTATATATTTTTTATTCTGCTTTTTTCTCTTAACATTTAAGTACAAACACTTGATGGTAACTGTAAATTTTTTTTAAAAATTATGCTTCTTTTTTTAAATTTTTAATATTTATTTTTTAGTATTTGGCGGACACAACATCTTTGTTTGTATGTGGTGCTGAGGATCGAACCCGGGCCGCACGCATGCCAGGCAAGCGCGCTACCACTTGAGCCACATCCCCAGCCCAAAAAAATTATGCTTCAATAGTGCCCTAATGTTATGTCCTTTAAGATGTGTTATAACTTAAACATTCTTCTTTTGTTGGTTACTTGGTTTATTAAAAGTTTCTTAGAAATGCTGCAAAAATGCTTAGGGATAAATATTTATATATTTGGTTATTTCTTAAGATTCCTAGAAGTGAGATAATATCAGAAAGTATATGAACAGCTATAGATACACGAAACATACTGCACCAATTTGCACACCCATTATTCGTAGTGAATGACAGTATTCATCTCCCTGTACCCATCTGAACAATTATAATTAAGGGATGGGGAGGGGAAGGAGAGAAGGAAGAGAGGGAGAAGGAGAAGGAGACTAAGATTGAGACTGATTAAGTGCATGTTCATTTGCTTCTATGAGTGTATTTCCTTTTCAATGAAATGGGGGTAAGAGTTCTAGGAACTAAGTGATTTTGGGCTGGGGGATGTAACTCAGTGGTGGAGGACTTGCTCAAGGTGCATGCTCAAGGTGCTGGGTTTGATCCTCAGTACTGCAAAATAAATAAATAATAAAACAGCAGGTTTGCTCTGAGTATCAAAAAAAAGATATAAAAGCACCTCTTGACTATTACAGTATAGTAACTGTGCTCATAATTATCCTGATTCTGTAAAAGTACACGTTCTCCCTCTCTGTGTGAATATGTGTGTGTGTGCTTGTGTGTGTGTGTGTGTGTGTTTATGTGTGGTGTGTGTGTATATATCAGCCAGTTCTCACCCCTGTAGGGGAAAAATCCAGTTGTACTGTAACTGTCCTTTTTACAAGAGAATCAGGTCTTAACTTCACAAAGAGTATTTCACCCTTGAGTTACATTCTTAAAATTAGATCCATGTGTTTCTTTTAATTAGTATTTGATACAGTATTAATATTCTTATTTATCTTCTACATGCCATATGGATTAGATTCTCATTACCTTTGATCTTAATACTTTTAAAATATGTAAATCAGCAGACACCCTCTTTAAAGCAGTGTTTGCATCCCTGTCTATTATTGCCTTGGGCAAAAGGAAAATATCTGCATTGCAAAAAATCCCCCAAATGTGTGGAAATCCTGAAAACCATATATTACACTGGTCAATCTCAACAAATAAAATAATGGCCAGCTGCAAATAAAGCCAATTAGAATGCAGTATTTCTTAAACCTGACAGAGGTTCAGTGGGGCCCACTATGCCTGCAAAATAATGTGCCCATGTAGTGTCATAGGCACATTTTTGGGCAAAACTAGCTAAGACTTTGTGATCCACTCAACTTGTGTAAATAGGATACATTAAGCTTTTCTGATTGGTGAATGCCAACAATTCAGATGAAATGCTTCAGTGGTGGGAGCAGGGTGTGTGTGTATGGTGGGCTGGAGGAGGGGTGTCTTTTTTATTTACTTTGAGCTGGTGCAAGTCATTGTGCATTCTTGTTCCTTAGCTTTCTTGCCTATAAAATGGGTAGATTAAGCAGGTGATATTGTAGTTCCAAGCACCAATAAGAAAGAATAACGAGAACACCTTTTTAAGGAACTTTAAGTATTAACTGGGATTTTAGGTTAATAATCAACTCAGGAGTGAATAGGGAAGGAAAAGAGCAGCTATGATTGATTGATAAAAATTAATCTTAAACTTATATGTTCTAATTACAACCCAATTCTTAGAAGTGAGATAATATCAGAAAGTATATGAACAGCTATAGATACACTAAAAATACTGTACCAATTTGCACATCCATTATAAAAACTCTATTCTCTTTTTCTTAAAAAAAAATGTATTGTGAAATTTGTTATTAGCATTATCTTTTTACCTCTTAATTTGAAATTCTTCAAGTTTGTTCTGGACTAGTCATTCCCTCCCCTTAGAGCTTTTCCAATAATGGTACAAAATATTTAGGAAAATTTTTAGTCAATTAAAGTAGTATTTGCATGCCACTAAATGCCACAATTACCCTTCTTATTTATAAGAGTACTTGTCTTTTGTCAGTTATTCATTCTACTTTGGAAAATAAACAGCTACCCAGACTTTCCAACGGGGTTAACAGCCATCTTTGGACCATAGGAAGGCTTATGCTCTTACACCCACCTATGGTTCTTTTTGGGAGAATTCATTTTTAATTCATCATAAAGGTAGCCACTCTACTGTCTTCTTGTGCTTTGACTCACAAGCACCCTACATCCTATTCGTTACTAGATTCTATGCAGTCTGATTTTAAATTCAGTTAAACTTGCTGACACAACATAGAATAGAGAGTGTCCCTTGGAAGCAGTCCAATTTCTAGAATAACAGAATTCTCCCATGGAGAGATTACATGTACTTAAAATATATGTATATGTATTTTAAAAAGATATATATGTGTGTGTGTGTATGTGTGTGTATATGTGTGTGTTTGTGTGTGTGTGTGTATACACAAATATATTTATTATTGGAGCCCTACCCCAATTACTAAAACAGAGACAAACTATAAGGCCCAGCTAAAATATCAAGCACAGGAAATTGGAGTTTATATGACAGATTACTGAAGTGATAAGAGGTTCAGGAATACCCAGAGGAAAAACAGTCATGACATAGGTTATTTCTCATAATAGATTGGACTAGAATAAATGAGAAACCAGGTATAGATTTGTAACACACGTTTGCATTGTGAATTTGTTTCTCAAATTAAGTGAAATATATTTGTATATATATTTTTTGTTGTTGAAATCATTTCAAAAAAAGGAGAGCCCAGCAGAACACCTGCCACATTGAACAAGACGTGCATCTCATCCATAGGGGCCAGCCTTAGCCTTGAAGATGGGGCTGTGCAGTTGGCAGAAGGAGGAGCTGCTGACCTTAGGCCACCTCCTCCGCCCAACCACTGATATTTCAATCAGCACATTGAAAGGCTAACCCTCGTTTTCACACTTATTGCTCTAGGATCATTTCATCATAATTCTCACAGCTATCATGGAGACTCAGGGCCTTAAAAAGTTGTTGAGAAGACATTGTTTTTCTGAATTCTGTTTAGGGAGAGCTCAAGTCAGAAACACTAGCATCTCATTCTAGATTCCTGCCTCTGCCCTTCCCACCAGACATCAGTCCCCACGTCCAGCATGCCCCACTTTTATCCTCTGGCCTGGACTGGAGTGATGACCTCTCTGCCAATCTCATCTCTAGTTTTGCCTCTATCATTCCTACTCTCCACAAGGAATTCAGAGGTCACTGTCTAGATGAGCATGTCATTCCTCTGCTTAATATCTTCAAGGGCTTTCCATAATGTTCAGGACAGATGGCAGTCCAGCTTGGCACACAAGGCCCTTCCTGATCTGACATCCCTTACCATTTCAGCTTATCTTCTACTCAGAGCTCCAACACTACAAACTCCCAGTCCTCTAATCCTTTTTTTTAAAAAAATTATTATTAGTTGTTCAAAACATTACATAGTTTTTGACATAACATATTTCACACTTTGATTCAAGTGGGTTATGAACTCCCATTTTTACCCCGTATACAGATTGCAGAATCACATCGGTTACAAATCCACGTTTTTACAAATTGCCATACTAGTGTCTGTTGTATTCTGTTGCCTTTCCTATCCTCTACTATCCCCCCTCCCCTCCCTCCAGTCCTCTAATCCTGTAAGAACCATCATAGACCCATCTTCTCCTGAAAGTTTTCCCTAAGTCCTGAGTCCACATTAAATGTCCTTATGTTGGGCTCCCATTTGATCTTGTGTATAACAACATAATAACAATCATCCTACCTGAGGACAGGTACAGAACCATATTCACATTTCTATTTCAGTGTCATATATCATAGCAAATAACAAATGAATGTCTATTCAAGGAATAAAAAAAGAACCACTTTAGTTGCTATTGCTCAAAAACATCCACTAATATCTCCTACTCCTTCAGAAATCACTCATTGCTAGGTAAAAGCCAGCAAGTCTGATGAATTAAATCTACATAAATGCTGTATAACTCAGGAAACATAAGTTTTGTTAACAGTGTGCTTTTAGGAAGTAATTCTTAAATTACCAAGAGAGACTATTATTGAGTCTTTTAGAATGATGGAATAGATTCATTTATCTCATAAAGAATGAATCCCATTGTGCTGGTTAGCTTTCTGTCACTGTAACAAAATACCTGAGAATAACTTACAAAGATAAAAGGTTTATTTTGGATCACAGTTTTGAAGGTCTGTGGCTGGGCAGGCCCATTGCTTTGAGCCTCTGTGGTAGGTAAGCCATATGGAAATGGCAGGGAGTGTGTGGCAGAGCAAACTGCTCACTTCATTGTCAGGGGACAAAAGAGAAAGAGGAAAGGACTGGTGTCCTATAATCACCTTCAGCATACCTCTAATGACCTAAGGACTTTTCACTAAGTCCCATCTCCTAAGAGTTCTACCATTTCTCCACTAGCACCACCCAGGGTACCAAGTCTTTAACACAGAGGACCTCTGGGGTATACTTATCTAAACCAGGGCACCTACCTTTATTTCTACACCACAAAAGCAACAATGATAGCAAGAGGGCCAAGGAAAAGGCCAGAGGAATTGCAAAGGCTCTGCCTAACATTTGCAGATGGGGTTGCTGGGGTCACATTAATTGGTAGAATAAGTATTTTGATATTTGTGCAATTGAAAATAACCTGGAGATCAGAAACACACTGAGAAAAAGTTCAGCCAAATCCAAAAACAAGAGTGGAATAATCTACAAATGGCCATTTTCCAAGAACAAATAATCAGAATGGTTATTTGCTAAATAAAATCAGCCCTCTGGGTCTTACAATGATCAAGGAAAACCATCCAAAAGCAGGGTTAGGTGTCTAATACCACTGAGAAGAGTAGCATGTGTTTGCATGGAAAATAACAACACAGTGGTCCAGAGCCCAGGCTATGGAGCAAGGGAAGCCTGGGTTGAATCTCACCTTGACACTTTCTGGCTAGATAAGTGTGGACAATGCGAAATAGAGATATTTTGTTCACAAAGATCCAATATATATAAAAAAAAAAACATTAATTATATGTCTTGTAACATAACACTAACTTAAGAGAAGGACCTAAATAAAAAGTAGACCAAACAGCCCAACCCCATCCAACCCTGATGATGATTTACATTCAGTTCTTTTTTTCCTTTAAACACCACTTGCCTGACCCTGTTACAGCTGTTGGGAGAGGTTGGTTTTCTCTCCAAATTGGAAATTCTTTTTCTTTAGTCAGGAACTTTTGTACAAGATCTAAATCTGATTTCACAACATTTGAAATGACAATTTTGGCAAGTTGGTAGTTTAATCTTGGATCTTCCCCCAGAACCATACCAGTGTCTGAGTCTCCTTAATCATCTTCCAAACTAGTTAAATTAGGTTTAGGTAGAGAAAATGCCTTCATGTTCAAATAATCCATATTGCCTTATAATGAGGACCTTGTGGACAGAACCGGGTCCTGCAGACGGTGCCAGCAAAGAATATCTGAATTCTAGGATTTAGGGAATAAGAGAGCAACTCATATTAAACAGGATTCCTAGTTTTCTAGGGATCACAGCTCAAAACATAAAGCTTGAGAAGATAACTGTCTGATTTCACAGTCTCTCTCTCACATAAGGTTCCAGGAAGGTTCCTCATCTGTCTTTGGATGAGGACACAATTCAAGGGCAGGTTCATGGATTCCTGAGGCTGTTGATGACTGAGCGGACATCTTACTCTAGTTATAACCAAGGATACCACACTAGTGTGAAGAGAAGACCATGACGCTTGAGTAGCTTTGGAAGTTGCCTGTATCCCCTTCCTCTAGGGAAATGCAAGAGTGAGACACTGACTTCTGCTAACTTTTGGGACAAGGAATGAAGCATGCACCTAAGAAAAGACCAATACAGTGAAGAGGAAACAGAGCTGGCACTCTGGTGGTCCTCGGAGAAGTACTGGGGCTGCAGGTAAAGGTAAGGCAGGATGATGAACCAAAAAAATTAAAATTAAAAAATAAGACCTTCACAGTCTTATGATTAAAAAAATTTTTTTTTAGTTGTTGATGGACATTTATTTATTTATTTATATGTGAGAATCAAACCCACTGCCCCATCATATTAGGCAAGTGTTCTACCACTGAGCTACAAACCCAGCCCCAGCCCCAGTCTTATGAATTTTCAGATGTTACTTCGCTTTGTTTTTCTCTCTTCCCACTCACCCTAGCCAACAAGGTTAGAAGGGAAAAATGGCAGACTGGATGTCTAGATATCTTTGGATAAGAAATACCAATTTATCTAATAGGACATACGCCCCCAGCTTCATTTTTGCAGACTTTGTCCTTGAACATTTTTAAAGAAGATTATTCAGCCTTTAAAAAAAATGCTTGTCAATCCTAGAATTGTGGCCCAATTCCTGCTACAGTAACCCCACTCAGGAATTATAAATATCTCAACACCTGCAATGAATGTCTGTGCAATTTCCATGGCTTTTTTTTTTTTTACACCTTAACTTCAATATTCCAAGAGCCAATTGAAACCACTATAGAAAGTCACTGGGCTGTCACTGATAAGCAAAGTATCTTAGGCACAAGAGCCAGCACCTCTGTAGAACATGGTAAGGCAAACTGCAGGATTCAACCCCGGGAGCTTGGGTTTCAAAGAGCTATGCTTCTCGTCTCTTACTTGAGCAAAAGAAGATCCAAACAAAGTCATGCAATAGCTAAACCAATGCCATCTGTGTGGAAATCATATTTTAAACACAAACAAAATCAAACGCTCCATATGCCCTCACTCTTGAACATTTGCTAGAACATTTCTGAGTTATTTATTGTTAGAGAGTCAGTGTGGTCGAACAAAGGAGGCAGCAGTACCCAGACCTGAAGTCCTGGCCTCCTTCCACGTTCTTCTGCCTTCATTTATTTATTCATAATTTTACACATCCCTTCCTATGGAATTCAGATATTTTGCAAAGTATGACCACAAAGTAGGGTTTTTCAGGCTTTGCCATGTCATGGCACACAGAGAAGTGATGCTGTGTATATGAGCTGGTAGACAGACACCAGGTAAACAGGCTGTTCCTGAAGCCTGTCTTGATGTCTGTCTTGCTTGGCTGCTCTGAGAGCCCAGAGCATCAATACTTTGGCACAACCCATAACCTAGCCACAATTCATCAGAAGCTCAATGGTAACCATGTGAAGCTCATGGTAAAATGCATGTGTTTCCTTGGTGATGTTAAAACTATTACTTCCTTAAAAAGTTGCTAGATGGAAATTTTACTTAAAAGGACATCAAAAAATATGCATGACTCTTGGTCACCCCCACCCTAATTCTCATCAGGCTGTTTTTTGGCAGGTGGAAGGGGGACTGTGTTAAAATCACTAGAGATGCAACTTTCCAAACACTTGTAGTTATTTCTTGTCCTTATGAGAAGCGATGGGAGGTGTGGCTTTCCTCAAGGTGATGTTCAGTTTGTCATTCTCACTGTGTTTTATTTTTTCCCCATTGGGCTTCCTGCCTGGAGCCTCAACATTCTGGGAAGGGCTGCTCATTGGTCATCTCTTTTTCAAACCTCAGCCAAAGGCCAAACAAACCATCTCCTGTAGACTGGATGCAAAACAGAGTTTTATTCTTTGCTGCTCTGGTTGGAACTATACCTATTAACTTCTTAAACATTTCATTACAGTTTTTTTTAATAATAATAAAAAGTAATGTCATACTCTCAGGTCCAAAGGGAGCTTTGAATATTCTGTAAGTCCTTTGTTTTGGATCTCTCACAACTTTCATTAGCATCCCTTAAAATTTTAGGGTAAAATTCACACAGTCAGTTGGGAATTTTACACTCACAAAGACCTCATTGATGTCCTTGTTCATTTCATTAACATTCATCTAGTTATAATTTTGGATGAGAAAGATAATTTTAGTCAAACACATTATTACTATAGGCAACAAGTTTATAACTCAACCACTTCCTCCTTTTCTTCTACTGTATTATTTGATTTTTGCTCTTAGGGCATAGGCTGGCAAGACAAGAGGAAATGATCTTTGTGACAATGTTTGCAATTGATATAGCTCAAGTTATTATTTCAACCAGAGGTTGCTAATAAAAATTATACAATCTGTTTCTCACATGCCACTTTTGTTAGTTGTCTTATTTACAAATGTGAAAATATTTCTAGGTTAGATGATTGACAAACACCGATGTTCAAGTCCTAAGGCTCAAGTCTATGACTTGGGCATAAAATATGGTGGTTCTTTCTTAGTGCTCTTGCTCTGTTCTTAAACCTGGACCCAATCATGACAAGATATGAGGAACTCACACACTCCACTAATCTTGTTGCCTTGCAGGAGGTACCAGAAGACAGCAGGGCACTAATCAGAAACATTTGAACTTCAGATTTATGTAGAGAAGATTTACTTACTGAGAGTGACGCCCTCTTCAAACTGCAGAAGGCTTTCACACTTGCTGCATAAGTTTAAATAATTTGAACTATCTTCTACCAGCATGATCTCATAACCAGAGATTTCAATATTTTAATAAGTTTAGCGTTGATAATTTTAATAAGTTGATCAGTGAAAATGCTGTTGAAAAAATTAGAATTTTTCCCACTGGCCACTCATAACTCCCTGTACAAGATCAAAAATACTTGTTAGTTGCTAGGGTGAGTGGAACACAGAGAAACTCTGGTGACAGAATTCTAGGGGCAGTGCCTGTTCAAAGTGAGACTTAAGTATAAACTCCATTTTAACATTATTGCTACACAGTTCACATGGAAAAAAGTCTGAGGAGTTACTATCAATGAATCATAATGTGTTAGTCATATTTTAGAACTCATTGTTCCTCTATGTCACCATGTACCTAATCTTCACTTTCAACTCAAAGAGACTTTCAATATGACTTCATCCTTCCCTTTATAACGTACAGAGTTAGGAATAAGTCTCTTCGGCTCCTATTTTAGATCTTTTCTTACATTAAGTGATTTGAATACAATCTATTGGGAATTACTAAGAAAATAATAATCATTTTAAATTCAACATATTTTCATCTTTTAAATCCAAGTGCATTTTAATATGTTATTCCCTGCTGATATTAAGGCCAATATTTCAAATTGTCATCACTGTGTGCCAGACTCTTTTGCAATACAGGTTTGGGGATTTTTTGAGGTGTGTTATGAGAAGTGTAAGGAGAGGAGGAGAAAAGACTTGAAAGCAAACTACACTCCCCTTTCAGAAGGTCTTGAGACCTTCCCTCTAGACTATGCAAATGTATCTAAAATGGTATGCTTAATCAGATAACCCACTTACTTTCTCTCAACCAAATAATTTGTATATAGCAAAATAAATCACAGAGCAAACTTGACCCTCACAGACTTTTCCAAGGCCCAATGTTAATCTCCTTTTCCATTCTTTCTTAGAGACCTCATTCATTTTCATAAAGGATGTGTACAAAACAAACAAACTGACAAATAGAAATGCCATTCCTTAGAGTCTCCTACTATTCAAGTAGATGAATGTGACCCATTTCCTAAGCTTCACTCCCATGACTACAACCAGTGACCACAAATGTTTCATTTCAAACAGTATCTCACATCTGGCAAATGATGTTTGAAATCAAATTGATTTTACCATTTGGACTACCTGTAGTAGTCAGCTTCTCATTACTATAATGAAGTACCTGAGGCAATTAACTTATAAAGAGAAAAAAAATTTTTAACTCATGTATTGGAGATTCCAGTCCAAGACTGGGATTGGGTAGCCCCATTGCTTTGGGTCTCTGGTGAGGATAGAAGATGGCAATAGCAGGGAGTGCATGGCAGAGAAAATTGCCCACCTTATAAGCCAGGGAGGAGAGAGAGAGAGAGAGAGAGAGAGAGAGAGAGAGAGAGAATGAGAACACACCAGGATCCCACAGTTCTCTTTGGGGACACACCCCAAGGACTTAAGACCTCCAACTAGATGCTCATTGGTTCCATCACTTCCCATTAGCATCACTCTGTAGACCAAGCTTTTAACAAATGGGTCTTTTATTGACACTAGTTCAAACCATTGCACTACCCACCTGAATTAGTTCATTAGTTCATCACTCAGTAAATACTTATATAGTGCCTACTGTGTACTAGGTACCATGTCAAGCACTTCCTTGTTTCTCTGTTTATCAACCATCATTCTCAGTGACCTATAATTAACACCATTGAGTTCTTTCCATACTTCAAAACAACCAGTAATAAAAATATCATGCGTAACAATCTAATTATGTGTGGAAGATAAATTTATACAACAGAGATTGCTGGGTCAAATGATAGATTGACAGACTGCTTTCAAAAATCTTTGCTGCTCCACCACAAACAGCATTTCAAATGCTCATTTCCTTAAAAACAAAAACCAAAAAACAGTATTGGGGATTGAACCCAGGGCCTTCTGCATGTTACGCAAGTGCTCTACCACTGAGTCACATCCCTAGCCCTTTTTATTTCCTTAATTTTTAAAAGAAGGTCTTGCTAAATTGCCCAAGATAGTCTCAAATTTGCTATCCTCCTGCCTCAGCCTCCTAAGAGGCTGGGATTACAGGTGTGCCCACCATATATGATTTCCTTATATTTTTGACAGCCTACATATTTATCTTTTAGTTCTGTTCTTGTCTAAAATATACAAAACCATGCTTTTCATTTCTCATTAAATTTTGAGATTGAACATTTTTGCATGCAGTCATAGGCCAATTTGTATTTCCTTTTATGAATTATTCCTTAAAGTTCTTTGTCCATGTCTTTCTAAAAAGGTGTTTGGGGTTTTTCCTGAAAGATGGTGGCAGTGCCTCAAAGAACAGAGTAGAAATCCTACTGTTGAGTGGGATGGAAGCTCAAGCCATTTTAGTTGGATATTTAAGGAGAGGGAGACCTTAGAGAATTGGACTATTCATGTAATGCTGTAGCAGAACCTAAGGTTATTGTGAAAATAAAACAGTTCTCCCTTACTACCTGAAATGCTTCATAAATGTCAATTTTAGTAGTTACATCTTATTCTAACATGTGGCAATACCAAATTCCTTTTATTGATTTCTCAATTTTTTTCTAGACTTTTAAAAGAAAGAGATTCTGAGTAAATTATCAGGATAAAGGATCTAAACTTTTTTAAGATTCTCAATACATACTGTGAAATATTCTTGAACAACAAATTATATCCTTTACACTTCTGCCAGCATACTCCCAAAATAACCTCTTGTCTATTTTTTTCCTTTGCTCTATTTCTAGACTATACCAGAAGTAGCTGCATTTTTTGGCACATACTGTTTCCACAAGGCCTTAAATATTTGCCTTGGGATTTTATAATTTTTGCATATAAGTGGACTTTTTCTTGCCTGCACTTCTCAATATTCCATGTAGGAGGTCCTGATGGGAAATCTGATGATTCAAGAGGGAAGGTCTGATTCATATGACTTGGAAATTCTCAGGTTTGGAAATGGACATGAAACAGTGCCCTGAGCCCATGTGCCTCCACTGGTTGAACACCACCTTGAGTAGACATCACTGCCTGTCCATGCAACACGGGAGGCAGCAAATGTAATCAACTCAGATATGTCTCCCAGCTTCTCCGGCAGATAAAAGAAACCCTTGAAATGTGAACAGAATTCACTAGGTGGGGCTTCCAGGAAAATCTTTCTAGCTATTTTGGAAAAAAAACCAAATATATATATATATGGAGAGAGAGAGAGAGAGAGAGAGAGAGAGCGAGCTTTGATAGCTGGAGATCTAGCAGTCGCTATTTTTATTGGTCTTGGGAACATGCAAGGAAAATAAAGAAAAATTGCAGAAATTGGCCTTGCTTGTTAGTTTTTGATCTTTTAAACCAGTGCCAGAAAATTGCCCATCCCTGGACTTCTGGTGACATGAGAAAAATAAATATTTATCCGTTAAAGTGGTATTCTAGTACAAGTTTCTTTTCTTTTCTTTGCACCAGGGATTGAATTCAGGGGCGTTAAACCACTGAGCCATATCCCCAGGCACTTTTAATTTTTTATTTTGAGACAGGGTCTCCCTAAGTTGCTTAGGGCCTTGCTAAGTTGCTGAGGCTAGCTTGGAATTTGAGATCCTCCTCCCTCAGCCTCCCAAGCCACTGGGATTACACATTACTTGGTGTATGTCTCCAAGCCCAGTCAAAACATGCTTCCTGAAGCAGAGAACAATTCCTATCTAAAGCACTAGTTTAAAAAATATCTTCCAAAGATGTGTTTTTCAACTTTGGGAGAGAGGATGAGAGCCTTGTACTAGTAACTGAGGTTAAATGGAGTCCTTTTAAAAGAAGTAGTGTTCCTTCCTTCTAGATCCTCTCTTCATCCATTTTTACCTCCCTCTGGGCCCAGAGGATGACTTGTGTGGGTTACTCTGACTTCCCACGATTTGGGCCCAGAGAGAGCCTGAGCAGATCAGAGGAAAGGAAGAGAGTGAGAACAGAAGGAGGAATGACATTCTCCTGTTCCCCAGCTCCCTTCCTGTGGAGTCGTCTTGAGTTGACTGTGTCCTTGCCTGAAGGTCATCTCTCTTCTCAAGATGAGATGGCTGACTCCTGTTCCCACATACTCTTTCCTTCTGGGTTCCAGATGTGACTTTTGTAAGTACAGAAACTGTGGTTATTTTTCAGAAGACAGAAGGATGACTAAGTGTATGTTGAAACACAGAACTTCGGTCCTGACCCCAGCATCTTCCCCAGAAAAAGTCATGGAACTCTAGGGAACTCAGTGACCGGGGTCCATCTACCTAGTTTTCATGGAGAGTTAACTGACTGCCTCAAACCAAGTGTAAACACTTCACCTCTAGACTTTTAATCTAGCTTTTTTAATTTTATTTTTTGTGAGTTTTTTTTCCTATAGCTTGATTCTTCTCTACATTTTACCTCATGGTAATTTAATGAAAGAAAACCTACAGACAGTGTCAAAACTCCAAAACACCAAATATGAGATCTCCGGGACCATTATTACTCTGATAAAATTAGTGGCCTATGAAGTCAAAATAGGGTTAACATCTAACTGATAGTAATGAGAACCAGGGAAAAACTGCTTTCAAGGACAGCAACAACACTAATTTATGTTGTGCATAAATTATCTTAGCATATAAAAGTGGCTCAGAAAACATTAACCCCACTTTGTAGGGAGTTCAAAGTAAAATGTAAAGTGATATTATCTCAAGCTTTATGTTCTAACTTTCAGTCTAGAATTCCACTAAGAATTCTCCTTCTTTATTAAATATGGAAAACTGAGCAAGAGTTAAGCAATAATTTGAATTAAAAAAGGAGCTATGCTAGATGGGGTGGTGCATACCCTTAATCCCAATGACTCGGGAAGCTGAAGCAGGAGGATCAAGTTTGAGGCTAGCCTCACCAACTTAGTGAGGTCCTAAGCAACTCAGTAAGACCCAGTCTCAAAATTAAAAATCATTTAAAAAGGGTTGGGGATGTGGCTCAGTGATTAAGTGCCCCCCAGGTTCAATCCCCAGTACCAAAAAAAAAAAGTGATGAAAAAAATAAACATAGGGCTCAATGTTTTAGTCTTTTGGAAGACTCCTGTTTTTTTTTTTTTTTTTTTGTTTTGTTTTGTTTTTTTTAAGGGACAACTAACTTTCTTTCCCTTCCTTCCTTCCTTCCTTCCTTCCTTCCTTCCTCCTCCTCTTCTTCCTTCTTCTTCTCCCCTCCCTCCTCCTCCCCTCCCTCCTCCTCCCCTCCCTCCTCCTCCCCTCCCTCCTCCTCCCCTCCTTCCTCCTCCCCTCCTCCTCTCCTCCTCCTCCTCCTCCTTTTTTTTAATGAAGAAGAAAAAGACCACAGCCACCTGCCTGCTTTGGCACTTTTGAGAAGCTGTGTATCTAATGCTTTGGTGATTGTGCACATCTTGCATATCATTTGATGACTTTTAGAGACAAAGCCCCCAAAGAGGAGTCTACCTGAAAAAGCCATGGCAATGTACAAATATTTGAAGATTTTCCACATGAAAAAAGAAACAGCCATTTTAAAATTGTTCAGCTGTGGGAAGCAGGAAGAAATTTCTATCCATCAAGCTTTCTAACCATGAAACTGAACATCTTCAAAATACATCAGTTCCTCTCATTGGTCTTAGGAGTCCTAACCCGGGATGCAGACCCGGATGGGAATGCGAAGTGTTAAGGAAGTCCTTGGCATCATGATCAACAGGTTGCTGGTGAATATTCGTGCATGCATGGATGCCACTGGCTTCCTAGAGGGGCTCGTGGTGAGATGGTCTGCAAAAGGAGGTGTGAAATCAGCCTGGCTGACCTTTCCGTCAGGGCGCCCAAGGGAAGATAATCACCTAAGGTCAATGTTTAGAATTCTCTGGGTCAAGATCCCTCATGAGCAAAACCTTTATGTCGCATGTGTTCGATCCTCTAATCCTCTAACTTAGGAGTTATTTCCAGTTGTCAACTATGTTCCGATGGGCAATTTGCTCGGGGCCATGGGTTAGAGGGGATATCTATGCTAACTCCCCTCTCAAGGGAAGAGGAAATGTGATGTCCTTTTTCCCCAGTGCTTTCCCACAGCGTTAAACAGAAACTGCTCCTTGAAGTGAGGCCTCCACTAATAGAGTAAATGAAAGGATGCAAGTCTGGAGCAAAGAATGAGCAGACTACAAGAGATGGGAAGTCCCCTGGTCCCCAAATGGCAAGCCAAGATGAAAATCAGAAGGCAGAGTATAGTGTGGTGCTCTGAGCTGAACTGCTCTGTGCATCGGTAAATGCAGCTGTGAAGAACAAAGAGAAGGGACACTTTGTAATTCGACCCTTGGAGATTTGGAATAGATCCTTGTGTGCTCTGTCCCCCACTGGTACCCCAAACATTCCGACCTTGTGTAGCGAGTTAGCATGGAAACTGTCCTTTGGAGGACCAATCAGTTAAGAGCAGAAACCAACCTAGAGCTCTTTGCATTTATCTGATTTCTGCACAAATGCAGAACTGAACATTTAAAGTGGATGCGTGCCCACTGGGAGAACCCAGCCATTGTGCCCTGGCATAAAAACGTCTCCTCTGAAATTAGGATACTGTGTAAACTCATCCACCAAGAGCTTTGTAGATCTCTTGCATTTATTTCTCGGGCCTGTTTGAATTTGTTCTTTTAAAGAGGCTGCTTAGGGAAAATACCTGGCACCAATGGAATGAAAAGGGATATCACTGGTTTCTGCCTTGTAAAAAGGGAGAGTCCCCTTGGGAATGCTGTGTCTTCATGTGTATTAGGTCAGACGCACTGGCCTGATGGCTGAGTAGGCTGGCTGTTCCAACTGCTGCTGTGAGTTCGAATGGGGATGGAGTCGGTGGAGGCTCTAAATGTACCCTGTGCCATTTAGGTGGATTAATATGACACAACTCCTTCCCTTACACAAATCAATTCCACTCTTCAGTGTAGAAAAGGTTTAAGGTGATAAACTCGTGACACCTATGGGGACATCAAGGCAAAACCAAGTAGAAAGAAATCCTAGCACATGCCAGAAAGCTTGGCCATTTGGATGGAATGAAGAAGGGGCTGCTAATTTCGAAATTAACTACTCTCCAAAGTGATTCTCAAGGGGCATGATAGAGTACGCCTGCAATCCCAGCGGGTTGGGAGGCTGAGGCAGGAGGATCACAAGTTCAAAACCAGCCTCAGCAACTTTGTGAGGCCCTAAGGAAACTCAGTGAGACCCTGTCTATAAATCAAATATGAAAAAGGGCTGCGGATGTTAAGGGCCCCTGGGTTCAATCCCTGGTACCAAAAAGAAAAACAAAAACCAAACAAATGTGATTCTCATTAGAGGAGTGAGAAATAGCAGAGGCAGCAGGGGAACATTATTAGATGCTCACTGTGGACCAGGTTCTAATCAACTTGCAGTGAGCCCTCATCTGGAGCCTTAGTTTTGAAGGACAGTCCTGACTCAGCGCCCTCCTGGAGATGCTACAACATCACACATGCACATAAACACACACTCTCTCTCTCTCTTTCTCTGTCTCTCTCTCTCTTGGAACCTAGGAACATAGATCATGGAACAGAGAATTTTACTGTAAAACAAAGAAGGAAGATGTGGCACTGGAGGGATTTGTGGATGGCAGTAGTGGGAAAGGCTTAAGCAAAGCTTGGGCCTGGCACTGAGTGTGTGACTTGAAGTGGAATGTCAGGAAGTCAGCGTGATATATATATTTTGATAGTAATGAGAACGAAACCCAGAGCTTGGTGCTTACTAAGCAAGCACCCTACCAATGAGCTATATCCCTAGCCTGTGAATTGCTCTTGGTTGGGAGAAAAATTATAGGCTCATTTAATACCCATTGTTTACACTGGATTTGTCCATCCTGCCTTTGCCCCAATAATATGCACAGAAATATATGGTTTTTAACATTGTAATTAATGTTACTCTAAATCTAACCACAATCCAAACTAAACATCATGCCTCCACCTAAAGTCAATAATCTGACCCACCCCCAATGGCTTTATGTCCCTTATTTTGTTCTCTCACCTTTGAGCCTTATTAGGATAGAGCACCTGAAATCTTGTGACCAATGAAGAAGCAATCAAATAACTTGGATGTAAATATAGCAGAATTCACAGTCTACAGATAAAGATAGAGCTAACAGGTCAACACGTTGAGGCCTTTATTCTCCCAGTTTCTTTATAAAGCAAAGAGGAAAATACACTTAACAAGCTAAGATGACCTTCCAAAGGACCCACAAGAATAGCCTGGGCCAGTCCAGAGGCATCCCTTCCTCTAGGTCTCTTGAGAACCCAGCCTGGATTCAGTTAGCTCTTAGGGGATCTACTAGGATGGAATTTCCTCATTTACCAAGTGAGTTGAACCAAAGGATCTCAAAGTCTATGATCTAAAATCTGGAAGGCTAGGCCATATGTACTTGGTAGAGAACTTACTCAAAGAACAATGAAATATTCCCATGAGTAACAAACAGAAGCCCACAGTCACCAATTTTTTTGTCAAATGCTTACTATAAATGAAGAGTACTGTGTTAAGCATTTTCTATGCACAGCCTGTAATGGAGGTGCTTTTTATCATTCCTATTTCAGACATTAAGAAAGAGAGGCACAGGAAAGTTAAGCAACTTACCCAAAGTCACAAAGTTGTTAGAGTGGCACAACTGGGGCATAAATTAAGCTTGACTCCAAAGACTGCTCTGACATACTGCCAAGGGTATAGGATCATTGTTTCTTTTCAAGAACTCCAGCGGCCCATCAATAGAAGAGAACAAAACAGATGCCCATCAAGAGAAGGATGGATTTGTGAAGGGTGGTCTGTTTCTAAAATGGGATACTATACAGCAGTGAAAAATCTTATAAAAATATTTATTTTTTACTTGTAGTTATCAATACTTTATTTTATTTTATTTTTATGTGGTGCTGAGTATTGAACCCAGGGCCTCACAAGTGCTAGGTGAGCACTCTACCACTGAACCACAACTTCAGCCTGAAAAATCTTAACAATATAATGCTAAAGGGGGAAAAACAGAAGAAGAATAAAAATTAAATTATGGTATTTAGGGCTGTATGCCTATGTGGCTACTGCAGGAAGAAGAATGAGAGTCACAATCCTGACGGGGCACATGAGGCTCCTGCTGTGGGTGAGTTCTGTCTGGACATCTTGGTTGTGCTTGCCTGGGTACTTACATTATGATAATTGTTATGCTGTTCATCTCTATTTAAACTTTTTTTCCCTGTAGGCATGTTACATTTTAAGAATTTTTTTCAAAGTCAGAAACAACCTTTACCTGGTATCTCTCACATGTCAACTTTTCCCAGTATGGAAAGGCAACATGCAGAGGGCTGGAAACATCTTTCTTTACTCTTTGCCTGGCCAATTCCTGACCCTTCTCTTGCAGGTCTTAGCTCTGGAATAAGCTTTTGGGACTCTACTCTTCTCCCTGGAGCACCAAATACATTATGTATTTCCTAGAGCTCTCTGTGATTCCCTGGTCAAAGAGATTTGATTTCAGACTCATTTGTCCATTTCTCCCTTGAAATATAAACTTCACAAGAGCAAGCCTGGATTTGTTCCCTGTGTATCACCCACAATAAACAAAGAGCCTGTCATGCTCAATAAACACCTGTGGGATGGATACCAAAGAAAGTCAGTCATCAAACACGGCCAACCCTCCTTGAATTTAAAACAATAATTTCTCTCTTGCTAAATCTTGTTTTTAGTGGAAGAAAACAACACCAGAGATTCCCAGTCATCCCAGGGATTTCTTCTTACTTAAGGGGCATAAATAGAGAGGACACCAAGAAGATTGAAAAAAAATTAAAAATTAAAGAAAAATCTTTCTAGGGTTCTACACATAGCTCTATAACCAAGTTTCTTTTTAAAAAAATATTTAATTTGTGGATCACATCTACTTGCTCTCCCTACACCAGTTAAAATGCTTACATCCAATTGAGAAATCCTGCTTATGTCATGTTTCTCATCTATCAACTACCATGCAGCCAACTAACTACCCTGATCCTCTCAGCTGTTCTTATTTTCTTGGGTAGGTAATGGGTGCCAAGCCAAAGTGGGAGTCTGGTTTATTTAAAAAAATTTTTCTCCCTGATTACATTCATGAAAAAATTCATTATTGCTCTGCAAAAGACAGTTAAAAGATGAAAAGAGTAGGGCATGGTGGTGCACACCTGTAATCCCAGAGGCTTGGGTGGCTGAGACAGGAGAATCGTGAGTTCAAAGCCAGACTCAGCAATAGCGAGGTGCTTAGCAGTTCAGTGAGACCCTGTCTCTAAATAAAATACAATATAGGGTTGGCGATGGCTGAGTGCCCCTGAGTTCATTCCCCAGTACCCTCTCCCCATCCCCCAAAAAGAAGAGAGAATGAAAAGCCAGAGACTGAAAGAAAATATACACAAAACACATATATGACATGGGATTGGTATCCAAAATATTTCAAGAATAAGAAAATAACACAATTTTAAAAAATCAGCAGCTCTGAATAGACACTTCACCAAAGCTGATATGTTGATGGCAAATGAGTAAATGATAAAATCTCCAACATCATATGTCATCAGGGACTTACAATCATGAGATGCTACTATGCACCTGTTAAAATGATAAAAATCCTAAACATTGACAATCATCAAATTCTGGAGAGAATGTGGAGCAACAGGAGCTCCCATTCATTGCTGAAAAATGGTACAGTCCCTTTGGAAGACAATCTGGTAGTTTCTTGCAAAATAGACTCTTACCACACAATTAGGCATATTAATCCAAATGAACTGAAAACCTACATCTATACCAAAACCTGTCCACAAACATTTATGACAGCTTTGTTCATAATTGCCCAAACTTGGAAACATCCAAGATGTCTTTCAATAGATGAATGGATAAACAAACTGTGATACATCCATACAATGCAATGTTATTCAATATAAACAATCTCTGGGGTTTTTTTCTTCCACTAAAAGGAAATGAGCTATTAAGCCATGGAAAGACACAGAAGCATCTTAAATATATATTATTAAGCCAAAGAAGTCAATTTAAAAGGCCATATTCTGTGTGATTCCAACTATATGACATTCTGGAAAAGGCAAAATGACAGAGACAGTTAAAAAAAAAGGTAAAAATAAGTGGTTGCTAGAAATTTGGGGGAAAGGGAGGAGGGAATAGGTGGAGACAGGTGGGTTTTTAGTTCGGTTAAACGGTTCTATTTCATACTACATCGGAGGATGCATGTTATTACATATTTGTCAAAACTCATAGACTGCACAACATCAAGAGTGAATCCTAAAGTAAAATAGGAGCTTTGGTTAACAATAATGGATCAATATTGACTTATCAGTTCTAACAAATGGGCCACAGGAATGCAAGATTTTTTTCTTTTTTGGTTCAGGGGATTGAACATGGGGCCTCCTGCATGCTGAGCCCACGCCTACCATGGAGCTGAAACTCATCCCCTGCATGATATTAATAATATGAGAATTCTATACTTTCCTCTCAATATTTCTGGAAACCCAAATCTATTCAAAGTCTAATGGAAAAAAAAATTAAAAATAAATGTTAATATGCTCAATCTTGGAAAACAAATAAAAGTCAAAAGAAGAAAAAAAAAGACACTCTACTTGTCTCATGAAATAACAGTATGTTTAATTTTAAAGTTGAAAGAATCCTTTAAAATGAAGTGAACTGGGCCACTAAGGTTAACAGGGCAGTCTCTAGAGCAGGTACTGTTTCAATTACTTCAAATAAGAAAAGAATTTAAAAATAAAATCTCCCTAGGCACATTTTACAGTCATGCCATCGACATCCCATTCTGGAAGCCAAATACACAACTTGGCTCACACAGCCCCGCCTAGTGTTGTCTGGCAGCTGCGCTCCTGATGTCCTGGGTCCCTGCCAGAACCTAACTTGGCGGCAGCAAAAAGTGCATCTCAACCTAATGTACGCAGGAAAGCCCTGGAAAAGTTCAGCAGGAACTCCTCTTGGACATGTTTGCGGGAACAATCTAAGCAGAGATGATGTCACAAAAAAAGCCAACTCTGTCATGTGCTTTAATGAGTTGCAGGAATGAGAACAGGCTGCAAACAGATTTTCCTGAGGTATGTGGCCTCAGGAATGGTGGCCTGGAATAGGACTTCCCTCTGTGCCTTCTAACTGCCACAGCTGTGGCCACTTCTCCTTCTAGCCTCCAATTCCTTCTCCAGAGTTAGCATCTCACTATCAGCTCAGCTGACTCAGGAGCCGGTGGGTGCAGCCCCAACCTTCTTGGACAACGTCCCTCAAATTTCAAAGACTATGGAAACTCATGATAAATCTTTTCCTCTTGGTGGGTATCTCAAGAGCCCCAGTTTGGGGTAGAGTCCTAGGATTGGAATTAGCTACCAGGATGACAACTGATGTCCCAAGCGCTCTGCTGGTGTCAAAAATAAAGCAAAACAGAATCAGACAAATGAAAACCCTGGATCTAGTAAAAATGAGAAAAGTCTTAAGCAAAATAGGAAAGGTGCATGATTAATAGAAACGGGGCTAAATTGAATCTGGGACTTGTAGAACTCCCCTGTCTTCCTTCTCCTTCCACCTTTACCCTCATGGCCATGAGCTCTGAAGTATACTTCCCTACACTAGCCTCCTTCCTTTCTTTTGCAAAATATCCAGAGCACAAGTATCATGGCAATGATGCCTATGTTAGAGGTTCGTGAAAAAATTCAGAGAGGTGAGTTTTAGAGGAATTTTGCCATGCAGGAGAAGGCCAGGTTAGCACTGATGCTATAGTTTATAAACTCAAAATAACCTTTAGAGTGATAATTCCTAATAGTTTTAGAAATTGAATATCAACTTCTTAGAAGGGAGTGAAGAATACTCCCTTCTGTCTCCAGTATGTAAAGTTATAAGTAAATGTAACCCTGTCCTTGACAACTTCCTGAGAATTTAATGTGACCTATTAAAATAAGTGAAGATACTCAGTGAGTCTTCAAACCTGGTCTAGAAAATAACAGTGGCAAAGACCAACATATTTGAATAGCATTTGTCTCCTAAGTGTCTTCTTACACTTTCTGGTTCTGTGGTTGACATATAGAGTAGGTGCTCAATAAATGTTTGTTGAATGATTGAGTAGAAAACCACATGTGTAATGCCTACTTTGAGTCAATGTAGTCTCATACAGATGGAACACTCAGAGCAAGAGTTCTCAAAGGAAAGTCTCTGTGGAACTTGACAAAAATGCAGATCCCTCCCCAACCCCCCAGGTCAGAAACTATAAGATGAATTCAGCAATCAAACACATCCTTTGGGTGATTACGGTTTCTGCTGATGGTTGAGAAACACTGGTCTTAAAAGATCCTTTTAGAAGGGACATTTTTCCCACTGTGCATGCTAAAAGTCAGAATCCAATTCCTGTACTTCCTTTGCCATCTCACTGAGAAAACTCTGACACTGAGACTTTACCAAATTTGATGTGTTTGTTTAATATATGTGTGTGCACACACATGCACATGTATATGTTTTCTTTTTGGTGCTGGGGAGGGAACCCAGGGCCTTATCTACTCAAACACACACACTCTACCACTGAGCCTCACTCCAGTCTTACCAAGTCTTACTGATGAGGGTTTAAGGTAAATTCAATGTTGTTCTGGTAAAAAGAAAAGATGTTCTTAGCCCAACAATGCCAAAAAGAACAAGAATTCAGAACCGCAGAGATGACCCATAAGTGAAGACACAGTGGGCTTGCTGACTTGTGTGTGGCATTCAGGAATGGAAGTGGGTGTGGGACAGAAAGGTCCAGAAGGCTTTCCTCCACTAGGGGTCTGGTTTCTTTGTGCTTTCCCGAGAGAGATTATGTGGTCTCTGAGACGAAGTTGTAGGAACATACTCTCCCTGTCAAACAGAGACATCTGAGCCCTTGATGAGCACAGTGTTGTCTAGCAAGCCGCTCGCAGCCCCTTCCATGCATAGGCGCCAGGGTGGGTGACTCTGTAGTGTGGATCTAAGGCAGAGTCTTGCCTGATAGGAGGATCTAATTTAGAAAAAAGTTCCTGCCCAAACCAAGCTTAATCTCCAGTATCATCATAGCGTGACCAACTTGTCCCAGTTTGCCTGGTGCTGTCCCTTACCTGGGACTCCGTTTCTTAGAATCCTTCAGTCCTAGGAAAATTGAGATGTTTGGTTACCCTAAGGATTAAGGGCTTTAGGGATAAAATGCAGCTCAAGTTTGCTTTCCGATAGCTGAAATGCTGCCAAGGGTGAGAAGTATTTAGTGATAAGCAACCAGAAAGGTAAAGAAAAATAATGAAGTAGCTGGTGCTAAGGGAGAAGCTGGGGAAAGAATGTGAATGATTTCCTTGGCAGCTGTTCAGTGGACAGGCCAGGGAAGCTCTGAAATCAGATCACCAAAGACCGAGGCCAGGCCCTGGATGCTCTCTGGTGGCTCTGCTAGACCCCAATGCTGCACACTGCCACCTATACCCCTGTAGGCTGGCACAGTGCCATGTGCTCCTCAGCACCCTAAAAATTGAAGGTGTGGGCTGGAGTTATGGCTCAGTGGCTGAGTGCTTGCCTGCACGTGTGAGGCACTGGGTTCAATCACATAAAAACAAATAAAGGAAGTGTCTATCTACAACTAAAAAATTTAAAAAATAAAATAAAATTGAAGGTGTGATGTCATTGCAGTTACTCCTAACAGGGACAATGATCTTGTGACCTTAAAAAGAACTACAGTTAAAATAGATTCCTTGTAGATGAGAAGATAGCAAGAGAACACTTCCCTCACGTGAGGTACACAGGGAACCTGGGTGGGCAGAGTCCCCAGAGTTAAACTAAAGCCTGAAAATGGGAGCAAAGCCCCTGGTGCCTGCAGCAGGTCTCTCCTGTGTGGGAGGTCCTACTCCTGCAGGATTTCCTCAGATCCTCCACTCACACCCATTTATCTTACTGCAGAAGGAAAAAAAAATGGTTCAACCCTGTTTTTTAGACCACAGCAAAGAAGGGCAAGGAAGAAAGAAGGGAAGAAAAGTACATTAGCAATGGCAAGGAACATCGTTTTTGTGTTGAGAGAGAAGAAAGAAAAGATGGAATCAGCACATTAACTAAAAATCCTAAGGACTGAGGGTCATTTAATTTAAGGGCAGGTGGCCCCATTTCATGATGGTCTCTGGCCATTTCTCTGCATCACGGCCCAGCGTGGTAATTGTTAATAATCAGATCCCGAGACACTGAGAATGGTGTTTGGTACACTCAGTGTGAAAGGCCGTTACAGGTTTTAGAAAGTTTCTTTGTCTGGAAAAGGCTCTCATGCAGACTGTCTCATTCCTTGATGACATCTACCACTGATCCTTAAGCCCAAATCTGGAGGGCTTGCTTAAAAAACAAACAAACAAAAAAAAAAAAAAAAAAAAACAACAACAGAAAACAACAACAAAAATAAAGAAAGAGAGAAAGGACAAAAAAGAGAGAGGGAATTTCAACAAAGGAGAGGAAAGATCAGTATCGGATTTGAAGGGGACAAAGAAGAGACAGGGAAAACAGTGGAATGAATCTGACCGAGTTTTCTCATGAGCATGCATGGGTGTGGCGCGGTGGGTCCTGGATCAGGTGTGTGCACAGAACGCTAATTTAAAAAAAAAAAGTAAACTGTAAATGGATTCAAGAGGGATCAGTGGAGGGGTGGGAAGGGTGGGTGCTGGGGAATGGAATTGGAGCAGGTTGTGTTCCCCGCTTTTGTGATCCTGGTGTATATAACTAAGAAGAAGAAGGGTTTTGTTTTTTTTGTTTTGTTTTGTTTTTAAGTTAAACAAAAAACAAAAGCAAAACACAATTGGAATGATTCTCCTCCTGTGCTAGAAGTGCTGCCTAGCCCCTTCCCTGAGATGACACCCTCAAATGTGGACTCAAAATGTGGACCAGGGACCAAAAAGGCAACCCACAGGAAGCTCCTGAGAGTTGCAGAATGTCAGAGCCCCACAGAGCTGCAGATTCAGAGACTTCATTTTAACCAGATTCCCAGGGTGGGGCTAGGATTCTGAAGAGCTGCCCTCTGTGGTCTGGCTCCTCATTTCCTACAACTCTCCTCTCCTCTCCTCTCTCAGCTCCAATCATAGAGGCGCCTCTCTACCCTCCTGCCTGCTCTCTCAGGGCTTTGCCCGGGCTGTTTCCCTGCCTGGAGAGCTCTTCTAGCTTCAAGCCTTCAAACCTGGAATCTGCAGAGAAGCCACCCAGACCGTCTATTTAAGGAACAACCACCCCCCAGCCCCACCCTGCATACTTGGACTTCTCCTCACCACCCTTGCTGTGCTTACCCCAATACTCCACTGACTTCTTTATTTTATTTCATTTTTAAATCATGCATGCTGTTTCCTGTTTCTCTCTGCTAGCCTACGGCATCTTGTGAACAGGAATGTGCCTGTGTTGTTCACTGACTTGTGGTCATGTGGTCGGCAGGCTGGCTCCTGTTACTGGTCCCCACCAAGATTAGTAAAGAAAGTTCAGTAAAGAATGAGTTGGTGTAGAGTCAGAGATTTAGAGAAGTTGAGACCAATTTGCTATTGGCACACTATCCAAGTACATGACTGTTTTTCTGGTGATTTATTTTTGTTGTGTCTCATAAAAGTATCACACTGCAAATTGGAAAATGATTGGGAAAAATGGTCTTTCAAAACAATTTGAGAAGTACTGGCTAAGGACAGTCTCTGGCATTTAGTGAGTATTAATAATTATTTTTTAATAAATAAATGAATAAACAAAGAGGAGAACATTTATTCCTAAGGAATATTTAATAAATGTTTATGTAGGAAAATCAGATTAAGTCTGTATACATTCCTGTAGGTCCCATTAAATAATTTAACTGTTTGGATTAGTGGCAAAGTGATTTGTGTTATGTGTTTTCTGGGTGTGTTGTGATTTTCTGTCCATGTGAGCACATGGGCCAGTTGGTGACATTTCTTAGATTCTCTCACTAAGGGACAGCCTTGGCCCAGACCCACCTTTACAGACTTCTCTGTGTGGCAGAACTTGGGATCAGGAGCTTTAGATGGACCCCCTGCCTGTCAGAGCAATGAAGTCTGACCTTGCTGCAAGTTGGATGCTGTTGGATGCTACTTTTTAAACTGAAAAGGTTACAGTATTTTTATTCAGCCAACCACAAAAACATGGGTTGAAAGAGTAAGTCATTTAAGGCAAAGAATATAAAGGTATATTTAAATATGTAGGTATAATTTGTTAAACTGCCTTTTGAAGATATACTCTCATTCCTGCAACTGCTACTATAAACAAAACTGTAAATTTTTTGTTCTTTGATTCATCCTTATTGCTTGCTAAGGATAAGGGAAATTTGATTTATATATAATGCTTTTTCTAGCCAGAACTTTCTTGCCCTGTCTAAAATATTAGCAGCAAAGTGAAACAACTTGGATTATTTTAACTTGTTTTCACAGTATGTCATATCTGTTTGGTGATAACTGGGAGACATTAAGTTTATTCCAGGATTATTAGAAATATCTTTAAGCACTTATCTCTGACTTACTCAAGTAGAGTTTCATTTCATTTCCACTTCCACTATATTTCATTATGATTTTGGATGATGGAGAATTTAATTCAAGAACCAGAGCAGGGGCTGGGGTATAGCCCAGTGGTGGGGCACAGGCAAATGTGAGGCTGAGTTATGCAGAGAGAATCTTTAAAGGCATAGATACAATACCAGGGAGTTTAAATCTAAATGCATGAAAATAAGTACAGTCCAAGGCAGGATGAGATAAGTACTATGTGAAAAATCAAAGGGCACAGGATTGGGAGTCTGGGACTTTGGAGGATGGAGAGGGATGGGAAAGGAACATAGAGGGGACAGCATGACAAAAATCACAAAGGAGGGAAAGAATACATCAGGCATGTTCAGTTTAGATGCTGAACATAGAATGAGAGTCATCAGTGGAAATCAGAGCTAGAAAGGAAGATTGAGACCATAGAGCAGAGAAAGCCTAAATGTCATGTCAAAAGGCTTCTAGTTGGTGCTGGGGTCCTGGAGAGCCATTGAAGAGTATGGAGGAAGGGAGCTTGTAATGAGGGTTGTGCTTTAGAAAAGCTCCTTAGGCTTCTGTGCATAAGTGAGGATGAAGGAGGAAACAAATGGAGGCAGGGAAACCACTTAGGGTGGCTTATAAGACTGCAAGGGAAGTGATGGCGATGGTGATAGACACACTAGAAGGTTATTCAGATTTAAAGGAAGGGACGGTTTTGAAAGGAATACACATAAGAGCCATTTACAACCAAACAGATTTGTAACTCATAGCCAGGCAATATGTCACCATAGAACAAAGACCAGATGGGACAAATAGAAATATACAGAGGATGATAGATTTAAGCCAAAATGTGTCAATCATTGCATTAAGTGTAAATGGGCTACACACCCCAATTAAAAGGTAGAGATTGTCAATGTGGATAGAGAAAAAATATCAACCAAATTCTTGCATAAGGGATTCTGCTCCACCATACTGTTTTTCCTCTAAATCCTCTTCTTTATGTTGCCCTGCTCCCACCTCACTGTGGCTTTATTCCTGAACACCATCTGACTATTAGGGTAATGTTGCCTTTGACAGATTTATCACTTCCTGTAAAACGTTCTGCTATCATGGACTCATCTTCTCTTGTCTCTCTATGAGAGTCTAAATTCCATTTGGACTGAAGTTCATAGCACATTTATTATGTATTTCTTACTTCACATTGTACTGCTTTGTCACTGAAAAACAGAGTAAGAAAAAATTTGGAGTCCTGAGAAATTACTTGTTCTTTCCAAAACATATATGAGGCTGATATTAAGTAACATGGATACCTTAAGTTGACAAAGGTTTTTCCTTTGGAAGGACCCATATTATTCTGAGTATGTATTTTCTGTTTCAGAGATGTTCTTTATAATTGATTTCTATATTTTATCTTCCAGAAGTACTGATCATACTCACCTACAAGCCTAAAACTGACTTCTACTGTATTGAGTAGCAAGGAATTTAGAAAAGGGATCACATACTTCATTTCTCAAAGGCATGTGACAAGACGTCTGTCTTCTTGCTGAAAGAATGGTCATGTTTCCCCAAAGTACAGAAGTGCTGCCTAAATCCACATCCTTTCCCAAGCTCCAGATTGTGACCCTGAAGGACCTATTCCACTGAAGGCTGTTAATTTCTTTCCTTGAACAAGGTGAAGTTGGGGAAGTTTTCTAATTTGAGATTCTTGCAAATAAAGAGAAAAGTAATGCCTTAGATATTCATTTCTTCTCTGGGAAATGTAACTGTAGGGTGGCAGGAGGAGGCACTAAACTTCCACCTTTAATAGGGTTTTTGATTTCAGGCTTTACAGCCTCCCAAACCTGAACTTTCTAACAATAGGTCATTAGAATATCCAATTGAGTCCTGTCTTGTAGAAGGTCCTGCACAAACAACTCACTAAGAAGTACACAAACATGCAAATGGTAGGAGAAACATGCAGTTGAAATATCCTTCTTACCAGGTTTCCAAGGAGCTTCACAGGGACTCAGTTCTTGGTGATCTGGGGTAGCACGATGTGTCCAAGAAGTCAGTGCCTTAGTTCCAGCCACTGAATTCTTCAGAAAGACCCAGTGAGAGAAACATTATTTTTTATCTTCTGATAAAGCAGCCTTAAGGACATGGCTTCCATTAAACTAAGGGACCCTTAACCCTGACCATCGTGGGAAGAAGCTAAGTATATTGGTGCTATTTGTAAGCTACCCCTGTCTTGCATAGAATTGAGTGAAGGTCCCCTCCTAGGGGCAATTAGAAGCAAAGTCTCAATGCTTTTTCTTCATTAATTTAGTGCGTCTTCTGCACAAGTCAACCTAGCCCCCTTCTTAAATTAATTATAGTCCAGAACAGAAAAAACAGCTATGTGCTGATTTTTACCTTTACTTAATTTTTATCCTTAAGAAAGAAACAAGAAAACCTATAGGAAGGTATTAATCTACTTAACATTTCTAAGTACATCATCCAAAGGATTTTGTTTTTTTAATCTTACATATGCTCAGCAGAGTTACTGGCAAAAACTGTACATTTTCTTCATTTCATCCTTTCAACATCAAATAGTAGGCAGCAAAAATTGGATCAGACTTCAAAGCCTGCTGTGGGCTCCAAGTCACAGAGAGACGCCTCCATTTCACATATTGAATTCGAGCAGGATATCAAAGTGCTACCAAAGAACCTCGGGTCCTTACTCAGAAAGAGGCTCTACCATCTGTAGAGTGGAGTGCTCAGACAAATCACCTCAGGGAGCAGTGAGCATTTATTCTCAGCAGCGAATTTCCAGGCTTTTGATTCTCTCTTGCCTGTACCTCCCTGTCTCTCTACTGAACCAAAGTTCTTTAGCAGGCTGGGCTTTTGTCTCAAAGACTTCAAAATATCATTAAGAGTTTCATGTTTGGATGGCCCAGCCAAGCAGCCACGGACAGGTCTCCTGCCCATGGACATGGTCGAGTCTGAAGGAAGGACATGCAGTTATTTCAGAATCAAAATGTCCAGCTACCTTATTCGCAGGTCTTTCGAAGACACCAAACCCATTTGGAGAACTCTGGGCCCGTGAATGCCTAAAGAAATAATAACAACAATAATTTTTAGAAGGTTTGAACAACGATCATTAAAAAAAAATAAAGAGGATTGTTTCCATACCTCCAAAGAGGTATGGAAACATATTCGTTAAGCTTCTATTGTTTCCATGCTGGTCCCTGGTTAAAAGGACATGGTCAGCTTAAGGAAACACATCCCCCTAGATGTTGCCCCTACACAACACAACATAACACATCCAGGGTCTGCCTGAGGCCCTAAAGCCCAGGAAGCTGCTTTTTTAAAAAGTTGCATTGTTGAATTTGGGTTAATGAGCACTACCAGGCTTTCACAAACTTTAGCAAGAAGAAAATCAAGTTAATGGTAAGGCTGCACTTTCCATTCAGCACATTCACATTCACTGTTCAAGAATTTAAAAGAATTCTGTAGTCACGTAAGTTTGGGAAATGCCAGGTGGTATGAGTTCACAGGGTTTCCCACTGTAGGAATAATGTTTTAACAATCACAATATACTTTTATGGATCTCTAAAGTGGAGACTGAGGCTGATGCAGTGTTTCTAAAGTAATCAGACCAAGAAGCTTAAAGTGATGACTTATTGACATCTAGTGAAATTTTAATTTTTCATGGAACAAAGTTTGGGAGAATCAATTGTGCTCCATTACATATGTGATTATAACACATGATTAAAACAGGAGCACTCTGATGGTGCTTTTCAGATGGAACCCAGCAAGAGGGAGGCTCTGAACAGAGAAGAGAAGTCTGCTTTCTGACCCTGCCTCAATACCTCTGGTCATACACAACTCACACACACACACACACACTCACAATATCATTATGGGTAAATTCCTTATTCTTTACTGAAACTGACAAATTCATTTAATATATGAGAACTGTCTGTGAATATTACCTTTGAAATGCATCTACTTACAGTGGATTGTAAGTGAGATGCACATTCAAAAAATATCACATCAGTACCTGGGAGGAAGGGACTATAATCATTGAAACACCAAATCATTTGTGTGTGTATTTATCCTCTGTCTCCCACCATGAAGTGTGAGCTCCATGAATTCAGGGTATAGAGCTGCTTTCTTCTATATTCTGTATAGGCACCTACCCCAGTGCTTGGTACATAGTAAGTGTTCAAAAAATATTAGATGAGGTGGGAGAACCCCGAAAATGGATCAGTAAGAATACTCTCAACATTGAAATTCGACTTACTAGCACTTCATAGTTTTAAAAATGCTAATGTATCTAATGAAAGGTTCATAACCATTGAGCTAAACAGTTTAATTGCACCAATTACATAGATGAAGAAACTGAGGTTCAGAGAGATTAAGGGATTTTCCCAGGTTTCATGGCAAATACCTGGAAGATCTAAGACCATTGACACTTGTTCTGGCTCCAGATCCTCTGCTCTTCCACTGAACCAAGATGCCCTCCAGTCTCTGGGCATTGGTCCAAGGGACTCACTCATGGTCAGCCTAGGCAAGTCCTAGTTGCTATGGGACACTTATAAGCATTTGAGCTTCTGTAGAAGTCCTGATGAACTTTGGCGGAAATCTAGGGAAAACATCTTGTCTCTGGAATTACTGCCCAGCTCCCAATTTCTGCCTTTCTTGCCACAACAAAAAAATTTAAATCTCCTAAGAACCTTTCTAACTTGTGTGGCTTTTTCAGGACTCAAAGGCCAGTATAGACACTTTTCAACACTCCACAGGTGGCTGGCTCATCAGTTTGATGCTCTCCCTGTTGAAGCTTTTGGAAGAATTTAAGGCAATTTAATGTAAAGTTTATATGTGTTACTTGGCTTTAAAAAGCAGGGTTGGGGAGAAGGAGTGCAAATAAATTAGAAAGCACTTGATCAAACAAAGTGAAGCAGATTTCTTTCCTGAGAAAACTTCCAGAAACTTTAATTAGATAATATGCACAAATATTTCCTAGACATCATTTTAACAGTGGACCCTTCTCCTGTAGAGAACACCGGGGGACCATCAATTCTTAGAGCACACCTTGGGAAATGCTGATTTAAGCATCTGTGGCACAAGGCTCCAGGCAAAACCTGTATACAGAGTTATCCTGTGTGATGGTGCCGTGACCACGGGGATTGATTCTATTTCCAGCCTCGTTTTTACAGACGAGGAAATTAGGATCAAGAAGCTAATGTCTTGCTTCATATCATAACTGAAGAGCATGCAGCATAAGACCTACTGACTGTGGAAAAGGAGATGCTAGAGGGAAATTACTGATTGGGGCAAGGATTAGCAACTGCTGATAAAATAGATGAATTGTTGATAGGGACCAGGGCACCACCATACAGACTCCTTATTGCAGTCACAGGAGGAACAGTGTCCATGGGGGAAATCAGAAGACCACCATTTTAATCCAGTGCTCAGACTTAGTACCACTGATGCCAGGACAACATTGTTTTGGGATGCAAGACAACACAAAGTATTCAACATCGCTCCCTATATATATATATATTTTTTTCCCTTTGGACTTGAATCTAATTGAGGCTTTAGGGTGTGCACAAAACACAAACCACAAGATAAATGGGACCTCAAGGAAGCAGGCACATTAATACAGAAGGTGAGTTATTTTATGGGGTAATTGGCTGGATCTTTTTAAAAAACAAGGACTCTTCTTAATAAGAGATTTAGGGCTATAACAACCTGGTACAATATAACATCCTAGGTTGGTCAATGGTGCAAAGGACATTCTTAGAAAAACTGGGAAAATTTGACTGTGAATTGGTATTAGAAGATATAAAGACGTCCTCCCTCTCTATAAAGTGTGACATAGTTTTTGAAGTATGCAGGAAATCTTTAAGAAATAGCATTGTCCTGAGCCTCTGTGAGGAATCACATGCTAAATGGCAGAAGCAGTGAATCTGGTTATCAAAGGGAGGAGAATAGGAGGTAGCTGTCGCTCTCTGTATAATTCATTGCACATTTCTAGGGCTCACTGGTGTCTCCAAAGCATAACTAAAGTCTCAAGCAGATTGCCTCCAGGGCTCAGCTGCTCCACGGCAGCCAGTTCACTAAATTGTGCCTTCTAGGGGTGCCGGAAACTCTCGGTCACCATTGAGAACCCTTATGCTAGGCATCTGCCCTGAAAAAGTCTGCAAGGAAAACTTGCACCTAATTCCCTCATAAACTATCATCCCCATGTGACGGGACAAGGGGCAGGGTTCAGGCTGCCTCTGAGTGCTGGCCAGCACCTCCCTTCTTCTGCAGCATAGGTCCCCAGGCCAGCTGGCTCTGTCATGCCATGCTGGCAGCACTGGGTGAAGTCGCTGTGGTCCAGAGACTGGGCCTCAGCTTCACAGGCTCCAAAATTCAATTTGTCAGTTCACTGAGGAAGGATAATTTGGGGGGGAGTTGAGTTATACTAACCAAACTCAGAAGAGCCACGTCTGAAAACCAGAATGCTAGTGTTGGATTTAAAAGGAGCCCCATTCCTGTTCTCTCTCTAGGTGGCTGATATACTCTGGAGACCAAATGTCATAGTAGAGTTAGAGCAGAGGAAGGAGGGTGCTCTTTGAGGATGTATCTGATCGATCAAGCTTGTCTGGTAACTGGTCTGTTCTGGTAACTGGGGGTAGAATTGGTAACTTTTTTCTTAGATGAGGAGTGGAGACACACCGCTGTCCTCCAATTCACCATTTTCTAAGCTTCATGTAAATTACCTTCTTTGTGTGTTTTTATTAATTTTGATTATGTTTTTAAGATTATGTCTTATCTTTTATCAATTACAACTTAGAATGACTTCCAGACAAACCGAGAAAGCCATTAGCACTTCACACTTGAAAGCATATTCAAATTTCAAAACCAGATAGGTTGTAGTAAATTCATCATGGTTTGATTTTTTTCCTTAGTGTCCTGCTGTCTCTAAATTTGGGAGTATTTCTTGTCATAAATTTATGCCTCACTTGGTAGCCCTGGAAGAAAGGCTAATCAGCATGACCAATTACATTTGTTTCTGCTTCTTCAGTAACTTTGAGCAAATAATCTTTTATACCTAGAGCTCTTAATAAGAGGCCCATTTCTTGCTTCTCTAGAAGTAGCATTCAAACTTTCTTGCAGAAGATGTGCTGAGACCAGAATATTTGAACATAGTAGGACCCCAAGAACCTTGAGGAAGGCAAGTTTCAGACAAAAAAAAAAAAGCCATTTTAACTTTCCTTATGAAAATTATTGCCATGAGAGAAATAGTTTTAAGATATACAAGCTCAAAGGTAAATGAAGATGTTCAGGAAACAACATCAGACAAAAGCCTGCCCTTTGTTGAAGAACTTGTGCTGATTCTAGCATTAACCTTATTTCCAAGTGAACTGGCTATAGGTTGAGCCCTTGTTGGCAACACCAGCATTCCTATTAGTTCTTACATGAAATTGGAATATTTTAAGGCTGAGAGTACAAATGTGGAGAAGGCTAGACCTGAATCCCCCAGCATGTCCCTGATTTGCATCAGCTAGCTGTTACTGCATATTCTCCTTACTGATGTGTTTATGTAAGTAGCTTTGAAGACACAGAAGTAGAAGGTATTAAAATGGTTTCAGAAGAACACAAATTTTCGTGTTAAGTTCAAAGGCACCCAAAATGTATGTTAATGAAACATTTATTACAAAACCCAGAAATCTAGCATTTCCATAATGCTTTGTTTCCAATTCACTATCACTACAGCCATAGCCGATGAACATTTGTCAAGCATCCACCAAGTCTCCCAGATGCTTTTGCATGCTGTCTCCTGTCTTGTCCACCTGATCACTGCATTCTTATCCATTGGCTCAGGCATCAACTCTTCTGAAAAGCCTTTCAAGCCCCAGCCTCCATGTTCATCCTCTACCTCTTCCATTCTAGGCAGAGTTGGAGGAAGTCTGCTTCATTCACACAATAGACTGAGCATAAGCACACAGAAAATTTGATTCTGCAATGGATTTTTCTGGTGCCACAATCTGATCAATTAAGTGTCTGCACATCATCTGCTACAGGTGAGCTTTGTGGAATTTCAATCAAAGGGAAAAGCTTGAGTTTTGAGGAATCAGAGCCCTTATTGCTGTGCTCATTCGTTTTCTTTATTTTTCAGAAGATGAACATGCTCCAAATTCTCAAGTCATCTAAATATTCACCAGTTACTAATCAATGAAAATGTAGTACCACCCTTTCTCTCCAAAATAAGTGTTTAAAATACCTGGCATCAAATTTGCCCCCTTTCTCTTTTTTTCCCAATTCAAATTATTTTTTATAAAAATAATATATATTCACTACATAGGTCAGGAATAACTTCCACACCCAGATATAATTAGTTATCTTGATGTATGTCTTTTCAGACACTTCTCTGTGCACAAATTATTTTTACTTTCTTTTTGTGGTACTGGGGGTTGAACCCAGAATCTTGCACATGCTAGGCAAGCATTCTATGCTGCACTATAATCCCCAGTCCTTTTTAATTTTTTTTTTTGAGGCAGGGTCTTGCTCATCTGCTGAGACTGGCCTCAAACTTGTAATTCTCCTGCCTTAGCCTCTAGAGTCACTGGGATTACAGGCATGCACCACAGTGCCCAGATATAATGTACATTTAGAAAATAATGGCCCATGGCATGTTTATCATTTTAACCTTTCCTTATATGAGGATCTTTTCATATATGCAAGTGAGTGTATAATACATACATATGCAAGTGTATATGTATATTATCATATTTATGGCCATATAGTATTTCACTGAGTGATTAGTGTGATTTCAATAATCACTTATTTTTTAATATTTAAATTGCCTTCAATTTTTTCACACTATAAACAAGGGATCCTTAAATATTCAGTGCATATCATTATGGATACTTATCTAGTTATTTCCATAATGTATCTCGTGGGGGTAAGACATATCATTAAATTCTCCTCTAAAATGAACAAAAAGGAATAGTCATAGCCACAAACATATGATCTATTTCCTAAAATATACACTGGGTATTACCAATCTTTTTAATCTTTGGCCAAAAAGCTGTAGGGTTTCATTTTGTTTTTAATTGGCATCTCTTGATTTCTAAAGAGGGCCAACATTATTCCTGGGCTGTAATGTATGGTATGAAGGAAATACAAAGAACACAGGAGAAGAGAAACCAACAAGAGTGCAAAATAAGTTCACCATTATTGCAGAAAAAGGGGAAATGAGCAAGAGCGAGCATCACAGCTTTAATGTTTTTCCTTGTTAGTTTTAGATACTTGGTAACCTTTATAACAATTTTGAATGCAGATCCCATGTCCCACCCCAATCAGTATCGTGGCTAAATGAGTTGCATATGTGAGTTATACTTAAATATGTGGATATATGTTTCCTCTAAAACACACAATTATTTTAAGTTTTAGAACATGGCTCAAGGTCAAATTCATCAGAAGGGCTCAAAAAGGCTGATAAATGTTTCATAAGGCCATTGCTCTAAGTTAGTACTAGATTTATGTGCTTATGTTAATTTCCCAAATCCCACGGAGCCCTTTAAATTTGATCATATTTGTTTGCCTCATTGCTTTTCCCCAACCGAGAGCCCAGTCTTAATTTGCCAGATCTTGCATTTTCATTTCACTTCATTTTCCCCCTCCCTCACTGCTTTACTGCAGGCAGCCGTCACAGGGAAAGTCTGAGGAGCAGAAGGCTTTTTCTCATTCTGCTGAGAATGCTTGCCATATTATTAGAAAAAGGGACACTCCACTGAGATCCACTTACCAAGCTTCCTTCAGCTCTTTGTCAGTAACCTAGAGAGCTGATAGAAAGTCTGGCCTCAGGCCCAGGATGGGATGAAAGAAGCAGCAATGACAAAGGACACAGTGGCATCTTGGCTTCAGTGGAATTGGGTGGAGTGCCCCTGGGGGTAGCAGTGGAAACAGCTTCCTTAGTGCCAAGCACTGAGCTGAGGACATGGCCAGATCATCCCATTTAATCTCACTCTAGTGTGCTAGGTCCCCCGAGTGGCTCCATTTCATAGACCAGGAAGCAGAAGCTTGGGCTGTTTGAGTAGCCCTGGCAGGTCACACCCAGATCCAACCCAATCTGACTGACACTGGGCTGTTCTCTCACCTCCAGAGCCATTTGCCACCAACTCTTCCAGTTAATCACACAATCGTAGCTGGGATCTTAATGAATGGTACCTGGAGTAACAAATATTTAGTTCTAGAAAATTTGCAGGAGGAAGATTGAATGAAGTCCTACTACATCTCAAAGTACTCTAGATCCCTGCTGATCTGTGGCTACCTTGTGTCTACGGATCAATACGAAGATACACACACTGCAACACACTCCAGGTTCTAATTTAGTGGCAAGATTTCTTAAGATTCTGTATGATTATAAGAACAATGTGTATGAAATGTGCAATCTAAGTTCCCCTATAGCCTCCCAAATATCATTCATTCTTCCCACAACTTTAAATTTGTCTCCTCCTGTTAGAGGCATCAGGGATAGAGCAGTGAACAAGGAGACTGAGAGTCTTCTGCTGGGGAACTACAATCTAGTGATCCACAATAATTGAAACAAATAAGTTAAAATTTAGCATATTAAACAGAAGTGACAAAAAAGAAAGTTAAAGCAGAGAAAGCTGATTTAAAAGTGTCCAAAGCAGGACCTAAAAAGTTTTAGATTGAGGGGCTATAGAAAGTGATACCTGACCTTACTAAATCAATAGAAATTGATATCTTTGAATGTGTTTTCAAAAGTTCCTAAAGGTCAAAACGTGCTGTTATGGCAGGTAGAGGTCAGAGGAGCACTGTAAACGCTTTGTAAAATGTTGAAAGATGCTATAAACATACATGTTTATGTTATGTTAGTTCCAAAGAACTTGGGCTAGAGTTGTCAGATAAAACACAGGATGCTTAGTAAAATTTGAATTTCAGATAAACAACAAATAATTCTTCTGTACAAGAATTTTCAGCTAGGTACCATGGCACATGCCTATAATGCTAGCAACTATGGAGACTGAAGCAAGAGGATCATGAGTTCAAAGCCAGCCTCAGCAACTTAGGGAAGCCCCAAGTAACTCAGCAAAATCCTGTCTCTAAATAAAATATTAAAAAGGGCTGGGGCTGGGGGCTGGGGTTGTGGCTCAGTGGTAAAGCAGATACTTTGCACGTGTGAAGCACTGGGTTCGATCTTCAGCACTACATAAAAATAAATAAAGGTATGGTGTCCATCTATGACTAAAAAAAATATTTTTAAGAAAAGGGTTGGGGATGTAGCTCAGTGGTTAAGTGCCTCTGGGTTCAATCCCTGGTATCAAAATAAAATAAAATAGAAAAAAAAGAATTTCCAAATATTTCACAGGATACACATGAAAAATCTTATTTGTTATTCATATAAAGTTCAAATCTAAGTGGGTATCCTGCATTTTCACTTACCAACTAGGGTAATTCTAACTTGGGCAAATCAGTACCTCCACTTCTGAGCTAGTAGAAAAGGATTACATTTGTTCTTTCAGATGGAACAAAATAAAAATTGGATTCTTGAATCAAGAGATGTAAATGGGTCAGGGTTAGAAATAAAATAAAAACTTAACAAAAGTGTGAGACTTATTAAGACTTTGCACTTCCAAAGGACAAATCCCTAAACATGGAAACTTTAGAAGACAGTGACAAGGTGTCCAAGTGGCTTCCTTTCTATAATCTCTGTTTTTCTCTTTGGTTGGGCTTTTTCTTTCTTTTCTTTTTCTTTTTTTCTTTTCTTTTTCTTTTTTTTGACCCAGGATCTTACTATATTGCCCAGGTTGGCTTCAAACTCATGGGCTCAAGTGATCCTCATGCTTTAGGTTCCTAAGTAGCTGGGACCACATGGTCATGCCACTGTGCCCAGCCTGGGAGGGCTCTTAAGGTAACTTGTGGGTCAAGCCACTTTTGAGTTATAGTTTTAACACTCAGCTTAAGACTGAATCAGACCATGGCATAGACTGTGGAGCTAAGAAGACTTCAGAGACCATTTACTATATCTTTGTCTTGCTATAACTGGAGAAACTGAGGCCCAGAGGGGTCATGTGGCTTGTCTGAATGAGCCAGAGAAAGATGAATCTAACATCCACCTTCCTTGGGTGATGATCTTTTTAAAAACCACACCCCCAAAAGATAGCATTGAACCTAGTTTTCCTCCTTTAATTCTGCAAGCTGTGCTCAGTTTGTGCTAAAATGAAGTGTTTCATGTGTGTGGCCTTCAGTGATGTGGCCTTCAATGACAGGGCCCAAAAACAGGTGAGGAAGGGGTGTGAGAGCACAGAGGGATGTTTCAGGGAATTTATAAACATGAAAAGCCTAAACAAGGTTGTGTGCAATGGCTGGTGACTAGTCAGCAATGTCACAGCAGAGAAACTTTAGGACAGTCACCAAGTAGGGCAAACATGATGTGGATGGATGCTCAGGTGTGTATGGAAAGGGATCAGGAATCTAAAGAGAAAGTGGCAGCTGGATTGTCCTGTGCCAAGGACAGCATGTGGGACTGACTTGATATTTTTGTTGTAATTTTTACTTTGATTTAATTCATATTTATAGATAAGATGCAAGAAGAGTCTAAGAAATTCTGTTTATTTCTCTGCAGACTCTCTAACTCTTAACATTTTACATATATGCTTTGTCCTCTCTCTTTCTCTAGGTACTAACATACATAAGTATGCATCTACACACACAAACACACATTTTTCCCCCCTCTGGACCATTTGACAGTTATTGCAAACCTGATACACCTCTAAGTACTTCAGGATCTGTTTCTTAAATGGAAGGGCATTTTTGTTCATGACCAAAGTATAATTATCAAAATCAAGAAATTAATAGTATTAGTGTAAATATTTTCCAGTCTAAAGACTATATCTGATTCTTCCTAATGTTTCAGTGATGCCTTCTGTAGCAGAAGAAACCCTGGATCACACATTGCATTCAGCTGTCATTGCTATCATGTTCTTTGGCCCTCCACTGTTTCACTTTAAAGCCTACAGGCCAGTCATTTTGCAAAAGACCCCTCCTTTTGGGTTTGTCTGCTGTTTACTCAGGTTAGTTTCAGGATATGCACATTTGGCAGGAAAAGCACATAAGCAAGGTTGCTTTCTTCCTGGTGCATCACCTCAGGAGGCATGTGCTGCCTATCTGCTCAATAACTGGTGATGCTGATGGTCATCACTTGGTTAAGGTGGCTTCTGCCAGGTTCCTCCATGCTTTCCATAATTAATAAGTTTCCTTTGGGTATTTACTCTGAGACCATGAAAATAACTTCTTAGGTGGACATGGTGACTAATGCTTGTAATCGCAGCAGCATAGGAGGATGAGGCCGGAGGATTGAGAATTCAAACCCAGCCTCAGCAACTTACTGAGGCCCTAAGCAATTCAGTGAGATCTTGTCTCTAAATAAAATACAAAAAAAAAAAGGACTGGGGATGTGGCGCAGTGGTTATGTGCCCCTGGGTTCAATCCTCAGTACCAAAAAATTAATAAAGAAAAGAAAGAAAAGAACTTCTTAATTCTTAAATTTTTGATTACTATTCTTGCCTGAGACAATTATTAATGGATTATATGTGGATAGATGCTCAGGTGTGTATGGAAAGGGATCAGGTAATTTATCTGTTTCCATCATTTCATCTACATTTAATATTTAACACTTTAATTATAAGAAAGGTCTTCCTTTCTTTCCTCCTTCATTCCTCCCTCTCTTCCTCGATCCCTTCTTTCCACCATTAATGTGGACTCATGAATTCTTAGGTTAGTCAATGAATTGTATTTTGTCATCATTATTTACTTTGATACTTAAATTATTCTCAATTTGGCACTGACTTAATTTTAAAAGGCTGGAAATAATGTACTCCAGAAAAGCACTTGAGAAAAATAAACAATGGTAAGGATTACATAAAGAAAAGTAGGTGGCTCTGAGATGACAAAAACTGTTCTTAGTACTTCTATTCATGGGTGTTTTTAATGTGTCAGATGAGATGCTATATACTCTGCTATCTCATTTAACTTTCAGGACTTGGTGAGGAAGATATTATGCCATTTGATCTTTCATTTAAACATGAAGAAAACTGAGGCCCTGAGAAAAAGACTGGTTCTGGAAGTTCTTAGCCTTACTAATAACTAGTCTAGTGGCCTCCAGGACCCCTGCTCTCAACCATGAGAAGAACAGGAAAGAACAAGGCTTGCTGGGTATGGTAGCACACTTCTGTAATCCCAGTTATTCAGGAGGCTGAAGCAGGAGGATCTCAAATTCAAGGCCAGTCTGGACAACTTAGCAAGATCTTATGTCAAAATAAAAAATAAAAAGACCTGGGGGATAGAGCTCAGTGGTAGAGCATCCCTGGGTTCAATCCCTAGTACCATAAAATAAAAACAGAACAAACAAAAAACCAACAAAACACTAAGGCTTTGGAAACAGGGATGCACTGTTCCTGAGAGTAGCTAGCCATTTTTCCCAATCTGAACTTTTTGCATTCTTACAAATGCAGCATTTGGAAGGGACCTGCAAGCTTGTCATCACTCCAGAGATGTCCCTAACCTGCTTTGTGGAAACTGTCCAGCCCTTCCCAAAAATCCAGTGAGGAAAGCCCAGACCAAGAGATCATCTGTGTCAGTGTCCGCAGACAGATCCAGAAAGGCATGACATGGTCACATCACCCAGGGAGCATTCTTGACTCAGGGTCAGGACACATAAAAGCCACATTTGTGTAGCCATGGTGGTGGTAGGGAAGGGGACACTAAGAGAAGAGCTGAGCAAGAACTCTGAAGAAACTCCATCCACTCAATTCTTGAGAGCCCAGGTGAAGACAGGGCTATAGCTCCCACTGTCCTCCCTGAGGCTAACAGACTAGAACCTTCCTCCAGCAAGAGCCCCACCCACACCATCACTGCACCTTAATACCAAATTTCAGCTTCTCCAAAAATGAGTTTAGGTGGAAGAGGATGCTTCATGCTGGTGAAAATAATTTAAACAAGTGCCCTGCCTTAGAGGAAAAAGCTCAGTTGGATCTGCTAAAAACATCCTTACCCTCCCAGGAGGAACAAACTAAAAATAAAAGACAACAAGGTGCTTCCTGTCAGTTGGTAAATCCAATAAGCAAAGAGGATGCCTCCGCCTGGCGCTGGGTAGTTAACGCCAGACTGACTCCCTCCATGAGAGTGGCCATGTGGTTCCCAGAGCCAACAGCTGCCAGGCAGAGCCCTTCAGATTAACCCATAGGTGGTGTTGAGCCACTTCCCATTAAGATATTTGCAAAGCAAACAAAAATGATAGCCCCACTCTGAGTCCTGGGAGCCTGCCAGGAGCGCTGGCTGTTCTTGTTGACACAAAGGGCTCTCTGGGGAGGGCCCGGGAGTGGAGCACGGAAGGCCACTCCTGCCTATGTCTCCAGACTGTGTTGATCTTGGGCCACTAGAATCTTGGTATCAGGGAGTGTTTATTATCTAATTTCCCAATCCCAGCAGTCGTGAGAGCTCTGTTTGGCCAGAGTTCTCTATTGCTCTGTCTTCCCAACCTCTATCACTCAGATGAAAGGAACAAATCCACTCCTCCCCCTGTTTTGTCTACTGATCAAGGAGACAAGTCTGAAAAGTTACTGTGATGCACACACAGAGACGGTGACATTGCTGCTGTTAACAGCTTTGATAGCAAACACTTGCTCGGGTTCCTCCTTAATTTAAAGTGACTAAGGCAATGCTAATAGAAAATATATTGGTGTATTTGTATCCTACAGGTAGGAGTCAGCTGCTATTTAATTCACAAAACAGACCTGGTAATAAAGTATTGATATTCTTTTCTTCTAATCCAAAAAAGAAAATGAAATAAAGTTAGTAAAATTGTGGGAATGTATGAAGTCAATCTTTTTTCAACCTATAAGGTTATCCTATAGATATATTGAAGTGTTGAACACTCTTATATAAAATTCATTTTTACACAAGGAAAAAATACTGTTTCCTGTAATACTGTCCACTTGAATATGTTTTCTTTTCTTGAACTCTTCAAAATAGACTGACTCAATATGCAATGGTATTTGGGGCAGAAATTTATTCTGAGCCTGTATACTGTAAAGGTCTTGACGAAAACAGATAAATCAGACATCAGCAATGTGCTACCTTTCTAGAATTTCCTACACTTATGAAATGGATAATGGAGGAACATGATAAGAGATGCAGAAATGGTCCAAGAACTTAACAGATTTTGTCATTACTTTAAATTTGCCTTTTAAATTATAGACCAGAATTTTAGAGACATAGGGAATTAATTGTGTAAGGAGAGAGAGAGGGAGAGGAGAGAGAAGAAGACAGGAAGAGAAGAGGGGTAAAGAGAGATTGAGATTTCTTTAGAAAATGTAGAGGTATTTTTACCTTAAAATGATTTTTTTTTATAAGAAAGAAGAGAGCCATCTGACATCTTAAACAAAATGAAAGCCAATTTTTTGAATCTTCAAAACATCTTTCAGTTTTAGATGCTGTTCATATAGGTAGAATTAAATGTGGCTATGTAAATGTGTACATATTTTAGAAAGAAAGTGAATCTAATCCTGCAGGTCAACTTTGCTGAGCAACTCTGCCAATAGTAAAGGTGTTTGGTGATAGATTAACATAACCAGGTCTTGGAGGGATGGTGCTGTGACTTCAGCTTTATAACATGTGTTGGAAAATCTAAAATTGGTTCTTGTGCTAACGGATCATCTTTGTCTTAGGAACCAGGCAAAAACACTGTCCTGAAGTGTGGATCTCATGGGGGAATAGGGGATTAGAAAACCCAAGTCAAATATGCAGTCCAGCATCATTTCTGCTGAAGTTTGCTGGGTCCTACTTCCTAGCAGCTGACCCTTAACTGAAATATTAAGGATAGACACTACTGGCCAATAACTGAATTTCCTAAAGGAGACAATCAAGCATCTTCCCAAGTATGGGATTTATTTTTTAGAAAGGATTAGATCTGTGATGGGAAAATGACAGTGTCAACGCATCTCCCTCCCTTTGCTTACTTCATTAGTTATCCCTTGCTTTCTGAGAAAGTCAGCAGCTTCCTAACTTTATGGAAAATTAGCATGCTCAAATCAAACCCAAGAAAAATAGAAAGCATTTCATTTGGACAGAAATGAAAATTCAAAGGCCACAAGGACAGTATTCACTCATCAACTATTTTGTATTATAATGGCCAAAGATTCTAGATTCTAGGCTCTGTGGGTGACATAGAAATGAGTACCAGTTTCAGCCCTCAAGTTTATTATCCCGACAGCTAACATTTTTGTTCACTTAACTACATGTTAGGTAGTCTTCATTTTTTTTTTATGGTTTATTCTCATATTGCCATTTCAAGTAGTTACCATTATTAGAAACATACTTGCCTCAGATCATTGAGCAGATTGGACAGAGACCTGAGCCTAGAACAGAGAAAGTCTGGCTCCAGAGTCTACAGACTGTAGACTGGATGTGGCCCCTGCACACAGAGACAGCAGGATTCAAACCCAGATGCTGGCAGGCCCAGGCCCATGATTTAAGCAGGTGAGCCAGCAGGGATCTTTGGAAGACAGCTCCTACTTAGTCTAGGATATGGCTACCAGATACTGCAATTTTTCAAGAGCTACCAGAATTTCAATTGTCATGTGGAATCTTTTTATTTTAATTAATTAGAAAAACCAATCAAGAAATGTTAAAAAAAAAAAAAGTGTACAGGCCAAACAGAATTTGTCTGCAGACCATATTATATCAAAAAAATAATTTTTTAATCTTTTGGTCTATAGAAAATGTCTAAACCATTTCATGCAGTTCTTAGGGTCTTCCATATCGTGGCTCCCATCTGTTTTATCCTGCCTCACTTCTTTCCCCTTTAGCCTTCCTCCTCCTGGGCAGCTCCCACTCCACAGACTGGTCCCTGTACATCTATCTCACTGCAGGGTGCAGCTCAGTCTGGGATGTGCTCCTCCTGCCCTGTCTGCCTCAGGGCTCTACGGGAGACTCCACAGGAGTGGGACCTGGAAGGGTGAGTAGAACATCGGCAGATAAAGAAAGGACTGGTCAGGGAATTTTATCCAGAAGGAACAGAAGGAAGAGATATATAGAAACTGGAAAACAAAAGACATGTTGAAAACCACCAAACAGCTTCAAGTACTTGAAAAGAGAACTCTGATACTTAGAATCTGGTACTATAAAGAGATTGCTGACATTCTTGACACACACAAATCTTCTAAAAGGGTCCTTTGCATAAGGATCACTGATGATTTAAGGTTTGTTGAAATAGTTCAGATAAATATTTATGTACAGCCATAAGCAAATCCACCAGGAAAACTGTAACTCAAAACAGATTTTTCCTTGAAGCTCCTTTTAACTGGTGATAAGGTTTCTGGCTTCAAAAAGGTCTTGAAAATAAATGTGACCAATTAATAGTCTAAAAATCTAGAAAGTCTAAGAAGTCTCTAACAACCAACTGAGCTCTGAAAGTGGTCCTCTGAGGGTATGCTAGTGGCACCCTGGAGATGTTGGTAAGGGTGAGTCTGGGGCCCAAAGCCCACCTCAGATTTACCCAAGATAAGAGCCAGAAACACAAGGGAAAATTCAGCTCTCATGTTAAAGCAGAGACTGAACATTATTCAGCATTTCTAAGTTTCGAAAGTATTTATTTTAATGTACATTTCTAGACCTAAACTAGAGAGGTCTGGACCTTTACTATGAATTTAGCTTTATAGGAACTTTTTATTTTATTTTATTTGTTCTAATTAGTTATACATGACAGTAGAATTCATTTTGACACATCATACATAAATGGAGTATAACTTCTCATTCTTCTAATTGTACATGATGGAGAGTTATACTGGTCCTGCAATCATATATACATATAGGGTAATAATGTCTGATTCATTTTACTATTCTTCCTAACCCAACACCCCCTCTGCTTCTTTTACTCCCCTCTGTCTAATCCAAAGTACTTCTATTTTTCTCTAGTCCTCCTCCTTTCTTGTGAATTAGCATCTGCATATCAGAGAAAACATTCAGCCTTTGGTTCCTTGGGATTGGCTTATTTCACTTAGCATGATATTCTCCAGTTCCATCCATTTATCAGCAAATGCCATAATTTCATTCTTCTTTATGGCAGAGTAATATTGTGTATATATACCACATTCTCTTTATCCATTCATCTGTTGAAGGGCACCTAGGTTGGTTTATAGGAAACTTTTAGATACCACTACCCATGACTAATATTGCTACTACTTTTATCACCATTTTATACTTTGGATATTAGGTGTCCCCAAAAAGCTCCTGTGTTAATGCAGGAGGTGAAATGATTATATTATGAGAGCTGTAACCTAAGCAATAGATTAATTCATATGATAGATTAATAATTTGAAGAGACTAAACATAGGCAGGTGGGGAATGGCTGGAGGAAATGTGCACTGGGGACATGCCTTTGTAGATTATATCTTGTCCGCTGGATCCTCCCCGCACACCCCGCCCCATATCCTGGCCACCATAGGTGAGCAGCTGTCCTCTGCCTGACATTCTGCCATGATGTTCTGCCTCATCTCAGGCTCAGAGCAGTGGATATGAGACCTCTGAAATGGTAAGCCAAAATGAACTTCTCTTCCTCTAAGTTGTTCTTGCCAGGTATTTTAATCACAGTAAAGCAAAGCTGACTGATGCACACCATGACAACAACTCCCCATTGTCTCTCATTGAGCACTTATTATATGTTGGGAACTGTGCTAGCTCATTGGTATAGATTATCTCCAATCATCCCAATTATTCCCTTTTTGCAGTCTAGGATACTAGGGTTCAGCAGAGGAAGGAACTTGCCCAATATCTCAATCTGTAAGCAGTTGAACTAAGATTCAAACCCAGGTCTGTCTCCAAAGACTATCCCTTTTCCACCCCAGGGAGATAACACACGGAGTGTCTACCATCTCATAAGCACCAGGCCTGCAGTCCCAGCTCCTCAGGAGACAGGAGGATCACAAGTTTAAGGACAGCCTGGGCAACTTAATGAGACCCTGCCTCAAAAGAAAATAAAAAGGGCTGGGGATGTAGCTCAGTGGTAGAGTACTTGCCTAGCAAACATGAAGCCCTGGATTCGATCCCCAGGACCACAAAATAGGGAGTTTTCTGGAGGATTCGTTCTGTTGTGTCATCTCAGCACCGCCGCATGTTTCGGCAGTGCATCTCCACAGAGTGTCTGTGGAGATACGTGGCAATCTGTACTTCACAGCCCACATGAAAATCTGGCCCACAGTCGGCCCTGCTGACTGGGAGATTGTTTCTCTGGCTCATCAATTCTGAGGTTAGCCCAACTGGCTCCAAGCCCCACAGCCACAAGGGTGACACACAGGAGAAATATGTGCTCACTTTCCCCTCTTGTGAGGTGCCAGCTCTCCTCAAGTCGCCTGAGTCATGCATGTCCCCATCCCTCTGAGGCTGAACCCTCACTGACCAAGCCCCTAGGAAGTAGCTTCTCTGGGGATGGGTTATAAACTGCTGTGTGAAAACATCCGCACCAGGATTATTGATCTCTTGCCTCCTTCGTATGGGCTCCTTTTACAACAACAGGCTGGCTGTGCTAGAGAATGTCACATAAAAAGCCTGGCGAGAGCTCTGCCATATGCAGGCCAAATTAAATTAAGGGGCCTAATCCTCACCATTGTACTTATCAGCATTAAAATGGAGGATTACCATCATGGAAGCAAAGCCCCATAACACAAAAAGACTATTTCCATGCCGTCACCCACTGTACATGGTCACAGGCTCACGTAGGAATTGAAGTGGGAACCAGTCACCCCAACCACTACCTTCTGCTTTCATCCTGAGGCTGGCGTCCCCCTAGCCAAGTGACCCCACTTCATCACACACAGATGGGAGCAGCTTTCCTATGAGGCTGTAGGCTTTCTCCCAAGAACTGGATGCTGGACTATCCTCCATCAATCACAGGGAGACAATTTTATGCCAATGAGGGCACATTTCTTAGCTGATTATGACTTAAGATTTAAGTTATGATAGGGACCACACAGATGGAGCAGAAACAGGCCTGCACTAACCGTGTGGAGCCTACAGAAGCAGCAGAATGTCCCAGTTAAAAGCGTGGGTGCTGGAGCAGAAGGCCTGTACCCACATCCTAACTCTTGTCGCTTTACTAAATGACATTAGAAAGTTACTTGTAATCTCTGAATGTCAGTAATTATAGAATGGGCTCATCTCCCACAGAGGAGATACTTTAATGCACATAAGATGCTTAGCACAGGGCCCAGGAAGTTGTTAACGGACACCAAGTGTTAGCTCCTGTTATTATTGTTGGAGAGGGAAGATCTGGATTCAAACCCCAGACCTGCCATTTATCTCTGCGTGATACTGTGTGATCCCGGGAGGTACAGACTAGCTGATCGGGAGGCAGCACTTGGTAAACCTGACACATCCAACCCAGCACTACCCTATTTCCTTCCTTACTTCCTTTTTTTGCATCCTGAGTGCTGAATGAACATAAGGCCACGCACATTCTGTTGCTGGGCACCTGGGAGCTACTTAGCCTCCCCAAGTTCAGTTTCCACATCTATAACATGGAGTAGGTAAAGCCAACCCAAAGACTGGTGTAGGAATTATGTGAGATAACGTGGAAAAAGACCTGGCCTAGCGATAAAGGTTGGGTGAATCCGAATGTTGGCCTCAGCACTCCCCTGTTCCTATTCTCAGCAGTCCTCGTCATGTCTGGGTCTGCCTTGCTGAGTCTTCCTCTGATTTCCCTTCCCTCCATCTTACCCTGGTACCTGTCCAGCCCCATCACTGTCCCCTCAGGACTCGGGACAACACATATTGTTCGTTGCTTCCCTGATCCCTTTCCTCTTTGCCTACTCTCTCCTGTAGACACTGAAAATGCCAATACTCTCTTTCCGGGCCTCCACCGCAGCTCCCTGCAAGGCCACCATTGCAAATTCTGGCTAGTGACATGCAAGGAGAGTCTCCTGGGGGACTTGTAGAAAAGTCCAGAAGGAGGCTCCCGAGGAGAACCCTTTCCCATTCAGCTTTTCCTCCCCATGTCACACACTGACATGTGAGGAAGTCATGCTTAGTGTTGGTTCAGTCACCGTGTGGACGTAAGTAGGGGCGCTGCTGACATGCAGAGAGCAGCAAAACAGAGATGCAAGGGGCATGTGTCCTAGACGACGTCCCTGAGTGGCCAAGCAAGCCAGCCCCAGAACTTCTGTCTTCAGAGATCATGTCCTTAAATCTTTGGTTGGAGGTGTGTTACTTGCCACCGAGGACACATTAGGATAAGTCAGCTGTCTTATCCTACCTACCCTCTGAGCCCTCTATCCTGGCCTAAGAATTCCTTCCTATTAACTCTCATGTTGATCCACGGAACACTGAGTTAGTGATCAAACAGAGGGGACCCCGCCCCTGGGGTGGGGATGCCATAACACACTATCTGATGAACTATTCTGGACCTTCTTGTCACTGCCACCACCCTTGTATTGAGCAAGAAGAACATTTTCCTAATAAATAAGGAATGGCCTTGGAAGTCAATTCCATAAACTTACTGAGTACCTACTGTGTATACTGATATTGGATATAAGAAAGAATAAAATTCAATCATTCCCCTTGAAAAGTTAAATTTTTATCACATGATTAATCACAACGCTGGACAAAATATGAACAGCACCAAAGAGAGAGACAAACCAAAGTGTGGTCTGAACCTGGTCTTTGAACTGCCACCACTCACAATGATGTAAGGAGCTCATGCCCAACATAAATCAATTCATCACTAAGTTTATTGTTTAGTTGAGCTGATATTTTTTTGTAGCAAAGGTTTGTTGGTGGAGAAGGCAGTGGATTGATTTAACTTGGCACAAGTTCAGCCAAAGGCTGGCTATAGTTCAAGGAGTATTAAAGAGAAGTAAGGTCCTCATGGAAGAAAAAGGGACATGACAATGTACTTGGATGAGAAGGTAAGAGTTGAACAGAAAAGAATGGGCAGAGAGAAATGAAGCAGGTACGTTGATAGAACAGTAAGTCTGATTCCAGTTAGCCCTAGAGTGGATGTGAGGAGAAATTGGAGGTGAGCCCAGAGGATGAACTGGAGTCGGAAGTGAGAGGTGTGGCACCACAGACTGGGAAGTCTGAATCTCTTTTGGTCTAAAATGGGAAGCCATTAAAGTTCTTTGAACAAATCAGAATATGTTGTAGGACAATTGATCAGATGTCAGAAATGAAAGCTTGTCCATAAAGAGAGAAGAATGAGAAGTAATAGCAGACCTGAACCAGGGAAGGATGCTTAGAAGATGTTGGAGGTGGGGTAAAGTAAGTGGTAGGGATCAAAAAGGACAATGCCAAGTTTCAAGGCCAGATCACAAGATAGTGTTTTTGCCTCTCATAGAAGTAGGAAGGTCTGGAGGAGTAGGTGCTTTTGTGGGGGCTTTCTACTGAGGCCTGGTGTGCAGGAATTAAGAATACACGTCTGGGCTGGGGTTGTGGCTCAGTGGGAGAGCACTTGCCTAGCACATGTGAGGCATGGGGTTTGATCCCCAGCACCACATAAAAATAAAATAAAGGTATGTGTCCATCTACAACTAAAAATAAAAAAGAATACATGTCTGGCAGGAGTGGGGTGTGGCACTGTGGAGGTGAGAATAGAGATATGGGACTCAAACTCACATAGCTTGAGACCTGATGCCACAATATACCATCAAGAGATGACATCCGTCAGGTGAGAAGTAGAGAAACAGGAGAGCCCAGGACTTGGAGAACTGCCTGCCTTCCGATGGTAGGTAGAAGAAGGAGCATGGAGCCAGAGAAAGCAGAGACTGGGGATGTCTCTGAGGAAGAACCTGAAGAATACGGTACTGCAGACTCACGTGGAAGAGGACAATTCAAGGCAAATCTGGCTCATGGAGCTAAATGCTGCAAAGGGTTAGTGAAGATGAGGCTCTAGCAACTGGGAGCAGAGCTTCCCGAGGCCGGTTTCAGGGATGTGGGGGCACCAATCAGATTTCAGGATTAAGGAACAAGGGCTCAGTTTGGTAAAGGATGATGCAGCAGATTTAGGTGTCAGTCTCCTGAAGTCCACTGGTAAAAGTAGGAAAAGGGAGGGGCGGGGCTGAGAGGAGGTTTTGTCAGAGTGGGAGCAGAGCTAAGCAAAAGGGAAAGAGCTGGCAGAGCAGAAAGATCCAGAAGCAAGGTGAGTGCAGCTGGACCTCAGCAAACAGGACCCCAAATATGTCTCTTAGACTTCAAACTGGGAGTACCTGGGAAGCTGCAAATGCAATAAGAGATTTCTCTGCAGTTGCCTATCTGCCTAAAGACCGGACCCACCAAAGAGGAACACAATTGCCTCCAATCTTCTTCTTGAAATTCATTAGTTATATATATCAGAGGGAAAGATGGATAATTCAAATATCCCACCTAGAACCCAGAAGAACTTCAACTCAGGCCGCTGTCTGTACTCTGGGCTTATTCTCTCCCCTAAGAATCCTTTATTCTTCTTCTAAAATTGCCCACAGCCCAATGACCCTGTCCCCTCTCCTGCACAAAGAGGGTATTTAAGTCTCAAGCATCTGTGCTTTCTTTGCATTTCGTATTTTGTGTGGCTCCCCCACACACGTGCATGTTAATAAATTTGTATGCCTTTTCTCCTGGTTATCTGTCTATTACCCATTTATTTGCATTAGACTGTTATTGAACATTCGGAGGGCAGGTCTGAACTTTCCTATAGTGCTGATCTCAAGGGCAGGGACACAGTGCCAGAAAGATCTGTGGTCTGGGAAATGGGAACAAAGGATGGCTGAAGGAAAGGAAAGATCATACAGTGCAGGCAAGGGCAGTGCGAAGAGCTCAGATATGCTCAGTGAAGTTATCTGTTATCAGCCTGAGGGGAGTTAAGCTGGGGTTGAAGTCGTTTTCAAAATTGGTTCACTGACTCGTCCAAGGTCAAACAAATGCAAAAATGTTAGCACTAAGATCAGAACCCAAGTCTTCCACCTGCCAAATTCAGTGATCATTCTGCCACATGGGAATTCTAAATTTTGTTATTCTAATAGGTACTGTTAAGTGTTTTCCTCAAATACCCTTGATTGAGCCATTCTATTTGGACAAGTAGCTAGAGTAGTCTACTTCAAAAAGTAGTCCAATGGCAATTTGAGACCACTAGGGAAGGACTGGGTTGAGAGTTTAACTTTTCAAGTCTCTAAACTATTAAAAAGTCTCCAAAAATTAAGATTTTTTTTAAAAAAATTGTGAACCTGGGCTGGGGACATGGCTCAAGCCGTAGTGCACTCACCTGGCATGCGTGGGGCGCTGGGTTCGATCCTCAGCACCATATAAACATAAAAATAAAGATGTTGTGTCCACCAAAAACTGAAAAATAAATATTAAAAAAATTGTCTCTCTCTCTTCTCTCTCTCTCTCTTAAAAAAAAAAATGTGACCCATGACAGCTTCTCTTTCCATTGTGAAAAGAGGCAAAGAACTCTGTAATGACCTGCTTCTTTCAACAAATCCTTTACTAAACTCTTCATGAAGTTTCCCACAATCAATTTGGGGCAAAATACAAAAGACAAGCTTCCTTCCCCCTTTGGATCTTCCCTTTTCCATAGTCCACTCTTTTCCTGAAGCTGTGTCCTCCTCCTGGTGACCTGGGAACCTCTTCTGGAAGAAGGTCAGTTAGCTCTTTTCCCAGAAGAACAGGCCTAAGAGTTCCTTAGGTTTCCAAGGCTTGGTGTCATGACCTGAGCTCACAGCAACCATTAGGTTACTTCTGTAACCTTAGTGGCTCAGATGAGTGCTGAAAATAGTGCACTAGAGCCCTGGGCAGGCTGGCTCCACTCCTTTTGAGTTAGCTTTAACAAATACTTGTGGGTAAATAGGCAGTTAGAGTCCATGCCAGGTTTGTTGACATGTTATGTGCTACAGGATGCTTAGCAGTGTCGCTACCTTCTAGATGCCTGTACCACGACCCTTCCTTTCACAGGTGTGACTAACCACCAACAATGGCTTCAGACAGTACCAGATGGCTGGTGGTGGGACCGAGGGATGGGTTGCCCCCAATTGAAAAGCACTGCTGTGATCTAATGCAGTCAAGAACTAGACAAGAACCCCCCCAAACAGGACAGTGTTCAGGTTGCCCTTGTAGAATCAAGACTTGTGCTCACAGGATAATGATATGTGAGAATCGGATGGGAAACACATTTTGACTCTACTCTCTTCAATTCACCAACATGACAGTGGTAGGAATGCTGTACTGCCAGTTAGTGTTCACCATCCTAATTTTTAGAAAATCTAGAAGTGACCCAACCAAAGTATAACCGACAAAGATAATTCATAGACTTGGCAATTGTGCATAATATGGGAGACACTAAAATGTAAAGAGTTAGAGTGGATCACCTGAGTTCACAACAGGAAACTGGTGTGGATGGAGAGTACTCACCAATTTTTCTTAGTGACATCAGGAGAGTAGCTTGAAGTCTCTGAATAGTCATAGTCAGATTCTACTTCTGGGTGGCTTTTCAGATCAGGAGCAACCCTCAGACCTGAGAGAAAACAAATGAGTGCTTAGAGGTTTAAAGCTAAGTTCAGAAGCAGAGAGTTTAGATTTTGTTGCCATCTGCACCTTAAAGCTCTTCTCTCCCTGCTCTCATGCCACTCCCTGACCATCTGGAACCTTTTTCTAGGATATGTCATCAAAATTGACCTGTGTTCAATCCCCAGGACTGCAAAAACAAAACAAAATCCTGACCTATGCTGGGACTCCAGGTCTTGCTCGATGCCAGGTCCCAGCTAGCATGTTGGATAAAATAACTCATGCGACTTCTCTCTGGTGATGTATATAAATAGTGGACAGAGATTAGAGACCTCTAGGTGAGGCAGGCCCAGCAGAAGCAGCATGCAATAGTTGGAAGAGCACTGCTAGTCCTGTCTGGGCTGCCCACTGATGTGGGCAGGAGGTGGAGGAATGAATTCTCACAATGTGGTAGGATTAGCTGTAGTAGGACATCATCATCTCAGAAGTAACCCATTTCTACATATTTTTCTTTTTTGTATTGGGGATGCACTCTGCCACTGAGCTACATCCCTAGTCTTTTATGAATTTTATTTTGTGACAGAGTCTTGCTAAGTTGCTGAAGCTAGTCTCCAACTTGCCTCAGCCTTCTGAGTAGCTGGGATTATAGGCGTGTGCCACTGTACCTGGCTTCTAAATTGTTACTGAGGGCAATTTACTGATGAGCTTTTCAAGAGTGAGGGCAACAAATGCAATTGTTTCTTTGGGCGACTATGTCTTCCATGACTAATCGATCATGGCCCTCTTGTCCTCTGAATCTTAATTCAGCTTCAAGTTCCTCAACATAACACATCAATGGTTGTCAAAGCATGGACTCTCAGCTAGCAACATCAGCATCACCTGGAAACTTGTTGGAAATGTAAATTTTTGAGACCTACACTGGACCTAGTGCATGAGAAGAAACCCTGGGGGTGAGCCTGGCTATCCCTGTTTTTTTTTTTTCTTAATTTAATAAAGTAAAATGATGTATTTGTTTATTAATTTGTTCTGTCAGGCATGTTCACTTTTTTTCTAGAGCATTCGACCTACTAGTTTTTATTCTAATTTATTATATACGACAGCAGAATGCATTACAATTCCTATTACACATATAGAGCACAACTTTTCATACCTCTAGTTGGATCCCTGTTTTTAATAAGCTTTCCAGGTGACCCCATCCCTGTTGAAGTGTAAGAGACAGTGTTCTCAGATCAATGATTCTTAATCCTGATATTTCATCAAAATCACCCAGGATGATTTTTAACATGCCTGAGCCCAACCACTAGAGATTCTTAAATTGACCTGGCTTTTGCTAATTGATATTAGTAAAAGCTCCCCAGATGATTTTTTTTTTTTTTTTTGGCAGTACTGGGGATTAAACCCAATGGTGCTATTTTTAAGGCAAGATCTAATTTGCCCAGCCTGTCCTTGAACTTGCAATCCTTCTCTGCCTCCCAAGACACTGAGATTAGAACCATAGTTCTAAGTAGTCACTTCCAGTCAGTTGGGGTAGGAAAGAGAGTCTACACCTATTCACCATCCTAATTTTAGATAATCTAGAAGTGACTAAACCAAAGTATAAGCTGCAAAGAAAATCTATAGACTTGGCAATTGTGACATAATTTGTAATGTAAAAAAGTTGAATATTATCATACTAGAACATATGAAATGAAGCATAGCAGAAGAAAAAAATGTAGCAATCAATGGTTTGGGGTTGTCTGTTTTGGGAAACGTATACTCTGATTTTGAAGTGTTATTTTGGTTCCTTAAATCTAAATATCTCTGTGTAGAAGAAATGTAATCCCTTGAGCTATTAGTGGTAGATCAAGCCATCTGTTGTTGTTATTATTGCTTTAGACACCAAAAGGATAAAGAAAAAATGTTAATGGAACATTATTATGTTTTTATTATTATACTAAAAGCATTATAACCAGCAATGAAAACAAAATTGGAAAAAAAAAAGAGAAAAGGCTAGAAATGCAGCCTCAGCCTTTCAGAATATCATTAGCTGATTCCCTACCTCCCCCTCCTGCAGTCTAATGATTGATAAACTCCAGTTAAAGCACCAGGCCGGTCTTCTTTCTCCCTCTTGATTGTTCGGCCTCAGCTCACTTGTTGTTGTGATAAGCAACATAAAAGCAAAAGCTGATAGAAGAAGAAAAAAAGAAGAGCCCACTTCAGGGACACAAATATTTTTGTTTCCTTATTAAGATGGAAAATTGCCCCAACTAATTTGTAACCTAGTTTTCTGGCCCAATTCAGTAGCACCAAGAGCTACCACTGATCAAAGCCCAAATGGTACTGCCCCTGTGGAAAGCTGAGACTGCAGGCTTTTGTCTGTACCTACTTCAATACCCTTAGTTAAAAAAGAAAAGAAAAATAGTGTTCAATAGCAATCCAAACAGGTAAAAAGCACAAAGAAAGCCCTTTTTGGTATGGGACTCTCCTTATGAGGGTGCCATGTTCAAGACCAGAAAAAGAGGAAGAAGCAACATCTTTACCTGGAGCTCAGAGAATACCCCCAGTTACTTGGTTTTCATTTCCAATAAAAACACATAGAATTTCTGTTCATGTAATTGAAGGGAAAACTTATTCCATGTTTCTTATTCATTTACACTTCAGTCATCAAAATATTGATTTTAAGAGTTATTTGAAGTACAAAAACCAAACAGAAAACTTAACAGAATATTCTTCATAAAGCTTAGAGGAAGTCTGCGCCTCCATCCCCCAGCTTTGCCTGAAGAGCAGGGAGAGGGATTTAGGTCAGACTAAAAAGATAAACTTAAGTAAATTGAGATTATCAATCCATTGAGTTCAAAGCAGGATCCAAAAATTGTCAAGTACTTTTAAGTGTGTCCTGGTGACAGTTGGAATCACCTAGTGTCTCTCTGGAAAATTAATCACTGCACAAGGAGATTAGAGAAAGAGAGATATGGAGAAAGAAACAAAAGAAACAAGGTCACTTCTTTTAAGTGAATGGGTGGGGTTCAAGGACTTTGGCCAGCCACATGATTAAAAAATAAAACTATAACCTTAAATGGCAGAAATGTTCATAAAATGCCAAACTTGGGGAATGTCCAGCAGGGGCCATAGAGGCTTCTCCAGAGTTAGGAAGGTTGATTGCTAAGATTTCTGGTTTCAAGAAGTAAAGCAAAATGGGGTGTAGAGTTCTCCAGAGGAGTTGGAGCCCTTCCAATATCTGATTGAGACTATAGAGATATATATTATATCTTAGAGCTTATAGAATAGAAGCTATTCATATTTTCCAGAAAAAAAATGAGCTGAGTCTTCACTAGACTGTTTTGAAATAAGACGGGCAAGTGTTTGTTTGGTGGTCAGGGGAAGAAAAGAAAACTCCCTTATCAGGGTTTGCAAATTCAAATGCTTTGGGATCCACCCAGGAAACCAGTTGGAGGATGGGGAGTGGGGAGGCCTGCAGTGAATGAGAGAATGCCCTTCCCACTTAAAGGTCCTCACCTGGGCAGAACCTCAGGAAGCTAAAAGAGAGACATGGGACAGAAGGTCCCCAGAGCTTCCAGTAAAACCAGCCTCACCAACACCTTCATTTTGGACTTCTAGTCTCCAGAACTGTGAGAGAATAACTTTCTGTTGTTTGAAGCTATAGAGTCTGTGATGATTTGCTATGGCTGCCCTAGGAAACTAGTGTGGGGACTGGGGTGGCATGACAGGTGTTAAGGACTAAAACTACTAGAAGAAAGAAACAGAAAAAAAAGATCAGGAATCTACATTCAACTTGATCTGGCTGCTGGGGAAGAAAAACTAGAGATAGGGAAAGCTCCATTTTTTTTAAACAAACATTAATGTATGGATGATTATGTTCTGCGTGTTGCCTTAACCCTTAACAAAAGTTAACTCATTTAAGCCTCAAAGTAACCCTAAAAGGTACAGAACACTATTATTCGCATTTTGCAGCTGAGAAAATTGAGGCAAAGGTGGATTAAGTGACTTGCCCAGTGACACATAGCTGGAGAATGGCAGAATCAGGGTTCAAACTCACATACTTTTGCCCCAAAGTCTGAATCCCTAAATATTATATAGTGCAGCCCCACTTACTTAAACATTTGAAATTATCATCCCTACTTAATCCCTTCTCTCTCTCTCCCCCTCTCCCTCCCTCCCCTCCCCCACCCTCTCCCTCCCTCCCCTCCCCCACCCTCTCCTTCCCCTTAATATATGGAAGCAAAAATTCCGGCTTTCCCAAATTCTCTCATGTTCCTGGAGCTCTGAAGTTCCCACAGGTCAACAGCTGCAGGCAGAACTTCTGGCCTGGCCTAGTGTTTGGTGACCACCCAGAGGATAAGACCCAAGCACTGTTTCAGCTGGGACAGAGTCTTGGTAGGGTTCCCAGTTGGTGATCTGGGCTGAGTAAACTTTCCTGCCCCCCTAATGGCCCTGGCAGAGAAAGTGCATAAAGATGAGGCTCCAAAGCCCAGCCTTCCCCTTCTAACCACCGCTGGCAGATTTCATATGGAGCCAGGGTGGTTTCTGGCGGAAGTGACAGCTGGTCAGCAGCCATCCTATCAGAACATGAAGAGCCCAACTCGTGGGAGGTCTGACAGGCAAATGCCACCAAAAGCAACACCGAGAAAGTCAAATTCTTTTCTTCAAGAATAGGGTCTCGTGAACAATTTTTTTTTCTTCCTACACCATATTTAAAATCCTGGCCTCTATCTCCAATACACAGGGCAAGTGCAATAATTTTCAGGCCTAGGAGAGCATTTTCCACTTTGATTCTCTAGTACTTAATTCCAGTTATTATCCCAGTTAAACGTTCACAGAGTTCAAAGAAAATCTTGCCTGATAATTGCTTTCCCCAACTTGGAAGTGAAGGAGGGAGGTTTCCCCTTACCCTAGGAATCAGTTTCCTGCTTGTCTGCGGAAGTTCCTTCACTCTGAACATTTAGGGGCTGTCGTTCCATTCACTGTATTCTCAGTCAGCCTCCAGCTGGATTTATTTTTTTGTAATTTATGCCCTGCCTGCTTCCAAAATGGGATTAGAGGTAGCTTCGTACAGCCTGTGCTCCTTGAGGCTCTGTTCATTGGCCATTACAGTACCCCTCGCAAGCCTGGGGCACAGATGGCAGTTGGTTCCACATGAAACTGTACCCAGTTGATGGGGAAACAATTTTAATGTTGTTTTTGTGACCACCCCAAAAGCACCTAGCAGAATGTTTTGCACTGACAGAATGTTGAGAAAATGGGGAGGAGTACAGCAGATCGAGAGTTAGGAAATCTTGATTACAGGAAGGTTCCTGCTACCATATGTAAAATGGGTAGAATTCCTAGCCTACTTCTCAAGGTTACTATAATGATAATTATTGCAAGCAAATCAAGGGAAAGCTCTTTGTATAAAAGAGCTTTCACTGTAAATTGCAGAGTATAAGATGTTAGGAAAAGTATAAGATGTAGGAAAGTAACAACTAACCAAGAAAGAACTCCTACCTATTGGATCATTTTAATTTTTTCCGGTGCTAGGAATTGAACCCAGATCCTCACACATGCTAGGCAAGTATTGTGCTACTGAGCTATATCCTTGACTCTCTAGAATTGTCGTTGCTCAGATAGTTCTGGTTTCCTACCAAGCAAGTCACTTATTTTCCTATAACTTTTACTTAAAAAGATAAAGTTCTAATTGCTTATATTGGCTTTATTCATAATCACCAAGAAAGAAAAAAAACCCAAATGATAAAAATGATGGTATAGCCAGATGAATCTCCAAAGCATTATGCTATATGCAAAGAGCCAGACTTAAAAGTCTACCTACTGTATGACTCCATTTATAGAATTCTCTGGAAAAGCCAAAACTATAGGTACAGAAAAACCATCAGTGGTCACTAGGGGCTGAGGATATGGGAGGAGGACCACAAGGGAACTTTTTGGAAAGTTGTGAAGGGAGGTTACCTGGTGGAAAGTGTTGGACCAATCTGATCAAAGTATTTGAGTTGTATTGTATGTAAATCATACCTTTAAACCTGACCTTTAAAAAGTTACTTGAATTTGAAAAAATATAACAAAAAGGGTTCCTTCTCTTCAAACTGGGCCTATTCCTGGGAAGCGGGGCCAATCTGCCTCTCACCCATCAGGAGAGGGTGTGAAGGGAGGGTCTTGCTGTGGATGGGGACCCTTCACAACCATTTGCAGCATTGACCCTAGCTGGTTTTGACACTAAGCACTTGGCTCAGAGTCTATGAAATTAGCAAGCTCTGGTTGCTTGTACCTTTCAACCGTCACAACTTTATTGATGAGAATGGCTACCAGCTGTCACCCTTGCCTCCTCCTCTGTACTTGGCCATTCAGACTTCATGGCCACAGCAAATCAAACTGAGATCCCGCTATGGCTCTTCGTGTTGGGGTTTGAACTCTTGGCCAAATGGCTGCAGCTCAGCTGTTATGCTGCCAATCACCCGTCACTGTGGGTTAAACTTGATAGGCACACCAAGAAATCTCAGAAATCTAAAAGGCCACTTTCTTTCCACACCAGCAAGCAACAACTCTGGGTGATATTTAGTTCCTGGACTTTAGAATTTCTGGCTTTGTGGGCAAAGGAACAGACTTGCTATCTTCCAGAACAAGTTGCAAAAGGGCCTCCAACTAGTGAGGGGGGAAATGGTGTCAATCATCTATCACTTAAGTTTTAAGCAGTTTTGAATTTCCAAAAAAAAAAAAAAAAAAAAATTATCCACACAATTACACAATTGAATCAAGCTTTCAGAACCATGGAACAAAGCTCTTTGCAAAAACAAAGGCAAAACCAAAACCAGCTTCCCCTGTTATTTTGTGTTCTAATTTTCCTCTGACAAGTAAGACACAAGTTAAAACTTGGAGAGTTATCTTTTTATAAAGATTTTATTGTAACTATTTGAGATATGACTTAAGCAAGACATAAGTGAAGACTTGGACAGTTCCTTTTTTCATAAAGATTTTATTGTAACTGTATCTAAGACTTGACAGGCACATTTTTCTATGAAAGTAAGAGATATAGTTTCATCTTTTTGAAGTTCCAGCATTCTTATGCTAACCTTAGAAGAGTATTTCACATTTAGAAAGAGATACAGAGAGGGAACATTTGCTCAATATCTATCACGTGCCAGATACTGTGCAGGAAGGTTTGCATATAGTATCTGCTATAGTCTGCACACGGTCCACAGAATTAGGCCTTAGTGGGTCCCATTTTGCAGCTGTCAAGACTTAGGCCGAGAAGTTAAGCAGTTTCCCTTAAAACTATATGGCGAATGGTGGCATAGCCAGGATTGAAAGCCCATTATTTTGACTTCAAACTCCACATGCGTGGGATAGCAATATTAACTCCTCCCAAAGCTTTGATTGGTATCTTATGTCCATGTCCAAGATGACCATCAATGGCAGAGTCTGGTCTACTGGAAAAAGTCTCTGAAAGCATGCTTAAACTCACAGGATACATAAGGGGAGATAATATATTGGGGGCGATGACTTCTATTCACAAGAGTTTTTTGAGGAGAAGAAGGCTGATCTTTATTGCCACAGAACAGTTAATTTTTCCTCTAGGTGTTTCTTCACTATTGTGTGGTTGAAGCTTAGAGAACTAATAAGCTACAAAATGTAATAACACGTTTTATTCTTCTCCTGTAACAAATGGAAGGCATGGCTTAAAGTTTGCAGTGCTGCCATTCCATGCCCTGGGGTGGGGTGTGGGGGATGTGGGTGTCCGGAGCTGCCATATAGGAGCTGAGCGCCCCCTAGCTTTGAGTGATGGAAATGTGGCGACTGGCTTTCCTGACCGGGAAGCAGGTGAATCCCCATCTCCACTCAGCAGAGGAGCAAAGCTTTGGGAGTAGGCGTCACCCAATGGAGTGGGCTGCTTTCTGGTTCCTTTGTAATACTACCCCTGACCTTTTATGGATAGAATGTTCCATGGAACATCCCCTTGTGTGTCCCCTATATAAGAATAAATGATTCAAGTGACTCTCTTTCCAAGGGACCCCTAAGGTCGAGAGCCGTGCCTGGATTTTGTAAAGGTACTTCTGTGTGTTGTGTGCTTTTTTTCACCATTTTCTTCAGTTATTGAAGTAGTCCAGAGTTTGTGAACCCAGCATAGGTCGCCAACTTGGATATATGGCAATAGGCGGGTAGCATCTGGGCACATCCTTTTTATCCCCCAAAGACCTTCTATCTGAGGGCCATAATGGAGAGAACAGATTCTGAACTAAAGAGGCTTTGACCACTGACTTCCTCTGAAGTTTTGTTTGTTTTGTGTTTGGGTATAGGTACTTAGGATTGAACCCAAGAGCACTCTCCCTCTGGGCTACATCCTGCAGTTTCTCCCTCCTTTTTAAAAAAATTTTATTTTGAGACAGGGTCTCAAAAGGTGCTGAAGTTGGCCTCCAACTTGTAATCCTCTTGCCTCAGTTTCCTGGGTAGCTGAGATTACAGGTCGTCCCATCCTGAACTTTTAATCTCAAATCCTGGAGATGCCAATTGCTACACCAGAGTTTCATGGTAAGCACGTTTCCCTGCCATGTCAATGACAAGCATATGAAGCCACCAGCCCACATTGACTTTGCAGCTTTCTGTGTATGTACTAGGTGGACGGGAAACACGCTGTCTGTCCTCTGGCTTGTGCCATCCTAACATAGCAATAATTTTGTTACACAGCAAAGGACATTCTTCTGCATTCCAAACCAAGCCATGAAAAGAATTCTTTTGTTTGTGCCAAAGAGAGATTTGGCAAGGCTCATTTCTTGACAGATACCCTGAAGCCACAGGCCTGGTCTTTTCCCTGCTGTAAACCACTCGCTATGAGCCACACTTCTGGTGGCTGTCTGTGGGTCCTGACCATGCTCACAGCAGGCACGTTTTCCCAAAGTGAATCATGATGCTTGCCCCACCCCCCCCCGACATTTCCCCCTCCAAAATGTTAAGCCTACAGCTGTCAGAAATCAGCCCCAGTTCTTCACTGACTAAGAGCTGGAGAGACAAAGACAGCATGACAGTGGACTGAGCAGGACCCCTGGCCTCAGCCTGAAGGGTACCTTGTCATCGGGGAAGCAAAGGTTTTAATACAGGGGAGCTAGTTTGCAATTCGCAACTCCTCTCAAGCCCAGGTGTACTACGTAATTTTTTCCTCCAGATGTTTCTTTGCTAATGTGAGAATTCTAGCCAGAAATGCCAGGAAAGGGGAGGTGGCCACCTCCTGCCCTGTGGCCAAGAAGCATTTGGAACTTGTCTTCTCTCACACCTGTGCTTCCTCTGACAAGGACTCAAGCTTGAGGAATTAAGTTTTTGTGAAAATTGAACAAGAATCTTTCTAAGAAAGAGAAATGGAGTAAAGAAAAAACAGAGTGGATGTAGAACAACAAATGGAGACACAGAAAGAAGGGACAGAGCCATGCTTGTGCCCCTGGTTTATTCCATGTGGACCTTTCTCTCAGCGTCCCTCTTGCACTCCTCCTATTTGGTTTGTGATCAACAACCCACATATGCACAACTTCATCAAAACGGAAAATATCTACCGTGATCATCTCTACCTGCATGAGTGATATCAATGCATAACCAGGGCTATGTTAAAGATGGGTCTTGCCCCTTTGCATTGTTTTAGATTTTATGAACTTCTTTACAATGTCTATTGACATAATAGAGATCTCTCATTTATTTAAATAGGGTCCCTTGAGGAAGAGCATATTTTAGAGTTCTCTACATTGGAGTCAGAAAATTTGAAGCCCCCAAACAAATCCTATTGTTTACCATAATGGCCCCAGCATAGAGCGTGTGCTTAAACGAAGCACAGTTGAATAAATGAATGAATGAAAGAAATGCCCAGATTAAAATGAAGTTGTCCGGGACGCCTACAGATACTTGCAGAAATCTGGTTCCAGGAAATTGTTGCACCCACCTAGTTTTTACCAATCCACCAAAAAAAAAGTGCTAAAGGAAACAACCTAACTTTAAGTTAGTAGAAAAGGCTAGCAAAAAGCCCTACCCTGAGAGAGCTTAAACATTGAGACAGTTATAAATACAAAAACAAAACAAAACAAAACAAAAATAACCTTTGCAGAGTCAGGCCATCTTGATGTGGAGCTTGCTTTCCCTCCCAAAAGCAGCATTTAAAGCACTCAGGGTTCCAATCACAGGCGGTTTAAAAATGCCTGTCCACAGACTCAAGGCGCCCCCTTGGCCTCTGCTGACACCCAGAAAAGCATTCCCCCAGAGGGCATCAGAGGAGAAATGCCATTGATGTTGGTGCTATTGTTATCTTCTGGTGAGGGCTGTATTGTTGGCAGGGCCCAGAAGGGAAGTAGGCAAAGGCCCATGGGAGAATAGCGAGGAGAACAGTTTCCACAGAAGCAAGGAGATGAAAAGGTGCTGTAAACCAGTGGCTCTCCTGCCCGTGTGTGTGTGTGTGTGTGTGTGTGTGTGTGTGTGTGTGTAAGAGGGGAGGCAAGGAGACAGACAAGCCAGCCCCTTCTGGGAGACACTCTTTGAAATTCCGTTCCCAGCTCTTAGGGTTCCACGGTCACCTACTCAGAGGGCATTACCCACTACTTTGCTCTTTAAAAAAAAATGAATCCTGAATTAGAGGGTGATTTTAAAGTCAGTGGTATAAAAAAATCAAAGAATGAGACAATATAGATCTTTTAGAAACTCCCTGTAGGTAGTTTGTTTTGATAGTATTCACTGAGGAATATGCACTTTTTTTTAGTTGGATGAATGTAGTTAAATTCATTCTGTGAGATGTAACAGCTAATTAAAAAAATAATAGATTAGTAATGAAGTAAATACATTAAAAATAATTTTTACTTAGAATAACTCATCTATTTACCAATTTTAAAAAGGACATTCTTTTAATTTTTTGGCATTTAAAGGAATGCATTTTCCTATGACAAGAGAGTATTATCAAACTTCACCAATAATTAAAAAAAATACCACTTTTGCCAAGGTGACATTCAAAGTCATTCCCCCAGCCCCCAAAGGAAACTGGCGAACAACCCATTGGCATAGGAGCCCACGCTCCCTCACCGCTGGTCTCCCCACAGCTCACAAAGGCCCTTCATTACCTGCACGGTTAGACACATAGGAAATGTGCCCTCGTGTACCCGGGGTGTTTTATCCACATGTTTTCTCTTCCAGCATTTGATCACTGGCTGGTGAACTGTTTGGGCCCACAGAGATCTCCAAACCACCAGCTCATGTATTTAAAAGGCATCTGTTTATTTTGAAAATGCAAATATGGCCTACCTCAAAGACTGACAGGCAAGAAGTGACCCACTGAGCTCGGGGAGAGGCTTCCAGTCTGAAGCCCAGTCCCTCCCTCCATCACACCAAGATCACTCTCCTCCTCGGAGCCACTTAACCTAAGCCTGGGAATCTGAGGGAAGGGCCCACAATTAAACCGAGCAGGCTCATCTCTCAAGAATCAGCCAGGCGGATCCTTTTACCCCCAATTTAAAGCCCTGAAGAAGCCACTTACAAAAGGACCCTGAGCCTTTGAAACAGAGGTTCCTCCTCTGAGGGCTGCCTGGAGGAGGGCCCCATGGTGGGGACACCAGCTCCGACCAGTGGCTGCCCAGTCCTCCCAGGGAGAAAGCCCGGGAAGGTTAATACCGACTTTGATCTCTGTCAAGGCATACCAGAAAGAATTAATTTACATTTCAGATGAAAAAGGTTGACAGCATGAAAAGGCAGCTTGTTGCTGGTATGTGAATGTGCAGTAATAGATCGGGAATTCTGAGAGGAAGTTCTGAGGAAGCTGAAGGGATCAGCCACGCGGCTGCTTTATTGGGAAGGAGATGAAAGGAAAACAAATTTCAATATGCGCTGCTCTGCAGCAACATGTAGGCCAAATGCTTCCTAAATTTCAAGGGCTGCTCTTTTAAAAAAAATATAACGTATCTTAGTGACAACATTTTAAAAAAATGACTACATGATCCAGAACTAGAAATACCAACAAATGCATTTCACAGAATTTAAATTCTAAATAAAATGATTTATTGAAAAAATAATCAATTAGAGATTAATCTTAGAAAATAATGAGAGGTGGCTATGCTAAGGTATTCCTGAGCCTTTCCCTGTAGGTTTCAAAATTGAGGCAACTGCTATGTCGGGGGTCTTGTTCCACTTGGAAATGTCCTAGTGGCAACAGGAGGGGCTTGTAATGAGAAGATCATGCTTTGGGAAATCTGGACCCCAAACAAAGTCCAAATGTGTTGCTTTGCTTTTCAGGTAAATATAACAATGCCTTCAAATCTAAGCTTATTGAGGAAAACATTCTTAAGTCAAATATTCTGCCTATGAAATCGCAAATGCTGCCATCCTATTTCTGGAATGCAAAACCAGCACACCAGTCCTGTTGTGGAATTGGCTGAAGGGCAGAGACATTGTTTGCTTTCTCTTTGGCTGCCACCAGGGAAGTGGTGGCATTGGTGCCACCTTCATGCCTGCCTAAGACCCTGCAGAGTTGGTTACTGTGTGTCCCCACATCACTGGATAGTTGGGATCACTGGCTCTGAGGCTAAGGAAGAGGGGTGTTTGCAAAGCTTTGGGGAATAAAAAAAAATGGAGGAGGCACTTTAAAGAAATGCGTCCTGTCCAGTTCCACAAGGCACCCAGCCTGCCGGTGCTACACTGAGCATGATGATGCAGCAGAGCTGTCTCTGCTTTGATGCAGCATTCATTTGGCATTACACAGTGCAAAACAGGGAGCCTCTCAAGATGATATTCAGAGAAGGAAAACTGGATTTATGATCTTTACATACTCTGTGTTAACCAATGTACAAGCTCCAAGTTTATATTTTTAAATGTGTCGAGATTTGGGCCAAAGCATAAGATCTGAAATTAGCCTGGTATCCTCTTTTGATGGAAGATTTTGTATGTGTGTGTGTGTGTGTGTGTGTGTGTGTTGTGTATTGGGGAAGCAGAGAAAAGATGCAAGGTGAATTGTTCTCTTCCTGAGACTTTGAGGTTCTTGAGCTTAGAATTGTACTGGATGATGTTAAAAAGTTACACATTTGCATTTAAATAGCTTCCAAAATATTTTCATTCTGAATGAAGATTTCAGGCCTCCACTGGGGTCTAAGACAGTTCGCAGAAGTATCCTGGGAGCTGAGTTCTGTGTAGGGACCTGTTTGAAAGGTTGCAGCTGTCTTACTCAAGAATTTGCTTCCAGCTTGGCATTTTTCTGAAACCCTATCTTGCTCCCCATTGCTGAGCTCACTGGCCTTGACTCTCTCACTCCATCTCCAATTTCTTGTGCTCCTGAAGCTCCTGGCACACATAGGAGCTTGTTTCTTCCAGATCCTCAATTAGGAATATACAGCTTCAAATGAGGAAGGGAGATTGGCCCAGCAGCCACAGTGGACATGCCATTTGCAGAAGAGCAGAGTGACCTGAGAGCCAGGGAGGGGACAGATGAGCCAGTAACCAGAGCACGTGGTTCTCAGGCTGCCAAGGGCCAGCTGAGCCATAAGAGCCACCATGTGCTCACCCCTGGGGCCCAGAGGACCACACGAGCTATATACAGGTCTGGATTGGGGAAACTCTGGTGGCTGGGAAAGTTGGCTGAGTGAAATTCCTTCTCTGCAATGCTGAGAGACAGACAGGTCTTGCAAATAATCAGAGACCTTCTAAACCAGTGTTGTGGTTGCACAGATGAGGGACTTGTGACTCCAAGAGGGAAAGAGATTTGTCCAGCTGGCAGTATGTCTGGGTTCAAATGCCACCTATAAGCTATGAGATGGTGGACAAGTAACTTCACCTCTCTGTGCCTCAGTTTCTTTCCCTAGAAAATCAGGACTATCAGAGCCTCCTTAGTCAAGCCTGGCACCTACAAATGCTCACTGTGACCCATGAGGGTGGGGGTGTCGGAACAAACGTGAGGACCCCCCCACTGGAACCGTTGGTTTACCCCAGGGCTCCTATTATTAGCTTTCCAGCCTTTCTACACATATTTGCATGTGAATATTTTCAGGTGGACACTGTTAAAATGATGTTTGAATTACCTGCTTGAATATGAGCAGCAGACTCACTCCTTCTGTTGCTTATTTTCTTAAATTTGCTCCGAGCTTCATATCCTCTCCAGGCTAAAAATATAAAACCATGTGCTAGGAATGACATTAATTTAAGAACGTGCCAGAGAATTGATATAAGCTGTTTCCCCCTCCAATCTATTATGCCTCTCCTCCTCCCTCTTGCTTTCTCACTGAACAAAATGAGTAGACCTACGTGAGCTCTGGTGGGGAAGTGGGGCCTCTGTGTACTGGCAGCTTGGCTTCCAAGATGCTTCTGAGGAGGCATTTATTTTTGGTTTGTTTAAGCAGTGAGTTTCCACAGCACGCTGAATTCTACTTAGGAATCACTTGGGTCAGCTACGCCAGGTGAGGTGGTTCCCTGGCATTCCAATCCATGGGGAAAACCTGTCTTTGGGACTTGGGGTCATGGGGAGGATGGCGGGAAACCGGGGCTGGAGGGGTGGTGGAAGAACTGAAATAGACTGGTCCTTTTAATATTTTGTATTTAGGAGAAAGATATAAACATGAAAGAGAGAGAGAGAGAGAGAGAGAGAGAGAAAAGAGGGGAGTCCAGGGAAATAAGGATCACTCTGCAAGAAGGGTGCTCAGGGAGGGGAAGTGGCCATGGAAGGGGAAAGGCAAGGAAGACAGCTGAAGAGGACAGGACAGAGGAAGGGGCTGGGTGAGTCCTTCAGATGCAGACGGAAGCAGGAAGCCACCCAGCAACAGCAGCAGCAGTAGCTCTTCTTTGCTACCCCACCTCGGCCTGAGCATCACAACTTCTTCCGTACATGGTGGTCCTGGGTTCTGAGAGCGTGAAGGAGGTCATCCACCATGGTCAAGATCTGGTGCTTTCAAAAGCAGACATGAAGACCAATGGAACAGAATAAAAGACCCAGAGACAAACCCACTTACATACAGTGATCTCATACTAGACAAAGGCGCCAAAAACATATAATGGAGAAAAGATAGCTTCTTCAACAAATGGTGCTGGGAAAACTGGAAATCCATAGGTAATAGAATGAAGATGAACCCCTATCTCTCACCCTGCACAAAAACTCAACTCAAAGTGGATCAAGGACCTAGGCATTAGACCAGAGACCCTGCTTCTACTGGAAGAAAAAGTAGGCCCAACTCTCCACCATGTTGGCTTAGGAACCAATTTCCTCAACAAGACTCCTAAAACGTAAGAAGTAAAATCAAGAATCAATAAATGGGATGGTATCACACTAAAAAGTTTTTTTCACAGGAAAGGAAACAATCAACAATGTGAAGAGAGAGCCTACAGAACAGGAAAAAATCTTTACTGCCTTTACCTCAGATAGAGCATTACCCTCCAGGATATACAAAGAACTCAAAAACTTAATACCAAAACAAAACAAAACAACAACAACAAAACAACAATCAATAAATAGGCAAAGAAACTGAACAGGCACTTCACAGAAGAAATACAAATGGTCCAAAAAATATGAAAAAATGTTCAACATCTCTAGCAATTGGAGAAATGCAAATTAAAACAACAGTGAAATTTCATCTCACTCTAGTCAGAATGGCAATTATCAAGAATACAAGTAACAATAAATGTTAGCAAGGATTTGGGGGGAAAAGCCACACTCATACATTGCTGGTGGGACTGCAAATTGGTGCAACCGCTATGGAAGGCAGCGAATTCCTTAGAAAACTTGGAATGGAACCACCATTTGACCCAGCTATCCCACTCCTTGGTCTATACCCAAAGGACTTAAAATCAGCATCCTACAGTGACACAGCCACATCAATGTTTATAGCAGCTCAATTCACAAAAGCCAAGCTAGGGAACCAACCTAGGTGCCCTAAAACAGATGAATGGATAAAGAAGATGTGGTATATATCCATAATGGAATATTACTCAGCCATAGAGAAGAATGAAATTATGGCATTTGCTGGTAAATGGATGAATCTGGAGAATATCATGCTAAGTGAAATAAGCCAGTCCCCAAAATCCAAAGGCCGAATATTCTCTCTGTGGATGCTAATCTGTAACAAGGGAAGGTCAGGAGGGGAAGAATAGAGTTCATTGGATTATACAAAGGGGAATGAAGGAGAGGGAGGGGGAATGGGAATAGGAAAGACAATAGAATGAATTGGACGTAATTTCCTATCTTTATATATGACTACATAACCAGTGTAACTCCACAACATATACAACCATAAGAATGGGATCCTAATTAGAATAAATCATACTCTATGTATGTATAATATGTCAAAATACATTCTACTGTTATGTATATCTAAAAAGAACAATTTTTTTTAAAGGAAAAAGAAAAAGATCTGGTGTTTTTACAACCACTTGTCCATAGCACAGAAGCTCAGCTGCTGTTGATAGTACAGTGACTCCTACACGTGTACGGAGGCACTCACAGGGCCGGGCAGAGGGAAAGGAGCCTGATGGTCGGTTTCCTTAGTCTACACATTCCAGGTGGGCTAGCAAAGCCAGCCAGCCTCTGATGGGGTGATGTGAATGCATGGTCCTGAGTGTATGTCGCAGTAGTAATTCTGAGAGACGGGGCACGTGTGGGTGTGGTTGGGATGTGACACCATTGGGCCCCTCATACTGCCTCTGTCTTGTCACAATGACTGTGTGCTCATCTGCAAACTCAGGAACTGTGGCATTTTTCTCAAGGCTACATCCCTATCACCTGGTACAGGTGGTAAGCCCCAGTACTAATAGAAGGTGAGTACTCAGAAGACTGTATGAAAACAGGTCATTTACCTGACTGGATGGTGATGGCACCCTTCTCTCTCTTCTCTCTGACTCTTTTGTATCTCCTGGCTCCAAGCCACCCCTTGGTATACGCCTGTAGGATAACCACTCTGCCTATGACTTCTCGCAGTAGCAGATTTAATTGCTCGACGTGGTAGTATTTGAGAAAAACCTGAAAGGATATATTAATTTTAGCATTATATATGGGCTTTCCAACAGAAATCCACTGTACCCTAATATATTCTTAAGGTAAATGCTAAAGTTATTATTTAATTAACATTTACAGTGATTTGACAAATGCTCATGTCACTGACTTCTTGGGGACAAATACAAGTCTCCTTCTCAAGCTGAGCCAAGCCTTGGTTCTTGATGTAAACAGATGATGATGTTATGGGGTATCATGGGTCCCAGGTGCTCACCAGGCTGCCCTGTGTCAGTCAGAAGTTCCACTTTCTCAGCCTGAGCTCTCTCTCCTTGTTCCCCACAGCCTCTAATGGAGGTACCACCAACAGGACAGACCATTGGCCCATGGAGGAAGTCAGAGGGAGAAGAACCTGCATGACCCACGCTGATCTAATTTCTGCTGAGGAGCACGGTGCTGCTATGAGCTCTTGGGCTAAAGCTGGCTTTGTGGGGAAATTCAGGATGGGCCATAAAATCCTGGGATCCTGCAAGGGCGTGATGTTCTCCCAAATGAAAACCTATACACGATGAAACTAATAAACAAGGTAGGCAATAAATAGCACAACATGAGTCTAATGAAAAAATGCACAGAACTCCAAAGGAAACTCATCACTGCCATTAATATGATTTGTATATTTGCACGTGTGCTAGAATACAAAGTCTTGAAAAGGGGACATTTGAAAGGGAGCTCAAAGATGTCAGTCTAGAAATGCTAAGTGACTCTCAAATTACATGCAGAACAGAGGAGGCAACTTCCCTCCTCTGGCCTCTAGGGTGCCTGGGCTCAAGAGCAGCAAAGATCCTTTTTAGGTTAGGCTTTTGCCTGCTAAGCTACACCCCTTACACAGCTATTCTTGCCAGAGATACCAGCAACAAGAAATACAGGCACACCGGAAAGCAGCACACAGGGATGATGTGAACAATAAAGAAAGAACTACCTTTGTTTTCCCCAGTACCCAGTGATCCAATTTGGACTTTTCCAAGATAGCAGCACAGCTCTCTTTACTAGCAGGAGGCGTTTGATGTGCTCTGAATGCCAAGTAATAATACCTACCGAATAAAAGAGGAAAATGAAGCATTTTTAGTCATTATTTGATTTAGTAGAGTTGCTCTGGACTCACTGGCCAGCCATGTTTTTTTAATAGTAACTATTTCTTGAGCACAAGAATAGCAAAGTCGATAGTGAAAGATGCACTATTTATATTTGCTAACTTGGCTCTTTCACATTTTCTGTGTTGTAGATTTTCCTTTTAATTTTGCTTTGTTAATTCACATTCAATGAATACTTGGTGTGTTTTGCATGCAAAATCAAGATTCTTAATCATTTAAGAAAGCTGACATTTAGATCTCCTAGTGAAATTCAGAATTTTAAATGTTGGCATTCCTATTATAAAAACAATTTAAATCCCATTGTACATATTTTGATTCTGCTTTGAAAAGTCCCCTCTAAAGTGATCTGTGGAGAGCAAATGATCATAGCCTGACACAACCAATTCTGGGCAGAGCTGCATGTCTTAATCGAGGACTAAAGTAGGCATGTTTTCTTGATGTGATCACCAAACCACATTTGTTTTCTTAAATGACATCATTTTAGTGAACTTCTAAACTTTCAGATGAAAGGGTTTCTGGGTAGATTCAAAGAACACCACCAAAGAGGAGGAAAAAGATCTTTTCCTAGCCCATCCTAAGTTCACGGCTGAGGGCCTTATAACAGAAGACAGATTAACAAGAGAAAAGAATTCAAATTTTATTTAAAGTAAGTTTTATGTGACAAAGAAGCTTTCATTCATAAGGATACAAAGACCGCTAGAAACAGTTATTCTGGTGTATTTTTATGCAGGTTTGATGAAGAAGTGGATATTATGATTGGACCAAAGGGTATGAACAAATGGTAGTGACCTGGGGAGGCGGGGTGTGGGTGTGGTGGGGGGAGGTGCGGGGGGCATTTGCCAAGGCCTGTGGATTTCTTCAGATTCTTCTGTATGTTCCAGTGTTCTTAGAGATGAGGGCCTTCCTTTTCTCTGGGCATAGGGAAGATCTCTCTCACATAAGAGTCTATGATTTGTTTCAGGGAAAGTCAGAAAATTCCCCCTAGGTTTTGTGACCTGCCTCAGGACACAAGGTCAGAGTGACCTTCCTGCCTCTGAGGTTTTCTCAGATGACAAGGTACCAAGCTTTGGGGTGGCATGTCCTGAATGCCATCACTACCAAAAGACTTTTTCTCCTCTCTCCTCCCTCTTCCTCTTTCATCTCCTCCTCCTCCTCCTCTTCTTTTTGTTTTGGGGGTGGGGGTGGTGATTAAGGGGCATGGTGGTGCTGACGATTGAACCCAGGCCTTTGCAAATGCTAAGCACATATTCTACTACGGAGCTACATCCCTAGCCCCTCCTTTCTTCTTCAGTCTCCCTGTTTTTAAAAATAAATAACTTGCTGTATATACTATCCCTTTAGAAAATCTTACCTTAGTTTTTCTTCAGAAAACTTTCAAGGATCTTTTTTCTGCTCTTTGCTGCCATCTATTATTAAATTCAACCTCCTGAAAGCTTAAACTTTATTCCTTTGTCAAAGGATTTTTTTTCCTTCTTCATCTGACAAGGTTAATCTGCTAATTTGAAATCACTTTTAAATATATAACTTTTTATTTTCGTAAAAAATCATCAACATAGGAAACATGTCCCTTCTTCTTGTCAAAAGGACTCATATCTTTTGGTTTATGGAAAAATCAATATACCTGACCAGTACTTGAGTCAATTTTATTTTCGTGCTACAAACTGTTTTATAAGTTAGGCTACAGGGCTGGATTTGCTGGATACTTCTGCATTCAGAAATCCTGGGACCGTTTCCACGGCTCTGAGTCTGGGTTCCCACCCTTTGAGAGGGAGGATAGTGTCCTTAGACCCAGGATAGTGGCTGGGGCAGTTGATGGTGGTGGATCCTTTGGTCCAGGATCTTCTAACAGCTGATGTCCTCCAGAGCTCAGTGGGAGGAGCCCAGCCTGGGCCTATGTGGGCAGCTCACGACATTGGCACAGATTCCTCAGCCTGACTCTCTCCAGGACTGTAGTTTCATCATGGTTTCTCTGGCTTGTCTTTGGTCATAGCAAAAAGACTGTCCTGGTGTTCATGAGGCTGATGGGATGGATGGAAGGTTTGTATGAGGTCGTGGTAAAGCTGATGTACAGAGCGCTTAAGCTGTAACAGGCGGTGGTAAAACCAGGATTTCCTGCACTTTCCTCCCTGGCCACTTGTCACATGGGCTCCCTCAGCTTCTTCTAGCAGCCCAGTTTTGGGCACTGTGAGTACTCAGCACTATTGGTGATGAGGTATTTAAAGAGAATCTAATGAGCTGGGCATGGTGGCACATGCCTGTAATCCCAGTGACTCGGGAGGCTGACAGGAGGATTACCAGTTCAAAGCCAGCCTCAGTAATGGCAGGGCCCTAAGCAACTCAGTGAGACCCTGTCTCTAAATAAAATACAAAATAGGGCTGGGGATGTGGCTCAGTGGTCGAGTGCCCCTGAGTTCAATGCTCGGTACAAGATAAAAAATAAAATAAAGAGAAACTAACGAATAACTAGCACTGTGAAACATGCAAGAGGAATGCAAGTTACATTCCTATTTTCCAACCAAGGATTTATACTTAGTTTTCAGGCATCTATGAATGTTACTTAGCAACTGCTAATTTTTAAACAGGGATAATATGTCCTGAAGTAACATAAATATTAGGATTTAACTTTGATTTTTCAGTTTTTGAAGCCAAATCTATTAATTTATTATGCTGATAATATTTACATCTGACTTAGTTTAGAAAGAAATGAGTAATGACAATACAATGAGGTGAAGTTTCAAAAACCAATGTAGATACAATTGATTTACGTACAGTAATCAAGTTATAGAAGCATATCTTCCATGGAGTGAGTTCAGATTCCAGCATGGTGAAGCAGCACTTTGAGCTCCTGAGGGCTTCAATGTCAAGGCTACACAAAAGGAACCAATCTATGAGGCCTGCCAGGAAGAGGGTCTTTTGGGGGAGATCCATCCCACCTTTTTTCTGAAGCAGTTGATCAAGTGAACAAACAGGAGGTAGGCAGTAGCGAAAATACTAAGTGTACATGTCTATTTTGAGGGTCTTGACACATGACAGCATTGATAAAAACCAGTTCTTCCCTAAGATGCCTCTTGTAGGTAGAATTGATCTCACAGGCTGGAGTCTGAGCACTGAGTTAAGAGTCAGACAACTTCTATGGGCAAGTCACTCACTTGTGTTCCTGAACCAAATTAGTGGTTCTTAATTCTTTTTTTTTAAGGTGGTAGATGAGGGGTTCAAGACTATGAATATCTGGGACAAGATACAGATATCTATCTTAGAAAATGCTCTTAACATAACACATTGTATATAATGTCAAGAGCTTCCCATCCATTTTGATGGCCCTCTAAGGACCTAAGAGTTCTTCCTGCTCCAGAACCCTATGGAAGGTGATAAATTTCATAACATCTCATTTTATTAAAACATATAAGCCATCAAAAGAGTAATTATTCAGCTGAAAAAATATTGCTATTCAAAATGTTGTTTAGTTTTCGAAAATGTTTTGTTATATGAAACGCAAGCTGTTCGAGGATATGTTTTAAAATATAATAGGCAAAGCAACATGTAAAATATGAGTAATGTATCCTCCTGTGTTAAAATTATGGAAACAAACTGGAAGGATTGGTAAGGTTCAAGGATATGTTAGTTTTCTATTACTACATAACAAATTACCTCAAACTTAATGCTTCAAAAAAAACATATGTTGTTTTAAAAATTGATCTCACAATTTCTGAGAGTCAACAACTCAGCAGTAGCTTATCCGGTAATTTTGGCTCAGGGTCTCTGATGAGATTTTAGTCAAGATGTTGCATAGGGCTGCAGTCATCTAAAGGCTTGATTGGCACTTGAGCATTCATTTCCAGGATGACTCACTTCTGTGCTTGTTGTTGGGAGAACTCAGTTCCTCACTGGCTGTTGGTAGGAGGCCTCAGTTCCTGGCCACATGGGCCTCTCCAGAAGGCTGCCTGAGTACCTTCACCACATAGAATATGGCTTTCCTCAGATCAGGGGATCCATGGGAGAGACAGGGAGCCCAAAGAGGAATTTGGAATGCCTTTTATAACCTAGGCTTAGAAATAACATACCCCTGGTTCTTCCATATGCTTCTATTCACCACAAGTGAGTCACTAAGTCCAACTCATACTCAATGAGAATTTAAATTCTACCATTTAAAGGGAAGAGAATCAAATAATTTGTGGATATATTTTTAAACTACCACAAAGGATCTCTAGAATGTCAAGTCTTCTTTCTATTGATGATAAAAATCACCTTCAGTTAAATGAAGTAACTTATCCAAAGTGACAGAAAATAAATGACAAAGGCTAAATTATTATTGAAGTTGCCTGACTTCTAAGTTATTAAGTTTTTAAAAGAACTGACATGAATCTGGATACTGAAGTTTGATTCTTGATGCAAAGGAAAGATACAAACAAATAAACAAAAAGGTAAAATTAAATGCTGCTTCTCACCAGAAAAGACTGATAAATTTGTCCACATGAAAAAAAAATTGAAAATTTGGAAAGAATAGGTATTTTTTAAAGTTTCATTGTTTATCTATTACACTTTATTATGCAGTCCATAAAAAGGCCCCAACAAAATGCAATTGTATGGAATGTAGACATCTCTTACCAAATCAATGGTGGTAAATTTCTTGGCCAAACTTCAAAGCCTATTTAATCAATTTGACTATTTCCTTTGAGGAGAAAGAAACTTTTATTTCTCATTTTCCCTACTTGTGTTAGTTAGTACAAATGGAGAAAGTCCTTGGTCAACAGAGAAAAGAAACAGAGACTGTGTTAAATGCACTGAAGTTGTCCTCTGAGTCCTGGTCCGTCTCGGGCAAGAGGAAGACTTCTTGGTCTTCATCATGGTTCCACTCATAAGAATGTGAGGAACATAAAAACCTGTAATGTCCAAACACTGACCTTCCAGAATGGAGACAGAACAAAGAATATCAGGTTCCCAAGAACTTCTAAGCTTTCCCCTAGAGGGAACAGAACTTTAAAGATTGGGTGGAAGTTGAAAAGACTGAGGGGCCATGGAGAAGGAGCTATTCAAGATGGACTCTATATCTACTGAAAGGAAACTTAAATTACAAAGGAAGAGAAATGTTTGGTAATTTTGGAATCTTTGGGTTTTTCTTATCAGTTATCAACAAGGTTATTTTTTTCTTATAAGAGCTGGACCTGATCTCTTCTAGATGCAATGTGGGCAGAATTGAACCTAAACTTAACTGATCAGACTTCAGACTCTACCACCATGCATTTGTTGCTAAAATCAAAGCACCTAGAATTTGCAGGACAGAATACTAGGAGAGAACTAGAGAGAGAGAGAAAACCCTGGAGATCTGTGGAGGATCTCCTCAAGTATTCAGCAGACTATTGATTGGCACAGGAGGGAACTACCAAATCTGAGGAAAGAACCATTAGTAAGGATTACAGGGAATTGTGCCTAATGCTCACACAGGGCTGGCAATAGTGCCTATTCTACCAGCCAGTTTAGTTAACCTCATAATTCACAGGACAATGCAGAAAGTACTCAGGAGGGTTTTGCTTTAATAATGAGAAAATATTAGTGATAAACATAGCTCTGCTTTCACCTAACAAATCTAAAAAGCAAGAAAAAAATGAATAATATTATTTCCACGTAATTTAATTGCATCCCAGAATAAAGCACAAAGATATTTGTAAGGATACAAAAAAGATAAAATTGGCAATATTTGGCATCAAATCAAGATTCCTGACCTGCAAGAAAACATGACCCATTGTGAGAAGAAAAATCAACCAATTGAAATGGATCCAGAAGAGACACAGGTATTAAAATTTATAGATAAGGACATTAATATAGCTATTTTAACTATATTCCAAATATTTAAAAAGTTAAGTACACAGAAGGTATAAAAAATCTAAAAAGAACTTTCAGAAATAAAAATTACATGGTGTCTGAGATGAAAAATATACATAACAGAATCAGCAACAGATGAGGGATTTCAGAAACAAGGATTTGTGAACTTGAAGACATGACAACAGAAAAAATTACAAAAAATAAAATAGAAAAATAATTTAAAAAATAAAAACAGCATTGGTGAACAGTAGGGCAATTTCAAGTGGCCTTAATACATGTAACTGGAGTCCTTAGAGGGGAGGAAGAATAAAGGGAATAGAAAAAAAATATTCAAAGAATTAGTAACTAAAACGTTTCCAAATTTTATGAAAACTGTAAACAACAGATTCAAAAAGTTCCAACCACAAAAAGTTAAAGATAACCACACCAAAGGGAATTAATCCAAATTTCTTAAAACCTGTGATAAAAAGCTGGTATGCAATGTAATCCCAGCGACTCAGGAGGCTGAGACAGGAGGATCATAAGTTCAAAGCCAGCCTCAGCAACTTAGTGAGGCCCTAAGCAACTTAGTGAGACCCTGTCTCAAAATAAAATATAAAATGGGACTAGGGATGTGGCTTGGTGGTTAAGTACCCCTGGTACCAAACAAACAAACAACAAACAACAACAAGAAACATTGATAAAGAGAAAACCTTGAAGACAACTAAGGGGGTTATGGGAATAAGTTACATTCAGAGAAGCAAAGATAAATATGATAGCAGATTTCTCAATAGAAACAAAGTAAGTGGGAAGACAATAGAATAAAATCTTTAATCTACTAAAAGAAGTAAATTCTACACCCAGTGAAAATACCTTTCAAAGACAAAGGCAAAATAAAGACTTCCAGATACACAAAAACTGGATTTTTCACCAGAAGACTCATACCAAAAGAAATGTTCAAGGAAGTCTTTCACACAGAAGGAAAATAACACAAGGTGGTAATAGGTAATTCTAAGAAGGAATGAAGGATGCTTTCTGGGAACTGGTTAGTAAATATTTAATTTTTTTTTCTTTTTTGCAGTTCTAGTGATTGAATCTGGGGGTACTCTACCTCTGAGCTACATCCCCAGACCTTTTTATATTTTTATTTTATTTTGAGACAGTGTCTTTCCAAGTTGCCCAAGCTGGCCTGGAACTTGCCATCCTCCTGCCTCAGCTTCCCAAGTAGCTCAGATTATAAATGTGCCACTGCATCAGCCAAAATGTTTTTTGTTGTTGTTGTTACTTAAATATCTTCAAGATACACTTGACTGAACAAAAATAACAGCAGTTGATTATGGGGTTTATAATTCGTAGATAAATGAAATGTACCACAATAGCAGAAAGATCAGGAGAAAATGAATTGAAATGAACTATTTTAAGATTCTTAACTATAGCTTAAGGTAGGCTAGGAGAAGTAAAAGATGTATACTATAAATCATAATGCAACTCCTAAAGTAACAAAACAAAGCACTATTCCTATGTCAATGAAGGTCAATAAAGGTAAAATGAAATAGAAAATCCTCAAAAAATCTTAAAGGAGGAAAAGATCACATGAAACCAATAAAAAACCAATAGTAAATTAATAGATTAAACTTAGCCATATGAATAACAATGTTAAATGTAAATGGTTAAAACACCTCCAATTTAAAGACAGAAAAACTCAGATTACATGAAAGAGTAAAACATCGATATGATGCTGCCAAAAAAAAGGAACAAAGATACAAATAATTTAAAAGTAAAAGATATATACTATGCCAACACTAGTCAGATGAAAACCGGACTGCCTGTGTCAACACAAGGCAAACGTAGATTTCACTATCAATTAACAGAAGTTTCTTTACACACACACACACACACACACACACACACACACACACACCCCTTATCTGTTCTCTGGAAAACACTGATTAATACAGCTCTGGTCCCTTTTGCAGTCGTTTAGACACCAAATGGAGACAGAGACAACCTTGGTGATGAAGCTCTTAAAATACCACTGAGAGTTAACAGGCAAATCCTGTGAAAACCAGGGGATGGCATAAGGTTGTTTTGGGTAACTTCCTCCCGCCCCTAACATTTCTTCTCCCTTGGTTCCCCACAGATGTTTTACCTACTTGGGGTCTAGGAACCTTAATCCCTCCACATGCTTGTAAATATGTCTTCCTTGTCCAGTTTCAAAACTATATCTGAGCATTCTCACGAGGCTTTCTGCCCAAGAAACGAGCTGGCCCCTCCAAGAAACACTTAAATCTGGAAGGGAACTTAGAATCATTGATTTTAAAAAAATTATATGTATACACACACACACACACACACACCCCTACATACATATATACATATATACACACATATATATGTTTATTTATTTCTTTGAACAGAGGAGAAAGAGAGAAAACTGGCTCAAGTCTAGAATTTTGTAAATGGAAGATAAGAGGTTCACCCAGTCTTCCAGCTCCAAGGCCAGGCTCCTCACCCCTGGGCTCTTGCTGTCCACCCAGCACGGCACGTGTAGTATTCCTGTGTCCCTAACAGGGGACTTTGATGCGGCACCCCTTCTCGCCTCATTGGAACTTGCAATTGTCTATAGGGATCTGGAATCTTAGGCTTTGGGCTTAGGAGTGTTGATTTCCTATATGTGAGCACCAGCTGTCACGATCTTCTTGACCATGTATGATGGACCCAACCAACATTCTGCTCCGACTGGGGCATCTGTAGGCATGTTTTTCAGTGGAAAGCCACATGCTCCGTCTTTAGCACACACTCTGGGTGATCACATTCTAGTGCTGTTCATCCTCTTTGAGCTGTTTTGCAACTCTTTCTAAACACAAGTTAAGTGGTAGAAAAATAAATTCTGTCCAGCCTGGTGATGATTTTAATTGACTTCTTCCCCACTGTGGAAAACCAGTTTTGTCTTCATTTACTATGCATCTCAACATTCCTTTGTTTCATATAAGCTGTAGCTGTGCTGTTTTGATTTTTCCTTTGAACTGATTATAACATCTGCCTGGTTCTCTCATATCACATGAATAAATTATTTTAATGTATACCACATAAATCTTTATTCTGTTTCCCAGTCATGATTTTTATCTTCTGCGCTTTTTTTTCTTTTTGGTACTAGGGGAGAACCTTACTGGGGTTTTGGTACTAGGGGAGAACCCTACTGAGCCTACATCCTCAGCCATTTTTATTTTGAGTCAGGGTTTCTCTAAGTTGCCCAGGCTGGCCTCAAACTTGGTAGTCTTCAGACTCCCAAGTTGCTGGGATCACAGGTATGTGCCACCATGTCTGGCTTCTGCACATTATCTTTTAACAAAAGAAAGAAAGAAGTACAAATATCCAGGCCAGAGGAGCATGCACATACCCTGGAGGCAGAAGTCTTCATACCAGGGTAGACCTGATCCTATTGAGCAGTTCTAAAGGGCCTGCTGGGCTCAGAAATAGGGCCCCTTTTCTACTTACAACTTTTGAAAGAGAAAATACTATTAATGGAATATATTCATGTTGAACTTAGAAAGTCAAACCATTTTCCAGTGAGATAACTTCACCACTAGAGTCTGAGATTGCTCTCTGTTCATGAGAGTCTAAGGAATTATCAGACTTACTGACTGCCAGAAAGGCAAGATGTAAAATGGTAGAGTAGTCCCTTGGTATCCACTGGACCCTCATTGATATCAAACTCCAGAGATACTTAAGTTCCTTATTTAAAATGGTGTAGTATTTGCATATAACTTACATACATCTTCCCATATACTTTAAATTAACTCTACATTACTTATAATACCTAGTGCAAAATAAATATCATATAAATAATTATTGTATAAATATTGTATTGTAGGGAATCATGACAACTAAAAAGTCTGTGCATGTTCAGTATCATTGCAGTTTTGTTTTTTAAATTTTCATCCAAGTTTGGTTAAATCCTTGGATGCAGAGTCCATGGATTCAGAGGCTGACTACTGAATTATGGTTTTAATTTGCATTTCCTTAATTACTGGTGAGGCTGGGCTTTTTGTTCTCAATGGCATTCTCTGACAATGAACAATACACACACACAAAAATTAATTTCTCTACTTTTTCCTAATGATTATTTTTACTTCTGAAGGGAAAGAAAGAAGAATTACTCATTTTAAATAAAAAAATTAACATGGGTGAGCACTGACTTTTTAGAACCCCTCTCACTTTTAAATTGCATCTCTCACCTTGATCCATCCTTCTGCATCTGCATTTTACATAGTTTGGGAAAGATTTGTATCTTTTAAAAATGCTTTTGAAATTCTAACCCACAATGAAGGAGCTCGGCTTGGATTTCATACCTCCAATTTGAGTGCATATAAAACATCTGTACCTCTAAATGAAGATTCGCACAGGCCTAGTTAAGAATTTTTTTCCAAGGATTGTTATATAGACTGAAACATTTTTATTTTCATATTTCTAAAATCTTTAAACAAACATCTTCTTTCAGGATAGATTATACATTCTGGGTAGTTTTAGAGCTTGAGTATAACCATGTTGTCCCCACTGACTACTTTCTATATTAAACTGGCTTTTCACCTCCATTCATTTGGTCTTTAAATAAAAGTTTATACTCTGGCTTAGTCGTTGTTTTTATCCCATAGGTTTGTGTGTTGGAGGCTTTAACCCTAAGTTGGTGTTTTGGGAGGTGTGGAAACTTTAAGTGGGGTAAATTGGCAAGAGTGCCTTGGATCTTCCTAGGATCACTACCCTTGGAAGGGAGTACTGGTCTCCTGAAGTGAGTTCTTAGAAGAGTGAGTTGTTATGAAAGTCCAAAACTGACCCCTGAGTCTCTCTCTGGCTTCCTATTTCAGGAGATGAGCTCTTTCTCACATATAAGCTCCTGCCATTGTCCAACTGCCAGGAAATGACCCATCCAAAGACAACACTCACCAGAGTTGAGCCAGTGCCATGCCCTGCCCTTGAACTTCCAAAGCTGTGAACTAAGTGAACTTTTTTCTTCATTCGTGCCTCAAGTATTTTGCTATAGTAATGAAAAAGCTGACTAATGCAATGTAGGACCTACTAATGTACCAAGCACGAGCAGAAGTGCTACATGACGTGAATGAGTAATGTAGACAATTTCCCTGTCCTCATGAAGCTTATATACTAGTGGGGGAGACAAACACTAAACAAAAATATGAAGGACATCATTTTAGGTAGGAGTAAGTGCTGTGAAGAATAACAAATTGAGGTGGAAAAACTCAATGAGTATATTTTGTGGTATTCTGACAGGCAGCCGTAAGCAACCAGGACAGTAAGGGAATACAAGTCATGCCATCTGTGGAGCTGCTGAAGGAGCTCTTCAACAGTTATGTGCACACCACCTGCATCAGATTCACCTGGAGGCTTCACGGAAGATGAGGATTCCTAAGCCAAACAGGATTCTTTTGACATAGAATCAGAGTCTCTGGGGTTGACCTCAAGAATCTATAATTTAATAAGCTCATATGGAGATTCAACTCTAGTTTGAGAACTTCTGACTTAGGGGAACATGATAATTGACTGCCATCAAGTGGAGAAGGGAGATGATCTGTTCAGTAAAGCCCAGAGGAAAGAACTGGGATGGAAGTTTAGGAGCTTCTGCAGGATGATTTTGTTCAGGTGTAGGGAGGACATGTGGTGATCAGACATCTATAAACATGGAATGGGCTGTCTTGGAGGCCAAGGAGTAAATTCAATGGGAAGTTCATAAGATTAAGAACATTACCAAAGGATTTCTAGGTATTTTAGTAAGGCAATTGGACCTGATGACCTTTTGAGATTCCTTCTAACAAAGACATGTGTTGACTTCTTCCTGGGCTCAAAGAATTGCTTCTGTGATTTTAAAACTGATGTTTATCATTGATGCAATATTATTATGGTAACAAATCTTGAGTTACTGCTTTATATTTGAACAATAAATTGAAAGATTCCTAGTTTCCCTAGATAGTCTGTTAGGGGCTCTTAGAAGCTCACCTACGGTCTCTCTTTCACAGGATAGTCTCAACATCCACCTAGAATCCTGGTTCTCAGCCTAGTCTCCCAGTCAGCAGCAGCACCACCAACTGGAAATTTGGGAAAAATGCAAATTTTCTCCTCTCTCTCTCTCTCACACACTTTCCCCAACCCCTACTTAATCAGAACCTGTGGGGGTTGGGCCCAGGAATCATTTTAATAAACTCCTCAGGAGACTCTCTGAGAAAGCTGGAGAACCACTGAGAGAAACAGAACCCTGGCAGTCAGGTTCCAGGAAAGAAAATGGCTCCCTGGTCTCTGTCATCTTTTCTCTTTGTTAGACTCAAATGACATGGGGTGTCTGGAGCACATCATTTTCCCTTGGAAAAGGTTGTTTGCTCAGAATCTACCCTGAAGAAATCCTCACATGTGTATAATACTTAGGATTTGTCATTGAGCATCGCTGACAAACAATTGGAAACAATTTCAGCGTCCACCAGTAGAGAAATGGCTAAAAACATATCATGGATTTCAATGAAAGAGTTGAGAAGAACATGTGAGAGTGATGGAACAACATGGATTTGTATCTAATACACATTGTTAAATAGAAAAACAAGTTGCCAAATGGTACAAGAAGTGTGATTCAAGTTGAGCTAAAAATACAGAGCTTTATTTTCTCTTTCTCTCTCTCTCTAGTTCCATGTGCGTGTGTATTCTGAAAGTAAAACTCCTGAAAGAGTTAACAGTGGCAACTTTAATGAGGGGCAGTGATTGGGCAGAGGCTGGGAAATAAATTTAAGAATGTGGGGAAAAAATCATAGTCTTTATATAATACTTAAAATTTTTAGAGGAAATGTGTTCATACATTATTTTTATATTTAAAAATTAATTTCAAACACTAGATAAAAATCATTATGGTTTAATTATAATGGGCCCAAATCCTGGCCAAAAGAAGCACAGATTTAAAAAATTCAACCAATATCACTTGCATCTAAGTAGGAATATCCCCTGTCATGTGGCAAAGAGCTTTAACTGTTTTCCTGTTTTAAATATTCATTGAGGGATTTGCACTCTCTATCAATGACCACCCAGACTGTTCAGAAACCCCAAATACTGGACAATTATCTGAATAATTCAATAAATATAAATAATTTTCTCTTGTTTAGAAAATGGAAGTAGCAGAGCTATTTTGGTCTGGATAATTTGATAATTACACCCAATTGCCCATTTCCCTTCATGTATTTAAGATTCCAGATTTAGTTTATTAAGTTCTTATATTTACCATAAGCCCTTTTATTTTAATTTTTTCCCTTCATGTTTGGCCTTGAGTAAAGAGACAACAGCTGGCCACCATCTGCTGCCAGGGAGGAAAAAAGCCATTATATTCATTGTACCCTTAGGAAGACTCCTAAATTTGGGCCTTAGGACAAGAAGTCACACGGATCTGTGCTATTAGATTGCACAGTCCTGAGATTATAAACTCCTTCTGATACAGTACAACTCACTACAGCATTTTGTATACAATAGGCATTTAATAAATATTTCTGTTGCTATTGCATTATAAGTTTAATAACATAAAGGGAAGAAAACCACAATTAAACTGGGAATTGGAAATTGAGGCTGGGTTTATTCACTAATCAATTTGTAATAAAAAGCTAAACTTCAAACTACTGACTCTATCTTACAATTAGAAAATTATCAATGGACATGTTTTCTGACTGAGTTCCTTAGACTGCTTTTGCCGTGAATATTCAGATAAATTCAATTGTTGTTATTGTTTAGATACAAGGTGTCCCCCAGAAGCTCATATATAAGACAATGTAAGGAAGTTTAGAGGTGAAATGATTGGGTTTTGATACCCTTAACCTAACCAGTGCATTAATCCATTTGAATGGATTCACTGGGTGGTTAGAGGAGGTAGGGTGTAGCTAAAGGAGGTGGACCACTGGAGATATACATTTTGTCCCTGGTGAGCTGAGTTTGCTTGCTGCTTCTTCGTTGCCATGTCCTGAGCAGCTTTCCTCTACTGCACCCTTCTGCCATGATGTTCTGCCTTACCTTGGGCCCAAAGCAATGGAGTCAGCCATATATGGACTGAGACGTCTGAAACCATGAGCCCCAAATAAACTTTTCCTCTTTTAAAATTATTCTTGTTGGGTCTTTTGGTCACAGTGGTGAAAAAACTGACTTCAACAACTGTCCTATTTACTTTGAAGATGGGCTTTGAAATTCAATAACTCATTTCACTTTTTGACTCCACCACATACTGTCTGTGACTTTGAGCCACCGTCTTCAATTGTAAAATCAGAATAATATTAATCTATTTGGAGGGTTAATACCAATGTTGCAATGATATATGTAAAACCCTAGCATGAAGCCTGTCATAAACAGATACTCAATATAATATTCATCTCTCCCTTCTTCTCTTCCTTTCTTTGACAAATATCCATTTTTCTCTTCCAAATGTGTAAGGAAAAGTAGCTAGTAATCTTTCCTTTGAGTCAACCTGAAAGCATGGTGCTCAGCTGTAAGGCAGAGGTCAATGTAGAGGTCAGTGCAGGTCAGCTGATGGTCTGGGCAGCTGTTTCCCAGAGCCTGGTGTTGGGAAGAATTCCAAAGTCACATTCAAGTTCTGAAGGAAAAAGGCCTTGATTGAGGAGCCTGGTGTACAGCTGGGTCTAGACAGCAAAGTGCTGCCATAGGCCAGGTATTTATCTTCCCTGGCCTGGAAGGTTTTCTTTTATTCTTTCTCCTCTCCCCGCTTTTCTTCCTTTTGTTCATTATTATCTTCATTAATTTTTCTGCTTCATTATTATCACTACCTACCATATATTAGCCTCACTGAAATTTATAATAAGGAATCCCCAGGAAAGGAAAGAGAGTTTGAACTCAGCTTTTGCTTTTGATTTTTTTGATATGGGGTGAGTACTGGGTGTTGAACCCAGGGATGTTGTATTTTTGAGACAGGGTCTTGCTAAGTTGCCCAGGCTGGCCTCAAATTTGTGATTCTCCTGCCTTAGTCTCAGGAGTCACTAGGATTACAGGTGTGGGTCATCATGCCTGTTCAGTCATGGATTTTTATAGGGTAGCCTGGAAATTTGATTTGAATGTCCTGAGTGAGTCTTCTCAACTGAATAAATATTGTTCAATACCTTCACAACATCTTTTCTTTTTTTCCCACCTTTTAATAATTCTTCTTACACTGACTCCATAGCTTGGCAGTGACTCGCTGTGTTTCTTTGGATAAGTAGATTGTTCTCTGTGACTGAGTTAGTTTCTGAAGCTGCTCATAATGCAGAACATAAGGGAAATCAGGAAAGATAGCCTGAATGTATTTTGACCGCCACCACTCAGTATCTTTGAAGAACCATGTGATTGATATCACTTCTTGCATCCACTTTTCAAATCACCACTACAAATTCTTGGCTAAATTTGCAGAGCTATCAACGACAAAGATGATTTTTCTGATAATTGAATATGTGAAAGGCAGCTGTCAGCAACAAGAGCAAAATGATTTGTTTTGGGTTTTGAATCTTCTATACCCTGAGGTAAGCTGAGAAGCTTTCAGCAGTAGCAAGGACACTTTGAACTCATCCTGCCCCCAAAGAATGGCTGGAGGTGGTCACAGAAATTCTCTTCAGACTTTAGCAACCTGGAGAGGCAGATAAATCACCACCTCCTAGAGATGGGACCTCAGGAAAGCTACTTCACTTCTTTTACCTCAGCCTATCCGTCAGTGAGGTTATACCAGACTATCCCTCAGAGTCTTTTGATGATTCTAGAAGGCACTTATAAATTTTTTTTTGCTTGCTTATTGCAAGATTAGAATAATGGTGACATAGCTGTTAAAAGAAGTCATCTGAAGTCCTACCTCCTTGATACTCGAATATATAAACTACCCAAAAGGTATCAAAACACACACACACACACACACACACACACAATTGGAGAGGTTAGCAACCAAAGGAAGGTAGGCAGGAAGAGCAGCCTGCAAGAACAGCAGTTAGAGGTCTCATCCCAGAGCCGGCCACCATGCGACTGCTGCCCCAGAAGGTCCCTGTGGACTATTCACTTAAGCATGGACATAATTTCCTCACAGTGTTCCAGCTATCCCTTTTCCCCTGAAGTACTGTCTCTTAACATGTCCCTCACTTCCATCGAAGTCAATTTCCAGGGAACTGAGGGTTTTGTTCACCTTGCCACAGAAAGCCTAGCTTATCTGAATGGCACACTGAGGTCTGTTTATGTGAGACTCTCACCCATGTAGTTTCAGGGGAAATAAGTCCCAGGTTATCCCAAAGGATTGGTTTCCTAATTCCTTATTCCCTGTTGAGTTCCCATCTCTAGCTAGTACTTGAACTCATGCTTACCTCTAAATTCCTTTTTATGAAAGAATAAACCAATGAACCCATTTGCCAGTGGTTATCAATTTGGATGATTTTGCCCCCAAGGAGACATTTGAAATGATCTAGAGTTTTTTTTTTGTTTGTTTGTTTTTTCATAGTTGGGGATCAAACCCAGGGCATCACACATGCTAGGCAAGCACTGAGCTTTATCCCCAATCCCCTAGAGACATTTTTGATTGTCACAACACTGGTAGTGGGGAGCAGTGGGTATTGTTGTCTAGCAGGTAGAAGCTAGGCAAGAAGCTGCTAAATATCTTATAAGATGTAGGACAGTGTCCCAGAAATGAAGAATTATCTGGTCCAAAATATCCAAGTATCAGGTTGCAAGGTTGAGAAACTCTGGTTGAAGCCACTAAAAATCTTTCTTTCTCTGCTATTCACAGTTAAATGCATTTCTGACTAATAGAGTCCTTCATTTAGAAAACAAGGAACACACACTATGGGCCAGACACCATGCATCTGAGATGTTAGAAATACAACAACAAATAACGCCTACTATTTCTTCCAAAGTTCATAGTCTAGTGGGGCAGACAGACATGTTAGGATAAAAATAAGAGAACATTCCAATTGCAGGCATATCAACGTTGGTTCAGTGTGGATGCAGAGGATGGAGCAGCCTCCAGCTTGGTCTCCAGGCAGCCTTCACAGGAAGGTGCTGGGCTAGAGATGGGGAGGAAGGGAGACTTCCATATGCAGAAGGCTTCCCAGGGAGAAGACAAAGTACAGCCATCGAGCGTGGCCTGGAGGGCCCAAGGTCAGGCAGGCACTAGTCTGGGGTGGGTGAGGGAAAGCAGTAGGGGAAAAAATGAGAATAGTAGATTGGGGTCAGTTATGGAAAGCCCTGCCCACTGATCTTATCATCTAGGTGATGAGGAATAGGCACAGCTCTGTGTTGATGATAGAACCACAAGTTTTATAAACATCATTCTGATGTCAGTGTAAAGAGTCACGTGGCAGGGCAAAGGTGAGTGAGTTAGGAATGCCAAGTACACCTGAAGGCCAGGCAAAAATTCCACTGAGAGACATAATAGGGTTCCAAAGGTATGGCAGGGAATAGACAAAAGAGAAAATGTTTAGGATGTTCTTTGTCCGGTTCCTCTATAGTCTTTCCTATATGATTTTCTATTGGCTGAGTGATATTAAAGGCAAGAATGTGCTTCTCTGTCCTTGTGTGCTCAGCACCTCAGTACAGGGCTTGCCTTATTGACAGAGCCTCATTATACACTTTGTCTTATTAACAGGGAGGATGTGTCAATGATCAAGAACCGAAAAGGCCTGAGGTTGGTGGCTTGATCTGGTAGTGAGATACCTACATCTGCATCTTGGATTCATCCCTAGGGACATCTTTGGGATAAGTCTGAGGGTTAAAGCCTACAATCAAAAGTCCAAATATGAAGGCCTTAAAAATAATAGTCAGCTCAAGCCAGGCACAGTGGCACATGCCTGTAATCCCAGCAGCTTGGGAGGCTAAGGCAGGAGGATTGCAAGTTCAAAGCCAGCCTCAGCAACAGTGAGATCCTGTCTCTAAATAAAATACAAGATAGGGCCGGGGATGTGGCTCAGTGATCAAATGCCCCTGAGTTCAATCCCTGATACCAAAATAAATAAATAAATAAATAATAAAAACAATAGCTTGAAAAAATGTCTGGATGTCCAAAGTGATTCCAGACCCTCTACTGGCAAGAGTATCTGGATCTCAAAGGATTATTCTAGAATCCAAGAAAGCCAATTGGTCAACTGTGGGGATCTTGTGTTAATTTTTTCAAATAGCCACAATAAATTCGGAGCTGACTCTAATAGACAATATGGTCAAACTAAGTTTTTCTGTGAGACAAATAAAATAATTGTATGCATAGGTCTGAAGAAAGCTCCAAGTAAAATAAAAAATATTTTGAATGACAGCAGGACCACTGGAAGAAAAGTATGGTTTCTGAAGCTGCTGAGATAATTACTCCACCAAAAGAATATGAGAAACTCCTATTCATTCCATGGAGCCACACAATTAGACTCTAGTTTCTCTAAAGATTTACAGGTTCTCTCTTGTATTACATGTGGCCTTATGTTGCCAGGGAATACAAATAAAATAGTAATAATAATAATAATAATAATAATAATAATAATAGGACTGGAGCCAGGTGTGGTGGTAAATGCCTATAATAACCCTCCTTAACTTCCTTTTAGTCATAAAGGGAAGACAAAGAAAAAGAACAATAGAAATATTAAACCACTGAAAAGAAAAAAATCAAGGTCTTATTCACTTATCAATTAGTCTCAGGATTACAGATATAAAAATCTCACATAAAGGAGAAGTGATCTTTCTCAGAAATTTCCTACATTGTGATATGTAAAACTATGATGTCCTGGGTCAGGGAAGTAAAAATAAACCTTAAAAAATTGCAAGTGAGTTGCAAGAAAGAGGGAATATATTGAATAACTTATTTTGTATTTATTTTTCTTACTGCTTAATTTTATTCATTCATATTTTAGATAGCTAATACACTCAGAATATGACTAGGTAAAAATGGTGGATTGAGTACATACATTTATTCTTCTTACTCCTGAAATCCCAATAAAATGACAGTAAGGGATATTTTAAAGGTATAAGTCCTTTGTGAGTAGAAAGAGAAAAGAAGTTAAGAAAGGGTGAGAAGCAGCCACGGTGGCACTTGCTTGTAATCCCAGCAACTTGGGAGGCTGAGGCAGGAGGATGGCAAGCTCACGGCCAGGCTGGACCACTCAGTGAGACCCTGTCTTAAAATAAAAACTAAAAAGGTCTGGAGTTGTAGCTCTATGGTAAAACACCTCTGGGTTCAAGCCCCAATACCTCAAGACAAAGGTGGGGGAGGGCGAAGATAATCACAAGATTTTGGTAACAAGAAAGCAGATGGGGAAATGGTAACAGATTTAGCAAGAAAATTAATCCTAAACTGCAGCAAGGACAGCTGTAGGGCAACCTGGTTTTTATCAAGATTAGCCTCAGCAACTTAGAGAGGTCCTGAGCAACTTAGTGAGAACCTGTCTCAAAATAAAAATTAAAAAACAGGTGGGAGGACTGGAGATGTGTCTCAGTGATCAAGCATCCCTGGATTCAATCTCTAGTACTTTAAAAAAAAAAAAAAAAAGGACTGGGCCTAGCTCAGAGGTAAAGTGCCCCTGAGTTCAATCCCTAGTACCAAAAATAAATAAATAAGTACAAGTAATGAAGAAGCAGCCTTATCACCAGATTTTCCTCCCCAGTTGTAGAGGAAGATTTTCTAGAACAGAAGGTTTCTGCTTATAGTCACTCAGAGGTGAGTGATACTAAACCCAAACAGTGGGTAGATGAATGCTTCTACATACTGAGCATTGAAACTTTCAGCTTTCTTTTTCCACTGGACTCTAGAATTCTGAAAGCTGATCTAGGTAGAAGACTAGTTTACCAGAATTTTCTGAAAGTAAACTCAGTCCATAAATTGAATCAACATGAGAGAACTTTGTATTCATTTGAGAAGCTGGCCATCAGATGCTATATTTGAGCTTCTACACCCAGGGAAGATGCCATAGGAGTGCTACACAGTTATAACTCTGCCCAAAGGAAGAATATGATTCAACTTGGACCCCATGTAGGACTCAATGTAGTGAAAGGGAATGGGGAGAAAGCTGTTGGTGAATTCCAAACCCAGAGACAGCAGGTCGACAACTTAATGCAGATATTGTATAAGAAGAAGGAAAAACTACAGACCCACAGAAACAAAAAGAAGGCTTTGTGGAGCACGTTATAAATTATGGTAGTATGAAACAGGAAAAAGATGTCTCCTTGAGTACAGCAAACATTAAAGACTATGCTTAGAGCACAAACAGAGGCTGGGAAAGAGACCCTGACAAAGGAAAGTGACATCCAACACAGTCCCATGTGGAATATGAACATCATGGGTCAGGAACATCATGGACTGCATTGAGAGGATCAGAGAAATATGTCCACTATAAAAAGATGAATTCAAACTGGGCCAGCATATATACACAATGGGATATTACTCAGCAATAAACGAGAATAAAATCATGGCATTTGCGGGTAAATGGATGGTGTTGGAGAAAATAATGCTAAGTGAAGTTAGCCAATCCCAAAAAAATAAATGCTGAATTTTTTTGTTTTCTCTGATATAAGGTGACTGACCCATAATGGAGTAGGGAGGGGGAGCATGGGAGGAATAGATGAATTCTAGATAGTGCAGAGGGGAGGGAGGGTAGGAAGGGGGCAGGGGGTTAGCAATGATGGTGGCATGTGATGAACATCATTATCCAAAGTATATGTATGAAGACACGAATTGGTGAGAACATACTTTGTGTACAGACAGAGATATGAAAAGTTGTGCTCTATATGTGTAATAAGAAATGTAATGCATTCCACTGTCATGTATTTAAAAAATAAGATCAATTAAATATTTTAAAAATGAGATATAAATCAGCTATTTGGCTTTCCATATGTCCAAAGATGAAGATGAAGCTGATTAACAAATTTTAGCCAATTTGAAGTCTGCTGCCAAGATTTGGTGATTTTCTTACATTTTGTCTTACTTTTTTTTCTAAATTGATTTATGATGTTTGTTTCTCTTTAGCTATTTCTTAGTTGGTAATGTTTTTGAAGTTTAAGTTGTTCTTTTGACCAATATTTCTTACTAAGATTTTTACTTTTTATATTGAGATCGAATAATTTGCACTTTTACATATATATATATACTTATTTATTTAGTGTACTAGGAAATTGAACCCAGGGGTGCTTTACCACTGAGCTACTTTCCCAGCCTTTTTTATTTTTTATTTTGAGAAAGGGTCTCATTATGAGGCTGAGGCTGACTTTGAAGTTGCAATCCTCCTACCTCAGCCTCCTGAGCAGGATTATAGGTATGTAGCACCATGCCCAGCTGATTCATTTTTATATTTTATGTATTTCTTTTTTTAAAATTCTAATTTGTTATATGTGACAGCGGATGCATTACAATTTATAGTATACATATGGAGCACAGTTTTCCATATCTCTGGTTGTACACAAAGTAGAGTCACACCATTTGTATCTTCATACATGTACTTAGGGTAGTGAGGTCCATCTCATTCCACTATCTTTCCTATCCCTATACCCCCTATTTTGTGTTTTGTGTATTTATTACATACTAATTTGTATTTTTGTTAGTTGAGTCATCAAGGCTAATATAGGTAGGCTAATGTGTCTCACAGTGATTTTTGCTAAATTTTCTTTGCATCTTTTTAATAAATGTTTCTATGTTTTTTAAAAAAAGGCTCCTATAGGTAGGTAGATACCTGGATAGGGAGGACCTTTCTATAGTTACAGTTGGTTCTAGGGCATAGAATGGTCGAAATAAAAGGCAGCTGCCTGATGTTTTAGCCTATCTACACCCACTCCTTGGAGCCCTTGGGCCAATGGTTCAAGTGGGGATGACTCTACTCCTGGCACTTGATGTAAGGTCATAACCTTGGGCACTATGATTGGTTCAAGAGTGGGCATGTGATCCACACTGGAACAGAGAGTTCATGGTGTAAGAATTCTCAGAAACCCTCTGTGGCAAACTTCCCAAGGTGGTCTTTGCAAATACATAAGGAGGCCTGCCCAGTGATAAGAAATTTATTAGAAGAGAGAAAAACAAGGAAGACGGAAGGAAAAAGCCAGTGACTTGGTGAACTTGTGTGATGCCCTGGATCCAAGCAAGTGTGTGGACTTCCTAGTTTTATAAACCAAGACATCACTCCCTTTTCATTTTTGTTTCAACTAGTTTGAGTTGACTTTGGTCACTTATTCTTGTGAGATCTCACTAATATGCCAAGTAAGCAGCCTATTTCACAGAACAGTACCTTCACAAGGCGTAGCCATGCTTATGTGGGGGAGCTCCAAGGTTCTTTATTCTGGAGTGTGAGCTGAGAGGTGGGAAAATCAAAGGGGCTAGAATGGGAGCTAGAACAGAGCCCCTTTTCCTATTGAGCTTGCCTTTTTAAAAATTGGATTCTCAGGAAAAATTGTTCTTAGTTATAGAGAGAAGAAAGGCAAATTTGTTTCACCTCTTATTAATAAAGAGTTACCATGACTTACCTGAAATCTCACACTCCATCAATCTAGGTTGTCCATTATAGTGCAAGTGGACCTTAACCTCAACAAAGTCAGCTCCAAAGATCGGTCATGAGCTTCAAAAGAGCAAGGACCAGAGTCAGGAGATGGTAAAAGAAAAGAGAGATGAAGGAGAAAGGGTAGGAGTTGATTCAACTCAATCACTATTTATTAAGCACCCGCTAACTTATAGCAGGTGCTGCCCTGGACAACATAGATAAAAAGTAGGCTGAAAAATAACCCACCTCCCGGACAGTTCAGGCTGAGGTGAAAAGCAGAGCATTCCTGTACAATACAGTGTTATACAATGCAGCTCATCAGAGGGATCCTAGCCCAGTCTGGGGAAGTCAAAGAGGGCATCAGAGAAGACTCTGCCTATTCAAAGTCCTAAGGAAATGGGCAGGGGTTGGCTTGATTAAGTCAGCAGACTGAGGTGAGAGAAGGGGGATCCAGACAACATAGTGTGAGCAAAGACACAGAAGACTGGAACAGTCTGAGGTGTTTAGGGAGCTCGAGCTAGCTCAGTTTTGGCTGAAGTGTGATCTGTGAAGTGGGAGATAAGAGAAGAGACTGAAAAAGGAGACAGGACCAAATCAGGAAGACTACCCTACTGGGGCCGAAACCTACTCAGTGCACGTTTGGATGCTTAGTTTACTCAAGGAAGCAACAGGCTCAGATGGGAATTTTAGATAAATCCTACCCAGTCACTGAGTCCAATAAGAAAGCTGTGGCATGAAGGTGGACAAAGTAGCTTTAAAAGGCCTAGAACAGTCATAGATCAATGGAATAGAATAAAATGCGAAATCCAAAATAAACCCTTACAATGGTCAAGTGATGTTCCCCAAAGATGCCAAGACGGTCCAATGGGGAAAATGTTTTCAATAAATTGTGCTGGGACAGCTGGATATCCACGTAGGAACGAATGAAGCTAGACCCCTACCTACCATACACAAAAATGAATGCAAAATGGATCATAGATATAAAATACAAGAGCTATAATTATACAACACACACTTAGGAGTAAATCTTTGTGACCTTGGATCAAGTGATGTTTGCTTAGATAGGACATCCAAAGCACAATCAACGAAAGACAACCTAGGGCTTCAGAAGAATTAAAAATGCTGTGCTTCAAAAATCACCACCAAGAAACAGAAAAAACAACTCACAGAATGAGAGAAAGTATTTGCAATAAGGCACTAGTATCCAGAATACATAAAAATCAACAATAAAAATCGTCAGAGTTTAGAAACACATTTCTCTAAGAAGATACACTAATGCACAATAAATACGTGAAAAGTTGTCTAACATTATTAGTCATTGGAGAAATGCAAATCAAAACTAAAATAAAATACTACTTCATACCCACTAGATTAGCTAAAATAAAAAGACTGACAATAACAAGTGTTGGTGAGGGTGTAGAAAAATTAGAACTCTCATAACATCACTTATCAGAGTATAAACTGATATTGCCACTTTGAACCTAGGGCTACCATAGCCAGAAATTCAACCTACAGGTAATACCCCAAATTAAGTGAAAAAAATGTGTTTACATCAAAAGTTATGCATGAATATACACAACAGCATTATCTGAGAAGTAGAAGTGATACAAAAGGCTACCAACTGAGTGAATAAACAAAATGTGGCATGTCCACACAATGGAATAGTCATCCATAAAAAGGAAGAAAAATACTGATACATTGTACATCATGAATGATGGTTGAAAACATTATGCCAAAGGAAAAATGCCAGACACAAAAGACCACATATTGTATGATTCATTTATATGAATTTTTCAGAATAGGTAGATCTAGAGAGACAGAAGTTAGATGATTATTGGTTTCCTAGGGCTGGTGGGGTGAAGGGTAAGGGAAGGATTGCTAATGGGTATATGGTTTCTTTTTAGGTAATAAAATATCCTACAATTAGGTGATATTGGTGGCTGTACAACTTTATGAATATACTAAAAACCATTGAATTGTAGACTTTCATAAACCCTGGTTATAACTTATTAGGCTGATAACAACCATCCCAACAACACAGGCCTGGACTAAAACCTTGGGAGAAAGGGTGGGAGAATCTCAAGGAAACCTGGTGGAGAAACTTTCACAGGTCCAAGCATCAGAACCTCATCATGTACTGTTTAAAGGAAGTGAAGGAGAGAGAAGTCAAAGTGACTCCTCATTTCTGATGGGGAGGAAGTGGAGGAATAGAAGGGAGAATGAGATGCAGGCGATACCGAAGCACCTTGGCTCTCCAGGCCATCACAAGAAGAACGGAAGATGCCGATGGAAAAAAGAGGGAAGAGTTTCATTTCCATCAACTGAGGCTGATTTAACAACTGTGATGAATGGGGTCCTACTGGGTGCAGTTTTCACATCCTATGATCTCAACTAGGAGTCTGCAAGCATCTCTGGAAGTCTTAGAGGCTAGGTAAGGTCCAGGAATCTGCATGAAATCACTGACATCTTTCAAGATGTGGGCTCTGTGCATGCTTGACTTCTTGTCATGCAGATCAGAAACATCTTTTACAGAAATATTGGGTTACTTGCCAAATACTAAGTCTAAAAGGATACTAGAACCCAGGTCTCCTTATTAAATTGCACAATCGACTATAAAAGTTAAACAAAACATTAGCCTTGATCTTGTCCTTTAGGCATTTGCTAGGACACACCCCAACATATGCAGTTATACATGAAGTCCTAGTGTAGACTTTCTAAGGGACCCTGCTTCAGAGTCCAATGACCAGGAAGACAGTGAATGTTCACAGTGGTTTTCTTATCGTGTCCCTCAACGGTCTGACTTTGGTGAGGTTTCGATACCTGCTCAGCCATACCTGGTTTCCTCTTTTGCACCAGTGAACAGAAAAAGACTTCTAGTTCACCTGGCCCCATCGATTGAGAGGGTGTTGATGGTTGATGAGCCAGGGACAAAAGGACACCCCTTTCCTCAAAGGCCCATGACTAGAGCATAAGAAAGGGCACTTCCAAGTCATTTTGCAAGAAAATTCTAGGATGATAGAACAAGGAAGCATTTGAGGTGTGGTCAAGTTTGCAGACTCAGGGGACTGGAGAAATTCTTCCCTACTCTGGATGAGACAATATAATCCCAAGAACACGACCTTACAGGTTTCAGTCCTGAATGCCACAAAACAGGAAAAGGTAAAGAGCAACCTCATACCAGCCTTTTTACCTTTCATTTGCTTCTGCTTGGTAAACCTGAATGGCTCTGTGGCTTGTTCCCTGCCTTTGATTGTTTTGTCTGCATATTTCCTGCTAAGAGTTTACAAAACAGCACTCTTGAGCAGGAAGATAAGAAGCACCTATTTGTTGAATAACATCAAGGGGGAAAACTGCTCGGCTCATCCATTTTGTTGTTAAGTTGCTCAAAAGGATCAAAATACCAATTAACTTGCTGGCTCAGAAATCTTTGATACCCTCAGATTTACTGACATTTTGAAACTCTTGTTCATACTTGCCTAATGGCTTTCTGATTATGAACAAAGAAGTGCCAATCTGTTTAGCATTTGACCTGTTTTCTTAAATATTTTTCTGTATTCAACACTTTGTGGCTAAAAATACTTGACTAGTTACATTTATGAGCTAATTTTTTTTTTGTTGCTCCACCTACAAATTTAAGAGAGAGAGAAAACAGAGGCTTAAAGACATTTAAGCCATCTCATTCTTATTTTTAATTTAAAAGCTCTTGATGTAAGAAACTCTTTCATCCTTCCTTCTCCCATCCCCATGGAATTTAGCAGAATTTGGAAGACTTGATGAAGCAAGCGCTGCCATATTTAAGATCCATTATCTCCTGAGAATAAGGTTAAAAAAATGACCTTGGGCACCTGTTTTACAATGGGAGTGAAAAAGCACTAATGGTGGCCAGCAAACAGATTTTAAAATGGATTATAATATTCCTCTCTGGGCATGCTCAGAGTGTAGTGCTTCTTTCTCAGAGGTGATTTTCGATTACTGTTGTTCCTTATTTCTTCACAGAACATTCTGTAAATCTGACCTGAAATCATATGCACACACAAGGCATCCCTGTGGCAATTGTCCAGAAAAGAGCAGCCCTGTATCCAAAGGCAGTTTCTAGGTTTAGAAAGCTATTTATGCAATTTATGTGTTCAATAAACATTGATTAAATGCAGTGAAAGTGGCCGAATTCCGGCTCCCGGAACTGAGCCCGCGGGGGCTGCTTCTTGGAGCCTACACTTATAGGAGCTTACACCGAGCACGGAGCGGCCGAGTTCCGGCTCCCGGAACTTCCCTGGACCGGGGCTAGGAGCCCGCGGAAACTGCGTCTCGGTCCGGGTCCTGCTGAGGGCAGGTCAGGACTCACCCGTTGCTTGGGTTGCCTGGCAAGGGGAACGAAATGCTGCCATTCGCATAGGATACCAACATGGCAGAGATCTGATGTCAGCAGAAAGCGGTGGAGGAGAGATCTTCATCAATACCAGCGGTGACATAAGCAGTTGGTCTTCTGGTAAGGGGGGTGAGGCTCAGTCACCCGAGTCTCCTCAATTTGTCCTCGAGCCGGAGGGAAGGAGCCGGGCCGCCGCCAGCCCCCGGAGCAGGCCCAGCGGCTCGCCAGCGTGGTGACCGCGTGACCCCAATTGGAGAGGGGGCGGAGCGGAGCCGCCACCCACACCCGCCAGGTGGGCAGACCCACGACCCAGTAGTACATGGGCGTGGTAGGAGGGGCAGGGCAGAGCCGCCCTTCGCGCTTGCAAGGTAAACAGACCTGTGACAGCCTGGCGGGTCAGGCCCAGTGGCCTGCCAGTGTGGTACACACGTCACCCCAACTCGAGTAGGGGCAGAGCAGATCCTCATCCCACGCCCGGATCAGGCCCTGCCGGTGTGGTGGTCACGTGACCCCAATTGGAGTGGGGGTGGAGCGGAACCGCCACCCGTGCCCGCAGGGTGAGCAGACCAGTGATCAACCTGCAGATCAGGCCCAGGGGTCCGCAGGCGTGGTAGGAGGGGCAGGGCAGATCCGCCGCCCGCGCCTTCAAGGTAGGCAGACCTACAACAGACCGGCGGATCAGGCCCAGGAGCCTGCCGGCGGGGTACAAACACCACCCTAATTGGAGTAGTGACAGAGCAGAGTCGCCTCCCTTGCCAGGAACAGACCCAGCATCCTGCAGGCGGGGTAGTCACGACACCCCAATTGGAGTAGGGGCAAAGCAGAGCCTCCACTCGTGCCCGAAAGGTGGGCAGATCTGCGACCGACCAGCAGGACAGGCCCAGTGGCCTGCTGGTACGACAGACACGTCACCCCAATTGGAGTAGGGGCAGAACAGAGCCGCCACCAGCTCCCAGAACAGGCCCAGTGACCTGCCGGCGTGGTAGCCACGACACCCCAATTGGAATAAGGAGAGAGCAGAGCCGCCGCCCGCACCTGCAGGAAAGATACGCAAGCAGTATGAAAAGACAAGGAAAGAAAGGACCACAAGCAATGCAGGTCAACGCAACTTTAGAAGAGGTAACAGCTGCAGCAGATGGAATGTCAGATAAAGAATTCAGGATATACATGCTTCAGATGATCTGGAGTATCAAGGAAGACATTAAACAGCAAAATCAGACAATGAAAGATCACTTCGACAACGAATTACGCAAACAAATCCAGGAAGCAAAGGATCAACTATACAGGGAGATAGAGGTTATAAAAAACAAGCAATCAGAAATCCTAGAAATGCAGGAAGCAATAAACCAACTTAAAAACTCAATGGAGAATACTACCAACAGAGTAGAACACTTAGAAGATAGAACATCAGACAATGAAGACAAAGTATTTCAACTGGAAAAGAACATAGACAGCTCAGCAAGACTGTTAAGAAACCATGAGCAGAACATCCAAGAAATATGGGATAACATTAAGAGACCAAACTTAAGAGTCATTGGGATACAGGAAGGTACAGAGCTCCAAACCAAAGGAATGAGCAGTCTATTCCATGAAATAATACAAGAAAACTTCCCAGACTTGAAGAATGAGACAGAATCCCAAATCCTAGAAGCCTACAGGACGCCGAATGTGCAAAATCATAAGAGATCCACACCTAGACACATTATAATGAAGATGCCCAACATACAGAATAAGGAGAGAATTTTAAAAGCTACAAGAGAAAGGAAGCAGATTACATTTAGGGGCAAGCCAATCAGGATAACAGCTGATCTTTCAACACAGACTCTGAAAGCTAGAAGATCCTGGAATAACATATTTCAAACACTGAAAGATAATGGGTTCCAACCAAGAATTGTGTATCCAGCGAAATTAAGCTTCAGGATGGAGAATGAAATTAAAACCTTCCACGATAAACAAAAGTTTAAAGAATTCGCAGCTAGAAAACCATCTCTTCAAAACATCCTAGCCAAAGTATTACAGGAAGAGGAAATGGAAAATAACAATGAAAACCAACAGTGGGAGGTAGGACAGTAAAGGGGGAGGGGAAACAATCAAAGAGGAAAACAAACAATGTTTAGTAACAGAAATAAACAAATATGGCTGGAAGAACAACCCATATCTCAATAATAACCCTAAATGTTAATGGCTTAAACTCACCAATTAAGAGACACAGGCTAGTAGAATGGATCACAAAACAAGACCCAACAATATGCTGCCTACAGGAGACGCATTTGATAGGAAAAGACATACATAGGCTGAAGGTGAAAGGTTGGGAAAAATCATATCACTCATATGGACTTCGGAAACAAGCAGGCGTGTCCATACTCATATCAAATAAAATAGATTTCAAGCCAAAGTTAATCAAAAGAGATAAAGAGGGACACTACATACTGCTTAAGGGAACCATACACCAACAAGACATAACAATCATAAATATTTATGCCCCAAACAATGGTGCAGCTATGTTCGTCAAACAAACTCTTCTCAAGTTCAAGAGTCTAATAGACCACCACACCATAATCATGGGAGACTTCAACACACCTCTCTCGCCACTGGACAGATCTTCCAAACAAAAGTTGAATAAGGAAACTATAGAACTCAATAACACTATTAATAACCTAGACCTAATTGACATATATAGAGTATACCACCCAACATCAAGCAGTTACACTTTTTTCTCAGCAGCACATGGATCCTTCTCAAAAATAGATCATATATTATGTCACAGGGCAACTCTTAGACAATATAAAGGAGTAGAGATATTACCATGCATCTTATCTGATCATAATGGAATGAAACTGAAAATCAACGATAAAAGAAGGAAGGAAAAAGCATACATCAATTGGAGAATGAACAATAGGTTACTGAATGATCAATGGGTTATAGAAGACATCAAGGAGGAAATTAAAAAATTCTTAGAGATAAATGAAAACACAGACACAACATATCGGAATCTATGGGACACATTGAAAGCAGTTCTAAGAGGAAAATTCATTGCTTGGAGTTCATTCCTTAAAAAAAGAAAAAACCAACAAATAAATGATCTCATACTTCATCTCAAAATCCTTGAAAAAGAAGAGCAAAACAACAGCAAAAGAAGTAGAAGGCAAGAAATAATTAAAATCAGAGCTGAAATTAATGAAATCGAAACAAAAGAAACAATTGAAAAAATTGACAAAACTAAAAGTTGGTTCTTTGAAAAAATAAACAAAATCGACAGACCCTTAGCGATGCTAGTGAAGAGAAGAAGAGAGAGAACTCAAATTACTAGCATACGGGATGAAAAAGGCAATATCACAACAGACACTTCAGAAATACAGAAGATAATCAAAAACTATTTTGAATCCTTATACTCCAATAAATTAGAAGATAGTGAAGGCATAGATAAATTTCTTAAGTCATATGATCTGCCCAGATTGAGTCAGGAGGATATAGAAAACCTAAACAGACCAATATCAATTGAGGAGATAGAAGAAACCATCAAAAGACTACCAACTAAGAAAAGCCCAGGTCCCGATGGGTATACAGCAGAATTTTACAAAACCTTTAAAGAAGAACTAATACCAATACTTTTCAAGCTACTTCAGGAAATAGAAAAGGAGGGAGAACTTCCAAATTCATTCTATGAGGCCAACATCACCCTGATACCTAAACCAGACAAAGACACTTCAAAGAAAGAAAACTACAGACCAATATCTCTAATGAACCTAGATGCAAAAATCCTCAATAAAATTCTGGCGAATCGGATACAAAAACATATAAAAAAAATTGTACACCATGATCAAGTAGGATTCATCCCTGGGATGCAAGGCTGGTTCAATATACGGAAATCAATAAATGTTATTCACCACATCAATAGACTTAAAAATAAGAACCATATGATCATCTCGATAGATGCGGAAAAAGCATTCGACAAAGTACAGCATCCCTTTATGTTCAAAACTCTAGAAAAACTAGGGATAACAGGAACATACCTCAATATTGTAAAAGCAATCTATGCTAAGCCTCAGGCTAGCATCATTCTGAATGGAGAAAAACTGAAGGCATTCCCTCTAAAATCTGGAACAAGACAGGGATGCCCTCTCTCTCCACTTCTCTTCAACATAGTTCTCGAAACACTGGCCAGAGCAATTAGACAGACGAAAGAAATTAAAGGCATAAAAATAGGAAAAGAAGAAATTAAATTATCACTATTTGCAGATGATATGATTCTATATCTAGCAGACCCAAAAGGCTCTACAAAGAAACTATTAGAGCTAATAAATGAATTCAGCAAAGTGGCAGGATTTAAAATCAACACGCATAAATCAAAGGCATTCCTGTATATCAGCGACAAATCCTCTGAAATGGAAATGAGGACAACCACTCCATTCAAAATATCTTCAAAAAAAATAAAATACTTGGGAATCAACCTAACAAAAGAGGTGAAAGACTTATACAATGAAAACTACAGAACCCTAAAGAGAGAAATAGAAGAAGATCTTAGAAGATGGAAAAATATACCCTGTTCATGGATAGGCAGAACTAACATCATCAAAATGGCGATATTACCAAAAGTTCTCTATAGGTTTAATGCAATGCCAATCAAAATCCCAATGGCATTTCTTGTAGAAATAGAGAAAGCAATCATGAAATTCATATGGAAAAATAAAAGACCCAGAATAGCAAAAACAATGCTAAGCAAGAAGTGTGAATCAGGCGGTATAGCGATACCAGACTTCAAACTATACTACAGAGCAATAGTAACAAAAACAGCATGGTACTGGTACCAAAACAGGCGTGTGGACCAATGGTACAGAATAGAGGACACAGAAACCAATCCACAAAACTACAACTATCTTATATTTGATAAAGGGGCTAAAAGCATGCAATGGAGGAAGGATAGCATCTTCAACAAATGGTGCTGGGAAAACTGGAAATCCATATGCAACAAAATGAAACTGAATCCCTTTCTCTCGCCATGCACAAAAGTGAATTCAAAATGGATCAAGGAACTTGATATCAAATCAGAGACGCGCCGTCTGATAGAAGAAAAAGTTGGCTACGATCTACAGTCGGTGGGGTCGGGCTCCAAATTCCTCAATAGGACACCCATAGCACAAAAGTTAATAACTAGAATCAACAAATGGGACTTACTCAAACTAAGAAGTTTTTTCTCAGCAAAAGAAACAATAAGAGAGGTAAATAGGGAGCCTACATCCTGGGAACAAATCTTTACTCCTCACACTTCAGATAGAGCCCTAATATCCAGAGTATACAAAGAACTCAAAAAATTAGACAATAAGAGAACAAACAACCCAATCAACAAATGGGCCAAGGACCTGAACAGACACTTCACAGAGGAGGACATACAGTCAATCAACAAGTACATGAAAAAATGCTCAACATCTCTAGCTGTCAGAGAAATGCAAATCAAAACCACCCTAAGATACCATCTCACTCCAGTAAGATTGGCAGCCATTAGGAAGTCAAACAACAACAAGTGCTGGCGAGGATGTGGGGAAAAGGGTACACTTGTACATTGCTGGTGGGACTGCAGATTGGTGCAGCCAATTTGGAAAGCAGTATGGAGATTTCTTGGAAAGCTGGGAATGGAGCCACCATTTGACCCAGCTATTCCCCTTCTTGGTCTATTCCCTAAAGACCTAAAAAGAGCATGCTACAGGGACACTGCTACATCGATGTTCATAGCAGCACAGTTCACAATAGCAAGACTGTGGAACCAACCTAGATGCCCTTCAATAGACGAATGGATAAAAAAAATGTGGCATATATACACAATGGAGTATTACTCTGCATTAAAAAATGACAAAATCATAGAATTTACAGGGAAATGGATGGCATTAGAGCAGATTATGCTAAGTGAAGCTAGCCAATCCCTAAAAAACAAATGCCAAATGTCTTCTTTGATATAAGGAAAGTAACTAAGAACAGAGTAGGGACGAAGAACAGGAGAAGAAGATTAACATTTAACAGGGATGAGAGGTGGGAGGGAAAGGGAGAGAGAAGGTAAATTGCACGGTAATGGAAGGAGACCCTCAGGGTTATACAGTGGAGGGGGTAGAGAGAGAGGAGGGGAGGGGAGGGGAGAGGTGGGGAGGGGGGAGGGTGGATGATGGGAAAGGCAGCGGAGCACAACAGACACTAGTATGGCAATTTGTAAATCAATGGATGTGTAACTGATAAAAAAAAAAAAAAAAAAAATGCAGTGAACTGAGATTAACTATGTGGATACTGAAAACAGACTGTTTGGGTTCAAGTTCTGGCTCTATCATTTATACCATGGGACCTTGGAAAATCATTTAAATTCTTTGTGCCACCTCAATAGCATATTACTCAGCCATAAAAAAGAATGACTTTGACTTTTGCCCGTAAATGGATGGAACTGGAGACTATCATGCTAAGTGAAATAAGCCAATCCCAAAAAACAGAAGTCAAATGTTCTCTCTGATATGTGGATGCTAACCACAACGAGCGGGTGAGGGGAAGAGAAATTCAGTGGATTAGACAAAGGCAAATAAATGAAGGGATGGAAAGGGGGATGGGAACAGGAAAGACAGTAGAATGAATCAGACATAACTCTCCTATGTTCATATATGAATATATGAATATATGAACATATAACTCCACATCATGTACAACCACAAGCATGGGATCCTAATTAGAATAAGTTATATACCATGTATGTATCATATGTCAAAATACACTCTACTGTCACATATACCTAAAAAGAACTAATAAAAAATAAATTCTTTGTGTGACCTGATGTCCTCACCTGTAAAATGAGAATAATAATAGAGCCTAGCTTCTAGTATTGTTCTGTGGATCAAATGAGATTTTACAGTTGAGAATAGTGCCCTAAAATGTCCTGTACTCTTAGGAACTTTTAGGTGCCAGGTAAGTGTTCATTATCACTGTTATATCATGTCAGACCCTAGAAGCGGAATGGCTGCTTGGGTACATTCATATCCTCCAGAATCTTGGCCCATGTATGAAGGGATACATCCATCATAAATATCTGCATGATTTGAGAACTAAGAATTTGTAACATGAAAAATGCCTATATATATTTATTTTTAATGTGATCAGAAGGAAGCTTTTCTGTCCTCTGGATCACTGCAGCTTAGTTGGAACACAATAAAAATACAACATTTCAGCAAGTACATGGCAGCTGGTAACCATTCAATAACCTGTTTGGAGGGAAGTGGGCAGGAGGAGCAACCACAGGGGACAGGAATGACCAGGGGACAGTTTTATTTGCAACACCCATTTCCTCCTCCCCTCCCTAGGACTGGGGATGGAACCCAGGGCTTCATGCATGCTAGGCAAGCACTCTACCACGGAGCTACACCCAAGCCCTATAACATGCATTTCCAAAGATATCATACTGACCTTTTCACAAACTCTTCGAAGAGGATGCGGTGGGAATAACCCTGCCTTCTGATGTTGACGGTCTCCAGGATGCCCGTGGAGCGGAGCTGGGTGAGGACCCTCTCTCGGGAGAACTTCAGGGCCACTCGGTCATCATTGGGTTTAATGCAACGCACAAAGTGGGGCTGTCCAATCACCATTTTGGAGAGCAAGTCCATCAGAGAATACTACCAGGGAGAAAACCACACACAAAATGAGGTTAGCACCAGCGTGGACCCAGAGGGGCCTCTAAGAGCAGTTTGGGATTTGTGAATGACTCACAGACCTTTGAAGCAGAACATGAAATCAATAATACCAGATGGCAATATAAGTTCTCCTTAGAGCTAACTGAAGATTCAAAAGCATTCTTTAATCATCTCCTAGTGCCAAGCAATATTTCCGCTGGCAGAAACCTATCTAAGAACATGCTCTAGTTGGAATACCCTCAGGTATCCAAAATGAATTTCCATAAACCATAAGTTAAAATACCCAAGGGTGGGGCTGGGGTTGTGGCTCAGCGGTAGAGCACTCGACTAGCAAGTGGGAGGCCCTGGGTTTGATCCTCAGCGCCACATAAAAATAAATAAAATAAAGGTATTGTGTCCAACTTCAACTAAAAAATAAATATCTAAAAAATACTCAAGGGTGGTGCATGCCTGTAATCCCAGCAGCTCAGAAGACTGAGACAAGTGGATTGCAAAATCAAAGCCAGCCTCAGCAAAAATAAGGCGCTAAGCAATTCAGTGAGACCCCGTGTCTAAATAAAATACAAAGACAGAGCTGGGGATGTGGCTCAGTGGTTGAGTGCCTCTGAGTTCAATCCCTAGCACTCCCCTCCCCCACCAAAAAAATAAAATAAAATACCCAACTTTGAGGGAAAGGTTGTTTCTTTAGCCTAAGAACTAACAGAGAGTCTAAGTGAATCCTACCTTTCTCTATTCTTCAACATCAGAAGAATAGAGAAAGACAAAACTCAACACACACCAAGAAAAAATTATAGAAAAAGAAGATTATGATGATCAACTAACATACACTTGGTAGAGAGAGGAGGAAAGGAGATATGAAACCAGAGGGATACTTGTGCAGGGAAGCTGCTGCTGTCCCTCAGGCCAAGCACTGCTGGAACTCCTCTTCCAGCTCATCCTTCAGGGACAATTAGAAATCAGTTCCATGCTTTTATGATCACCCATTACTGATGAAAATTAGTCATGTCTAGCTTATCAAGGTATCATGATAAGTTTAGTTTTGAGGGACCATATTTTAAGGACATCAAACTTGTTGTCATGGTATAATTCTGAAAAACTATAAGCCAGAGGCTTCTCCAATAATGGGGGGTGGGTTGCTTGGGATCTTGAGGGTGATTTCCCATGGTCAAAGAGCCTCCAGATCCCATGGGAACATACACACGTGTACACGTGCGTGTACACACATAGCAAGGGTTACGAGGGGAATGATTATATGGCTGCTAGAGAGGACAGGACCAGAGTGGGGTTTCAAGATAAGAAATAAGTAACAATTAGAAATGTCCATACACCAGAGTGATCAAGCAGGTACTGAAATCCATCTGCCAGAGATGTAGGAATCACCACATGGGTTGAGTGTTGGAGAGAAAGATCATACCATGAGCTCAATTTAGTCTGCCTCTGAAACCCAAGTGGTTCAGCTGGACTTTGTGGCCTTAGATCCTTTTGCACCCACTGGCCTTCCATGGAGTCTTCTATCCACAGAGCTCATTCTTAGCACTGAAGGTCCTGCCCTTCAGCCCATCTGCACCTTTAGCTCTTGAGCCAGATCCTACCCCTGATCACCCAACCCTGTTGAACCCCTTCCACTGTCAACCCCATTATACCACCTTATTCTTCTCCCACTGAGATAGGTTCCTACTTTGTCGTAACAGCATCTCCACCATGAAGCTACCCACCTTAGCTCCCGAGGGCTCCTGATCTCTAACAGGCTTCCAGCTCTAATGCTTTATAATAATTTGAAGATGAATGAATCTGTGCAAAGTGTTAGAAGAGGGCTGTGTCTTACCTTTGCTATATAATGGGCATTTAACAGAGCCCTTCTAGAGACAAATGTTTTTACCCAAAGGAGGCAGATGTGGGAAATAATAAGGCTCAGGAAAATGGATTTTGCAATGGGTCAATAAATCTCATACTTTTCTCAGTATCTGAACTTGGTAAGCTATCTTCGAGGATTTTATTAACTATGACTGTTTGCTGAAGAAATGGCTGACTCTTGTAGTTGTAAAGCCAAGAAGGCTAGCAGAATCAGGGTGTCCAATGGACAGGGCTGAGTGCCAATGTTCTCTCTGCTGCCACTTCCACTCCTACCCAGCCCCCACTCCCACCACCCCACTTTCTTAACTGGCTCTTGAGCTTCGCCCTGTTCCAATGACTTTGAACCTCTTGTAGGAAGGCTTGACAAGGTCTTTCTGGAAAAAGTCTTCCTAGAGATCAACGAGACCCCATACCCGGAAGTAAGAAGCCATGGTTTGCCTCTTCATGTTGGTGCTTTCTTCCGGATGCCGCATCACCTCCAGGGTGTCCACCTAGAAGCACAGAGAGAGGGAAGTGGTTTGAGAATACAGATACTTCCTTCATTCTCCAGGTTTTCCCAAATCTGAAATGCTATTTGATAAATACCTGAGGGACCTGATGTTTAAGATACAACAGCGTACACTGTGGGGACAACTTTAAAAGAAGAAAAAGGACATGCATTTTTCAAGAAAACTGGAAAGACCCCTGAGGCTGGGTGATTATAAGGACACAGATCCCAACTATAGGAAATGAGGCCACCACCAGTCACCCTCCATGCCATCAGACACTGATGCCCAACATGCTTCTGCCTCCCACAGTTCCCAAGTGCTCACTGCAGGCAGGAGCTCAGGTACCAAATCACCAGGGAACCCAGTGGGTGACACATGTTCCCAATTATCTCTTCATCTACCTGGGCTGATGGAAGAAATTTCTGGATGGAAGAAAAAAAGTAGGAATGGATGACGAGCCACCTGTGTTTCATTATTGTAACTCAACAACAAAAATCCTTCTTTGGTGGGTGGAGTCCATGAGTGGCAGTTTCCCATCTACCCTGATCAGGTGGCCAGGGTATGAGGCAGAAATGTCAGCACGTTCTGCTAGGTGGACTGCTGTCCAGGCAGCCACCTCCCCGTGGTGTGAGGACATCTGCAGCCTTGTTCAAGGAAATCAACAAATGGATGCTAAAAGCAGTGGTGAGGGGCACTAGGAGGGGAGAATAATGAGGTACACCTGGAGGGGTGTTCAGGCCACTGAGAAAAATGGAAGGAAACACTTCAATTGGGTTGGAAAAAGAAAACAGGTCTGTTAAGAAGGGGGAAAAAACAGGGACGAGTTATCAAAACCTAGAAGAGCAACCCAAACAGAGAGCAGGAATATGACCCTATGACCCGGGAGGAAGACACATCTGGGCTGTGCAGCTTTCTCTTTTATGGGCTGCATTCTGGGTGCCAGCAGTCCATCCACATGCAGCTGTAACAGCAACTCACCTGCCTGTCTTCTTTTTAAATTTGTAATGAAAAAAGGAGGAAAGGAAAAAGTCTGTGTTTGGAAGGGAGGATGCTCTAATACTAAAAAGGGAAGGCACAGGGTCCCCTGTGGAGATGCTACCATGCTCAGATGGGTCTACACTGATGGGTCTACACTGTGGGTTTCTTCCCTCTCTCAACCCCCACTGGAGCACAGAGCTCAGAACTGGTGAGGTTTGGGGTAAGCTAATTAGGACTAAAGGGAAGATTTTGGCTGGAGTCAGCCTTTTGCTGAATGGTAAATTCAGAGAGATTTTTTTTCAACATTTTTTCCTCTGTATTTTTCTCCCCTCACCTGGCTTACACACAAGAACAGGTTTTCATTTCCTTTCCAAGAGTTATTCTGTATGAGAATTCAAGGACAGTCACTGGACCTACACATACTCTCTTTCTCTCTCTCTTTCTTTCTCTCTCTCTCTCTCTCTCTCTCTCTCTCTCTCTCTGGAATTTCCCCCAACCACTTTGTGTGTGTGTGTGTGTGTGTGTGTAGTGCTGGGAATTGAACCCAGGGCCTGTGCATGTGAAGCAAGCACTCTACCTACTGATCTATATCCCCAGCCCCCAACAACTTCCTTTTATTTAGAGATCCTCCCTGAACCTGCGTAGGTGGTGAGGGGTGGACCTGTTACCCCTTTCAGAAGGTACAGTAGACCGTTGGCATTCAAGAATTTAAGAGCTTAGTGACCAGAAATGCTTGATGGCCGAGTCACAATTTTGTTAGCTTGTTTGGGCCAGCAGGCTAGCCTTGAACTTGTGGGTTCAAGTGATCTTCCTGCCTCAGCCTCCAGATTAACTGGGACTACAGGTGTATGCCACCAGGCCCAGCTACTGGGACACAGTTTAAAAGGAATTGTAGATATTATTTTCTAGCTCAGCACCAGATTTGTAACCTGTGGCAAAATGGGGAGAGGGGGGAATGAAAAAACAGAATGCAGCACCAATTTGCACTTCTAAAGTTGTAAAACTGGTGGTGTGGACAGGAGGGAGGCCCCGGCAAGTAGGATCTGAGTCTCACCACCCAGCACTCTGTTTCAAAAGGACGGTCCTTGCTTTTGCATCTAGAGTAACTCTTGGAAAGGAAATGAAAACCTGTTCTTGGTTACCTACAACCTGGAAATGCTAATGTTTGTCTGTAATTCATCATCTACATACTCAGCACTGTATTTTACTGAAGAAATAATAAGTCGTTGAGATATTTTCTAATTTAAGAATTCAGACAAGTCTTGGGTTGATGAAAGGTCTCTCGTATATTTACATAGTCATAAGGTTCTCCTGAATACAGAGTGGATCCGAAAGAGGGAACCAGTCTTAAAACAATCAGTAGAAGGGATAATCTAGATAAAACCACTGTCTGCCTAACTCAGGACACTTTCCTCCTATAAAACTGATTTACACAATAATGTAAATCATTTGGAGCTGACTGAGCAGGCTCACTTAGCCCAGATGGCAAATGTCCTGCCTAGTCCTTGTGAGTGGAGCTTGTTGGCCTTCAAGTTCCATGAATAAGCTTTGCACATTGTGTTGCAGGTCCCCAGCCATGACAGCTGAGCAGGTTTCCAGGGATGCCAACCAAAACTTGAGAAATAAAACATGCATTGAGTGAACCCTGTGTGAGATCATTGTCCTGTACTAAACGCTTTACCTACATTACGTCAGTGAACTCTCAAAATGACAATATGAAGTAAGTTCTACTATTAGCCCCATTCTACATATGAGAAAATGAAGACTGAGAGATTTCCAAGATTTTGGGTAAGTTTTCCAGAGTCTTGCAGCCTAGCAGTTCTGATTCCTAAATGTGACTTCTCAAACATTAAACATTATATACCACCAAGTTATGTGGTTTGATATAACTTATAAAATCAAAGTCTGAAGCATAGTATTATTAAAAAGATTTGCCTCATCTGTCAACTGAATTTACTCTAGGATAAAGACATAGACTCCAAAAGTCCCGTAAATCATCCAGATCTCAGCAAAAAAAAAAAAAGAAAAGAAAACCTGAAAAAATTTCTCCAGGTCTCAGTAAGTGCTCACTATTTGCATTCTGAAACCTCAGAAGTGCTTAGACTTATTATCTTCCTGACAAGGCCTTTTGTCAAGAATTTTTACTGCTACCAAGTGATATATTCATCCCTTAAGAAGGGTGCCTACAGCATCACCCCTCTCAAAAGCCCTTGTGGCACTGAACAGGAAAGCAAGCCTGGTATTGCAAACAGGCCTGAGCAGCCATGCTGCCTGTGTTGGAGCTGGCTGGGTTCAGGACACCCCTCTCCCCACCAGGACATGGCACCTTGGCCTTTGGAAGAGCAGAAACAGGAAGACTACTCCCTGCTTTTTGCTTTTCTTTTCTGAAGCAGTCCACAAAGGTCACTCTCTCACCGTTTTCCCTAAGGCCTTCATATGGCCAGTGTCTTATCTTATACCAGAAGGAAACAATGTCACACAGGGACACCAAGAAGGATCTAAATAAATTGCCCCCAGTGTATTAGCACAGGTCAACCTTTTTGCCTTCCAATGATACCTCTGCACAACTTTCTGTAAAAACACACAGATTGTTCCTTTGGGACTTCATTTCTGAAGGCTCTCTGTCATGTAAAACTTACATTAAATAAATGTGCGTGCTTTTTTCTCAGGAATCTGTCTTTGTCATGAGGGTCTCAGTTATGTACCTTATGACAAATGAGGAAAAGATATTACTTTTTCTCGCTTACAGGGCACAGCTTCATCGAGGGCTGCTTTTTGCTCTTTTATCTTGGATAAGGATAAGACAAAGACGATCGGAGGTTGTTTTTAAAATTATTGTTGCCCTTCATATTTTGGGATGCCTTAATTTGAATTCCAACTTCCTTTCCAAGTAAAAAAGAATCTATGGTCATTTTCATCTTACCTATACATAATAATAATGTTATTATTATTTTAATGATGTAAATATACTAGAAGGCATACTTCTCATCTGGGCAGGGCCTGTAAAGCAGCAGATACTGCAGGAAGAGAGAAAACACAGTCGGATGGTTCGGAAGGTAGGTGAAATGTCCTGGCAGGCTCCCGCAGTCAAAAAATCAAATAAGGGAAAAAAGGGGAATCTGGGCTAGAGGAATACTGTACAGGAGTCTTTAATCTTTTTGCATCATGATCTCTTTTAGAATCAGGTGGAAGCCAATAACTCCAGAACAAACAAACAAACAAACAAACAAAACCACCCCATTTCAGTCCATCTTCATCTCTCGTGCATTCTATAATTGCAAATTTGCCCCCTTGCTAACATTTATTTGTAACCCCCATAAGTCAATGCTCACAAAGCAGTGAAAACTTTGAGTCTCCAAATGCACAAGTTTCCAACTAAAGTCAAAAAGGGTGATGTTTCAGCTCTGCTCCTATAAATGAGTGTCTATTTTTGATGTCTATTTAACTGCCTCACTTCTGCACTTATTTGTGTTTTGTTGGTGCTGTTTGAAATGGTCCCCAGGTATAATGCACAAGCACCTGTTCACCATTCCTAAGCCCAATAAGGTTGCATGGTGCCTCACGGAAAAGGTACACGTTCCTTGAGCTTTACTTGGGCATGAGTTTTTGTGCAGTTTGCTGAGTTCCATGACACAAATGCTGCAATAGAAGTGCTCTTTTACATAAAGGAATGCTGGATATAACTAATTATTTACCAGAAATATATAGTAAAGCAGGTAGCATTAAACCAAAACATAGAAAATGAGATTATGCATTGACCTGTTGACTCTGACCAGTGTCTCTCAGGAACCTTACCCTCTATTTCCCCAAGGAGCAATGGGTCAGTGTTTGCTGATTCAGTGACTGCAGTGACTTACAGACTAGGACTTTCAGAAATACTGAGAATTGTCTGCATTTAATATAAACAAAAGTTTAAGTGTAAGATCAGGAGACTCTGAGAACCCCTCCATGCTTCAATAATATGAAATAGAAAGTTCCAGAAATAAACAATTCACAAGTTTTCAATTGTGCACCATTATAGACTGCCATCCTTCTTGGTCCTGCACAGGATATGAATCAACTTATGTAAGTCCATTCTAGGGATCCACATAACCCCTGTTAAATAATATTCTCCCATGAAGTAGCAAGGTTGAAATGTAGGACATAAAAAAAGAAAATTCAGAGATGTGACCTGTTTATTTTTCTATCAAAATAACTGTTTTGGGGGTTACTACATAGTCTTCTCTGATCATTGGGGGATATATCCAAAGACCCCCCAGTGGATGCTGAAACTGTGGATACTACCACAACCCACATATCATGCTTTTTCCTATACATAACTATGATAAAGTTTGATTTATTTATTGGGCACATTTAAAGATTTAAGCCTGTTTTAGTCAGCTCTTTCATTGCTGTGACTAAAACACCTGACCAGCATAACTTTAGAGGAGGAAAAATTTTATTGCTCACAGTTTCAGAAGTCTCAGTCCATGGACAGCAGGCTCCATTCCTCAGGATTCAAGGTGAAGCTGAACATCATGGTGGAAGAGTGTGGCAGAGAGAAGCAGCTCACATGATGATCAGGAAGCAGAGCCAGAGCTCCACTTGCCAGATACAAATATATATCCCAAAGCCATGACCCCAATGCTCACCTCCTCCAGCTACACCCTACCTGCCTTCAAATACCACCCTAATTAATCCCATTAGGTGATTAATTCACTATTTGGGTTAAGGCTCTCATAAACCAACCATTTCTCTTCTGAACCTTTTTGCATTGTCTCACACATGAGCTTTTAGGGGATAGCTCACATCCAAACCATAACAAACCCATAACAAATAATAAAATCGAGTACTTATGATAATATACTTTAAAAAATGATTACTCTTGTCTTTTCACTTAAAGGAAGTATTTTACAGCCTCTCCTGGGCATATTCAAATTACAAACATCATTACTCATGCTTTGGGGCTATTAGATTAAAATAAAGATTACTTGAACACAAATCCTCATTCAAGTACTGTGATACCATGACAGTTGATCTGATAACTGAGGTAACTACCGAGTACCTAATGTGCGAGTAGAATATACTGTATGGAAACACTGGACCAAGGGATGATTCATATCCTGAGCAGGACCAAGAGGGATGACCTACTACTTACAATGATGCACAATTTAACACTTATGAATTGTTCATTTTTGAATACTCCATTTTATGTTTTTTGACCATGGTTGACTACAAGTAACTGAAATCATGGAAAGCTAAACCACAAATCAGGAGGATTACTGTATATGCAATGAATATCAACCAGGCATCCCTTGATATCCTGGCTAACCATTAGCTGGTAGGGCAGAATTGTTTTTTTTAAAAAAAGCATACTTTACAGCTGAATATTTATGAACCCTCTAACCCCCTACACACAGACACACCCAGACAAAGTATAGAACTCATGTTTCAGAGAGCAGAGCAGAACAATAGGAAAGAGTTAGATTTCTTTCCTCCCTGTTGATTTTATTTTATCACTGGTATCCTCCTCTGCAGGCTGGCAACAGCCTCAAGGACATATGTTTTATCTCTTTCAAGGTGGATTTTATTTTCAATTGTCATTATCTTGTATCTTAAGTGGTCTTTCTGAGAATCAGAATCGTATAGATTCTATGATGTTCTTTTTTTTTTTTTTTTCACATTTCCTAATTCCTGATTTCCCATATAGCTTCAAACTCTCTACCATACTACCAGACTTCCCAGACAGTGGGCTGAAAGAAGGGAACTAACGCCATCCACGGCAGCTTTATCTGCAGGGTAGGAACAACCGCTCTCCTCCACACCCACACATCATTGGTGCGAATTTTCTGCTCACCTTAGCTCTCCCAGAACTGAAATGTGGAGGCAAAGATCTTGAGGCTGCTATTATCTTGGCTCTTGTCTGGGCCAAATTACCTGAGCAAAAGAAGATAAAAAACTTAAATTGAAGGAAAAGTTAAGATACTAGATCATGAGTGATTTCTCCCTTTGTGTTCTTATCTTTTTAAAAAAACTTTTCAAATGATCTATTCTGAATTTGAAAATAATTTGAATTTTGTAACTTCAATTATATCAATTATAATAATTACCTTTAGACTGTAAGTAATTTTAAATAATTTATAAATACAATTTATAATGTAAATTGTATTTGCATTAGTTTTACAAGCAACAAAAGTATCCAATTTACAGACTTAGAAGGAAATTACTTCAACATAATAAAGACTATGTATGAAAAGCCTACACCTAATATCATGCTCAACAGTGAAAAAATGCAAGCTTTTCTTCTAAGATCAGGAATGTCTAAGTAATACACTCACTACTTCTACTTAACATAATACTAGAAGTCCTAGCTAGAAGAAGTAAGCAAGAAAAAGAAAGAAAATCATCTAAATCAGAAAAATAAGTAAAATTATTCAAGATTATGTCATCACAGATAACATAATCTTATGGAAACCCTGAAGAGTCCACATTAAGAAGATAGTGTCAACACTAATAAATGAGTTTAACAAATATGCATTATAGAAAATCAACCTACAAAAATCAGTCATATTGCTCTACAATAACAATAGACTAGATGAAAAACTTAAGAAAATAATTCAATTTGCAATAACATAAAAAATAATATAAATACTTAAGCATAAATTTAACCAAACTGCAAATTCAATATGATCCCTAACAAAATTTCAATGATATTTTTGCAGAAATAGAGAAAAAAAAATCTCAAAATTTGTTTGGAACCACAAAGGGTCTCAAAAGCTGAAATGATCTTGAGAAAGATAAAAACTGGAGGCTTTACATTTCCTGACTTCAAAACACATTACAAATCTATAGTAATCAACACAGTGTAGTACTAGCATAAAGACAGACACATAGACCAATGAAACAGAGTGCCCAGAAATAAATCCACATATCTATGACCAATGATCCTTGACAAGGGTGCTGAGACTACAAAATGAGGGGAGGGTCTGCATGCTAAAGAATGAAAATGAATTCTTATATTATACACAGAAATAAATTAAAAATGAATTAAAGACTTAAGCATGAGGCTGGACACAATAAAACTCTTAGAAGAAAACAAAGAAGAGAAGTCTCATGAGACTGGTCTTGGTGATGGGATTTTGGATATGACACAAACAGCGCAAGCAACAATAGACAAGTTAGGCTACATGAAAGCAATGCTTTTGTGCAGCCAAGGCAAAATCTACAGGGTGAGAGAAAACATTTGCAAGTCACATATCAGATTGGGGTAAATATTCAAAAGACATAGGCACACCTACAATTCAATAGCAAAAAACAAAAAACAAAAAAACGTAACCCAATTGAAATATGGGCAAAGGAATTGCATAGACATATCTCCACAGAAAGCATATATGGCCTCAAAGGTATGTGAAAAGATGTTCAATATCACTAATACTAGGGAAATTAAAATCAACTCATAATGAAATATTACATCATGGCTGTTAAGATAGCCAGTTATAAAAATAAAGCTTAAAAAATAGAAAATTACAAATGTTGAAGGTGTGGAAAAATTGAACCTTTTACACTGTTGGTATAGAAAACATAGTATGGCAGTTCTTCAAAAATTAATAAGAGATCTACCAAATCATCCAGAAATCTCACTTGAGTATTTATCTCAAATCCTTGATAACAAGATCTTGAAGAGAGATTCGCATTCCATATACATTGCACCATTATTCACTATTATGCAGAGGTGGAAACAAGTAAGTGTTCCTTATCAGATGAATGGATAAAGGAAAATGTGGCATATAATACAATGGAATATTATTCAGCCTTAAAAAAGAAGGAAATTCTGTCATCTGTTAAACATAGATAAATCTGAAAGCTTTAGATTTATTTCAGTGAAAGAAACCCATCACAGAAGAACAAATATTTTATGACTCCACTCAGGTGAGGTATTTGAGGTTGTCAAACTCGCAGAAACTGAGAATAGAATGCTGACTGCCAGGGGCTGGGGCAAGAGGAAATGGGAATTACTGTGTGATGGGTACATAGTACAGTCATGCAGGCTTTAGAGACCTGCTTACAATAACACACATGTGGCTAAGGATATTGCACACTTAATAATACACTAGAAAGGGAGATTTCATGCTATGTGATTTTTACTACCAAAAAAAAGCAGAGCCTGGCTACTCATTGAAAGATATGAATATGAATATGAATATGAATATGGAGAAAAAAGATGCTGGTGGGAATTTTCCCATTAAGAAGCTGGCTGACAGGGAAGGCCACTGTGAAGATTTGAGACAGGGGCACTGATTTCTCAGATGAAGTAGTAAGGGTTCTGTAGGGGAGGAAAAAAGACTTTTCTCCTCAGCCATCCTAGTTTCATGGCTGAGGCCCCCAGAACAAAAGAAAAACATGCAAATGTAATTAACATAAGTTTTATATAACACTGGGAGACTTAATAAAGAAATGAAATAGAAAGTGTGAAGAAATATGATAGGAAAAAGAATATGCTCTAATAGTGTAGGTCAAACATCCTTAATCTGAAATTCAAAATGCTCCTAAACCTGAAATTTTTGAGGGCTGATCTGATGCTACAAGTTGAGAATCTGCCCCCTTAAACTTTGTTCCATGCACAAAGTTGTTGTTGAGATTATTATTATTGTTATTGATGCTAGGGACTGAGACCAGGGCCTGGCAAATGTTAAGCATGGGTTCTACCACTGAGCCCCATTCACAAAATTATTTAAATTTATTGTATAAAAAAGAGGGTGGGGTTGTAGTTCAAAAGGTAGAGTGTTTGCCTAGCATGTGCAAGACTCTGGATTCAATCCCTTGCACCATACACTCTCACACACACACACACATATACACACACACATACAAATATATATACATATGTAAAATATTTATCATAACATATAAACATATTCTATGTTATAATATTTATATCATGTATATATTGACATGAATAAATGTATATCAATATATTTATATCATTCATATTAATACCTACATATATATCAGTATAAATTTATTATTATATAAGTGTATGTGACATACAAATATACATACATAATATAAAATTACCTCCACACCATTTGTATGAGGTTTTTGTGAAACATGAATGAATTTTGTCTTTAGACTTGGGTCCCATGCCCAAGGTATCTCATTATGCATATGCAAATATTCACAAGTTAAAAAAATAAACATTCAAAATCTTAAACATGTCTGGTCCCAAGCATTTTGGATAAGGGATATTCAATCTATATATAACTATTTGTTGTGAACAATTGACATAGATCTCAAAGCAAGAATAGAAAGCAAGAGAAGTCCAGGAATCTCACCGAGTAGTCAAATAAAAAAGAAGAGGAGAGAGAGAGAGAGAGAGAGAGAGAGAGAGAGAGAGAGAGAGAGAAGATAAATGAAGGGTGCTGCTGCTTTTACCTTTGAAGGCTCAGAGTGTCCTCTCAGACTCTCTTCTCCCCTCCTGGCTACCACCTACCCTTTATCAGACCAAGTGTGTGAAGAGATTTGTTTGCATTTTTACCCACAGTGTCATTTGATTCTGAAGCAAAATAAAAAGTTGTCAAAGAAAGGAAATGCTGCAATTTGTGCATATGCAAGATGCTCGAGATTTCAAAGTTTTAGCGAGTCTAGCACAAAGATGTCCAAATGTTTTCTCTGGCGATATCTTCAGAGGCTAAACTGTGATTAATAGCCCAGAAAGAACCCTTTGAAGCGGGATTGGTGACATCAAAGTCGTAATCCAGGGGTGGCAGGAGCTCTATAATGAGTGGGAAGCATTTTAACACATTTCAAAGGATTTACAGCATGAATAAACAATAGACCTCAGCAGATGCGCCACACACACCTTCCAGAAACATAACCTATAAGAAGTTTCCATTTTAATTTAAATGTAAATACAGTGTTCACACTCCTTTCAAATGTTAAGCATCCTCCCTGCTTCACCCCCAGATAGCCTCTTCCTGGCTAAGCACCCCTCCTGGCCCAGAACCCCCTCCTCCTGCAATTCTCAGAAATTGTGACTATATCTGTGGAAAGAGAACACGGAAGTCAGAGGCCTCTGGTGGAATTTACATCTTATGCAAGGAACTGGGTTAAGAGAGAATCTGAAAGGGAGCTTACAGGCAACCCCACATGCTTTCCCTACTTCCATCTTAAAGGGAAAGAGATAGGGAATCTGAAGACAGAGCTGGTGCTTTTAAAAGATGGCAATTTCCCACCTTCTTCCTAAGATTTTCATCTCTGGGCAAACACTTGGCACTGTCATTTCATCTTTAGTTGTTTCTTAAAAATTGCCCCCAAATGTTGGACTGTTGTTTTAAATAATCTAGGGTTGACTTTAGTCTCTCTCTGCTGCCCCCTCTGGGCTGACCTGACTCGGTGCAGGGCACTGGTGAGTAGAAAGACATTCATTTGGGAAGTAGTCCTATTCTCTCTCCAAACAGGAAATACTAATCTATGATTGCAGAGTAATGCTGAAATGTCAAAAAAAGATGTTTCAAATTGCTACAAATACAAGGAGCTGTAAAAAAAATTCAAATCTTCAGGTCGTGTTATAAGATTAAGTCATCTAAGTAGACTGGAGGATTAAAACTCTTACCTCACTCACAGTTAGCTTAGATACCAAGAATGGACATCATATCTTATTGTCCACATTATAATAACTATAATACTATTCCTGCCTCCATTAGCATCATTAGCATGAACTTTTTTTTTTTTTTTTTTTTGGCAGGGGGTGGAGGTCATGGGGTGGGGGAGAGTGTTCCTGCCCAGGCAAATAATGATTATTCACTTCCTGAAAGACTCAACAACTCGTCCATAGAAAGTGTCATCTACTACTTAAAAAAATTTTTAAAAAGAAGAAAGAAAATATCGACTGTTAGTTGATGCACTGTGGTTCTATGAATTCTTCTTTCAAAACCCTCGCCTTCCTGATTCCAGCAATCCTGGACTGCTATAGTGAGATCCTTACCCAATCCTAATTAAAGGCGCTCACTAAGAAAGATCTGCCTAAATCAAAAGGGGCTGTGAAGGGAAGGAATCAAGAATATATGAGAGAGTTGGTAATGTAGTTTTATTTCTCAAAAAATTCTGACTTTGGCTTCCTTTCTCCAAGGCACTGGCAAAAGTTTGAGAGGTGGTCTCCCTCGCTGCTGTAAGCAAAAAACTGTGCTTTGTCTCATAGAGAGGTTGGGTTAGGACAGACCTATGCCATAATAATACTTGCAGTGATTGAAATATTGTGGCTAGCAAAATGCAAGGCGTTTAATTCAGTAGTTCTGTTAAAACACATTATAGAGCCAGGAAGTTCCCAGCAGCTCAGAGGCTGAAGCAGGAGGATCACGAGCTCAAAGCCAGCCTTAGCAATTTAGCGAGGCCCTGTCTGTAAATAAAATATTAAAAGGACTTGGAGATGTGGCTCAGGGGTCAAGTGCCCCTTGGTTCAATTTCCCGTACCAAAAAAAAAAAAAAAAAAAAACCAAAATCACACTATAGAATTTTGCATGTTAAAAAAAATTTTAGTTCATCTTTACATAACCATCTATCCTAAATCTATAACAAGGACTTGCTCAGATTTGATATTAAAGAAACTTAAGATAGCCATAAAATATGACAGAGCTGCAGGAGGCCAACTAGAAGAAAATGTATGATGTTAGATTTCTGTCTTGCCGTGTTTACTTTTCCTCCTGACACTTATCTGTGGCTCTAAGGGTTAATGTTAATAAGTAGGTAGAGCCGGAAGAGTTCCTAGTCCACATGGACACAGCCTAATCTCTCATGACAAGAACATGGATGATTTATACAGAGAAAAGGGGCTGTGGTTTTGTGAAGGAAGGAATCAAGAATACATAAGAGGGCTGGTGATATAGCTTGGTGGTAGAAGGCTTGCCTGGCATGTTCCAGGGGTCCTGGGGTCTAGCTTCAGTACAGTGGGGGAGGGGGAATAACCCTTTCTCCCATCTGTTCTATTAAAGGAAGAAATGCACAGATAACAAGTCCATTCTTTTCTAAATACATAACTTTGCTTTTATCATGCACGTGGGAAATTTAAAGACCAAAGAAAAAACACCTTCTCCATTTTGGTATTGCTTTCTAATTGGCAGTTGTAAGGAATTGCTACATAATTACCACATCCAAACTATTTTGCTTGAAGGATTATTATTATTATTATTAAGAAAGTAAATAATATCTTAAAAGATTTGTGACCCAGAAATCTCAAATTACAAAGCTGGAGAAAAACTGGTAATTTTTTCCTCCCTCCTTAAGCCTTAAAACTTATAAATAGGATATCTGCCCAGCAAACAATTGGTCTAGTCCCAGACTGTTACCAGGAGCTCCTGTAAGCAGGTTTTCTTTCCTGACACAGTCAATAGTGAATCGCTGTTTTCTGTATTTTTTCGCTACAACAGCAGAAGTTGCCAATTCAGTCTGCCTTAATGACAAGAATTTCCTCTTAGAACCAAATGAAGGATGTTCATCCCCTTCTTTAATTTTATTGTTTTATTTTAGTTTTAGTTTTAGTTCTAATCTGTTATTGGAACAAGGGTTGTTTTACCACTGAGCTACATTCCCAGTCTTTTTATTTTTTGTTTTGAGCTAGGGTTTTACTGGGACTTTATTAATTGCTAAGACTGGCCTTGAACTTAAAATCCTCCTGCCTCAGTTTCCCAAACCAATGGAATTACAGGCATGCACCACCATGCCTAAATCCTCCCCTTGATTGATTGATTTTGGTGGTGTTTGCTTGGGAAAACATGGCTGCCACAGGACATAATGGATGATCACAAATGTACTATAGCCCAGACTGCTGACATCTGCCTAAGATCTACCCAAGAGAATCTGACTCACTCCAACAAATGAAAAGAAATCCGGATATCCACATCTGTCAGCATTCATATGTCACTGAGGTATGCAAATGGCATATTCCAATGTCAGAGCAACAATACTTGTAAAAAATATATTAAGGGTCTCCTATGAGTCCTTCTTTTTTCTGGAATTGAACCTAGGGGTACTCTACCACTGAGTTAAAGTTTTTTTTGTTTTGTTTTGTTTTTAATCTTAAGACAGGTCCTTGCTAAGTTGCCCAAGCTGGCCTCAAACTTGCAATCCTCCTGTCTCAGTCTCCTGAGTAGCTGGAATTACAAGTGTGTATCACCACACCCAGCTGCTTCTATGGATCTTGTTGTTGTTGTTGTTTTTTCCTCAAGGAGGGACAGCCTAGAGAAACTGTTAATGGAAGGAGATAAGACTTTAAAACAATTCATTGCAATTTGGAGCAGAACGTATTCTAATAAAACTCTGAATAAAATGACACAACAGAAGGTAAGATTTCCTGAGAGAATGAGAAAAGACCCTGAAGAGTTGGCAATGGACGGGCTACACTTTGAAGGCTTAACAGGAGTTTGACAGGAGAGAGAATAGATTTTATTTGAAAGACGTGAGCAAGAAAGATGCAGAGTGACAATCTGGAAGTTCCAGAGGGTTCCAGAGAGGTTGTATGGCAAAATCCCAGGAAGCATCTCATTTTAAAACTAGACATTTAATAATAACATTAAAACATTCATTATTTTACCCCTGTAAGCATAAACACAAGCAATTCTTTATCAATGAAAATAGTGGGCAGTTTGGGGGGTGGGCGAAATCACAGAAAAGGAAGAGTTTGCTTAGGCATCATAAATCACTCGTGGAACCATGAACAAAAGCTTTGCTTCACTCTTCCAGTGGCCTTTAGGCAGAATGTCCAGTCATTGTGTAGCTAAAGGTAAGTGGTTTGGCTACAAGCTACTAGGGCACTCGTGCCAGTTAATTTGTATACAGTGCTAATGATTCCAAAGTCTTCAGTCTATCTCATGAGTTAGGTAGTTACACATAAAGAAGGTGAAAAACCAGCCTCTACCTCAGAGCAAAGCCTGTCCAAGGAAGGGACATCACCTTTGTCCTTGCACTCCTAGGCACATTCCCACCCTGCTAAGTGGTTTATCTACAAATAACAGGAGAGATCTGCTGTGCCAGGTGTCCCTGACTCAGTCAGGCTAGGTGGAGACCCATAGTAACCCCCTAGCAGCCACCAATCAGCATGAGACAGGGAAATACCTGGGATGCCAGATGACCCGCCCAGTAGTTTATGGTGGTTGATAACGTGTTGGGAAACCATGTAGTTCAGCACGTACACCCACTCTTGGCTTAAACCAATCAGTTCAAACGAATCCCCCTTTTGTAGTAACCAATCACCCCTACCCAACTTGTTCCCGCCAGTGAATGTGCTAATCCTGTTTTAGAGTTGTTATTTGATTTTCCCGCGGTGTGTGATGATTTGCTAAGAGATGCTATGATGTATGTGAAGTCCCTGCCTTCTCCAAAGAATGTATAAAACTGCTGCAAACCCTGGGCTCGGGGCCTCTCAGCGTCACCAGTTGCTGTGTGTGCGTGCGGAGGACCGAGCTAGCTCACAATAAATACCTCTTTGCTGTTTATATCGATCTTGGTCTCTGGTGGTCTTTTGGGGGTCCCGAATTCGAGCAAAACAAAGGAACATTTCATATCCTAGGACTAGCATCCTAAATAAAATGTCCAGGCAGGAGAGAATAAATATTACTGAGGATAAACATAAAAAAAAAAAACTATCCTTAAAAATTCTGCTCAACACACCTTATCTATTGATGGGGGGAGTGGGGTGAGTACCACGACTCCCCCAAATACCTATGCATCCTATGTTTTCAATTAAGACACCAAGAGTTACATGAAGCTTCAGAAAACAAGACAGTGTTAGCTTCCCATTATGCAGGTTGGCAATTCAGTGCCTGGAAATGTAAACACTACCTTGGACCTCCATCTTTAGCATGGAAGCAATGGAAAGAACCCTAGACTTGAAACTGAGAAATAGATTCTTATCTCAGTCCTGCCATCGACTTAAGGTCCCGCTTGTATTACATATCACAGGGGAGTTTGAGTAAATCGGTGTTTTCTGCTCATGTACCATAGCATTCTGCCTTGTGGCCGGAGTGCACACATTTTGGGTCTGCACAACTTCATCTAGATCAAGTTTGGGGGGTATGGTGTCAAGAAGGGTGGAATCTGTGGGAGCGAACTTCAAGGAACAACATAAGGTCATTCTGCTGCCAAACAAAGATTGTGTAACACCTGAGGCCAGGACATGTGGGAGCTTTACTTGGTTGTAAATGAGAGGGCTATTCAGGGCAGTAAACAGTACTTCTGAAAAAGCAACATCACGCTGAACAACAAGAAAACTAGTGAGGGTACTAATTGTTGGTGCCGCAGGGCACGGTGGTGCATGCATAATCCCAGCAAGGCTGAAGCAGGGGATTGACAGTTCAAGGCCAGGCTGGGCAATTTAGTGAGAGCCTGTCTCAAAACAAAAGTAAAAAAGGCTGCATATGTAGCTCAGTGGTAGAGTACCCCGGTTCCATTCCCAGTACTAAAAAAAAAAAATGTGGATGCAAATTGGAATAAAAAAAAGTTGAGTAATGGAGTAATGATATGCTTCTATTCAGCTTTGAAATTCTATCTATGGTTGTGAAAAATATTCTGAAAGACCCCTGAGTTGGGGGTAATAAGAAAAAATAAAACTAAAATCTGCAGAATGTATTATTTCTTAGACTTTAGATAGGTGACAGAAGGGGAGTGGCTTATATAAATTGAGAAAACTTAGATAATGGTTTTTCTGAGAAAATGTAGATGGTTTTACCAAAGCCTGGATATTTGATTTGTCAATGGTCTTGTCACAGCTGACCAGGAGCAAGCAGTAATGCTGTCTCTATGGTCTCTTCAGCTATTATACCTTGTCCCTCACTTTGCTATGGTGGCTAAATTGAATTTATTCAGCTTTCTAATTTTTATATCTTTCCTGTTCCTTAGCACATGAGGAAGGGGACACAAGTTTAGTTTTTGCTTCCTCTTAAAAATGTTTTTAAGATAAATGAATTCAAGGTTTGCATCTTCAACAATAGATACTTCATAGTATCTATTCTCCTAGTAAAAATTATGCCTCTTTCAATTTGGATATTAGCAAATATTAGCCATTTTTAAAAATTGAGTACTTATGCAAAGATAACTGCCAATTATATGACCCTTTTTTCTACTGAATCCCTGAAAGCAGCCCAAATTTGCTTTTGATCTGTAGATCAAGTTTAATTTTAACATTTATCAGTTCTTCTGCTTCATACCTAGGAAAGACAACTCCATATCATTAACTCCTTTATAAAAGTGCCTAGTATGAGATACAGGTATATATATCCTTGAGAAAAACTACAGCAACTTGAGAACCCAGAAGTCAGAAGTAGCATACTGAGAAAGGCAGCATTCTACAGAAAACAAAACTGGCAACATGCCTGTTAACCAGCATCATTCATAGCTACAAAGCCAGTGGTTTTCCCATTTACTTTGGAGGCTAAGGCAGGAGAATCTCTAAATTCATAGCCAGCCTAGGCAACTTAGCAAGACTCTGTCTCAAAATAAAAAGGGTTGGGGATATAGCTCAGAGTTAGAACACTTGTCTAACATGCACAAAGCCCAGGAGAAAAAAAAATCAGTAATCGATTACAACCTAAGTCCATAAGATAAGACTTTATAAAGTTTTAAAACTCAGTTACTCTGAATACTATATCACAATTCTATAAAACCAAGTTCTCAAAAACATGAGCCCATACTTGAGAAATAATGTAACTTTTATTTATTTATTTTTTTAATTGGTTGTTCAAAACATTATAAAACTCTTCACATATCATATTTCATACATTAGATTCAAGTGGGTTATGAACTCCCATTTTTACCCCAAATACAGATTGCAGAATCACATCGGTTACACATCCACATTTTTACATAATGCCATATTAGTAACTGTTGTGTAACTTATATTTTTTAAAAGTTACATTAACTTGGGCTGAGGGTTGTAGCTCAGCGGTAGAGCATTCGCCTAGCGCATGCGAGGCCCTGGGTTCGATCCTTAGCACCACATATAAATAAATAAAAAGAAAGGTATTGTGTCCAACTACAAATAAAAATAAATATTAAAAAAAAAAGTTGCATTAACTTGGTTTCTTTTTTTTCTTCTTCTTCTTCTTCTTTTTGGTGGTGGTGGGGGCACGGATAGGGTACTGAGAATTGAACCCAGGGGCATTTTATCACTGAGATACATTCCCAGTCCTTTTTTATTTTTCATTTTGAGACAGGGTCTCACTAAGCCTTGCCAAGTTGCTGAGGCTGGCCCCAAATTTGTGATCCTCTGGCTCCAGCCTCAAAGTTGCTGGGTTTACAGTCTTACACCATTGCTTGCACCCAGCTTAACTTCATTCACTAACATACCTACAAGATTCAGTGAAAGAAGACTTTCTGGGCACTTTGTGAATTGGTAAACAAACAAAAAAACCCAAACACACACTTCTCTCTCTCTTTCCCTCTCTTTCTGGATGACATATCGATAAATAGATACACACATGCACTCTGTACATATATATAGTATACGAGAAAACTTATCTTCTGTAATTTCATATCTATAAGGTATGAGGAATGTGTGTGCATGGCTGTCCAGAAAACCTCTGGCAGTGTAGGATGTATAGACCACAAGTCTTATAGCAGGTGCGGATTTTTAAAACTTTCTAAAGTCTTATCTTACAGATTTAGGATGTAATTAATTACTGTCTCCACCCCTCCCTCCACCCCTCGGGCCTTGTGCATGCTAGGCAAGTGTTCTACCTCTGAGCTATATCCCCAGTCCATTTTATTTTGGGAAAGGATCTTACTAAGTTGCCTAGGCTGGCCATGAATTTAATGATCCTGCTGCCTCAGCCTCCCAAGTAGCTGGGACTAAAGGTGTGTGCCACTGCGTGGGGCTCTGACTAGAATCTATTAAGGCCAGCAACATTTATTTATCTGAGGAAGGTATTCTACAAGCACCATAACTGTCTGCTAATTCTCCAGTTGCAGCTCTATGCACTCATGTCTGGATTCTATCAAGTCAAACTACTTTATATTGGTATTAACCTCTAAATGGTACATGGATTCCTTTTAGAAGTCACAAGCTCTTGGAAGCCAGTCACCAAGTATCTATTTCTTTTCCCATTTATTAATTAAAAAAAATATTTCTTCAGGGCTGGGGATATAGCTTAGTGGTAAAGCATTTGCCTAATATGCTTGAAGCCCTGGGTTCAATCTGTAGCACCACCAAAAACAAACAAAAACTTTCAGCACCTGCTATAAGACTTGCAGTGTGCACTACACATGACACTAAAGAATAAAAAGTTCATTGAAGACACTATGATGCCCAAGAATCTTTTAAATCATTTCTACCTTTGCCTCCTAGAGATGGATCATATCCACCAGCTCTTCACAAACTTCAGTATGACAGATTCTTCTTTCAGTCATCCAAGACCACTTATGGCTCATTATTCCGAGAAGCTAAGCAATCGTGAGCCATTTTGCAAAGTTAGTGCAGCACCATGATGAGTAATACATTTCTGGTTTAAATATTTCTAGAGAATGTCTCATCAAAGCCAAATGATGCAATACTGAAAGCTACCCATGAATCTTATTAACACTGTGCCTTTGACTCCCCCTTGGATCTTAAGTGTCCCGAGGACAGGAACTAAGTCTACTCTATTTACCTGTCCCTAGTACTAAGCATTCAAGAAATATGAGTCAATGAATTGTGTTGCAATACATTTTTATTTAACATGACATCCAAAGCTCTCTAGGAGCAGGCGCTAGCTTACCTCATTTTTCTTCATGTTTCCTAAATTCTTAGTTGATCTCTAGGCATGCTCTGATTCTTTCATAGTTCAGACTCTTGGTTCAAGGTATTTGATGCCTACATTGCAGGGGGCAGTGAGTGATTAAGAATTTGAATTTTGAAGTCAAAACACCTGGGATTTGTCTCAGTTCTGCCACTTGTTAGGAAGTGGACAACTTATTTGCCTTCTTACTGTCTGGGTTTCATCACCCAGACACAGATAGCTGAGTGAATATTTACTGAGTTTGGGGAATCAAGTGTTTCTGTTAAATTGATAGTTAGAGAGTTTCAGTGGCAGTGGAGATGCAGGTGCTGATGGTGCAGGGAATTTACCTGGAGCCATGTGGAACCTCTGGAGATCTTGGTTGGGAGGAATTCTAGTTGAAGCTAAGTCACTTGACTCCACTTACTGACCATCCCTTCATCATATATTTTGGGCTTTACAAAAACTGCTATTAATTAAAGTTTCTGGTTAATCAGAGATTTTACAGATTTATCCAATTTTCTATTGCCTAGAGTCTCATTAAATGTTGATTTGGATGACTAGAGGGTAAAGTAAATAAATTGAGGATTTAAGGCTTGAGGGTTTGTTTTATTTTTTCCTGTTTATCTGCTTAAGATATTAATAAATTAATTAACTGTGGTCCTGGGGATTTTGAACCCAGTTATCCTTTGCCACTAAGCTGCTTAGCCAGCCCCTGCCCTTTTTGTTTGTTTAATGTTATTTTGAGACAAAGGCTTACTAAGTTGCTGAGGCTGGCCTCAAACTTTTGATTCTCCTGCCTCAGCCTCCAGAGTTGCTGGGATTACAGATGTGCCCCTCCCCATATCTGACTTTTTAAGGTATTAAGACATGAACATCATAAAAATCTCAACAAAGAGTGAGAGAAAAGGGGGGAAGGTGACCCATAATAATGTATAATTTTATCTATTGCTTTTTAAAAAATCAAGAGATCAAGAAAATAAATGTAGAAATCCATTTATTTTGTCCCATATCTGTTCTTCTGCTCCAGGTCAGAATAAATACTAACATTTGTTGAATATGTATGATATAGTAGATACTATGCTAAATGTTTAAAATGACTTACTTAATACAACAACACTGTGAGCCATGCCATCAGTCCACAAAGAAAGGAAACTGAGGCAAATGTGTTCAAGCCCCTTCCCCAAGGTCAGAGCACTAAGCAGATATGCTGAGAGAACTCATCAAGATGCCCTAATTAAACTGTGGTTGTTTCAGAGATGTTTAGACTACCCAAGGCAGACCACTGAGTGATTGATGAGGTTGCTGACTGATCAAACTGATTGAACCCCATTGATTTTAGATGAGGTCTGGATTTTTTTTTTCGTCATTTATATACCAAACCAAGTCAACAGAAAAGGGGTCCCATTGACTACCCAGCAGTCACTATTGCTAGAGCTAAGCCAAACCTAATAATCTGGAAAACAGTTGATTTGGTTTTTATATAACTTGAACTACTCTTGTGAAGAGCAAAGAATGAAACAACTTATACTAAGATTGAACCTTAATAAAATCTTAGCAGTGCTCTCTGTCAACCTCCAATTCTCCAGCTCAGTTAGGCAATATTTAATTTAGTTTACTGATGTCTCACATGTGCAGTGGGATAAAGTTCAAAATTGTTGCTCCATATAGCTGTGGTTTACAGTGTCTCTTTGCACAACATGTTGGCACAAAAACAAATGATTATTATATACTTCTAACATATGCACCAGACTATTAGGAGCTGTTCTAAAGAGAAAAATATAGTTTCTATTAACATGACCCAAATTCCTGGGGGAAAAATAGTATTAAGTTTGGATCACTTCTAAATAAAGTGATCATAATTATAATGGCTTTGTTTCTAATTTATTTGATTTAAAGTTCCTAGAGTTATCTGAGAGAGAGAGAGAGAGAGAGAGAGAGAGAGAGAGAGAGAGAGAGAGAATTGGGTATGAATGACCTGAAAATTCCATTATAGATTTCATAGTGGCATAAATTAATAAACTGTAAATGGCTTTGAGAGTTCTCCAATAGAAACTATTGAAATATGAAATGATATGGGAATGAAAAAACCTTTAATATTAAACAGGAACATTTTCTTTTTCTACAAATGAGAAGGATACTGGTAAAGAAAAGTAGACTCTATTTTCTTGCATTTCTGACCATTGGGAAAATCAAAGCTGCTATATTTGCTACACTTGACAGGATCATTAATGAAATAAAACAAAAGAGCTGAACTGCCACTTAAAAATAAAATGCACAGTCGTTATCATATTTAGGAGCTATGCAGGAACTATTAAGATGTGCTGGAGGGAGATAGTGAATCTGATTCACAAGATACTAATTTTTCCAATATTAGACTCTTTACCACAACTCATTATTGAAATCTATTTTCTTTTTCTCTGAAGCCAAAGCAGCAAGAGAGCCCCTAGAGCTAGGAAAGTAGGAGGAACTTTGAGAAATGGATTTGAGCCCCACACTGGAAGGGTTCTCTGAATGAGAAAGACTTGAGGAGAAAAATCCTGGGATTTGCAGTGCCTCAGTGAGGCCCATATGATTCTCCACCCTCAAGATGTTTTTTACAAAAAGAATCTTATGCTAGTTTCATAAGCCTGAACATGAAAGCCATGTCTTAGCATTTCTGCAGTAAAGATATCTATTGGACTTTCAGAATCAATATTCTCATACTTTTTGACAATTATGAGAATATGATTCACCTCACATCTCTTCACATCCCACAAGACTAGTGTTTCATGAAACACATGGTGGAAAACATGGCTCTACACTGAAAATACTAGGCTTTTCTGTGTCTGCAAAGAGCCACAGGAACTGAAGAAAAGCTTGTGCTGGGGCTGTGCAACATTAGAATTACAACTTCTCTCACACACTGAGAATAGTCTGAAGTTAAGCCTGCGTATAACAAAACATTAGTTTAAGAAGGTGAGATACAACTCTAAACCTAGCTACTCCAGAGGCTGAGGCAGGAGGATAGCAAGTTTGAAGCCAGTCTGGACAACTTGGTGGGAACTGGTTTCAAAATAAAATTTACAAAAAAGTGCTGTCTTGGGTTCAATCTCAAGTATGCAATGAGAGAGGAAAGGAGGAAGGAAGAGAAAGAAAAAGGGAAAAAAAAAAGAAAGAAAGAGATGAATCCACCTATCACCTGGCGTTATTCTCTTTGGGTTGACCATCATGAGAGGCATAATGACATTTCTGCATAGCAGTCAATATAGCAACTAGTAAGTGAAACATGGCTCGTCTGAATTGAGAAGTCCCCTAAACATAAAGCACACACCAGATTTTGGAGACAGTACGGAAGATGTAAAATATCTCAATAATTTTATGTTGAGTACATGTTAAATGATAATAAATTTGAGCTGGCGCCGTGGCCCACATCTATAATCCCAGCAGCTCAGGAGACTGAGTCAGTAGGATCTTGAGTTAAAAGCCAGCCTCATCAATGGCAAGGAGCTAAGCAACTCAGTGAGACCCTGTCTCTAAATCAAATACAAAATAGGGCTGGGGATGTGGCTCAGCGGTTGAGTGCTCCTGAGTTCAATCCCCGGTTCCAAAAGACAAAAAACTATAACATATTTGATGAGTTAAAGATGTAATATTGACATTGATTTCACCTGTTTCTTTTCACTTTTTAAAATATGGCCAATAGGTAACTGGGTAGCATTATACTCTAAGGTTCTTCAAAAAGAGGCAATTGAGAAATTTCAAACCATTGCAACTCAAAACAACATTTCAGTTAGAGATTATTAGGGGTCCCTTATCTGGAGACTCTTCTTAAAATCCTTCTTTATAGATGGGGAAGGTGTTCAGAGCCAAGTTCAGATAGATCTTTATAGATGGGGAAGGTGGAGAAGGTGATCAGAGCCAAGTTCAGGTAGATCTCAGCCTGAGATCTCTGTATTTCACCCCAGTTGGTGGGATAGGAGAAACTGCAGACAGAACTTCTAAAAACCAAGAAGCATTTCAACTGCTTCTATCTGAACAAAAAGAAAACGGCACTTGGAGAATACAAATTCAAAACCTAAAGGCATCCTGGAGTGTGTCTTGGGTTGGGGAGCAAGGAGAATTTCAGAAGATGCCCTCTTCACTCTATGCCACACCACACACTCATCCTGCCCTCAGCAAGCCTAACCAAGATAGTCAAGATAATGGGAGTCTCAAGGACAAGGGCCAGAAATCATTAGCAAGAGGCCAAGGAGCCAGGAAGGCATGGTTTCTGCCAGGGCTGCTGCTCCTTCAGCCTGTTCGGCCCCACAGCTGGAGCAGTGAGGCTGGATGCGCTGCCAGTCCACCCGTTCAGGGCTGCAGGAGAAGCTGCTTCCCGGCACCTTCTGTCCTTTAATCAGAAGAATGTAACGCTGTTTCTGGGAAAGCCCACCCCGCCCACTCGCCTGGGGAAGGCGACGGCAATCACTTTCAGATGGCAGCAGTCACTGCAAGCCACATCTGCAGTCCCCCGCAGGAGTCCTAATGAGGACCTCATCCTTGTCTCTCTAGATTCAGAATACAGAGTTCTGTCTGGAGCTCCTTCTGAAGTTCACAGCTTGTTAAAATAGACCTCAGGCTCCGCAGGGCTTGCAGCCAGCAACATGCATCACAGGACAGCCCACATATCTGATGTGCTTCAAGCACTCTCCCGACTACGGGGAGATTCTGTTCACAAACCACTCTCAGGCTCCAGGGAGCACCTCCGATGTGCCAGCTCCTCTCTAGGAGCTGAAAACAGGAGCCCACTACAGTCATGAAATCCTTGTGCTCCAGGACTTAGATTGCAGAGGCGCCAGGAGTTTCACCCAACCCAGAATTCTTGGAGGAGGTAGTGCTAGGGCTGAGTTTTGAGGGGGTGGACAGGTATGGAAAGTGTGGTGATGTGGAGGGGAGTAGCAGAAGTCACTCTCGAGAACAGAATTAGAATGGAGTTGTGAAGCAATGTGATAGTACTGACTGTATAAATGCAGTACAAGACACCACCTCTATTCCCATCGGAGCTTGCCATCTTAGCAGACAGAAAATAAGATGGTTACATGAGACAGCAGCACCTCAGGGCAGACCAAGGTGCTGAGGTGCACAGGTTCAGCTGTAGATTGTTGTAGAGGAGGATACTGTGTAATTAACATATGCTATTCCATTATTCACAAGTGACCATCAGTGTCATTGCCCATTTCCTGAAACAATAATCTTACTGTTACTCACTGTAGGCTGGGTGCTAAAAAAAAAAAAAAAAAAAAAAATCTTCAACTAATGATGGAAACTGCCAGTCTCCCGGAAAGCTTTTTGGTTCTCAGCCTGTACTTTGGACATGAACTCAATGACTGTAGATACCTAGGCTCCCTGGGGATAAGCAAAAAACAGCTTCACTTTTCTTTCTAATTTCCCCCATTTCTGTGAGAAGAGCAGCTCCTTAACCATATCTCAGGCCCATTTCATAGATTTACAGGTATAACCACTGAGACACGTCCCCAGCCCTTTTTATTTTGAGACAGGGTCTCCCTAGGTTGCTCAGGGCCTTGCTAAATTGTTGAGGCTGGCTTTGAACTTTTGATCCCCCTGCCTCAGTCTCCTGAGCTGCTGGAATTACAGGTGTGCACCACCGTGCCCGGCTTGTTGCTTATTTTTAACCTTTAATATATCAACACAAGGGTTTTGTTTTGTTTTGTTTTGTACTGGGGATTGCACCCAGGGACACTCTATCACTGAGCCATATCCCCTCCCCTTTTCATTGAGAGACTATATATAAATGTACACCAAGTTGCAAGTTGCTATCACTAAGTTGCACAAGCTGGCCTTGAACTTGAGATCCTCCTTTCTCAGCCCAAGTCACTGAGATTACAGGCATGAGCCACTGTATTTGTCTTTAAAGCTCTTTTTCCCACTCTCCCCTCCCCTAGGCTGGATGTACTGGCTTTAGTGACTTGTGGACTGGCTCTTCTATGGACCAGTTCCTGGGGTGTGGGGAACAGAGGAGGGAGGAGAGGCAGAACTCTCCTTCCCTGATAGGGGACCCTACAGGCCCTCTCTGGCTCCTCACCAGGGTCCTTCTGCTTCACATGGAAAGCTGGTAGCCCCCCCCCCCCAGAGTTAAGGAACTCACACTCAACAGCTAACCTAGCTCTTTGTGACCTTTTAAGGACTGAGTTGTATCCTCTCAAAAGTACTTAGTTCTATAATCCCGAGTACCTCAAACTGTGACTCAACTTGGATGAAGGGTCTTGAAAATTGAAATGAGGCCTTTAAATTAAAATAAGTCTGTTAGAGTGAACCCTAATCCAATCTGATTGTTGTTAAAAGAGGAGATAAGGACACAGATGACATGGCCAAGGGGTGACCATGTGAGAACATAGTGAGGAGGGGGCTATCTGCAAGCCAAGGAAAGAGGCCATGGAAGAAACCAAGTCTGCTACACCCTGATCCTGGACTTCCTGGAACTGTGGAAAAACATCTATTGCAAACCATCCATCAGTGTGAACTTGTTATGGCAGCCCTGACTAGTACATGGTCCCTTGCCAGATGAGGCCAGGTCTCCCAGCCCACCCTGAGCTGGACACTCACACTGCATTCATGTCACATGTGCCTTTCTGCTCTCTGATCTCAATTTCTTCCATGTCCGTGGGCTCATGAAAAATCTTTCTGTTTTTTTCTGAAGAATTGAAAAACCCAAAAGGGAGCAGTTTCCATTATCATTTAATTCATTCTCCATTTAGCTTTTCCCCCAACAAAGGGCTAATTGCGTTTTATTAGCCAAGTAGGTGCACAGCTAAGGGATGACATCACACACACACACACACACACATATATATTTAATAATTGACTCCAAGTTTCCATAATGACTCTTTTGGGAATTCCTTTTACCACTATTGGGAGAGAGAAAAACATATCTTCTTCTGCCCCCATGACAGCCAGGGGATGAAGGTAATTTGCAACAACCCTTCTCAGAACTGAGAATGTAGGATGCAGGGACTTCTAGTTTCACCCATGGACCTTATTTCTAGGTGGTTTGATTCTATCCTGCTGCACACACTCACTCTGGAGAGAACACCTGAGTTTTCCGGTTTGGTGCTTGGTCAGTGAGTTCCTCTACTCTACTCATTGAGTAAGCAAATCCATGATGAGAAACCCTGAGAAAATAATTATTTTAATAATTTAAGTAATTTTCTTGAGATTTGCAGAACTGAGAAACATCTCATGACCAGGCGATTAAGATGTGTGTCATCTGGCTACAAACCTCGCCTCTTTGAAGGTGCCCACCAGTCTGTGATCACCTCTGTCCTACACAAACCACCCCAAATCAACCTCCTAGCAAGAGGGCCCTTCAGAACAAGATGGTCCTTCATCTTCCCGTCAGCTAACTTATTGTAATGAAGTTCTTTCTCTACGTCTGCCTGGCCTCTTAACTAGTCGGCTTCTGTCATGCAGCAGTGGGCAGACCAAGCCTGTGCGTGGTGACAATATTAATACAGTAATGCCTCTCGTGATGAAAAGATGGGTCCCAATAGCACAGTTATTTAAAAACCAACTAACCATGCTTCATTACCAGACCCGAAAATAACATAGGAGGCCAAAGAGATATTGGTGGTGGGGCAGGGAAGCCCCCTCTGCCCTGTAGAAAAGGAGCACAGTCCACCTTCCCAGTCAAGGACAAGGGCTCCCTGCCTCTTTTGGCCCAAGTGAAGACAACCCGGATTCTCTCAGGGTAAAACCCTGACCTCAGGAAAGCCTCCACACCCCCACACAACTGGGCCATTCAAACCCATGAGCGAGCTTCTTTGCCCACCCAGGCCCAGGGCTTGCTGCCCTCTTCCCTTCAAGGTGATGCCTCTGTGAAACCCCCCGGAAAGACCCGAACAACACCCTGCTCTTAGTTTCTGAAAAACCCCTCTAGATTTACCCCACCTCACCTGCTCTTAGTTAACTTCCAATCACCCTTCCCCATGCCTAGCTCCATAAAAATCCCCAAACTCTGTCCCCGGTAGGTCAGATTTCTTTACTCTTGACTTCCTTGTGAATTAACTCTTTAGCAGAATTTATTGTTTCAGGTGATGGGAATACTCTGTGGGGTGGAGGGTGCAAAAGGACTTGGATTGCTAACATTAGCACCCAAGACTCTAAACTCTCTGAGCCCCCCACCCACTACTCAGAAAGAGTGGGTTGAATTGTGTCCCTGCTACCCCAAGATCCTAACTCCAGGTACTTCAGAATGTGACCTTATTTGGAAAAAGGGGTTTTACAGATCAATAATTTAGTTGAGGTCATGTTGAAATAAGTGGGCCTCTAATCTAATAATGACTAATGTCCTTATAAATAAGGGAAACTTGGACACAGACTCATAGGAAGACCACCATGAGAAGATGAAGGCAGATATAAGGGTTGTACAGAAGCCAAGGAATGCCAAAGATTGTCAGAAAACCATTGGAAGCTAGGAGAGGGGCCTGGAATAAACCCACCCTCAGAGCCCTCCAGAGGGAACCAACCCTGCCTTCCCCTTGGACTAAGAAAATATGTTCATGTTGTTGAACCTCGGTTGGTGGTACTTTGATAAGGCAGCCCTAGAAAACTAATGTAAGCCTTAGATTAGGAGTAAAGAGTGGGTTTCAACTTAAGTTTCCATCTTACAGAACTCATTGAGTTCTGTGGGCACTGCTCTGAGTTCCACATGTACAGTAGTAAATAGGACCCATAAGGACTCTATCATCAAGTTGCTTGCAGACTAGCATATATACTGCAGATAAGCAATGGAGATAGACACATGTCAGAACCTGATGGAGACACACAAGTAATATGATAGAGTGGGGAAGTGCAGGGTTTCTTTCCACTGGGTGGACAGAGAAGGTCCTCTTTGGAGGTGATATTTGAACTAAATTCGGAATCACAAGATAAAGAAGGATCTGGGGAAAGAATGTTCCAGACAGAGCAAGTAGCTGGGCAAGAGTCAGGAAAGGGCTTGGAATATCTGAGGAGCAGAATGAGGACAAAGAGTAAGTGGAAGAGTTCAAGGAGAACAGAGAGACTGGGACAGACCATGCAGGAGTTGGAGACAAGGAAGGAGTTTAGATTCTCTTCTAGGTGTGATGAAGATCCACTGGAAGTTTTATATAGGTGAGAGACCTGACCTGATTTGTAGTTTTAAAAAGACTACAGTTTAGTTGTTAGACTATCAGAGGCAAGAGGACAACCAGAGCCCAGTGAGGAGGTACAGGTAAGAGAGGCTGTAGGTTAACCACCTGAACTATATCTTCACCTTCACATGGTTTTCCTGTGTGTATGTGGGGGGGGGGATCCAAATTTTCATTTTTTATAAGGACACTAATCAAATTGGATTATGGGGCCAACCTAATGACCTCATTTTAACTTCCCTACCTCTATAAATACCCTATTTTCAAATGAGACTACATTCTGAGTTACTGGGGGTTAGAACTTCAATATACCTTTTATAGAGGGGACATAATTCAACCCCAACAAAGCTAAAAAAAGATGGGAGATTCTATATTGATGAGAATGATCACATTGAGAGAAATAAATAACTATGCCGAGAGGAAAGAAAACTGCAGGATCAAAGTCCATGTGAAGGTGAAAGGAAGGAATGAAGAAGATAAGTATAGAGCTGTCCTGTAGTGAGAACAGAGAAAGTTCAGCCCTTCAGATGAGGAGAGAGGAAAAAAGAAATCCATCCAGGTATGGGTAGATTTCATTTACCCCTCTATTCATTTATTCAGCAAATGGTGATCCTGCTACATGCCAGGTATTGTTCAAGGTTGCAAGGACTCATAATGGATAAACCAGATAAAAATCCTCTACCCTTTTGGAGTTCCCATTAGAGCAAAGACTGACTGGAAATAAACAAGTAAAATGCAGATAGTAGATTAAGTAGTGATAAGTGCTAAGGAGAAGAATACTAAGAAAATAAGGACTAAGACTAACAGCATCAGGAATATAAAATATTGAGTAAGTTGAAATTTTGGGGGTAGCCAGGTAAGGTAGAGACTGAGAAAAGACCTGAAGGAAAAAAAGAAATTAGCGATGGGTATGTTTTAAGGGGAAATGTTCCAGATAGAGGAAACAGCAAGTGCAAGGGAAGGTTTAAAAAACCCACAGCTAACATCTTACTTAGTGGTGAAAGATGGAAAGTTCCCCTACCCTCCAAGTTCAGGAACAAAGCCTGAACTTGGTGCCACCTATTTGACATTGTAACTGAAGTTCTAGACAGTGAATAAAGGCATATAAAGCATAAAATTGGAGAGGAAGAAATTAAAGAGTCCTTATTCACAGACAACATGATTTTTCAACATTAAAAAAAAAAAAATCCCAAAGAGCCAGGTATGGTGGTGCACGCCTATAATCCCAGCCACTCGGGAGACTGAGGCAGCAAGAGGATTGCAAGTTCAAAGCCAGCCTCAGCAAAAGTGAGGTGCTAAGCAATTCAGTGAGACTCTATATCTAAATAAAATACAAAATAGGGCTGAGGATATGACTCAAGGGAAATTCCAAATGCCGAATTCTCAATGGTTAAGTACCTCTAAATTCAATCCCTGTTACAAAACAAACAAACAAACAAAATAAAACCCAAAGAATCTACAAAAATGAAAACAAAAAATAAAATAAGCTTTTCCTAGAGCAAATAAGTGAACTTAGCAAGGTTGTGGAAAATAAGGTCAACACACAGAAATCAATTACATTTTTATATACCAGCAACGAACAATAGAAAATATTTTTTTAAGGGGGATATTGGGGATTAGACGCAGGGACACTTGACCGCTGAGCCACATCCCCAGCACTATTTTGTATTTTTTATTTAGAGACAGGGTCTCACTGAGTTGCTTTACACCTCGCTGATGCTGAGGCTGGCTTTGAATCCGTGATCCTCCTGCCTCAGCCTCCCAAGCTGCTAGGATTATAGGCCTACACCACCATGTCCAGCAAAAATAAAATTTAAAAATAAATGTATGCTACTTCTGAAAATTGGGATACTTAGATATGAATCTAAGGAGACATGAATTTTTATATGCAAATACAAAATGCTGATTAAAGAAATCAAAGAAGAGCCAAATAAATAAATATACCATGTTTATGACTTGGAAGACTCAACATGGCAATGATGTCAATTCTTCCCAAATTGATCTATATATTCCATGTAATTTTAGTCAAATTTAAGCAGAACTTTTTGTAGATATCTAATAGATAAGCTGAATTTAAAATTTACATGGAAGGGCAAAGCAACTGGAATAACCCAAACAATTTTGAAAAAGAATAAAGGGAGAGGAATCATTCTACTTGATTATAAGACCTACTATAAAACTAAAATAGCCAAGGAAGTGTAGTTTTGGTGAAGAGACAGATACATAGATAATGAAACATATAATAATCACATATAATAATTACTTTTTTTCATAAAGGTACAAATCCAATGCAATAGTTGTTTCAACAAATGGTTTTGGAATAACTAGACATGGAGAAAGAAGTGACCCTCCACCTTATATTTTATACTAAAATTAACTCAAACTGGGCCTTATATATAAATCTAGAATGTAAAAAAAATTGTTGAGCATCTATTCACATGCAACTATACACACAGAGGCCTGTGTTTACCCTGGCTCTCATTAGGTGGTCTTTAACACCCCTGCTCAAATGTTCCTGTCTCATCCTGAAGCTGTTCTGTTCAGAGGCCCACCTGACTGCCTACAGCCTGCCATTTCCTTCCCATCTTGCTTCCTCCTCACACCCTCCCTCTGCTTTGGGAATCCCTTCCTTAGTGTCCTCTCCACTCCATCCTCCCCCTCCCCCTCCCTTCTAGTGCTTAGATCCTGGCTTAGAATGCTGCATTACTCCAGAATGCCCAACTGTCTTTACTCTCCTACTTAAAAGGAAACAAAAAATTCCTCAAGAAGGCTTTCTTCATTACAAGAAGCCTTTTTCCCCATGTTTGTCCATCACATTTCCTTGACTACCTTCTATTTTTACTTGCATAAACCTAGTGTTTATATTGACCCACTATCAGTTTATATACTTATTCAGAATTTATATTTTTTTGTTATCCTTTATGCATTTTTGGATTTGGCAATATTTGTCTCTGAACATTCTGGATAGGACATTCTTCTATGCTCCTATAAAACACCTATGCATAGCACCATATCTCAGCAAATTAATTATCTGTTGAGTGAGATACACTCTTACACAAAAGAAGCAGGATTCATATGGAGAGAAACTCACTCTCCAAGGATCCCTGATGGTATTGAGTTATCTGAGTCTCCATTTCAGGAAGAGCTGGGTACTTTCCATGTCTGTAGCCCTAAACTTTGTCACTTGGATTCATGTCATCTACCAGACCCTTCTGCTACATTGCCAGTACACTGGAACAACCATAAAGAGAAAATGGGAACTCTCAGAGATAATTACCAAAAGATACCCTCTTGAGGGCTTAATGCCCTTAAGGAACATTAATCAGGAATGGGGTCACTGACATCAAGGACTTCAGCAGAGATGGTGTTAAAGTGCTTTAAAGATATTATAAGATACAGTGTCATCTTGTCACCCCTACCCTAAATAAGAAGGGGAGACAATGGAAGTCAAGAGAGACATTACTATTGATTTTCACTGCAAATCAAATTCCAAGGGAAAAACCTGAGAGTCCTTGGACACAAGGCAACAGAGGTAAAACTCAACTCTAGATTCAAAGTGAAACCAGACTTGGAAGTTCAGAGAACATTCCCTCTGGTGCTACTTATATGTATTCCTTCTAGTTTCTCCCAAGTTCCTAACTCCTTTATCCTGCCCATCCTCCGCCCCCACCAAACTACTATTTGGAAGTCAGAATTCATGATTCAAAGACAGAGATGAATTTTCCAAGTTCTTTTTGAAACTTCTTCTCCTCCCTCACCTGAGCATTTTGAATATTACTTTAGCTTACTAGGAGCAAGTAGAACATTCTTCAAACAGGAAAATATGCCATAAAACCTTGGTGTTACATCTTTCCTGTTAGTGTTTTTCTGCCTACATCATTTCAGATTGAAAAGTCACAGCTGCAGGGTTAGATGGTAGTGATGGTGCCATATTGAATTTTCATTCATAAAATCTCCTGAAAATTGTTGCTCAATAGGAAGGATTGCAAAGAAAACTTCATCAATCGGAAATGGCTCATCTCTGCAGGCACAAGCATAGTTGGACTGGCATGGGAGGGGAAGAAAGAGAGCATCCATATCGAATAGCTGTCCCCATTTACCCAGTTGTCACCAAGAGCCTTGGAATGAGAGTGCTCTTCAGGCTCTGGCATGTCTACCACCAGATGTAGCTTGTACCAGCAGAAGGGGCCACTGGGAGGGAGCTGCAAGAACCTGTAAACCTGGGCCTCATGATGCCACTTCACATCTTCAATCTCTGCAGTATTTCAGTATCTAGAATGTAGAGCATAAGCAGGAAAGAGTGGGCAGGAAATAGGAAAAGCCACACAGATTATTCTCCCTGGTTTTCTATTATGCTTACTGCTATAGTTTGGATCTGGAATGTTCCCCAAAGACTCATGTGTTAAAGGATTGGTCCCCGGCTTGGCACTACTCAGAGATGATAAAACCTTTAAGAGTTGGAGCCTGTTGGAGCTCTTCAGGGCACTGGGGGGTTGGCCTCACAGTGAGAACCCTGATCTCTTCCTCTTTCTCTCACTTTCAATGGTTTTGCTCAGCCACACACTCCTGTTGTGATATGCTGCCACAGGCCCAAAGCAACAAGGCCAACTGCTCATAGACTGAAACCTCTAAAACTATGAGACAAACCTTTTCTCCTTGTAAGTTGATGATCTCAGGTAGTTGTGATAGTAAAGGAAAGCTAACTAACAAAATTGCACATGGCATACAAGTTGTTGTCTCAATCTTGATAAAAAATTAAACCAAGCCTCAATACTTTTTTATATCTACTAATGAAAGGAGTGTTTCCCACCCAGCAGCCCAGGCAGGATGCTAACTTGAAGAGGCAGAGATGTCAATCCAGTGTTCTCTGAGGCCTCTGCTTAAAAGTAAAGGACAGCAGTAGTCTAGCTATTAGGAGATCTCAACTGGAAAATTTTGATAAAGAAATTAAAGTTATTGTTTATATTTTAAGGGGCCTTCCTTTCATTTTGTGGGAAAACACCCATAATGTTGTGAAATAGAATGCACATACAAAAGAGTATGCAAAGCATAAATATACCGTATAATAACTATTATAATGCAAATGTCCTTGAAAACACTGTTGAGATCAGGAGCCAGAGCATCAGAGCATTGTCAACATCCCTTACGAGTCTTTTTAACAGATATCTCTCCTCTCAACATTGAGAAATCCAGTACTGTCCTCTTTTTATGTTTGGGGATAGTAGTCCCCAAAGCTTCCCAACTTTGATATTTTCCTTCTCCAAAGGGGCTTTTAAAGTTAACTCCCCATAATATCTATGCTCACTGAACTAGTACTCAATTTACTTCTTTTTGGTCCTGGGGATTGGATCCAGGGTGCTTAACCACAGAGCTACATCCTGAATCCTTTTTGTTTTAAGATAGGGTCTTGCTAAATTGCTGAAACTGCTCTCAGACTTTTGATCCTTCTGCCTCAGCCTCCAGAGTTGCTGGATGACAGGCATGAGCCACCATACCTGGCCCAGTTTACTTTTAATAATACAATTCAGATTCTGAAGCAGGATGATAAAATAAAAATGACCAAAAGTTGGTTTCTCATACATGGACAATGTTAGCATATTTCTTTTCAAAACACTAGGATGTGTGGGATCTTGTTTCCAGCAGCAATGTACAACTACTTTCCCCTTCATAAGGGGCAGGCATATGCCTGAAACAGATACCTGCAATTTTAGCAAAAACAGGACAACCTATTTTGGTCTAGTGAGTTTTTCCCACCTTCAAAGTCTGTAATATAATAAAACCAAAAAACTTAAATGTAAAAGAGTAACGTGCTAGCATTCAATAGAGGGTGCACAATCACTTTGGAACTCAGATGTAAGGGCAACTATTTCATAAGGTGATAACTTAGGGTCCGATTCTAGGCAGAAAGTGAAGGTAAAAGAAAGTTTTATACGCTTTATGGCACAGTGATATTATCTCTGAAGCCCCCTTTGTTGAACAAAAAGTGCCTTGTCACCAAAAGTTGTTCAGTGTTTAGTTGAATGCATTTTGACAATTCCAGAAAAGGAACACAGAATCATGCTTATTAGGTTTGATGTTCATATGTGGCTTCCTAATTATGCTCAAAGTATGGAGAAAATCAAACTTAGGATTTCAAAAGAAATTATTATGCATAATATGCAAGTCAGGAATACCAAGACCTTGAAAGAATATCACGTTTGTTTCCAGTCTTTTTTTTTTTTCTTTCTTTCTTTCTATTTTTGTTTCATCCAGGTGATGAGGAAAGCAGATTCAAGGCAAGATTCAGAAAATGCTACAAGCTCTTTGGGAGAAAGGAAAAGGAAAAAAAAAAAAAAAAAAAGAAAAGCAATAATTGAGGCTGTCTCTTTGTTCCTTCGCCTCCCGACATTTAAAGGATTCCAGGCAAGAGCAGGAGGCTCGCTGCGGAGCCTTACTTTCTGAATAGCGCCCCCTAGCGTCCAGGGCTGCGAACTTGTTTTCATTTTTCCAAACGTTTAAGAAATCAGAAATTCCAAAGTTGTGAACAGATTTGACAAGTCGTTACTCACATTTGAGAGTCATTGGGATAGATTTTGTTTCAGAGTATATGTCCCCTATTAATACTGGCCATGTCCTTGATTCTACAGAGAAATCGCCTTAGGAGGAAGCTACACCACTGTGTCTAGCCAGCCCTGCACACACCTGCCCTGAGCTCCCAGGAGCCTACAATAAATTAAATCCTGGCTGTACTCAAGGAGGCTCTGCAGAGGACGCTGGAGAACAGCTTTCTGAGGGTCGCCCTGCTACTAGTTTTGATTATAGGAGAATGTCTGAAGAAAAAGCCTGATTTCAACTTTCCTCCCAAGTTAAGATGGAGAAGATAAAGCAAACTTTGTAGACTACTGCAGCATTTCTTTTTTCCTCCTTAGCCAGGCTTTTCCTTCCCAGACCTGGCAGAGACTCTCTTTCAGCATATAAACGTCCCAAGCTAGACACAGTGCCAACAGTTTTAAGAGAGACATGGAAAGAAGAGGAAATGATGAGCAATGATTAAGAGGTCTCTCCCTCCCTTTCTTAAAGGCATATCCTCAGCTATTTCCATAGCCTCATAAACATAAAGCCCTTGAGAATAGAGCTGTGAGAAGATTGTTGGCTGCCCAGCCAAAGGCAGCAAACCCCAGGTAAATCAAATTGATCCAGCAAATTGATCCAGTTAGAATCCATTTGGCAAAACAGCAAAGACCTGGGAGTCCCTGTCTTTGGCCCTGATTTCCTGCTTCTTGGCATGAGGGCTGACTGAGCAACTAAACAGAAGTTGACTGTCAGTCAGCAAGGCTGTGTACTTTCCAGTTGATTAGGAGAAGGGTGGAATGGGGTTGATAACTGGGCTACAAGTTGGACTGTGTAACCCTGAGGATCCAATGATCAGTGATTTTGATATAACATACTCCCTTCACCTAGAATCACTCATGAACTGCAATCATCTTCCCAATAATTCTAGGTCAACAGAGACTATCCTAGAGACTTAACATGAGTGAATGGTAATATATGGCTTTATGATTTGAAGACTAAAAAGAAGCAAGACTCACTTGCCATGTGCAAGACCCTGGGTTCAATGTTCAGCACTGAAAACACACAAACAAGAAAAGATAGGCAGAGAAAATGAGAAGTCTAAAAGTTGATGTTATGGAAGAGAGAGAGAGAGAGAGAGAGAGAGAGAGAGAGAGAGAACATGTATTCTTTTGCTATATGGTTAAATTATGGAAGAAAAAAATCAATGTTCTTTTCTTGAATTTCAATAAACCCTGTTTGAAGAGGTTCAGTGTTAGTTGTGTAGACATGGCAGTGTTTGAACACTAACTAGAAAATGCCGTCTGGGCTTGTGTAAGGACTGGGGCTGTCAGGGAGTGTCAGGTACCTGTTTTGGTCAAAGGGATGGAGAAGAGTTGCTGAAGAAGCTTGTTTTCTGACGTTCTCAGGACTATAACCACATCAGCAGGGAGGGTGTCTCTGTTTTTCTCAAGAACCCCAGAAGCATCATATAGTACCTGCAACACCAACAGCAAATGGGAAGTTAGCCGAGGTCACTGTCCATCTCTGGAGACATGGATGAGCTGTCTGGTCAGTCCTTATTGACCTCTGTATAGAAACTCTTGTTGACACAGTCAGGCTTTTAAATCCTAAGCACCAGATAAAGGGGGAAAGTTGTAATTTTGATAGGTCAATTTATCTTAGCTTCTTGCCCAGTGTCTTTGAAGACCAAAGACAAGTCCTATCAAAGATATATCACATCAGAATAAAAATGAAAATATATTGGTCACTGTGCAAAGCATCCATCCTAGGAGGTGAACCCTATTGTTATCTGCATTCTACTGGTAAGCAAGCAGAGAGTGAAGTAGCTGGATAACATGAGTAAGGGACGGGCATCGAACCCAGGCAGGCCAGGGTGCAGCTCAGTGGGAGAGCACTTGCTTGGCATGTGTGAGGCCTTGGGTTCAACCCCTTGTACCACACACACAGAAACAAAAAAACTAGGGCCGTTTGTCTCCATGCTCACAACCACCACACTCACCAACTCCCAAGGCACTCACAGGAGTCGTCACTCAAGGACACTGAGCAGTTCTTGGGTCTCAGAGGAAAGGGGATCCAGGCCAGAGAAATTTTAAGGAATATTCCAGAGCATCCCTAGTCTATGAATGAGCTTTGAATGGTAACTGAATTCAGCAAAGGACACAGAGCCCAGAGAGAAAAGGATCCTAGAAAGGAAAGGAGGAAAAAGGGGGAAGGAGAGTGGGAAAATGGAAAAGGTGGATAAAAAGAAGAGGTGACAGGAAGAGGACAGGAACAGGAGGCAGAGATGATGAGGAGGAGGATCTGGGTCGACTGGCATCTCAGACTCAGAGGACATTAATATGCAGTCAGACATCAGTGTGGAGGTAAATGAAGTACTCAAGGGCAAAGACTGGACCACAATTTCTAACAGAGTTCCAAAGAAGACAGCATAAAAAGACCATGTAGAGAAAAGCACAGTCCTCTCTCCTAGCATTAGAATTGCCTTTTGGTCGATATCCAATCAGGAAAATTAGTTTCAGTGTCATGATATGAATATGAAAGATAATTTTGATTCATTTTATATCAACTAAATAATCCCAAATGCCTTTGATTGAACTCCTACCCATTTTCTGGATCCAGGGCCTCAACGAAGCCCACAGGAACCAATTAGCCATAATTCAGTTGGCTCCTTTGGAAGTAACATGAGCAATGAGTTGTTGGCTACGTGACTGGAGAATTTCCTGAATCAGTCACTGATCTGTTTCGGGAACTTGACATTGAGACTCAGGCATAATATATGAGAAATGGAAACTTCAGTTAATGTTGTAAAAGCTTAACATCTGGATGATGAAGTGAAATATTTCCCCTTTCATCTGGACCTTTTTTGGTGGCCTGTAGACATATGTTTAAAGTGCTAAAAATTGAGCCCCACTGTGATATTAACCCTCCTGCGCTACCTACGCATCTCCAAATGACTTTAGAATGTGAACATTCACTACAAAACACTGTGAAATCTGTAATGTGTTTGCTCTCTGGAGAGCTGTCAGTCCTAGGCCAGCCTTCAGGTGAGAAGCAGATGGCAGCTCTGTGGGTCACCCCAGCGAGAAACTGCTTCTATGCCAAGAGGCAACTTTCTGTTAGTGGCACCACTGGGAGAGTCTGAGAATGACAATTTGGGGTTCAAGAATTAAAAGGAGGATGAAATCTGCAAGCAATTTCAGCAGTGGCACTGACAGGGTAACATGGGCACTTACCTTCCGTGACACTCAGGTATAGACTCACCTTTCCAGCGTAATGCCAAATGCCAAAGCACAGCGCCGCTCCTTTGGGCCTCCAGAAATACTTGCATCGTAAATTATTTTCGAATTTATCTGCATGGATTTTCATGTAGAAAAATCACAATATGAACTATTTGTTCTTTCAAACAAAAACATGTTCCCCAAGCCACGAGAGACCCAGAATAATGCCTTTCAGACAAGCCCAATATTACCACTGTATATACAAGACTGGAGAAGGATCACCCACATGATGGGCATTTCCTGCCTTGCCCTTGCTTATTTGATTAGTGTTGTGTTTAGTGTCAGGCTGTGCCCTAAGACGGCATGTTTTCCTGCAGTCCCTAAGAGCTCTGGCATGCATGCTGAGGACACCCCAGGCCTGCCAACCCTGAAGATAGCCCACGGAAGGCAGGTAGCCTTGGTTTAAACTCATCTTGGCAAATTATGACAGTATTATGGAAAAAAAGAAAACCACTGAGGTGACAATTTCAACCCCTAGAAGTGAATCTCTCCCATAAATCAATTTTCCATCTGGGGAAAAGGCTTGAACTTCCTGTTCCTCCCTCACAAGCACCTTTGCATTGTGTGGTTGCAGCTGGAAGCCTGCTCTGTGGGAGGAAGCGTGTTCAGGACCAAAGGCACACAGGCACTGGGGGCCTGGGGCCCCAGGCATCTCACCATCTAGTGAGGAGTGAAGCTCATGTAAAACCAAAGATTCCAGAAGAAGGAAGAGGTCAAAAGAAAAAGGCTGTTACTCTGCACTAAAAAATGACAAAATCATGGAATTTGCAGGGAAATGGATGGCACTAGAGCAGATTATGCTAAGTGAAGCTAGCCAATCCCTAAAAAACAAATGCCAAATGTCATCTTTGATATAAGGAGAGCAACTAAGAACAGAATAGGGAGGAAGAGCATGAGAAGAAGATTACCATTAAACAGGGTCGAGAGAGGGGGAGGGAAAGAGAGAGGGAAGGGAAATTGCATGGTAAAGGAAGGAGACCCTCATTGTTATACAAAATTACGTATAAGAGGAAGTGAGGGGAAAGGGGAAAAAAAACAAGAGAGAGAAATGAATTACAGTAGATGGGGTAGGGAGAGAAGATGGGAGGGGAGGGGAGGGGGGATAGTAGAGGATACGAAGGGCAGCAGAACACATCAGACACTAGTATGGCAGTATGTAAAAAAGTGGATGTGGAACCGATGTGAATCTGCAATATGTATACGGGGTAAAAATGGAAGTTCATAATCTGCTTGAATCAAATCTATGAAATATGATATGTCAAGAGCTTTGTAATGTTTTGAACAACTAATAATAAAAAAATAAAAAAAATTAAAGTGATTATCCTTTGTAGTTAACAAAAAGAAAGAAAGAAAGAAAGAAAGAAAGAAAGAAAGAAAGAAAGAAAGAAAGAAAGAAAGAAAGAAAGAAAAAGGCTGAAAGAATAGAGGGTCTTAGCTGCCAGGAAGAAGTGCCCCCATCTTCAACCTGTAGGCACAGAAGCTTAAGGAACGGGGGCTTTAGAAATGAGACAGGTTGTCTGGCAGGAGGGGAAAGTGTGAGTCTGGAAGAAGCTTCTGTGCTACCTGGGAACGGAGGTGGATCGTGGATCAAGTAAAGATATGAGATGGGGGTACAAAAAGGAAGGGGAGCAAGTGAGGGCAAGGGTAATAGCATTTGTGTTGGTGGGAAATAGGAAGGCAGGAGGGTATAGGGATGGTGATGGGTTTCCTTTAAGATACAAATTCTACCAGGACATCACAATTCAATTAAAAATGGAGTTTATACTTTAACAACCCACCAGGTAGCCAAAATACATAGGGTATACTCATTAAAACACATCCACAAATTTGTTGATCGATTGTATATCTTCTTCTGTGAAGTGTCTGTTCAGTTCCTTAGCCCATTTATTGATTGGATTGTTTGGGTTTTTTGGTGTCAAGTTTTTTGAGTTCTTTATATTTCTTATATGTCCTAGAGATTAATGCTTTATCGGAGGTGCATGTGGTAAAGATTTTCTCCCAATCTGTAGGCTCTCTCCTCCTTTTATTAATTGTTACTTTTGCTGAGAAGAAGCTCTTTAATTTGAATCCATCCCATTTATTAATTCTTGATTTTACTTCTTACACTTTAGGAATCTTGTTAAGGAAGTCAGATCCTAGGTCTATGTGGTGAAGATTTGGGCCTATTTTTTTTTTCTATTAGGCACAGGGTCTCTGTTCTAGTGCCTAAGTCTTTGATCCACTTTGAGTTGATTTTTGTGCAGGGTGTGAGAGATAGAGGTTTAATTTCATTTTGCTACATACGGATCCCCAGTTTTCCCAGCACCATTTGTTGAATAGGCTATCTCTTCTCCAGTGAATGTTTTTGGCACCTTTGTCTAGTATGACATACCATATTTATGTGGGTTTGTCTCTGTGTCCTCTATTCTGTACCCATTGGTCCACAAGTCTATTTTGGTGCCAATGCCATGTCATTTTTGGTACTATATCTCTGTAATAGAGTTTAAGGTCTATATTGTGATGTCTCCTGTTTCACTCTTCTTGCTAAGAATTGCTTTAGCTATTCTGGGTCTCTTATTTTTCCAAATAAATTTCATGATTGCTTTTTCTATTTCTATGAAGAATGTCATTGGTAGTATGGCCATTTTGACAGTATTAATTCTGCCTATCCAGGAGCATGGGAGATCTTTCCATTTTCTGAGGTTTTCTTCAATTTCTTTCTTTAGTGTTCTGTAGTTTTCATTGTAGAGGTCTTTCACCTCTTTTGTTAGATTGGTTCCCAAGTATTTTATTTTTTTAAGCTATTATGAATGGAATAGTTTTCCTAATTTCTCTTTCAGTGGATTCTTCACTGATATATAGGAATGTGTTTGATTTATGGGTGTTGATTTTATATTCTGCTACTTTGCTGAATTCATTTATTAGTTCTAGAAGTTTTCTGGTGGAATTTTTTGGATCTTCTAGATATAGAATCATGTCTCAGCAAATAGTGATAGTTTGAGATCCTCTTCACCTGTTTGTATCCCTAGAATTTCTTTCTTTTGTCTAATTGCTCTGGCTAGAGTTTCAAGGATGATGTTGAATAGAAGTGGTGAAAGAGGGCATCCTTGTCTTGTTCCAGTTTTTAGCGGGAATGCTTTCAATTTTTCTCCATTTAGAATGATACTGGCCTTGGGTTTAGGATATATACCTTTAGAATGGCAATCATCAAGAATATAGGCAACAATGAATGTTGGTGAGGATGTGATGGAAAAGGTACACTCATACATTGCTGTTGGGACTGCAAATTGGTGTAACCACTATGGAAAGCACTATGGAGATTCCTCAGAAAATTGGAAATGGAACCACCATTTGACCCAGCTATCCCACTGCTTGGTTTATACCCAAAGGAATTAAAATCAGCATACTATAGTAATGCAGCCACATCAATGTTTGTAGCAGCTCAATTCACAATAGCTAGACTATGGAATCAACCTAGGAGTCCCTCAATAGATGAATGGATAAAGAAAATGTGGATATATATATATTCAATGGAATATTACTCGACTTTAAAAAAGAGTAAAATTATGGCATTTGCCAGTCAATGGTTGGAGTTGGAGAATATCATGCTAATAATATTAAGCCAATATTATTTTGTGGGATTGGCTTATTATAATAATAATAAGCCAATCCCACAAAACCAAAGGTCAAATATGTGGATGCTAATTCACAATAAGGTGGTTGGGCAGTAGAAAAGAATAGTGTTACCTTAGATTAGGTACAGGGAAGTGATGGGAGGGAAGAGGAGGGGATGTGGGGATAGGAAAGATAGTAGAATGAAACAGATATTATTACTGTGTATATGTGTGTGTGTGTGTGTGTGTGACTGCGTGACCAATATGATTCTGCAACATGTACACTCAGAAAAATGAGAAATTATATCCCATCTATGTATGATTTATCAAAGTGCATAAATGCATTCTACTGTCATGTATAACTAATTAAAGCAAATTTTAAAAAAATTAAAAACCCACATTCACTTGATGACATGAAACCAATTTCTGTTAGAAGTAGATGTGCCCATTTTTTTTTCCAAAAGATACCTACCAACCAGGGTCTGGTCCCTTGCTTGGGGAAACCGACTCTCCTCATCTAAAAGTGCAAGCAGGCCCAGGGGCTTCTGGAGGAACATGTCCAGGAGTGGGCGATTGTCCTCATACTCCACAGGCATGGCATCAATGCCCTCGTTCTTGTACTCCATCTGGAAGGAAGCGGACTGTGAATCTCTCTAGCCAGAAACTGGCCTCAATACCACCAGGATACTTTGGCCTGGACTTTCCAGGTTTGGCAAACTTGAATGCATATGGAAAACAGGATGTGTTGGATGTGTGCAGTAAAGGAATCTTCTGCATACCGGCCTGTTGCAGCTGTGCGTTTACATGTGGCTTATAGGTGGCCTGTAGCAGGCAGCTCAAGCCAGCAAAAGTTGTCTCCCAAACATAGACTTGGGGGCTCCTAATTTAGATACTTATGCACAAAGTAAAACTGGAAAAAAAAATATTTTGGTGATAAATATGGTTTAAAACAGGAAGAAAGAAGACTTCTACATTCTACACAAAAGGAATCATTCTGGGCTAGAAAACTAGAAACACTCCAGATTTCCCAGGGAGATAAATGGATGGAAGCCAAGTTGACTTGTGTGCAGGATGAGCTGGTGAGGCATGCTCTGCAGATTTATCCAGCTGCCATGATAAAACCAATATTGGCACAGTATTTTCACTTGGTGTCTCTGTATTTATCTAATTACAGCAGAGTTCATGTGTCCTCATATAGTTGCATTAAAATAATTGTCCCTGCACTTACAGAGCTTGTTCAGAATATTTGTTATTGTGTCTCTTTTATGCAGAAGGAAAGCTTGGGGTTTAAGTAAGGGTTAGTGTGGAGTAGGCTTTGCTATGCAGGCTGTTGCCACAGGAGAAGGGCACCCCTTGGGTCCACAAGCTTCTCACCCTATGGAACTTATCACTGAGCTCAGAAAGGAAAGACTTACATTTCTAGAAATCCACAAACAGACCTTAATTCCCTCCAGTTACTGAGGCATCTGGTACAGAGGAGATGGAAGATAGGGATGGCTAATGCAGGTACTAAAAACCTATGACCTGGGGCTGGGGTCATGGCTCAGAGGTAGAGCACATGCCTAGCCTGCGTGAGGCACTGGGTTCAATTCTCAGCACCACATAAAGCAAAATAAAAACACTGTATCCACCTATAACTAAAAAAAATATATATTTTTTAAAAAAACCTATGACCTGAATTCAAATATTTAATATTTATTTATAATATTTATTATTTAAATATTGTGTCATTTTGGACACAATCAGAAATTTGGGGTTCAAACAGAAGAGAGTAAAGTATTTCAGGCAATATGCACGAAAGAATTTTGAAGCGAGACTTAAGTAATTGGCTTGTCACCAGCTCCAATCAAGTGAGAAAATGTGAGTGTCCACAGAAATCAATATCTCTTTTTTTCATACTAAATGTAGATAGTTTTTTTGACAGGACCATCTGATCAGTGGCTTTAAGTCTTTCTAATAGGGTTTTTGCTTCAAATCATGGGAAGTTTGGAGACACCTTTCCCATAGAGTTTAGTAACTTCAGAGTTCACTCTTACCTGCTCAAGAGCAAAGACATGCTGATTGAAATAGTACTGGATTTGCTCATTGGCGATGTTTATGCAGAGCTGCTCAAATGAATTCCTCCGAAAGTTCTCAAATCCAAAAATGTCCAAGATTCCCACGTTCATTCCATTACCTGAATGACTGCACAAGAAAGATGAATAAAATCCTTCAAGGGAGGAAACATTCATCTCAAGACCATGAGAATATGTGTGCCCGAGATTCCATCAACACATGGGCCCACCCACATGCAGATAGAAGCTGCATGCTGCCACCTCCAAGGCAGGGACAGTTTACGTCATCAACCATTGGTTCATTAGGTTTTTCAACAGTATTTTTTTTTTTTTTTTTTTTTTTTAGGTACTAGAATCCTTCAAGCCCCTAATCAGAAGCTCCATCTATTACATCAATGCAGGGGCTATAGCCTCTGCATATGCATTATACAGAGCTTGTTCAGAAGAGTGCTGTTCAGAATTCAACACTGTCATTTCCTCCACAATATAAGAAACAACTAATAGCCCATGCTTTGGGGGCGGGGGGTTGTCATAGTAATAATGGAAGATGCTGTACTTTAAAACTTTTCATAAATGTCCATGTGATTCCAAAAACACAGTGAGGAGGATAGATACATCATTCTCATCTTACAGATGGGAAAACTGTAACTTTGAACATGGAGCTGATTAAGCTGTAGACCTCGGGTGTGAACTCAGTTTGTCCAGCTCCCAGCCAAGCCTACTCACTGGAATGGCTCCATCAATCATTCTCCTCCCTGTTATAAACACTCTGATTCTTTTGGATTCTATTTTGTCTTTTAAAGGAGAAAGCCTGAACTCTCTGCTAAAGAAAACCCCAGAGAAGGCAAAATGCTTCCTCTTGTAGACCCCAAGAGCCACCAGGTTGAGGACTGCTCTCCCAGGCCTTCGCTTGTTCTGGGGGCACTTGCCATATGTTTTTCTCTGGCTGCAGGAGTGTATTGATGCGATTCACAATCCAGCTGAAGAGCCTCCCATACAGAGCTTTCGACATGGCATCCCGAACATCCGCGGCCCTGTCCACAGGGTTGGCGCGGACGATGGTCTCACCCCGGGTGACCACACAGTGGGATGTGAGGGCCTTCAGCAGCTCTTTGGGGCTGATGCAGAGAATAGAAGCAGCTGGAACAAAAAGTAAGGATGACACTGGGAAATGTGGCCATCCCTTCATTCAGTCTATGGTTCAGCATTTATTCAACACCTTCTAGGTACAAGCCTGTATCCTAGGTACTTCAAGATCAACAAGCTGGGACCCTAGCCTCACGAAGCATTTAGATGGATACAGTGGCTCTCAAACTGATCTGAAGTCTCTTCATAAGTATTTTGTTGTTGTTGTTTTGCTTTATTTTGTTTTTGCATTGTGGGTTTTTATTTTGGATTATCTGAGAAGCATTCCACATGGCTTCCAAAGACATAGCATCACAAAGAATTGTCTTGTGTTAAATCAGAGTGGACAAGGCACACGTGCAAAGGGGGAATAGAACATTTCAGTAGAGAATACAGTTTCAGAAGAAAAAGGCAGACAGCCAGCACCAGAGAAGTCTCTGACAAATTACTAATTCATATTCATGCATAAAACACCATGCTACTTTTAAAATAATGGAAATGTGAGGATGCTCCTAGATTTCTCATGGGATGGAAAGGGTCCACTGTCTATCAGCTGCTGTTAGCCTGATAGTCAGGATTCTGCACTCCTCAGGGCTGGCAGGTGCATGTGCGCACACATCCAGAGGTTTTCTGAGCCTTCTCTGGACCCATACTTTTTCCATGACACTAAGACTGAACAGCTAATGAGCCCTAGAGGCAGACCCCAAGTCTTTTACTCTGATACACTGATTTGGAGATAGGAGAGGGCCCACCCACCTCACAGCCTAGAAGTTGGATACTTGATGGTATCACTGAGGAATGATGCCTGGCTGTATTTAAAGAGAGCTCAGCCAGGAATTAGAACTTTTGAATACAATTCTCAGCTCTTTCATTGGCTTCCCTTGTGTGTCTTGGGACAGCCACTTTCTTTGGGCTCCAGTTATCACCTGTAACACTAATATCGTTTTTTTGTTTATTTGTTTGGTTTTGGTGCATACTAGGCAAGCACTCTACCACTGAGCTACATTCCCAGACCTAAAGTAAGGTGTTTTATATTTTATTTTTTAATCTAGAAAACAATATATTTATTTTTTTATTTTAAATAGGTTTTTGATGAAAAAAAGGGGGATAAGGAGGTTGTGGTTGGAGAGAATGTCATAGTCTGTATTCTCTTCTCTTAGAGAGTCAAAAAGTACACTAGTATATTAAAGGTCCTAAAAAATGCTGCAGTTTAACACAGAAAGTTTTTTAAATTGTATTTAAATCAGCTCGCTTATTTATGACTGAGAATTCTCATTCTTTGTGCCACCGTAATTACCCACAGATCTTTAAAAATAAATTGGTGCCTGCTTTCTCTCCTGCAGATGCTGATTCAGTAGGTTCATAGTAAGGACCAATCTCCTCCTTGTTTTAGGCAGTAGAATCCCATAAGCCCTTACTCAGAAGCATCATTTTTTTCCCAAAAAATATTCCTGCATTTTTCCCCCAAAACATTTTTCAAATGCAGCCAAGGTTGAGAACCACTGCCCAAAGTTACTGGCCATGGAATTCTTTTCTGTGGAATACCTATTTGCAGTCTATGGATGGAGCACTGATACTCCATAGGATATCCTTAGGGAAATGCTGCTTAGTGAAAACATCCAGAGCCAGTAGAATAAGCTACAGTTGCATTTTATTCTACAGATTTTAGAAAACTACCACAGTGAAAGAAATATTGCTTGGCAACACAGCACAGAAGCATCAAATAATTACCATTTTCCAAAGCTTCAGGATTGGGCACCTCACTTTTATCAGTTTGGTGTTGAGAGGAAATAGCTGCAAATTCAATGTTCCCGATATTCAAAATCCCAGCCAGAATTCTGTACACGGAGTGCACCTCCTGAAAATGACATGGAGAACCGCATTTGAAGGTCATTGCCAATCAAACCAATGAGTCACTAGCTCTCTGGTGGAAACTGCTAGTTTTCCATCATTCCCCCCACCCCTTTCCTAGGCAGACACTAATTTCCCAACCTCTTTTGCTGTTAGAGGTGAAATTAACTAAATAGTAACAATGGAATGGGCAGAATAATGAAGGCCTCTTCTAGGACCAAGCTCTCTAGGGGTGAACATGCACCCTCCACACTTTCTTTCTCATTATTGCTGACTGGAACACCCAGCAACCCAGCCTCAACCATGCCACTGAGGACACTTTTAGACCAATGATGGATCACGTGAAACAGAGTTGCTCTGCAACCTGACCCTCCTTCCTTGGAATAGTGGTGTAAGAGGGAACTGACCTTCTTTGTTCTTTAGCCACTTTTTAGCTTTGAACCCTAACCAATGCCAGCTCCCCAATTCAGGTATGGTCCTGTCATCAAATCTAAAGAGATGTTCCTTTCACTTCTTTTGAGTGTAGCTTTTATGACAGAGTTGGGAGCACATCCCATGATGGCTCACTAGAATATCTCAAAGTTACATGATGCAGCATACAGTTATGAATGAAGTCAGGAAATGCCTTGGGACTCACTAGAATTATCTGTGTTATTGTGATATATAATAATAAATAAATATTTGGCCCTTGTCACCAGTTATTGGCACAAGAGCTGTTAGAATCCTTGACACTGGGTGACAGAAATCTTGTTTTTGGCACCATACCTGAGTTTATGCTAATAAGGTGACTTGGTTAGTCTCTAGATAGACTCAGGATAGGGGCTGGTTGGCCAAGAATGTGCCTAGAGGCTAGAACTTTCAGTCCCCAACCCACCAAACTGGGGAGGAGAGCAAGGCCAGAAATTGAGTTTATCAACAGTGGCCAATACTTCATCAATCAAGCATATGTAATGGACTTCCATTGAAACCCCTAAAAAATGGGCTTCTGAGAGCTTCCAAGTTGGTGACTACATGGAGGTGAGGGACAGTGGCATGCCTAGAGGGCACAGAAGCTCTGAGCCCTTTAATACCAGTGTTTCCCTTTGCATTTTTCCTTTGGCTATTCCTGAGTTTTATCCTTTCTTCTAAATCTGTAACAATAAGTAAAGTGTTTTCCTGAGTTCTATAAATCATTGCAGCAAATCAAACATGGGAGAGGTTCATGGTAACCCCTAATTTATAACCAGTCTGTCAAAACCACGGGAGTCCTGGGACTTGCAATTGTTGCCTGAAGTGGGGGCAGTCTTAAGGGATCTGATGGTAATTTCAGGTACATAGAATTGAATTGAATTGTAGGCCATTCAGCTGGTGTCAGAGAATTAGTTGGTGGGTGGGGAGGGGAAAGACCTCACATATTTGATGTCAGAATGTGAGTAAAAACAATTCAGATGATTTCAGTCATCTTTTATATTAAAAATTGAATATTTATGTAGCACTATTTGTTTTTTAAAAATAAAGTTTATTTATTTATTTTAGAATTTACATTTTCTGTATTTGAAGCAATGACATGCTTAGGAAATTTCTGCATTTTATGCTTATAGATGGAGAAAAATGCTTCCACAAAAATACTCAGGCAGATTACTTGATTTAGTACTATACACAGTAGCAAACTAATAGAAACTGTCATTACATCATTGATAAAGCATCACCCCCCAAACTGAGCTTTCCTGTAAACATTACTCAGTAAAGCCAAAAACTGAACACAGGCTTTAACAGTGACATCTGCTGGATACCTGATAATGCTACAAAGACAAATGAGGACTCTAAGCTGGCTTCTCCCGCAGATAAATATTGTTCTTCTAACTTCTAAATCAAAGGCAAGATGTCATGTTTCTGACTTCAAGAATCACTGTTTAATCACACGACTTAAAAGTGGCTAAGGAGAACACCTACCAAATGGGTTTTCTGGGACTCGCTTGGATTTAACATGACAGCACCTCATTACCTTGATCAATACAGTGTGAGGCTTGCTGAGTGCATCAGGCAACTCCTGACTCCCTTGGAGGCAGATCCAAGGGAGTGAAGGAGTCTCAGGCAGTGACTTCTACATCTGCTATTCTATACCCAGTTACCTCAGGAGGGTATCTAAAACTTGGAATACTCTTAGAGGAAAAATGTACTTCCTCTAATTAAACATTATTGCCTTTTATATGTTATAGTACAAGGCTCAAAACCTCCCCAAATAAAGTTTCTAGGTGTTTCGCCCCTGGGATGATGATTCTCAAAGATCATGCCCTTGACACCAGCATCCCGCCCTGTTGCTTCTCTGGAAAGCATCTCTTCAACACAATGCCCAGGCAGCCAACAAAAGTGGAAAACTACCATGACCTTGAGTGAAAACTTTTAGGTTCAAACACTGTGTGACTCACCAGAGTTAATGGTAGCTCGAGTCTCCTTCCTTGGTTCAGTGAGGGAAGTGGGGAAGGAGTATCCAAGGTTCCCTTACTAAGGGGTTATTAGCCTTAGGGTGCTCCCTATGCACATTTCTGGGCTATTCCCCCTCTTGGCTCCTTTAGCCCTACATATGGATTAATCAAAGCTTCCTTTATAACCTAGGAACCTACAACCACCACTGTGTCTGCGTCAAACATCACCCATATACAGTCATGGCGAGCTCATTCTGCTGTATGTCCATCTGTGAAATGACTCCACCTTCCCCCACACTCTTTGTTCAAAGTTCTCTTCATTTCTGCTCACAGACATCCTGGGGAAGCCTTTTCACCTCTCTCATGTCGTTTTCTCTTGCCTCATCTCCAACTATGGCACTTTTCCTGGAACCTCTGCCTTTTCTGTCTCTATCTCGCTGCTCTCTCTTTTATTTCCCATCAGGTTCCAACTTTCTATATGAAAAAAAAAATGAAATAACTTCACTGAGAACAAGCAATGTTATCAGGAAGACTAAGAAGTCCTCCAGTTGGGTCATCTTCCTGGACTGTGGATGAGTGTGAACTCAGCCTCTCCATCAGCTGGCCAAAGTGGGGACAGTGTCCTCCATCAAAGCCCCACTGTGGATGCACGGTCTCTGCTGCCTCTCCCTTTTTCTCAGAAGGCATTTCTTTACTGATGTAAGCATTCCCCAGAAAGAGCTGAGGCCAGGCTGAAAAGTTGAGAAGAACCTAGCACTGATTTACTGGACTCTCCCTCAACCTGGCTCCCAGGCTTCTCAGGCAGTTGTCCTCCTGTGCCTCCTTAGGAATTTACTTCTCCTATCAGTCTTGCTTTGCCTTCTTTCTTTTCTATAAATCCTTTAGTTTTTCACCAGTTCTGCCCCAAGCCCTGCCTTAGGACCATTGCAGGGCCGCCTCCCCATAAGCTCTATCCAGCACCTTACTCATTTCCTAGGCAGAGGTTCACAACTGGGCATCTTAAAAGTCAATGGTACCCTATTGTCTAAGTGGAGACATTGGACACCTCAAGACCCCCAAGTTATATTTTGACATAAAGCCCTTCAATCTCTCTTCAGCAATACTCTTTGGATTCATACTCTATTTTGAAGAAAGGGAAGAAATTCTGCTTTGAACTTAAGCCTTCTCCTTAACCCTCTGCACCCAGGGATCTGCAGGATATATCCAATCTTGACCATCACCTAGTCCATCAGCCCCAAAAGTTTTCATGTGGTATTAAATATAAACACATTTTAAAACCCCGTGTGTTTAATATGTTATGATAATTCTCATACCAGCAAAACAAGCATAATATTAAACATAAAACAGTATGGTTTGGCTCCAGATGTAAAAGTTGGAAAGCACTGGTATTCACGATAGGGTTTTAGGAATAATCCCCTGAGACCCTTACAAGACACCATCATCATTAGTACACAGTTCCTTCCACCAGAGAAGTTTCTTTACAATAAACTCATAGTCAAGTGTTCCTTGCAGTACTTTTGGCCAGTATCCCAGAATTAAAATTCATCTTCCTGAGTCCACACCAAGGTTTGCTATTCATAATTTTGCTGTTAAGGGTTTGAGAAAAACTTCAGGGATTTCTGCAGGGGACTAATGACCTTCCAAGAAGGACAGGAAACATAATTTTTATTGAATTGACCAGTTCACTTAAGTTCTGCCAGAAAAACTTCAGAGAAAGTTCTGTTACATCAGCCATTTGGCATCTGCTGCCTGACTTCATTAAACTGAATCTTTCTGAATTTAGTCACATTACTGTGAGTTTATAAACACAAAGTGAACTGAGTTAATCCAGCAAAACAGGTTGTCTGCACAAACATAAACACAATCTAATGTCAGGTAGAGAAGATCCAGCCTCTTCCTCAAATTTCCACAGTTACTAACTGACATAATTTGGTTTATTTCAAGTATGAATTAATATTGAACATGGGAAAGATACAGAGACATGCCATTACACTCCAGTTATACATTTAACAGTGTAGACCAGGCACAAATTAAGAATTTTCACAATCATTTTTATTTAATTCTTTTCATATTTATTTATACATTCATTCATTAATTCATTTCTACTGGACTTTTCTTTACACAGGGGTTAGGGATGGCTTACTTCAAGGACATATACTTAATTTCTTCTGTTTTTAATTTTGTTACCTTAAAACAGAATCTGTTTGATTATTATCAGGGGTATTTAAAGGATTATTATAATAGCTTATTGTATGCATTCTATTAGAGCTGGGGCCAGTCTCTTCATAGCATTCTATAATCATCTGTATATTCCCTAGGAGTAAAATACTATCAACCTTAGGGGCTGACTTTGCTATGGCTCCTGTAGCTTTTAAGGACATATGCCCCCAAACACTTTGGAATGACCCAGGTGACTTGAAATGACTCTGCTGTCATCTCCACTCCACTTTGAGTGTTCTGGTGATGCTTATTGGATAAAAAACAGCTCTGTAAATTAATAACATAAAGCTCCTTTAACAATGTTGAAACCTGTTTAATTGCTCTCCTCTAAGGAGCCAAGGGAAATATATTTCTATTTTTATCTGACCTTTGGGATTTTCCACTGTCTGTCAGTTTAAAGTCAGTGGGAGGCCAACAGAGAAAATTAGCAGCTGGATGGAAAAAAGAAAGGTATTATTATGACTAAAATCAACTGTGCTAGGGAGGAGGGAAGGGCTAGCCAAACTCACTGGATTATAGAGGCAATCTATTCTGAGTGGCTGTCCCAAGGTGACTGGAATGTTTTGTAACCTATTTCCTTAAGATGTAACACTCTTACCTACCTTCTAGTCATTTACTCCCTTTGTTAGAAAAGCAAAAGAAACTATATGTTTTGCAAAGTTGATGCTATGACATAATGTATCTCTGAATAATATTTGAGCCTTCGGTTATAAATATTGTCCCTCACTCCTAGCATGTATTTAATAGAGACAACCTTTATCTGTGTGATAAGAGTAGTGCAATACTTAAAACTCTAGTTAAAAATGTACAGCTGTGTGCTGTGGAGAGGGAAGTGACAGCAAAAAAGTTAAAAGGGTTTTAATTAATTTGTCTCCATGCACAAAGAGGCGATTCATAAAAATAATTCTGTAGCTTGGATGTAATGGGTGCATTCCTATACTCTAGTCACAATTCACTTTCATGGTGAATGACTCCAACTCAAAAAGGGACACTCTTGCCTTGGTGCTTGTTATTCAGCTATCGTGAATTGATGATAGTGATAAGAATTCATAGATACATGATCCTGACAACAGTGCTTCTCTGTGTCCACTGGGTGTCTTGCTACAATGCAGATTCTGATTCAGTCATTCTTGGATGGACCCAAGAGTCTGCATTTTGAATAAGTTCTCAGGAGATAACAGTTTGGGTCCTCAGACCACACTTTGAGTAGCAAGACCTTCTCAGATGACCACTGTAGGATGTGGAAAGTATCCCGCCCCAAGCTAGAACATCCATGTCTTCACTCATGGTCATTGAAGAATAGTAACTCTTGAGTTTCTCTCCTGACAATCACTTACCTTTTCAGAGAATCCAATAATCCTGAAACAATGCTGAATTGCTTCAAACTGGCTTCTATAAGACTCCTTGGAAATTATGTCATACATGACTCTTCCAGTTTCATCAGCTATGTACCTAAATGAAATGGAATATGGCCAAATACAATGAGCACTGACTTAGAAAATGGTACCTCAGGTTCCAGGACAAGTGCCACTTTGGATCCTTTGGAAGTAATTTCCTTTACCATCTAACATTTCGGGGGAATAATGGTGTACAAGGCTGAGTAAAATGGCTGTAGTTGAGTTTTTGAATATTCTAGAAAATGCAAATGGCCACTTCCTCCTATGTATTTAAGTTAAATAGGTTGTGAGTTTCCAGTTAGGAAAGCAGATCCATTTACTTCTGAATTTGTCAGTTGCTAATTGTACATTCATGCAAAATTAACAAGCCAAAACCCTGATACTTACCTAGGAGGTTTTTCCTCAGGAAGTTTGAACTCAGAAAGTTTCTTTTGGTGATAAAGACCAGCATAAATATAGTAAAATATGTGAAAATTTTTCTCTCCCCTAAAACAAAGAGAAAGAGACTTTATTAATACCATATTCTGGGATTCCCCATCATAAGTCATTTTTATCATTTCCATTCATTGCAAAATATTCTATGGTAATTTTTCATTCTCAGCTAATTAAATATACTTCACTCCAATTGCTGAATAGTAATAGAGTTAGGATTCATAATGTAATCCTCACAATGTTACATATTTAAACACACTTTACTATAAGCAGAGGGAGGTTTTACAGAATGGAACAGGTAGGTGCTCAGGTTACACATATTTAGAGCTCTTTCATTTCCAGCCCCACACCTATTCATCTGTCACATGCCTTCTGTTAGTAACCCCTGTTGCTTCAAAAACAGTGAGGTTCAACTTAGATCAGTCAAACTCCTCCTTTCCTGGTACCTCGGGCAGGAAGTCCCTTGCAGGTCCTACAGAGAAGGATTAGTCCCAGAACTGAGGTCTGCAGGCTCCCAAGTTGGTGTGCTGTCAAGGTACCACTCGAAATGCCATTCCTCAGTCTCTCTGGTCTTCTGCTGTCTACCCCTTTTAGGCCACTTTGGTCAGGGCCTTTTTAGATATGTGCACAGCCTGGGAGCTGGAGTCAGTTTATGATGGGAGAAATGTTCTTATCACTGCTCTGTATCCCAGATGTCCCTATCTGCCATTCCTCACTCATTTGTTCACTCAATAAATTTAAAAATTAATCTTTTAAAATAAATTGTATTGTGTATATTTAAGGTATATGATATGATGTTATGGGATATGGACACAAAATAAAAAGGCTACTATTCAACTAATAAATGTATTGAGTACTGATCAAGGCAGGTACTGTGCTGTGGGGTGTCAGGGACACAGGACTAAGAAGATTCATGGCTTTTGGGGGCATTCCTTCTAGAGATGGGTTAGATGAAAGAAACAGGAATGCTAGATGAGGGCTTTGAAAGAAATGAGCAGGGGGCTGAGTTGAGTTTTGGGAAAAGGGATGACCTGTGAAGCCCTAATGTCTGGAGAGGGGCTGGAAGGAGCTACAAAGAGAAGGGGAAAGAAGGCTTCTAAACAGGGAGCAACACATACACAAGGGCTCTGACCACAACACCCATGAAGGTTGAAAAGGGTGCCAGTGAGAAGGAGTGGACAGGCAGGGAGCGCCAGGCCACACAGGGACTTGGGAGGCACTAGAAGTACTTGAAGTGAACAGATCCATAGTGAAAGTACTGTCCAGCCACAGCATGGGACTAGATTGTAAGAAGCCACAATGCATACAGAGAGACGTATTGGGAGGTCCAGGTGAGAAAGCAATGTGGCCTAGATAGGGGAATGGCAGAGGTGATGGAGAGGGTTGTTGGTTTAAATACATGCTTTGGAGAAACAACCAAAAGAACAACCTAATAGATGGAATGAGGATGGGAGCTGGGGTCTGCCTCCTGGTTTCTACCTTGAGTATGGAGGGATGGGGGCTGCACTGGGTCTGGAGGAGGTACACCTGGCACAAATACCACTTGTTCCTTAACCTTCCATTAAACGTGCAGGCTTAGGCTGACCCATCTTGATCGTACTTTCCTACAGTTTTTTAGAAAACATCTCTGATTCTCAATTCTTTCCAATTTCCCCTCAAAATCCAACCCTAGCATTAATTCGGTTTGATTTCCATCTCTTTATCTACCAGGAATGGCTAGGTCTTTCCACCATTGTAAATACCATGAGATCTTAGTGGCTAATCTCAGCCAAGGCTTACTTCCTGCTCAGAGTCCCCATCCATGGTGCTGTGGAAAGGAATCAGCAGTCTAACTGTGTTCATTGTAGTTATGCGTGGCCCAGCCCATGGGGCAGCCACCATCTTACTCTTTGCTGGCTTCTGGAGAGTTACCAGTAAGTGCCCATTTGCCAGAAATGACTGTAAGACCACACCCAGCAACAAGGGGACCAGGAAGAGGAATCCTACAGAGTGCCCACAAATGATAAGAACCACCATGGATGAATAGGACTTGTAAGGCTCTTCCTTCTCTTCACCTCATTCAATTCTCCTAAGAGCCTTGTGGAGTTGGCATTATTAAGCCCATGCTGCAGGTGAGGAGAGTGAAGAGCCACACTCCCCAGAAATCCGTGCAGGTGTGAGAGGAACACTCCACACATTAGCTTTGTAAAAGAGCACTTTACATGTGAGCACAGAACAAGACAGTCTCCATCCTGTCAGAGGTAGCTCCCTAAAGGTTAAAATCATTCTAATTTAGGGACAAAGAAAGAAGCAGGGAACCTTATAAAAACAAATCAAGAAGCTACAGAGAAACATAAATGCTTCTCACTCCATTTCCTGTTCACTTGTTTAATGTTCACGCCAGCCTCCATTGTGTGAGGAAACTAAGAGCATGGTAGAGGAAGACGCTTGAGGTTTTGCTTGGGTTTTCTGTGGAGCCAGGGATTGACTCAGGCTCCGCCCAGGCTGGACAAGTGCTCCAGCACTGCACCCCCCACCCCACCCCCATCCCACCCCCACCCCTGTGCTTGGGTTCTTAGGCTAAACCCAGGCCTGTGGATTCTCCTTGCCTAGCAGCCCTGGGAAGGTCCACCTCTCTACACTCATCCAGCCTGACATTCTCTATGTAGATTTAACAACATCCCCTGACTCTTCAGCACAAGCCTTCTCTCATCTCCATTGATTCATCGAAACTAGCGTTAGCATTTCAAAATGCAAGTTGGGTTTTGTGACTCCCCTTCTTGGAAATGTTCCACAGCCTAAGAGTGGTTTTCAAAAAAGGTCCAAAATCCTCAGCCTGCCTCCAAAGCCCTGCACAAACTACTCTCAGTCTCATCTTTGCCATTCTCTCGATTCTTGCTCTCATCCCCGCCTTGTTGGCTAACTCCTAGTGATCCTCAGATCTCATATTCAGTGTCTAGTACGAGGAGGAGCTCTTCTTTCCTCCAGGACTAGCTGATGTGTTCTTCCTTTCTCCTGTTTCACCTTCCTAGAACCTTACAGTGCTTCCTGGCACCTATCACAGTTGCTCTATATTTGTGTTTATTTGTTTAATAACCAAGATCTTCCCATCTCTCCCCAACCTTCCATGTACTTCAAGCTCTATAAATACAACAATCTTGTCTGTCTTGCTGACTCTTACAGCCCCAGGAAAGAACACAACACTGGTATACAGCAGGAATTCAATAGTGCATGTCTATGTCCAGATGAAGCTACACTCCTGAGGAACTCTGGTGTCCTGCAGTGATAATAATGGCAAGAGTGGCTAACACTATGAGAGCATGTACCATATCAGGCATTCTTTAAAGTAATTTATATAAATGAACTCATTAATCCTCCCAGCAAACCCTAAGGTGGGCAGTAATAGCATCTTCATTTGACAGATTAGGCACAGAAAGGGTTGTGATATGCCCAAGATCTCAGTGTCATGGCTAGCATTTGAACCCAGAGCAAAGCCCATGCTATTCATTACAATTACCTATTTTTAAAAAATGACTTTTAGTTGTCAGTGAATCTTTATTTTATTTATTTATATGCAATGCTAAGAACTGAACCCAGCTCACACATGCTAGGCAAGCCCTCTGCCACTGAGCCATAACTGCAGCCCCTGATTATGATTACCTATTAATACTGTTTTTCTTAAGACAGAATAATTGTGAATATTTTTCTCTCATCGAGAGGAAAAAAAATGAACATAAGGAATATCCTCTGCTTTTTTTTTAAATAGACAAATTCAATTTTAAGGGATCTAATGATTTTTTAAAATTATGTTTGTGGTGTCAAGAATTAAACACAGGGCCTCACACATGCAAGGCAAGCTCTCTACCACTGGGCCACACCTCCAGCCCAGATCTAATGAATTTTAAAAGTGTCTGAAATACTGTTAAATTCTACTGATACAGCCAGCTTAGGAAAAGCAAGTACACCTATTCCAAAAGCACTTTAACCCCAACCCTTTATATTGTGCCCCTTCACATCTTTTTGGTCAAAAATTACCACTGATCCTTTGCTTAAATAATTAATTCCTTGCTCTTGTGGAGGCTGGAGAAATGGGAAAGAGCAAGGATGAAGATGGAACCATTAAAATTCTCAAAGCTACTGGGCACTATGGCACACACCATAATCCTATAATCCCAACAACTCAAGTGGCTGAGGTCTGAGGATCACGAATCTGAGGCTGACCTCAGCAACTGGAGCTCTCAGCAACTTGTGAGAAAGAAAGAAAGAGAAGGGAAGGAGGGAGGGAGTGAGGGGAAGGAAGGAAGGAAGGGAGGAAGGAGGGAGGAAAAAGGAGGAGCTGGGGATGCAGTGGTACAGTGCTCCTGGGTTCAATCCCCAGCACACATGTGCGCACACACACACAAAATCCCAAAGCCTCCAAATTTATATTGCAGAATAAAAAACAGAGATAAGTAGTGCACTCACGTTGCCTGTTTTATAACTCTGGACTTCTCAAGGAGATATTCAGAGATTCTTGCCCCCATCACAGCTCCGGTTGGTGTAAACATCATTTCCAGATATTTTCCAAAACGGCTTGAGTTGTCATTGATGGCCGTGCATGCATTCCCAAAGGCTTCCACCAGGGAGTTGACTTGTAGAATTTTCTCTCTCAAAGTCTGATTATTGGCCTGGGCCAGAGGACAGTCAAGAGAAGCCTTCAGAAACATTACTCCAGCAAAGTTGCTGGAGGCCCTCTCTTGCTGCCAAAGTTCACACTATTTCCAAAGAGCACCATTTGGGGGGATTAGCCAAAACTGCCCGCATCACTTTCTCCAATGAGCAACTCACCAGGTGGGTATGAATCAGATTAGGCTAGGTGAGGACAGCAGCTTTCAAATCTTGCTGTATCTCATTTAAAATCTTTGATAGGTAAAATGCAAAACAGTTTAAACAGAACTTTAAATAGATAGATGCCATAATTTTTCTCAGTCATTTATTATAGTCTTCACTTAGCCTCTTCTACTAAATATATATATATATATATATATATATATATATATATATATATATATATATATTCCTGAAATTCTTTAGTTATATAACACATTAATTCTGAGTATCAGCAACCACTAGGCTAATTCTGCAATTGTTTCTTCAATGTCTACTTCACCAAACTTAAACGTTCATTTCCCTTAACTTTTGCCAAAGATGTTCATTTTCCATCCCTCCCATTCCCGTAGCAGCTCTCCCTAATCTGTTCATAGTGTTTAATCACTTTTACAATTTAATAGCTCCATGTTTCTATTACACTGAAAACATGAAAAAATAATGGCCAATAATCTGGTGAGTTCACACTGGCATTATTTTCCTCCCCATGTGAAACAAGGTTGGCATGCTGACATCTTAAGAGGATGAGCTCCCAGGAGGCAAATGTAACAAAGATGGAATGTTTTTATGTAACCCCTAATAAAACGCAGTACTACCATCACTTATGAAACAGGCAGCTGCTCTGCAGGAACTCCTAGCCATGCTACACAAATCAGGTCAGTCAATACCTTTCCCAAGAAAGTCAGATGCTGAACAATCAGGTGGGCGCTTTCCGTCTTCCCTGAGCCACTTTCTCCACTGATGACAATGCACTGACATGGGAAATGGAGTATAGAGAGAAGAATTCAGGGCCATGAAACAACTTGTACATTCAGCCGTGGTCTTCATATAACATTCTCTGTTGTATACTTCGATTTTTCACCAAGCAATAAATCTATCCTACAAATCTTTCCATTTCAGTACATGGAGAGCTTCTTCAACCTTGGGCACAGCTACTTGTCATTTCAATGTACAGACATACGTTAATCTGTTTCTTGATATACTTGAGGGTTTTTTTTTCCTTCTGTCATTACAAACAATGTTTCAATGACTAATGCTATACACAGATCATTATATTTATATGCAGGTTCATCTATAGAATAAATGCTGAGAAGTGGGGTTATTCATTATAAATTTGATTGATACTGCCAAATTGCTTTCTTAAGGACTGTACCAATGTATCAAAATGCCTGCCCTCCTACAGCCTCACTAACACAGTAGATTGGATCTTTGCCATCCTGATAGGTTAAAAAATGGAATCTCAGTGCAATTTTAATCTGCATTTCTTTTATTAGAGTAATGTTGGGCATCTCTCCATATGCTTAAGGTCATTTGTATTTTTCTTATACAACCTATCCATATCCTTTGCCTATTTTTTATTGCATTGTTGACCTTTTTATAATTCATTTCTAGGAACTCTTCATGCATAAAGGAAATGAGTGGCTGTGGCATAATAAAAAGTTTGGGTTTCGTTCCTGGTTTCTGGCATAAACCCTTGGAATCTCTTGAGTGGCCAGAATGATAGGAGCATTTTTGTTATTCACAAGGAGCTCCTTTGAATCACACCTCAGTTTACTAATGAAGTGGTTAAAGGTGAGGGACCTAGTCTGCTTCCAGAGGGGACTGGTCACCAGAAAGACCAAGCAGGTGATTAGAGGGTGGGAATCATCAGCCCCACCTCCCAAACTCCGGGAAGGGGAAGGAGGTTGGAGATTGAGTTATGAAGACTCTTGAACAACGATTTCAATGAGCTTCTAAGATGAACACATGGAGTATAGGGAGGGCTGTCCAGAACAGATGCGCCTCCCCCGTAGCTTGCCCTCTGCATCTCTCCCATGTGTCTGGTGCTAGGTCGTACCCTTTATAATATAGCAGTAAACTTAAGTATTTTCCTGAATCTTGTGAATTGTTCTAGTGAATTAGCAAACATGAGGGGGGTCCTGGTGATCCCTGAATTTGCATTTGGTTTGGTAGAACTGTAAGATGCCTGGCTACTCTATTTGTGGCTGACTTCTGAATCAGGGCAGTTTTGTTGGATTGAGCCCTTAACTTGTAGAGTCTAAATCCAGATAGATAATGTCAGAACTGAATTGAATTGTAGGATGCCCAGTTGATATCAGAGAACTGGAAAACTGATTAGTTTGGAAAACACACATTTAGTGTCAGGAAAAAAGAAAAAAAGACAGCATAGTGGGCGTAACTTTTCTTAACTTGGAAACTACATTATCTCATTCCATTTACTTCCTCTCCATCAAGTCTATGGGCATTTCACAAATCTCTGAGAGCAGTAAGAACCTGGAGAAACCAAGTTTCTAACCTACAGTGAATCCATGCATTCCATTTTATAACCTGTATTGCTGTAATTTTATTTATTTCTCAACAACCCCAAGTTCAGATTTTGCAGGTCTTAGGAAATATACACATGGTGATTTTTCTCAAAAAATCTGCACTCCAAATTAGATCACATCTCACACAGAATAAAGAAACAAAAGAAAATACACCTGTTGAGAGTAAAGGAGTGGTCAAATGTAGGATGTATCACTACGATGAATGGGAAGTCTGGAGGGTCAAAGGGTGAGTAAAATCTGTGGTGAACTGGCATTGAGTTTAAAGCTCATTCAGTCTTAGCCCAGCCCGGCACAATTTCTCAGCAGCTAAACAGTGTGATGCAAGATCACTGGCAACCCAAGTGCAAAATGTCATGTGAAAAGGTCCAAGTCATGAAAATTCTGAGACCTGAATAGGAAGGAATTTCATTTATGCCCTTCTACATACTGTTTTTATTATTATCATTGTCATGTAATCATGTTCTCACTATACCGTTTTTCACCACATGATCATCACTACCACATAACTATTGCACCTATTTTTTCAGTCTAAAAACTGCTTTATGGGTGGTACGTGCCTGTAATCCCAGTGGTTTGGGAAGCTGAGGCAGGAGGATCTTGAGTTCAAAGCCAGCCTCAGCAATGGTGAGGAGCTAAGCAACTCAGTGAGACCCTGTCTCTAAATAAAATACAAAATAGGGCTGGGGATGTGGCTCAGGGTTGAATGCCCCTGAACTCAATCCCTGGTACAAAAAAAAAAAAAAAAAACTGCTTTAGAACCTTTCATTCCATAATCATCATGAGGCACAATTCTATTTCTCATGTTGTTTAAAAGGTAAAGAGAGCAATGTGTTCACCAGTGGTGTATGGGTGCACGTTTGTCTTCTCACGCACTGCGAGCCTGAAGCCTGGGATTCTCAGGGCAGTGCATGCACATTGTCAGTATATTTCTGAAAGGTGACTTTCAACTTGTGTGGTTGGTTTAGAGCACTGCAGTACTCACAGTAAACACATCTTATATGAACAATATCAAAGACGAGGTATCAGATTAACCAGTGATAGTGGTACAGAATCTTTAGACACAGATAATTAAATTTTCTAAGTTTATATTCTGCAACGCTGTAGTAAATTTTCTCAAGTGTAATATTTCAACTGTAATGCACAAATCAATTACAATTAATGTTAACTTTTATTTCCAGAAACAAAAAATGTTCATTAAACTGTCATGAAAAAATGACCCATTTGGACTATTCCATTTTAATGTATATTTGCGAGTATTCTGTGCATCCTAATCTTAAATGAAAGACAGTTTAATAATAAATTATATTTAGAGTAATACTGGCATAATTTAAAAAAAAAAAAAAGAATCACATTATGGTTGTATCCTACCTTTTTGAAACACACACACACACACACACACACAAAACCCTTGGCATAAATCTTCAATGATTATGTGGTGAAATACAGTATTTGTATTAGAAACTTTATTACTTATTATGAGAGGTGAGTGCTCTTAATGTGAATGTTTCACATTTCTCCAAGCGGGCTTTGCTTTCTCCTGCTATTGTGGCCTTATCAGTGTTGCAGCTGCCCTGAGCTGCGATTTCATTTCCCATTTCCTGCAGCCTCAGCAGCAGAAGGGAAAGGTTCCAGGAAGACTCAGGAGCTGAAGGGTACCTGGTAGGAAAGAAAGGTGGGTCCCTACCTGGTCTTTGCTGAAAGTAACCAAGCACTGGTAAGCAGCATCTGCTGATGCAAATATGTGGGGGGGATTCGAGATGCGCTTCACCCCATGATAGAGCCTGGAAAACTGAAGAAAACAGTAACTAATTTAAAGGAAACTTCTAAGGGTCCACTGGACCATCTAATGCTTTCACCATCTGTTGCCCAGGAAACCAAGGTTGTATTACTTATGTAGGAACTTGCTGTCTCAGGAAGGCTCTGCAGTCTGCAGGTCCTAGTTCAAATTCCAGCTCTTGGGAGCCTGTGCCAGGGCATTAACTTCTTTGTGCTAAGTCTCCTCATCTGCCAGACAGGCTTACTAATAGCACCTATGTCACAGAGTTGTGGGAAATGATCACAACCCAGTGCCTGGCATGTCATAATCACTTGATAATTGTTAGCTATTGTTGTAGCTTGCTTTAAAAAGTTACCCTCCATACCTTTCTAGTATGTTGCATTATTATTTGCAGTTTGGAGTATATATACCTCTAGGGTGGCTTGATTTTATTACCACATCATCTTTCTTTCCATTTGCTTGTGTGATTTTATTTATTATTAATTTGATTGATTGACCAAATTGATAGAAGCCTTGGAGATTGAACCCAGGGCCTCATGCATGCTAGGCAGGCACTCTACCACTAAGCAACAACCCCAGGCCAGTTTTAGTAATTTTGAATTTCTTCAAGGAGACTTATGCTCTGTTATGGCTTAGATGTGAGCTGTCCCCCAAAAACTCATGTCTGAAGCAATGCAAGAAGGTTTACCCAATCAATAAATTAATCCCCTGATGGATAAACTGAGTGGTAACTGAAAGCCAGTAGGATGTGGCTACAGGAAGTAGGTCCCGGGGGTGTGCCTTTGGGGTATATATTTGTATCTGGCAAGTGGAGTCTCTTTCTCTCTCTGCTCTCTGATCATCATGTGAGATGCTTCCCTCCACCACACTCTTCTGACATCATATTCTGTCTCACCTTGAGTCCTAAGGAATGGAGCCGGCTGTCTATGGAACAAGACCTCTAAAAACATGAGCCCTCAAATAAACATCTCCTCCTTTACAATTGCTCTGGTGGGTCTTCCAGTCACAACAGCAAAAAAAAAAAAAAAAAAAACCTGTCTAACACATGCTCTTAAAGTATTCCTTACCTGTGGAGAGTAGATGCTTAGATTTTGGAAGGGGTTTAAGGCAATTAGAATATCTCCAACATATGTGTAAATCAGTGAGTCTGCATAACGCTTCTGCAAGTGATGAATAATTGTTTCCTGAGAAGTGGAAAAGAGGTATTGAGAGCAGTAGACATTATATTCAACCAAGCTAGAGATTCTAAAAATAACAACGAATTTAGTCCTATAAGAATATTATTCTCTAAAAGATTGAAGTAGTTCATTGAAATTATATGGTGGATCCTACTGATCTCAAGTCACTAAAATAGCACAGATATTTGTCTTGAAAGAAGAAAAATAGAAATATACTGAAAAAAATAGGAATTGTTAAAGGATATTGAAATAGTCAACAAAATTTTTGTTATTGGGGAAAAAAAAACTTGTCTTACCCAATCAAAATGTTCTATTTAGAATTTGGTTAGGCTATTCCTATGGTAAAGTACAGACAAAATAGTAATTTCATTTCTCAAAGCATTGCACTTAAAATCTAGGTGGTAGGAATATGGAATTGAACACTTTGACATTATGCATTAGTGATTCAGTCGTTGAAATTAAAGCTCCCAAGAGTTAGACTCAGCAGAAGCAGGTCCAGCACAATTAATGGCTCTATTAAATGTGCATATTTTAAATGAGGATTATCACAGTATTCAGCTTTAGAATGTGAGCTATATTAACTTCACTATTTCCCTAAATGAAGCGCCTCTTAATGAAGAACAAACAACTATCTTGAGGGTTAATTGCCATTTTTTATTAGGCAGAAAATAATTTCAGGGATAGAATCCATCATCTAGCCCTATCATATAATGGGCTTTATAGGAAAAATCTAAATTCTTTCTCTTCATCATTATAGGGGCTCTAAATGAAAACAAACAGGATCATAGTCACAGCAACCGAATGCTCCCTGAGTTTCACCCCCTGGCTATACAATTAAATTGTCAAATGACCTTAGAAGAACATGGTCTACGACAGAAAGGTCAAACCATTCACATGCAACAAACGCCTCCAATGAGAACTGTCTACTAAATATTCAGTACCTCATCCAGGACCTCGAGATTGACCAAATCATCCTCGAGGCAGTATTTTTCAGCATCCTGCACATGATAGGGTCCCCTGGTATGCATCCTCTCATGCCTAGAAATGTATCAAGAGAGTATTGGCATTCAGGCAGTAAATAACATAGCAGAAGGTTTTAATGAGGATGGCTCGTTCCCAGTGTTGTCACATGACATGTTAAGAGACTTCAGAGATGGAGAAGATAAAGAGTAAACCGAGTGCAGAGGCTCTCCCTGTGGAGCTACCAGTGGGAGGTGAGCACATAAGCTGGGTCTCTCTCCTGCCAAGTGGGGAGCATTACCAAATGGGCCCGCCCATCACATATATTTACTTTCCTTAAAATCTAACCACAGCACTTCCAGGAATACATGCCTTTCCTGGTTGGTGTGGTAAGATCACTATCAAGCCATGTGCAATATTTCATATAAAAAGAGCCAAGTCATGAAAATCCTGAGATTTTAGGATTTTAGGAAGGAATTTCACGAATGGCATTCTGCCTTCTGTTTTCATTTCAAGCACCGAGTTTCACTGGGGTACAATCGTAAGTCTTCCCTTCCTTCCAGGTCCCTTCATCTGTTCTGCCAGCACCATCCCCAACTTAGTTAGATATTTTTAAAGCAAACTTCTGAGAATACAGTAAAAACCAAAGAATTGATCAGTTTACATTTTATCTTATTTGCTTATTTGAAACCCCTTTATGACCTTTGTCCCATTACAGTGAGGTGGCCACTGTTTGGTAGACATCTTCCCAGCCTATTTCTAAATATTGGTAAAATTTATATATACCCATGAGTGATATATAGGTTCTGTTGTTCCATTATAAAAATGATATCATATTGTGGATTTCATTCTGCAGGCTTGTTTTCACTTAACACGATGATTTTTAAAACTATCTACCTAATCAGTCACTTTAATCATATAAATATATACCAATTCATTTACCTAGTCCTATATTAGTCGATATTTAGGCTGATTCCAGGTTGTTTGTTTGTTTGTTTTGTTTCCTACTAGAAACAAAATATGTTTTGTTTTGTTCCTTAAATATGTCCTTTTATGTATATGTTGGGATTTTCTCTTGGGGCCATTGTTCACCATGCATTTAAAAAATTTGGTTGGTAATAAATAACAATTGCCTTTGGCATATCAAAATATAGTTTTTCAGGGTCTAAAATTAATTCAGTGTTAAATTGGGCCTTCCCATAATTCCCTTCATAAACTTATCACTACTCCATGTGGTGTTGGAAGAAGCACTGGCCTAGAGGTTAAGAGCTCTGGGTCCTAGTCTCAGGCTTGAGAGTAATGGAGTGTGGGATATTCAGCAAATCCCTTAATGATTAGCATCTCAATTTTCTTCATTGATAAATAGAATCGTTCATGACTTGTTTTTCTTCTCTCTCTCTCTCTCTCTCTCTCTCTCTCTCTGGAGTCTGTAAAAACAGTTATAGTCAGTCATGGATATAAAAGATGCACAAAGGCTGAAAAAATGCACCAAGTCCTATTTACATCCTTGTCAAAAATATGGAATAAATTTGCATAACTCCACACATTACTCAGAACACCATTAATTAAGCAAAATTACATGTAAAATAACCTCCATGTCCCACCAGTAGAGAAGGATCATGGCCGGGTTCTTCCCAGCCAACTTTCATGCCCATCATCATCACAGCATAAGAAGATGAACATGATCTTATCTAGCCAGGTCCCAGAAGCTGGCTTTGTTTCACTGTAAGTGCCACATGGAAGTCATGGAATGGGAACATACACCTCACCCTTGGCTACATGCATTTCACAAAAGTAAGTGGAAAAAATAAAAAGGAAGAAGCAAACTCCTCAGCTCTGCATATTGAGTCTTGGGCTTATAACACAATAAAAATGGGCAAATAGAACATTGACTTTTTTTTCTTTTCTAGCCTCTTAAATTAAATCTTAATTTCCAATCCCCATCACTGATACATTTAAAGGAGGCATATTTGAATCATGCTATTAGTCACTTCTACTATTAGAACCGGTTTTACTGCTAATTCATATAAGGTACAAATTAGAATGACAATTTTGTTTAATAAAACCAAATTTATAACCTAAGCATTTTCAAATTATCAACAGAACAATTTATTGGTCTATGTCCTTGCATATTGGTGACATAAAGAGAAACGAAATTGGTTTTAAATACAGATTTTCACTATTATTCAGAGCTGCTTCCTGATGCTAGCTAGCCATTTTGCTAAATAGGACAACAGGAGAGTGCACATTTCCTGTCCAAAATCTTCTCCACATAAATTTAAGTACTTTTTTTGCATAAAGTTCATCATAAAGCAAAATAATGCAACATTTATTAATGGAGCAATTAAATTAAATTCAGCTAGCTAATCTCCTTCATAAATTCTTATAATTATATGAAATAAGCTAAGTTAGAGTTTATTTTACATATAATTTGATCAAAAAAATAGGAATTTAAAAATTGCCCACAGATCTGGTTCTAGTCAAGATGGAGTAAGCACTCTTAATCTATCACTCCACTAAGAGCAAATAAATACCCTGGATGGAATATAAAGAAGCAGCCATCTCAGGATGCTCAAAGGTAAACAGTAACAGGCAGATTGAGAAAGGAAATCAGAATTCAAAATATCACTGAACCAGTGGAAAACACCCCTGGGTTTTGGAAAACACTCCCATCACTGCTGACCTGTACTTAAAGGCAGCCTGAACTGCATGCAGGGATGTCAGGCTTCATGTTGGAAGATATTTTTATAGCCAACTAAGGTGGAAACACTAACAAAATCTCAGATAAAAATACTCTAGTAGAAAGTTGATTTTCAGTGTGAACATACACAATCCAATATCACCATGATGAAAATTGTTATCCTTGGGGCCCGTAGCAGATTATTTGTGTGCCACAGCAATCTTTATGTCTATCTGCCAAATATAACTACAAGAATCATGCAGATGCTTTTTTGTAAATCTAAGCTCAATGTTCACCAAAATCTTCCTCAATGATATTTTATAAATAAAAGATAGCATTTAAAATATTTTACCCACAGATCTAGTAGTGTGTGATCTCTTTCCCTGCTTATGGGAAGTTAAATCCTTCAGACTTATTTGTTACCCAAGTTGAAGCTGGCAATCTAGACACTGATATAGGATGCAAGATATTTCCAGGCTGACAGACAACTACTTTTCCAACCAGGAAAAAAAAAAAAAATCCACCTATCTCTATATGAACGCATACATATAAAATATAAAGATATATATAGCTATATAGATATATCCCTATCTGCCTTCCCCAACAAATAATGTACCCACTAAAATTGTTGCCAGCTTTAATTTTCTTCCTTCTTCTATGATTTGGAGGGTCTACAGAAAAGAAAAAACATTATTGATTCCAATTTTTATCTCTTTTGGAAAACCTTTATCTTGGACTTTACATATATTTATAAAGCTGTTATATTGCTTATATTTCTCTATTTTTAGTTGAAAGATTTTTAAAATTTTCCTGCATTAAATGATGTATTGTCACATTTAACTACAAACTTAAATTTTCCTTAAAATTCACATGCGCCACCTAGTGCTTTACTTGAGAATAGCATCTATTGCTGACTTGATGAAATTCCTTTAAATTGCAAAAATTATAGAGCACCAACAAAAAAAATACTTGGATTAAATATTTCAAAGTTTGGAGAAATGTAGATGGATATACAAATGTATAAATAAATATCAAAAGACATTCTGTTAAATCAAGAGTATATAGTAAGGCATTATAGTTTTAATGGCTCCGAAGTTATTTTCAATTTTCAGGAAAGTCTATTGACTTTGGCTAGATTTCCTACTTGTGATTTATGAGGTCCTATTGACTGTCAATCCCAGATTCTATAATAAATGGAGTTTGAGGGCCGAAGCTTAGAGATAAGCTCTGGCTTAGACTGTCCCCTGGAGTTTGGGTTTGGTGTAATAGTGGTGGGTCAGGGTATAAAGTGGGGTTGACTTAGGTTTCAGGACTCGTAAAGGGGGAACTGGTGTCTGAGTCCATGGCCTAAGTGAGTATGAAACATCAAATCCAAAGAAGTGAGTGGAGAGCAAGAACAGAATGGGTAAGACAGAGCCAGAGATGGAGTTCCCTTAAGATAACAGCAGGCATAGGAGATGGGGGTCTTTCCTGGAATGCCTTTGACCCAGCCCATGTGTGGGAAAGGAGCTTTAGATGGCAGCATAGTCGTTCAGATGCTGGAGGACCTACTCCATGCAATGAATTCCTGAAGTGCGGCAGCTTTCCCTATTGTTCAATCTCTACACCTGTGCTATGGTTAAACCAATACTATGTGAATGTCTCCAACAACCCATCAGAGGGCCCGGCAGTGTTTTTTCCAGCTGCTGGTCCTATGAATGATTTTGCTCCCAGCTGACTCCTTACCCCTTAGCTTCTCCCTGTCTACCACCTATGTGGAGATGCCCTTATAGGCAGGAACAAACAGGGCTGCAAGAGTTCCACACAGGGCAGACAGGACATGGTATTCTCCTTCCCCAACAATGATGGAGGAGAAAGCAACAGAGGAAGTGCTCTAAATCACTACTCAACAAGGGAAGGGAAACAAATTCTTCTAACCTCAGCCACATGCTAGTGAGAAGTTATTCTTTGCACTGTGGTCTTTTAGACAGTCACCCTGTGGCAGGATCATGAAGGTCACCTCTGCCTAAGCTCCAAATCCAGTTCAGAGCCCTCCCCTCCATCCAAAGATGGAACTGGAAGGACTAGAGAATGACTGTTACGGTTTGGATCTGAAATGTCCCCAAGTCTCATGTGTTCAGAGGTGGTCCTATGGGGAAGTGAAGGAATCATGAGGGCTCTGACCTCATCAGTGGATTAATTCATTGATGGCTGAATGGATTAGGAGCAGGGACCTAGTTAGAGGAAGAAGGTCACTGGGGTTGTGCTCTGGAAGGGTTTGTCTTCTCTCTGGACCTTTGCTCTCCCCTGCCCCCCAATTCCCGACTTCCTGGCTGCCATGAGTTGAGCATTTCCTCCAACACACACTTCCGCCATGATGTTCTGCCTCACCTGAGAACAGTGGAGCTGGCTGAACATGAACTAAAACCTCTGAAACCCTAAGTCAAAATCAGCCTTCCCTCCTTCAAACCACTCAGTGAAATATTTTGGTCACAGTGAGGAAAGCTGACTAATGCAATGACTAATACTCCCACCACATTACAGATACAGAAGAAGTAACCTCTATGGAGGCTGGAGCAAAAAGGGGGATAAAGAAGAGAGGAAATGAGGAAGAAGGTTCGAGCTCAATGGGGTGGCCCTCAAGACTCTAAGACAAAGGCTCATGGCCATGGACAGAGCCCAGGGACCATTCCCTTAACCCTGTAATCCTGGCATACAGAACGAGAACACTGAAACTGAACATAGAGGACAGTTGCTACCCCAGTAAGTGATGTTGAATACTTCTTCCAAATTATTTGTGGACCTAGGAAGAGAATGACAATGACAGACCATCTACATGTGACTATTCTACTGACAGTCAACTATGGACAGAAATACCACCCTGATACCTTTAACTACATGAGCTATATCTTAACCCCAAACTTAAGATCATATCTCTCAAACATTATAATTCAGAGATATAAAAATAGAAATCACTATAGTAACACCATTTTTCAACTAAGCACATTTGTAGCCAGAATTATGATAAATCAGCATTTTATCATCAATTATATTAAACAGGATTTGATAATATACCCACCTTCTCTAGGAAGCAAGAGTCAATGACAACAGAAGAAAATTAAATATCAATTCATTCTCTCAGTTAAAGACAGCGAGAGCAGATCCTAATCATATCAGGATACAGACTTATTTCTTCTCTGTTGGGGCAACAGGAGGATCTTTAACTTCCTATGTGTTGAACTTCAGCACATCATGAAGCAATCATCTGGGAGTCATTCATGTACATGGGAACCCAGGAACCCTCAGCATACAGAATATAGCATGTCTGTGTGTGTATGCATGGGTGTGCCTGTGCATGTGCACTCATTTGCAGGTAGACGCAAGTGAGTGAGCAAGACTGATTGGGGAAAGCTCAGCAAGTAAGCAGTCAGAAATCTGTTTTTAAAGGTCACTGCTGCAGGTTGAAAAGAAATAACTGAAGTCATTGTTTTAATCAGCCTCAGGCAAATTACAAGGGCAGAACCAAAAATCCATTAAACAGAGCAGGGAAAAAAAAAAAAAAACAGCACCAATTCTTCTACCAAGTAATTCTTACAGTAGACCCTTGGCATTTGAGGGTTTAATATTTGCAGTCCCAGCAAGCCCCAAGTCACCTGCAGGGGCATGACATGCTTGTCATTTTACTGAGACTCACAGCTGAGTTCATGGTCATGACAACCAATCAGGCCTTCCCTACCTCCATTCATATTCCACAGAGTGGTTTCTCTTCTCTCAAGAACTCTTATGAAGTGATAAAATGCATGTTTCCAAGTCGGCTTCTCTAAACTTTAATGGTTAGATGACATAGCAGGTAATATTAATGAATTCAGGGTTTTGCAAAACTAGTTTGGGGAAGAAGTCCTTTTGAAGGTCAAGGAAATAGGACCTGACATCAAGGAAATGACCAAATTGTTTAAAAGCATTCCTAATAGATTAAGTAACAATGTAACCTCCAAGTATTGTTCACAGAATTTTAAAGCTTTATAACCTCCTTTAAGAGAGTAAGCCTTGGATCCATAACTGCTTTATTGTACCTAAACCAAATAAATGAAATTTACCAGAAAAATTTAAATTCCAGTGGGGTTATGCATATACCATCATCAGCATCAGGGAATGGCCAAATATCACTTTTCCATAGGTGCCTCTATAGAGCTACATAGATATAGTCACACACACACACACACACACACACACACACACCTATAATACACATGTAGTGAAACAGGAATGAATCTCAGCCAGGTTTTCCAAAAAGCTGCAATACTCAGAAAAGCTTAGACCCAGAAGAGGTGAGCTGGGGCCTTAGGACAAGCCCTCCTTCCTTCAGGCATGGTGCACCTTCAACTGTACCATGCTCAAGCTCCCCAGGATTCCAAGCCTTGTCTGGAGTATTCTTGAGTGCCATTTCATGGCATTTCATGGGCCACACTGTCCAGCACCATCTCCCATCTGGCTCCTGTCTAGCACTATCTCCCGTCTGCTCACTGAGGGGACATACATTTCCTGTTCTGACCGCCTACCACTGTCCTCCCTATCCAGTCTCTCCCTTTTAAAACACTCCCATCACCCTCTGAGGTCATTCTCTTTGGCACCTGGCCCAAGTTTCCCTTCTCTACCCTTCCCCTGCTTCAACCCTTGGTTTTTCCATCTCTCACCAATAGCTTTGTTCATTCTTCTCACATTCTGATCTCAGGGTTCCTCAACTTGTCAACACCTGAAAAACTTTTATTTCTTCTGTACTGAAGCTGTCTATAAACTCAGCTTTGCCAAGTTCCCAATTATCTCTCAAAAGTTTCCAAGATCTCAGTTCTACTCTCCCATTTCTCACCATCCTCCTCTGATTCGGCTCTTCGTCTCCATGGTAACCATCAGTACCAGGACAGGGCTCAGCCTCAAAGTCAATAAGCCTGTCTTTGCCTTCTTCACAGTTCTTCTAGAAACCACAAGGATTGTTTGCTAACCTTGCTTTGTTATGGGCCAGACTATATGAGCAGTTACCAAACAGACTCCATTTTACCCTGAGACTCTATATCATGTAAGAAATGCTTCTCCAATGGGAAAGCCACACCTCTGTACCCATTAATAGTTACCAAGCATAGCATACTTGGCAACACAAAATAGCAATTGCTGTGGTAAAACTACCTGACCACTTGTAACAATTCCCTCCTTGCTGAAGTAGCAAGAATAGAGTCACTATGGCTAAATGAGCAAGCATGTATGGCCATACAAGCAAGCAGGTATGGCCGCAGGGACTCCATCTCAACTGTTCTAGTCTCCACCTTAATATTTCTGTTACTGCTCCCATGAAGAGACAGCTATGGGATCCATTTCTGAGAAAACAAAATGAAAGCTGTTTTCTGCTAAATTCAAAAAAATATATATTGTCTTCTGTACTTTGTACCCCACAAAATGTACTCATCCCAGGATATGGTGGTCTTGGTGACCTATATGACTTTGAAGTAGATTCTCGCCCCCGCTGACTACCTGCTGGATGGTTGTTTAGCACCTGCTCGGACCCAAGATGTAGTTGACTGAGTTGTTCTGCTAACTGATTTTTTAGCTTCTGTATCTGCTTGCTTGAGCTATGTCAACCCGGATGTGGGTTTTGCAGATTTGCCTTTAAATATCCTAAAATGCTCAGGCTCAGGGCTGTTCCTTGTAGAGATAGTTATGCATCCTGCAGGGAGTAGGCTCCGGCTGGCTGGCTAAATAAAGACTCTTCAATTTGGACAAAACTGGGACTTGGTGTGTTTTCTGAGTGACCTGCCCCACAACAGCTTGACTGCCTTTCTTTTGTCCACCCATCAGGTCCATTGAAGCCAAGCTCCACCCTGGAGAAGACCACACAATCCCCTTTGTGGGTGACCACCCATGAGCTATGCTAAGCATTCTCTCTCAGCCTTGAGCCAAGGGGGTGTTGGTCTGGCATTGCATGCTGTGGGCTGCATGATGCTGGTGGCCTCCACCTCTGCTTGACAAAGAAGTCTGCTTTTTCATGGCTCTGGACCTACGCATTACCCATTGGGGCTAGACCAGCCATTCCCTTCCTAATTTGGTGAAGAACATTCTATTAAGAATTCTTTGTTAATTTCCCTATAAATAAAGGGATTCCCAGTGTATGCTTTATCTTTGCTCTCTCACCTTCTAGCATGATAGCAGGATGGGGAAGACTGCACAGGGGAAGGAAAAAGATCTTATGTAGAAGGAGACACTGAGGCAGAAGAGAGGAGATAACAGAGGAAGCAAGAGGAGTGGATCAAGGGTCCAAGAGGAAGGTTGGTTGGCCTTAGAGAGAAAAAAACCTGTAAGTTGGGAAAGATGCATAAAAGTTAGATTAAAAAATACTCAGAAAACTTGAGGAGGTAAAGGAGATACTATGAGGAAGCTCAAGGTCACAGAGCCGTCTCACCACACCACCCACCACCCCCGTTTTGTGAAAAAATTACTTCCATGTCTGTGTGGTCTTTTTGTTGCCAGCCCACACCTTGCAGAGGGATCCCGATTCCACCGCCCCTGTGGGATGTAGGCAGTACCCCTTTCTCTACTCCTGTTCCTTGTTGCTAAAAGTCACCCCAGATGACAGATGGGAATGGTGGTGTTGGCGATGGTACATTTTCTGAGAGTTTCTAGTGTCCGATACTGTCCTGCATGCATCACCTTAAACACTGATTAACTTCACTATACTGGAATGCTATTCAATCGCCTTCCACACGGGTTCTTGTTTTCTTTTCTTTCAGTACTGGGGATTGAACCTAGGGGCACTTTACCAGAGTTTACATCTAGAGATAAGTAGAGACTTATTTTTTATTTTTTTTTTAATTCTGAAACAGGGTCTCACTAAGTTGTCCAGGCTGGCCTCAAACTTGCAATTCTCCTGCTGAGCTCCCTGAGCTGTTAGGATTACAAGCATGCACCACACCTGTGTTTCTATACCTTTGAGCAATCGTTATCTCTATCATTAATGAACTCTTTATTATATTCCTCATAGTGTCTATTTCAAAGGTTTAACACCTTTCTGGAATCCAAAGCCCACTCCCAATTCTGAGATCACCTTGCTTCATGTTTTGGAAAGATAAAGACCTTACAACTTGAGCTTCCTCATAGTATCTCCTTTACCTCCTCAGAATTTTTATCTAACCCTTATGCATTGCTCCCAACTTACAGGTTTTTCTCTCTAAGGCCAACCAACCTTCCTCTTGGACCTTTGATCCACTCCCTCTTGCTTCCTCTATCCTCTCTTCTGTCTCAGTGTCTCCGACTACATAAGATCCGTTTCCTTCCCCTGTGCAGTCTTCCCCATCCTTTAAACCTGCCTTCTTCCCTGCAGTTATAGGCTTCTCTCTCCCCTGGAGAAAATGCTAAAAGTGGTCAGGACCTTCTTTGCCTTTGGGGGAGCAGCCTTCCATGGGGCTTTAACTTTCACTCCACTGGATCCCTTCTCAAAATCTAAGTCACTCTGGCAGAGGGTCCGTGGGAAGGGCTGTTTGAACCTTTGAGGAATCCTGTGGTGGGCAGAGAGCTGGAAGCTATGTGTAATGTCTGTAAGTACTAGGCATTGCCTTTGATGGGATAGGGAGAGGGAGCAGTCTTTTTGACTTGTCTCTTAGTGTTGGGCCATTTGTATTTGATTGCAGTGTGAACAAGGACAGGAAAGCAGCTCCATTTGGATAGGCTCTGATGTACTTTCCTCAGTCCCTACTCTCCCTCAACCAATCATCATGAAGCCCTGATAATACTGTTACCCTAACACCTTTTGCCCTTATACCCACCATGACAGCTCACCCAGTACCTGGTCCCCGCTGCACGCTGCTGTCAGAACGCCCTTCTGAAACACAACCTTGCTTGAACTCTTCAGGGGCTCCCCTGCCTCAGGAACAGGTCCAAGGTCCTGAGGCCCATCATGACCTGACCCTGCATACCTGCTCCCCCTTCTACCTGCTCCACACTGAGATCCAGTGATGTCAACCAATTGTTCACCGAATTCCCCAAGCCCAACCTCTTTCCAGCCCTCTCTCCTTTGCTCTTTGCCCTTTGCTCATCCTTTCCCCTCAACCCAGAAAAACCTCCTCCCCCAATTTTCTTCCATTCATTCTCCATGACAATGCAAGCACCATCTTCCCCTGGTTCCAGGAGCCTTCCCCAAGCATCCCTATCCCAGGTTGGGTAGGTGTCTTTTCCCAGGTGCTCTAGGGGTACCCCAGGCATTCTTTATCCAGGTATTTTTCATGTAAGCTGCTCTTATCTGATTCCTATCCATATCACACACCAGACTATTAGCTTTTTATCAGGAACTGCATCAAATTTCCCTTTGTAGTACCCATGTTTAGCATAGGGCCTACACACATAAATGTCTCTATAAAGAATAAATGAATAAATTAGATTTTGAATAAGAGATAGAAATTGATATCTTTAACATTTGATACACCTGAGTTCTATTTATTGTCATGATTTTATATGGTAAAAAGATGAATTTTTCATGGATTAAGGGCAAGAGGTAATTAGTGTTAAAAAGAATTAAATAGACCATGTACACTACTCCTTCTACTAACATTTGTTGACATTTAACTCTATTCCGAGCAGTATTCCAAGTATTTTACATGAAGATTCAACCCTTAAAATAATCCCCATTTTATAGAAGAAACTTCAGAAAAATAAAAATTAACTTATCCAGTAAGTGGGTGAGCAGGGATTCAAGCCTGGCAGACTTAGTGGTTTTGATTCCTACATCTTCCTACTGCACAGCCCTCTTTTTGCAGAAAGAAAAAAAAAATTAATGGGCATTTGCTTCACTCAGCAATTATTCTTTGTTTTCTCCTTAATTATTCTATGTTACCTTAATTATTCTTTGCTTTTCCCAACTTTACTGGAAACTCATAACTTTAAATATATCCATTTATCAACATTAAATGATGGCTGACAGTTTTTCCTGGTGAACAACAACAACAAAAAAATATCTACATAGCCAACTCTTTGCCAGTTGCTAAAAGGAAGTCACCATGTGGGAAAGGTGGCCGGGTAAGTGTCAATTACACACATCGTGCTTCCTTTGGAATTAATTAATTTTTCTACCTTCTAAGGAAAGGGCTGTTTAAAGTATTGATGCCTATTTGTGAGGTTGTAATTTTTTTTAAGTGACTGTTCAAAGAAACCCAAACTACTGACTGAAACTCAAGATTATAAAGACCCCATGAGAAGCCTCTGCCACCTATGAGGCTTTGGACATCAAAGGGAGTTAACAAAGATAAAGAGAAATTAGAGGAAGCAAACAAGAGAGATACAATTCTCTATGGTGAAAGGAGAAGAGTTTTTAAAAAGCGAACATAGATCTGGTCAGGTCAAGTCACACAAACACGCAACGCTGGGTAACTTTCCAAAGGAGTCTTAGAAACTATTCTGCAGCAGATTTCAGAACAGGAAGCCAAGGAGGAGACTCTGGATTTGACTTACCGTATTTAAGTGTTAGCTTTGTTTGGGGCTTGGTTTGTGTTTTATTGTATTTCATTTTCCTTTGGGGTGGTTGTGCTGTGTCTGTGAAGGTGGGTGGTAGGGGGCCATTCCTGGTGTATAGGAACAAAAGCGAGGGAAGAAAGGGGATTTCAGTTCCCTGGGGCTTAAACACAAGTTCCCAGTGCTTCAAAAAGGCACCAAGCACAAGAATTGTTCTGTGTTTCTCTATCCAGAGGCAAGCCACAGAAACAGAAATGGCAGAGAAAAGAGGAAAGAGTAGGAAAAATTTATCCAAAATGGAATCTGGTGTTAGCTGGAGAAAATCAGCAAAATATAGTTACCTTGAAACTCTGCCTCTGGCTAGCTGTTGCCAGTGTTTGACTTTTTGATTTGTAAACAGTTTTCTGCAGAATATATGAATATTTCTAGAACTTGTGCCTGATGCTATTTCATTTTCTTCACCTCCAGTACTTCGGATGTCTTTTAATAATAATGGATTGAAGCTTATCTGTATCCTGGCTGGTTTTATAAAATCAAATAATTGCTGAGCAGAGGAAGTAGGTTTATTTGCATTTTTTTCCCCCTTAAAGAGAAATTCTGCCACCCTCTGGACAGAAACTAAAGATCTATTTCTGAGTGACTCACCAAGAACACTGTTTTATGCACTTGCCCTAGAAAATAACATTTTTTTAAAAAAAAATCTACCCTTTAAAAAAGGGAGGGAAAGGGGTGAGAACCACAGTTACTTTGATAACATAAACATTAGCTAAAAAATCACTTTAAAATGCTAAATTCACTCCAAGAGATCTTTAACAAAAGGGGGAAAAGTTTCAGAACACATTAAAGAAAAAGATGTTTAGAATTTAAAGAGTAAAATTTCCAAAAATCACTTTATAGCCTATATTTCTGTTCCCAAGTCTATGACAGCCAAGTAAAGATTTTTCCACATAATCTCAGACATGGCTGCTTTCCTTTATTGGTCAAAAGAAAAATTTGCATTTTTATTAAATACAAATATATACATGTATCTATTGGTTTTTAGCGAGAGCAAACCAAACATGAGGGCAGTGAGATTTCAGCTATTTGAGAGAAATTAGCCACAAAAGCACAAGCACAAAAGCACAAGCCTGCCTGCTCATCCACTGGGCGTGGAGTGCTTAATGTCACATAAATGAAACTCTCCCAAATGCAGGGATGTGATCATTACCAATAACAACACTGGGCAAATCAAAACACATGCCGTTTTTCTAAATAACGGGAGGGAGGATGCGGAATGACATGAAGTACCATACCTGATTTTAACAGCAGAGTTTAGCTGCTTCTGCTCTTGGAGCACCTTGGCTAGCCGTTTTTGCAGGAATAAAACCTTCCCATGAGCTCCTTTAATAAATGGATGGTCGAGGAGATGCGTGACAGAAGGCCTCTTTTCAAAATCCTTAATAAGACACCTGTTTGTAAAAATCAACAAACAATCCAAAGTACAATGTTAGACACTCTGTTCCTCTGTGAATGTGGCAGAGAAGAGGCAAGAAGGCTTATTTATACAACCTGATCGCTGACCTTACATAGCTCCTTCTTTATTGATGTAGACCAGAAAGTAGAAAAACAGCTAATATTCTCATATTAGTTAATTGATATATCAGAAATCTATTTTAGATTGTTTAAAATCAGTATCAAAAGCACAAATTTTGCCATCAATTTGCTTTGAAGTATTCAAAACATTAAAAAAAATAGACTGGTCAGACAATATTCTGTCTGATTTTTCATTATAGAAAAGTGTTTTCGATGGAGTCAAGTTGATTAATCTATATATTTTATTTTAGAAGCATATAGAATTAAATACCATCACCTCAATTAAATTTTAAAACATGAAACATCCATTATTTGGTGATAGGGAAATGCATCAAGGGTTTTGTAAGGCAGGAAATAACTCTTAAAACACAGAAAATCCAGCAGCTTGATTTCGAATGTCTTCTGAAAAAGCAGAACAATCTCAAAACAGGAAGTGACCACCATATCATTCAGATGAATTGGGATGGGATTGTGCAAACAGGGAACAAAACATCCATTCAAAATGGTAAAAATTGGGTTGCATTTGAACTCTGCGGTTAATTGGTTAAAACCACACCAGTGTAACCACTTTCTGTTTCAGACTGAGTGCCCTTTTCAAAGAAAACAATGACTTAGTGCATTTTGCTGTGTGTTCTTTGTTATTGAAAATGATTTTGACACAGGAAATTCCTCGTGAAATGGAATCTGATGAATACCTCTCCAATTACCATCGCATTTCTATTCTGAGGAGCTGCCCTTGGTGAGCAGAAGAAATTTCAACATTCGCCCTGTTAAGCTAACAGTCTTTAGCTCACCTTGAAGGCTTAGGATAAATACTGGAGGCCATTCTGCCTACTCCTTGAAATAAACAGCTTCAGTTTACCCAAATGTGGCATGCCAGTGACATCTAAAAATACTACATATTTTAAATAATTAAATGCATCCACAAATGGTCAAAAAGTCCAGCATCCCCTCTAGTACCTTTCAGAACATTTAAGCAGGATTCCTAAAACCATCCTCGACCGAGGGATTTACAAAAAAAACTTTAATGTGTGCAGTTTTCACTGCAAAACTCTTTCACATTCCTCACCTTCTAGTCCTGGAGGATATTCAGTGACTTTCCCAGCAGGCTGAGGATTGGCTCAAGGACCCCCTGCCTCTTGCAGCTGGAGCTTGCAGCTAGAAGAGCAAACAGCACCTAGAGGATCCCCATCCTCTGCCCACAGGACTATAAATGCCGCCTCTACCTTGCCATCAGAGAAAATCAATCATTTGACTTTTATAGGTTCAGAGTCTTTTGAATAACCTATTATTCTCCCTATCAACAATACAAAATCAATGCACAGGCCTAAAAAAAGACTGGTCCTGTCTTTTTATCAGCAGTCTTCCCTTGATGCATGTCTATTCATCTGTCTATGTGACCACTGAAGGAAAATAAATGTGAATCACTGTTTCCTGAGAAGGAACCCCAGGGGTAACTAGTTGATCAGTGATAAGGATGATGGCTGGTTTCCGTGGCTGGAGAGATGGTGTATGAAAACTTCTAAAATAAGAATGGTCACATGTCCTCTGAGGGTTTCTGCTGAAGAGAGACCTGGGGTTACACAACACCCCCTGAGCCTCAGCGGGAACAAGTGGAGCCCAGGATCTGCTGAATCCCCAGCTATAACTGCCCAGGGACAGTGGGCAGGTCACATCAAACACATTCCCAGACTGGAGTGTCCCCATACGCAGGGACAGAAAGCTCTCATAACAGCACCCACTTACACTTCTGGTTTTGCTTTCTTTCTGCATCAGTTTTGATGCTTCATCTAACTACCAGCAGGTACTTGTTGAAAAGGGAAAAAAGAGCAAAAGGACTGGGGCAGCCTCCTTCCCCGTGCCTAGCCCAGCATTTCAAATGAACAAACTCAGAGAGCTGGGGCTGAAGGGGAGACAAGTAGCCATTTTTTAAAAAATTCATAGCATGTGAAGGCGACAGTGGACCAAAGCAGCCTCCAGGGACAGGCGTCCTCGGAGCATCAAGGAGAGGACTGAAGACAGGTCCTTCCAGGCACTTTGGTAAGGAAAACTCCTTAAATAGAATTTAAGAGCACCTAGGAATCCCCTACTCTACCCAGCCTTTTGAGAATAGGTCTCTGCTGGGTCAGGGATGCAGCTGAAGGTAGTGTATCTTGTTTCACAATATTAGCACCCACTGGAGAAGCAAGGATTCCAATGCTGTTGCCAGGTCATTTGGCATGTTGGAGAGACTCTGGATCACAGAGAAAGAGAAATGTGTGAATAATGAAGAGAGAATCAGACGAGGAAGAAACCCACAAATGAATCTGTTGTCTCGTGGAGATCCAAAAACTGGAAGGGATGATCAAGAGGATTTGTCAGTTCTCCATGCTTACTAAGCACAGAGTGGGCTGAATGTCACACCGTGGAATCAGCAAAACTGAAACTGGTGTATGGGGGGACAAACGCTAAGTAGTGTATGACAATCCAACTGCACTGGAGGGTTTTAGGGGAAGGGCAAGAAGGCCTTGAGGGTACGACACTCCTGTGTACTTTTTCCGCCTGGGGGCAAAGAGCCAGACTGAAGTGGAATTACTATTGTACTAACAGAGGAAAGTTCTCCTCTTGGAGCAGATATGGCTGAAAGTCATACTAGATAACAGCATTGTATTACTTCATTACTCCGCAAACACTTATTCCATAGCACCAGAATTAGTCAAAATAAACTAATTCATTAAAAAAAATCATGAACCTTTTCCTCAAGGAACTATAATCTTATTGGAAAGACAGAAGGATCAGAGAAGCATAGGAAATAGAAAAAGCCAGTGTTTGCTTACATATTTAGGATGAGAACTAATAACATGAAAACAGGATTTCAGAGACACAGGGACCAAGATATTCTATTCTAATCCTCTGTTTCAAGAGGTGAGGAAACCGAGGTCAAGTCCTGATAGTGATAAAGCCAATGCACCAAGTCCCATGGGAGAACCCCTCCTGCTCTGCAAAGCAATATGGGGATGGAGGGAGCTGTGTCGGGGGAGCTCCAGTCAGGCTGGTTAAAATGGAGCCAGGACTGGGGGGACTGATGTAAATTAGATTGGTGGAAAAAAGGTAGTCAGAGTGGAGGAATCGCACAAAGCAATGCAAGAAGAAAAACCAGGCAGCTGCAGAGCCAGGAACAGTCACCTCACTCCTAAGCAGCCACCTAGGAACATCTAGGAGTAATCACTGGCTTTAGTCCCTCTATCAACTTTTTATTGCTTTATTGCTTAATACTATGCAATTTGATGCCCCAAACTCTTACTGTTTGAGTGTGTCAGTTCATCTTTCCATCTAACTCTCCTTCCAGGCAGGGATTTAGTGAATGAAGATAGAACTGACTACCAGCATCATCAGAACTCCGGACAGCCTCCTAGTACTTTTTAAAAACAAGATAGAAACCGCTCACCTGATTTGGAGAACAAACGCAAAAGAAACAAAGTGGAGTATATGTATTCATTTCAAAATGCTTATTAAGCCATGAACTGCAAATTTCAGACACAGAATATCTTTCCCAACCAGGGGCTGAGCAGGTTTTTATAAATAGGATGAATAAAATAAAAGTGTTGTGGGAATGGGTGCCAACCCATGTGAGGAAAGCTGGATGAGGCATTCAGCAAAAGAAAAAGAGAGACAGAAAGAAACAAACCAGTTTCCTGGTCAAAGAAGTTTGAGAAACATTGGTGATCCTCTAAAAAAAAAAAAAGAAAAAGAAAAAGAAAAAAGTGAGTTTGGAGTTTCATAATGTACACAAGCATCTTAAAAGTTCTTACAAGTACTGAGGTTAAGAAAACCTCTTAATTTTGTTTGAGACCATGTTTCAAACTTGACCACCACAGAACCTTGTTTTTTATTTTTTCATCAATGGGTTTAGCAAATGACATCCTTAGAAGCTCTGCTGCCTGAGTTAGTAGAGTGCTTTTAGAATGGGGGCAGAAATGAGCCTTCAGTTCAGTGGAAAAAGGGGAAAGGCACAGAGCCCTTAGTTATTGGCACATCTGGGACACTTGTGGGTTATTTGAGACAATGTCTCAAACAGGGGAAGGACATCCTCAAGCTCAGAGTTTTTAACTCTCTAAGAAATTAAACAGGAACTATCTTTAGGGAAATTGCTTTTGTCCCCCCAAATCATAAGTAAATCTTTTATTTGCTGAATTTTTAATCTCTTTTTTATAAAATTTAGGTTTAGATCAGTTTCTATGTGCTAAGAGACAAAACAACAGAATAGAAAAACACATTATGCTGTCAGACATAGGTAAGAGACCCTGGATTTACAAGGCCATGGTGGGTGGTTTGAATATGATAGAAAAATCCACCACAAGAAAAAAGGAGCAAATTTCAGCCTTGAAGGAAATCAATCCATTACCTAATTTGAAATTCTAGTACTTTCCATCATGCTTTCTTGGCTGAAGATTAATTCTCAGAATTCATTAGTGTCACCACATTAAACACAGGTTGTTGCAACAATTTGCAGCTATCTCCCAGCCTGGCTTATGCCCAAAATAGGCAAAAGGGACATTTTTTTTTAGCAAGAAGCAAGGTTGGGCTATGGAGCTGAAGGCGCCTGAGGGCCCCCCTCCTTCCAGACCATAATGCACTGTCGCTGTATAAACTGCCATTTCATAACCAAAAATCCGGATGCTGCAAGGGGGAGCTATTTATCAAGAGTCACAGGCTGATGTTTACCCGTGAATAAACGCTCTTGATATAGAGCAGCTGAAAAAGCAAAAACTAAAAATACTGGTGAACTTGATGAGAAAAGCGTGGGGAAAGGCAATCTCGTCCCACACAGCAGGGCAACACTAGATCAAAACTTGGGATTTATGTCTCTTCTCATTTCTTTATCAACATTCTGTCTTTCATACTTTCTGCAATTTTCTTGTAGGCTTGCTACTTCGATGGTTAAGTGTTCCCTGTCGGTACAGAATAGCTAAATGGTTTTTGATCTGAGCAAACATTTCCCTGCCCCGTGATTCACCATGCTGCCCTGCGGTTCCTATCATCCTCAAACAGCAGCCTGACTGACAAAGAGGCCTTCACATCAAGAGGAGAAAATCCTCCAGAGAATAGACTAATTATAGGCTAAATAGCAGAGCCCGGGGTACTATGTCTTGGAAGAAAATTTCCATTCTGAAAGACAAGACTATGACAAACACAGGCATTTCCCCCAAAATGACTAATGCCTTAATTTAAGAAAATAAAAAGGCAGACTGAGAATCTTGACATTGCCTACGTTGTTTCAGTAAACCACCGCCTCTCTGGTGGAATAGGTAACTGCGTTCCAGTTTTCCTGAAACTCACAAATATCATATTTGGTAGTGGTGTATTAAAGTCTGAAATTCCATGGTAACTTCACACCTGGGGTGGGGAGTTGGCAGGGTAGAGGTCCTCACCTGGAACAGTTAAATGAGATCTGGAGCACATACTTATGAGGTAGTTTTACAGTTATCAGAGAAGAACAGACGCTACTTACTTTAAAACAACAACAAAAAAAGGCCTGAGAAGGTAGGAGGAAAAATTTTAGAACAGAAGACTCAGCCTGCCTTTGAAGTGGTAATAGGAGCAGCTTCTGTCCTGCAAAGTAGAAGAGAGAGGAAGGGTAGTTGCCATTTTGCCTGAGATCCCAAGGAGGGAGGCCTGGATGCAGGGTTGGGAAGAAGAGCAACTCAGCTTAGTACTAGGTACTTAGTACTTAGTACCTGCAGGCAGAGCTGTCGGCACCGAGGGTCCAGAGGGAGCTCAGATGAAAAGGAAATGGAAAAGGAAGAAACTGGGAGATGGACAAGAACCAGTTTTCACACCCAGCAAAGAAGACTCAAAGAAGGTGAAGCAAGTAGGAGAGAAAAAGTGTGGTGTGGTTTGAAGCCCAACAAACAAATCTATGAGCAAATAGCACAGAATCTCCCTTGAGAGTAAAGAAATGTGCACCAATGGAGCTGGAATTCTTAGAAGGGGCTAGAGGCCTGGCTAAGGCAAACAGCTGCACTGTGTAACCCCAGAATGCCCCAGTGGTACCGACTGAGTGAAACCTAGCAACACTCCTTTCACACTGTTTCTGATCCCTTGGGCCATGGTAAATAATTAGAAAAGCCCAGATTAACTGGTTGTGTCCCTAGAGAAGGAGCTGTGATACAAATTCTAGGTCCTTAAGCACTGCATGTCTGGGGACAGCCTGAGGGCCACAGATGGGAAGGAGAGTATACACAGACATCAGTCTGGAGAAAACAGGGGACCATGTAGAAGTGTTAGTCAAATGAGAAGAAGAGTTCACTTGCTACAGCTCAGAGTCAAGCAGCAGGTGAAGATGAAGATGAAGCACAGGTTCAGGGTAAAGAGAGGCGAGTCCAAGGAGAAGCCAGGGGAAGACCTGAGGGTGGAGGTATTGCTTTATCATTTGTTGTTGGGACTTACGCTGTTCTTCCCAAGTGGCCCATGGCATTTGTAAGACTGGTTACAAGCATGCCTTCTGCTGGACATGATAGCAGCCCAGGGACAGCCTGATTTTTGTATCCTAGTACTCAGGCAGTCTTCAGGATGGTACTTGGTGGCCCCCAGTCACCGATTCACACTTCCCCTGTTTTCTTCATTTCTCTCTTCCTTAATTGGGTTTTTGTGAAAAGCACTTGGCTGTTAAACAGGTATTTCTCCAAGGCAACTCCAGGCACGTGGAACAGTCAAGGCACCAGACAGCATGTGTCAGTACTTCAAGATGGAGCCCCAGCAGCTGGGTTACGAGATGTTGGTCTGATCAAGTGCCACCCTGTATTTCTGAGGGCTGGGGAAGGTGTGATTATTGTAGCTCAGAATCCTGCCAATTGCTGGATCTCTCAGTCCACAGTATGGCAGCTTCCCAGAAGCTGGTAGGCACTGCCACGGCTGGCATAGCTAGGCATCTCCTGCAGCACCCCAGCCACTATCTCCTGGGCCTCTCCAAGGGATGAGATCAGTCATAGATCAGCCTTGACTTCTTTTAAAGGTCTTTGTTTAAGGTGAAGATTAAAGAAATATTTGCATGAAGCAGCCCAGGAAGATAAGGAGCACCAAAGGGCAAAGTGATAGGTGCATCCAGAGGATGGTGGTTATGGAAAATGTGTGTGAGTTGGGGCAAGATAATCCAGAAGTTAGCAGATCCTTTTTTTTTTTTTTTTTTGGTACCAGGAAGTGAACTCAGGAATGCTTAACCATCAAGCCACATCCCCAGCCTTTTTACTTCTTATTTTGAGACAGGGTCTCACTGAGTTGCTTAGGGCCTTGCTAAGTTGCTGAGGCTGGCTTTGAACTCATGATCTTCCTGCCTCAGACTCCTGAGCCACTGGGATTATAGGCATGCACCACAGCACCCCGTGGCAGATTCATTTTTTAAAGATACAATTGTTTTGTAGAAACATCATCCTTAAAATAGTCTGTTGGTGTATTTAAATAATATAAGCAATCACCAAAACCATTATTCTCCTAAAAATGACACATGTAGTCATTCATTTTAAATAGTATTGGTGCAATAATACACAGGGATTAAGAGTGAGATATGGGGGGGGGGTTCTAGGGTTGTGGCTCAGTGGTAGAGAATTTGCCTAGCATGTGTGAGGCACTGGGTTTGATTCTCAGCACTGCATATAAATAAATAAAGGGCCGCCAACAACTAATAAAATATTTTATTTATTTTTTTTAATTTTTTAATATTTATTTTTTTTTTAGTTTTCGGCAGACACAACACCTTTGTTTTTACGTGGTGCTGAGGATCGAACCCGGGCTGCACGCATGCCAGGCGAGTGCGCTACCGCTTGAGCCACATCCCCAGTCCCCAATAAAATATTTTTAAAATTATTCACTTTCTCTCAGTGGGATCCGTACCTCTAAGGACAAAATTCCTGTTTGACAGATGTCCTAATCAAACTCTGCAAAGTTCTGGGGGTCTGGGGAGGGGGCTTTGAGGGGTCTGACAATTCAGCAAAAACAAAGACCTTGGGAATTTTCAAGTTCAAGCCTTTGAGTATTCTTGTTTTTGAATGTCTGGCTAATTTCTTTGATTCAAAAATCAATTTCCATTTTGACAAACAGTCATGGTCTGCTTCTTAGTCCAGGCTTAAGTGCCCAGGGACATACGAATTGTATTCTTTCCCCTTGATCCTGCTTGCCACTCTGCCCTGAATTAAATCCATAATTTTCATTCGTATGCATTTTCTCCTTACAGAGGGAAGAAATGGATGGTACCCAGCCATTCCTCATAAGAACTGAACAACCAGTTCCACAGTGCATGACTGTTACATGCTCAAGACCACCCCAGGACTGGGGTGGGGGCCAGGAGAGTGCAAATCAAACAAAGATATTGATAGGGAACACACAGACACGAGTGGTGGGAACATGAGGTTAAGGGAACAATTCTATAAACTAGGCCCACTTTGCTGACTCCATATGCTTTCTTAAACTATAAATGTGTGTGTGTGTGTGTGTTTACATACATACACATATATATAACCTGCAGCCCTGCCTGACATAATTCAATAGGATAGGTTACATTCCTTAGCAAACAATCTGTTATCTGCAGGAGAAATATAGGCCCAAAATGCAGATAAAAAGAACATAGGTTACCCTAAAGTGGGGGGACTTTTGTGACCCTTATGCAGACCTGATCCTAGAACTCAATAACATAAGGATAATTTCTACTAATCATAAAATCTGTAAAAACAGTTGTCATGTGCCATGGGGACTTGAAAGTCTGATGTCATCCTACTGTCAATCAAAAGATAAGAGGTAGATGTGGGCTGGACTCTGGAAACTTCCTTGGGAACCCCCCTCCCCCTATAAAACTGGAGGGCAGGAGGGGTATGCCATCTTTCTCCTCTCTTAGATGACCCACCCTCTCTCTTAAGAGTGTCCCCTTTTCCCTTTCCTATCTCTTCAATAAACTCATGCTGCTACTCTGAGTGACTCGTCCGAAAGCTCTCCAACATGGCAAGTGAAACAGGACACCAGGGGCTGCCTCAGCTCAGTGGCATGGCTCATGTCATGAGAAACTTAGCATCTTATGGGGTAATACTGAACTTACACATATAAAATATTTAGAGAACAAGGTGATATTGAAATTATTGATTCATTCAAAAACATATTAGGTATTTGCTATGAATGGCACTGTACCAAGTGCTTGGGAGAAACACACCTGGAGTGAAACACTGGCTCTCGAAGATTTAGAAAAAGTAGCAGAATGGACACGGACATAAATAACCATAATTCAAGGATAAAATGAATAAGCACTAGAATAACTCAGGCATAGTAAATTATTCTAGGTAGGAGAACAAGTATTTCACGGGAAAGATGATACTTGGGTCTTAAAGGACAAAGGGTACATCGAAAGTGCAGGGAGAAGCATTCAAGTGAAGGGTACAGAAGCCCCTTGGGGAGGCCCCTTGGTATAAAATGCAAGACTCAATCAGGGAACAGAGTAGAACAGAATCCTGCAGGTGTAATAGATAAGAGTAAGAATCTGCCTTGGAACTTTTTTCTGGAACCTAGAAGGCCTTATGCAATGAGCTTGGGTTTGCTTTCTTAATCTTAGCCATACTGACAGGGAGTTTTTAAGCAGAAAGATTACACAATTAGATCTTCCTTTAAAATAAACTGGTGGGGCTGGGGTTGTGGCTCAGTGGTAGAGCGTTCACCTAGCACGTGTGAGGCACTGAATTCGATCCTCAGTACCACCATAAAAATGAAATAAAGACATTGTGTCCACCTATAACTAAAAAATAAATATTTTTTTAAAAACTGGCATCCAATTACAGAGTCAAATGGAGGAAGGGAGGGGGTCCTTTTAGGAAACACCCATTGAGTCAGCACAGAGGACCCAGAAGAGAAAGATGATGGTGTAGCTGTGGAAACTAAAGACAAGCCAAAAGCACAGAAAGAGAAGAAAAAAAGTTGCTGGTGGAATCTAAGGCAAATTTAATTTAATAGACGTACCTACAGCTATATCTTTGTATACATCTATCTTTCACCTTCACTACCCACAGGAACATCTCTCAAAGGACCCCAAAACCTTGAATACCAATTCCAGGATCTCTTTTTAGTTCTCTTTGTGTTCAAGTGCTCTGCTCAGGCCTGGCTCACGGCCACTGTTGAGCTGCCCTGCTTTCTTGAACATTTTCTTTCCTAGTCTGCAGCAATGCTCTGTCTCTCAGTCATTCCCTTACTTCTTGACCACTCTTGCTCATTTATTTTCATTGCTGGGTAGAGCAAAGGACAAGGGCAGAGGAGATGCAGTATGCGGAGACAAGGAGCAATGGGCATAGAACAGAAAGCATTTGTGTCCACAGGCTTGGAATGTGCTCCTAAGGTACCACTCAGTGTGCTAACCAATATTGAAGAAATTTGCATATCACTGGGAAGGCTATCCCTAGCCTTGGGGACTCACAATCCCAAATAAGTCTGAAGATTCTGCTGAAAACCAGTGAGTTAAACTCAAAATGCATATTTGGCACTAAGTAAAAATTACAAGTGTAAAAAAATGAGTAAACACAACTGATTAATTATTGCAAATGATCTTTATAACAGTTTTAATGAGATATTAATTCACATACCATACAGTTCACCCATTTAAAATGTATAATTCAAAGCCTTTTTTTTTTTTTTGGTACTGGGGATTGATTGAACTCAGGGGCACTCGACCACTGAGCCACATCCACAGCCCTATTTGGTATTTTATTTAGAGACAGGAGCTCACTGAGTTGCTTAGTGCCTCTCTTTTTGCTGAGGCTGGCTCACAGCCCTTTTTTCAAAAATAAAGAACAGACATTTTTCCTTCCACATTGTCCATTTACACAGTTGTGCAACCTTTACCACAATCAGTTTAAGAACATTTTCATCACTTCAAAAAGAAACCCCATACCTCTTTGCACTCACTCCCCACCCCATGTCCCTTTGACCTTCTCCATCTCAGGAAACTACTAATCGATTTTTCTATTTTTATAGATTTGCCTAATTTGGAAATTTCTTATATGGGCATTTCTGTGACTGGTTTTTTTCACTTAGCATGTTTTCAAGGTTCATCTCTATCAGAGCATACATTAATATTTCATTCCTCTATAATACTAAAAAATGTTCCATTGTATAGATAAACCACATTTTATTCATCCATTGATCAGTTGATAGGTTTGGGGGATTATTATTAAGCTATTATGAATTAATGTTATACCCATTTCTGTGTTTTTGTGTGCACATGTTTTCATTTCTCCTGGATGTACTCCTAAGAGCAGAGTTGCTCTATGTTTACCTTTTGAAGAACTACCAAGACTGCTTTCCAGAGCAGCTGTGTTGTCTTACATTCCCACTAGTAGGGTATGCATTTGATTTTTAATACTTCGTCCTGTTCCAGAAATAATTCCAGGCATCTTACAATAACAGGTGTTTCAATGAAGGTATATGTAATGAGGCAAAAATAAAGCAAAGGGTAAATTTGGGAAGAAAAATAGAATTTAGAGTGCTAAATAAATGACTTTGCCAGAGAGGTCCACAAATTTGGCTCTAGTCTTCTAAGCAGACAATGTGGAAGGAAAAATGTCTGTTCTTTATTTCTTAAAATCCATTCTAGACAAATAGACTACTAGCTGCTTAGAGAACAGTGATAATTGGTAATGAGACTAAAGATAAGCTCTCCTGGGTTTTCACAAAAATGACTGCAAGTAATGTAATGGATACTGTTTCTCTCTAGTAAACATGGCCATGAGTTCCATAGAGTATTTTTTTTCTTCCTTCCTTCCTTCCTTCCTTCCTTTCTTTCTTTCCTGCAGTGCTGGGGAATTGACCCCAGGTCATCACGCATGCTAAGCAAACACTCTAACCACTGAGCCACATCTCCAGTCAGAGAGCTATTTTTTTTTCCTCTTTTAAAATTGGTGCATTGTCGTTGTACATGATGATGGGATTTGTTGTTACATAGTCATACATGCACACAATATAACAGTGTAATTTGGTCAATATCATTTTGCAGTATTTCCCCTTTCCTTTTCCTCCTCCTTCCCCCTGGTCCCTTTCATAGGGCTGTTTCTTAGAGTGCTCTTCAATCCTAACTAATGCCTAATACCAAAGAATCATCTAGCAAAAAATTCATCCTGGGTGGCCAATACAAAGAGGCACAGACCTCTGATCTTAATCCAGGGCTAACCCTACAAGAGACCTGGTGAACTTTTACAGGCTCAGGCCCCTTGATTCCTAATATGTGGAAAGCAACACTCACACGCTGGCAACCATCAAGTGAAGGAAAGGCAGGTGCCAAGGCACACGTGCTGATCATACAAAGTCCAAGAAGAAGATTGCAGGGAAAGTTTACTCCTTGAATTGAGAGCAGCCCAGAGGAAGGAGCAATTTTATCCCTACTGTGGGAGCCGGGGGAGGGGGAGAGGACTGAGCATCCCAAGTGGGTGTGGAAACAATAGGGCGGTCAGTTTGCCTCCTAAATGATGCTGATAATGGTTCTAGCAAGAAGTTCAAGCTGTAATCCATGGTGGGGGTAGGGGATTCACAAGTGTCCTGGGGTCACTATCACCCACACTTTGTGTCCTTCCCTCAATGTGTGTTCTTTGGATACAGACAAAAAAAGTGGATTCAACATTCCTCAGTGGGTCACCAATTCCATGCCTATTGTTGATGGATTGAACATCAAACTGGGGCAATGAATCAAGCCAGACTTTCCTAACAATCTCACCACTCCTGAAAAACCTGGAAAAAAATCTCATCAGATCACATGGAGTTGTGAATGTTTTATGCAACTCTGGATCGTACACAGCTACTGACGGACTGTCTTGGTTCATGTTCCTGAGGACACAAACTGTCAGTGTCTGTCACTCGTTATCCCCCTTCTGAGTCAGAAAGTTTCAAAGGACAATGAACTACAAGGCCCAGATTGGTACTGCTGCTGCCCCTTGGAAAGAGAACTCTTCCTGAGGAAGTGGCCACCCAAGGAAGCCTGTGAGTATTGCTTCTGTGTGTGCTTTTAGACCAAGAAATGAATACGTCACCCCCCAGGGATGTCAATCCAGTGCCTTGTTCAAGCACTAAATTTTGTAAGATACAATATTTTTCTTTTTTAGGCAAGGGAATGAATAAAGACACAGACTGCCAAAGAGAGTCTGGGGAGTCCTTAAAACTCCTCCATTAGCATGATGGAGCAGTACAGCTCCGTCTATTACATCAAAGCCTCATCAGAGGCCCTAATCCTCTCTGAAAGGAACTCTCAGGCAGCCAAGCTATTAATTTGCTGAATAATAGGCCATCTGATTAACCCTTGAAAAGCAAAGCACAGGCACTGCAGGCAACAAATGTTCCCAGGGGCTGAGAATGAAGGAGGAGGCCTTTGGAACAGTTGCCACTGCAGTGTTAGGGAACCAGCGCTAAGCCTAGGTTTCTGAATGGTTAGCTTTCTGCTTTCCTTCCCCATTTCCCCATTCTCTCTCCCTAGAGCATGCTGATTCCCTTCCCTGGTACTGTAGTGTGTCCTGAGCTTTAAGCCAGCCACATACTCGGTGACGTGCTTAGATAGGTGATGTGGAACTTTCATGTCACAGAATAGACCCACAGCTGCAAATCAGTGACAATAAAGACTCTTTTAAGAACATTTACCCAGGACTGGAGGTGTGGCTCAATAGTAGAACCCTAGCCTGGCATGTGTGAGGCCCTGGGTTTGATCCTCAGCACTGCATATAAATAAATAAATAAATGATAAAAGATCCATGGACAACTAAAAACATATTTTTTTAAAAAGTTAAAAAACAGTTCTACCTCCAAAATAATATATTGCAAGTACTCTGCTGTCTTAAAATAGGGATAGAAAAAAAGGGTACAGAAAGCTTTCTCTAAAAGAAATAAACATTAGGAATACTTAAGAATCATCATGACACAGTAAGGAATTACTTAACCTTTGATGATACTCTTTCTTCATGAGAGCTACAATATTAAACAAAACTACGTGAGAAAAAGTTTGATAATGCTTCCAAAGCACAAAACTTATTAAAAAGCTAATGTAATCAAGATAATCAGTTATTGGTATAGCAACAGACACACAGGCAGTAGAATTGAGAACACAGAAATAAATTAAAAAAAAAAAACATTTACACACCTATATCTGCTCTAGAGCAGGTCATGTGTGATCTGGGGAAAATAGAAAAGGAGGCAGAACCCACAGCTGGGTAAAAGGAGGGGGTGTGGGTCGCCAGCTTGGGCGTGAATGAGATCACTTCTAACTCAACAAGAGAGGCCTAGCATGGAACCAGGTTGATTCTTTTATGGGATTCTGCTGCTAGAGGTAAACAACTGGATGCTGTGTTGCCAAGGACAGGTAACAGGTAAGCTGGGTGGAGGGTTTCACTTGGTGTGCTTTAATAAATCACATACACATCAGCCTTTCTGCTGGTTGTATCAGATAATGAGATGAATGATTGAATGTATGACATGGCGGTCAATTATCATGTGGAGGATATAAATTCTATTGTGCTGAGGACATTTATCTCTGTATTGATCTGGCTTTGCTAGCAAGGATCATAAATTACTAGCCTTCCACAATCGTATGATAAATACTCTAATAACACAATGCCACCAACTGTTTTCCCAATAAATTCCCTTATGTTTTCAGTTAGAAACATGCAGGGTTTATTTTATTTTACTAAAGACTTTATTTTTTAGAGCAGTTTGGGGTTCACAGCAAAATTAGGAGGAAGGGACAGAGAGCCCCCTCCCACCCCCAGCTCCTGCTCAGGCATAGGCTCCTCCATTATCACCTCCCCCAGCAGGACATTGATTACAATTGGTGAACCTACACTGTCAGATCAGAAATCAGAACTACCTGAAGTCCATAGCTTACCTTAGGGCTCACTCTTGGTGTCATCCATTTTATAGGTTTGGAAAAATTTATAATGACATGTATCTACTACTATGTTATCTTCTGCATATTTTCACTGCCCTAAATCCTGTTATGCCTAGTCATCCCTACCCCCACCCCACCTGCTGACAACTGCAGATCTTTCTGCCATCTCTAATTTCTTCTTTTTCTTCTGAAAGGCTCCTAAATGGAGCCTTTTCACATTGGCTTCCTTCATTCAACAATGTGCATTTGAGGTCCTCGCATGTCTTTTTGCAGCTCGATAGCTCCTTTTCTTTTGAGTACTAAATAATATTCCATTGCATGGATGTATTACAGTTTACTTATTCATTCACGGTCTCTTGCTTTCAAGTTTTGGCAATTATAAAGATTTCATAAACATCTGTGTGTAGATTTTTTTTCCCCCGACACAAATCCTTTGTGTGGAATGCCCAGGAGTATGATTGCTGGGTTGGATGGTAAGAACGTATTTAATTTTGTAAGAAACTGCAAACTATCTTCCTAAGTGGCTGAACCATTTTGCATTCTGTCCAGCAATGAGTAAGAGCTCCTGCTGTTCCACATCCTGGCCAGCAGCTGGTATTGTCAGTGTCTCAGATTTTGATCATTCTCATGGTAATATCTCCCTGCTGTTGCACTGGTTTAATTTTAACTTTATTGCCAAAAAGTTACAGGTAGTATGAAGACCATGGAGGAAGATCTGTTCATCCCAAACAAACAAATAGCGATGTGTTACAGCCAGCAGCCACGAGCTCACTGGGTATCATTGTTACCTTTCCAGGAATTTTGTGAAATAGCTGATATCACATTGGTAGCTGGAAGGTGGTCATGGTGGGCATATTTAAACCATAGAAATCAGTAAACACTATAAATCAACCCCACCCCGCCTCTGCCCAGCAGGATATTACAGAGCACACCACTGCTTGGGTACTGGAAGTCTCAGGGAAAACTGACTGCCTGGTCATTCCAAAGCATGGTCATAGGGGTACAAATCTCTTTTTACTACCCATTTCCTCTAATTCTTTTTTCCTTTTTCACTTTCTGCCTTCTGTTGGAAGGATGAAAATTTTCCACAGACCCTTTATTCTTTCTGTTGGCTTAAAAACTATACATTGTTTTTCTTTTTTTCTTTTCCCTCAGGTAATGACTTTATTTTTTTAGTTAACATAACCAGCCCATGGTATAGCATGCTAAATCATAAAGTACAAGTCCAAGGAAGGTAATACCTTTACTAAGTTACAAAACTTTGGCAAATCAACACAGTACTCTATAATACAATAAAATATTATATATGTTGGAGTCATATATTAGACTTAGTGATGATTTTTACTCCAAAAATATCATTTAAATACCAAATCAAAACACTGGTTTTTAGTAGAGTAAGTTATTTTATACAATTTAATGTCTTGTAAGACTACACAAATTCTCATTTTAGAGTCAGCTCCCCCATGCAGGCTGTGCTAGTCTGTATTAGCAAGGTGAGTGTGTATGTATGAGGAGAGGCTCTGCTTGCTTGGCTCTGGGGTTGGACCAAACTCAGGTACAGTTCCAATGCTTTATCATTTTTCTACAAATGCTGCCACAGCCATTGGTGTCCTCATGCTTCCTCTTGCTGAAGCTGCCAACTCTTCAATCTCAGCATTTAATTTATGTATTACCCATTCCATTGCTTCTTGGCCTTTACTAGCATTAGAAGATATCGTGGTCGCCATCAGTCCTTCCAGGTAACTGCTAAGGCTGACTCCCTGCACAGAGATGATGGCTTCCTGAGTCAAAATAGTCTTTTCTGGGTCTTGAGGATGTGGTTTGTAGATAAGTCTCTCATCCACTGAAACCATATTTGTAAAGGAAATATTAGTTGATTTAAGTTCCATTATTTTCTCTACAGGATCAACTACAGAATGTTCTTGCACATTTGTTTTGGTTCTTGCTGAACCAATAAGAGACTTCACAATGGAAGGCAGTCCCCTCTCTGTGCTAAGAAGTCTGTGGCTGTGCAGCTTTCCAGAGGGATCTATATGCCTGTCCAGCACATCAACTCCAACCACACTCGGGTTCATAGGGTTTGGGTATTTCTACATTGCAGCTGTTGTAACAGTTTCCCATGGGTGGTCGAAGATGAGCTCCTCCTGCCAGCAGGTCCAGATCTTCATGGTGCCGGCGGCCTGAGTCCTGTCCCAGAGACTCTGGGGAACAATGAGGCCACACTACCCAGCCCCACCCTACGGCGGCCCCACGCCCTATCCCGGCTGGGCCAGGCCTCAGCGCCCTACATATTGTTTTTTATAGTGTTGGGGATTGCCCTACAGGCTTAACATGTATGCTGAACTATAAATTTGCCAGTAGTTCTACCCTCTTTCTTTTTATAAATTATTTTATTGGTGCATTATGATTATACATAATCTTAGGATTCTTTGTGATATATTTGTACATGCTCCTAGTATCAATTGCTCTACTTCATTTCCCTATATCTTCCTTCTTCCTTCCTTCTTCTCTCCTCTGATTGCCTTTTTTCTACTGGTCTCTTTTCTATTTTCATGAAGTCCCTTGTCTTTCCTTTTTCCTCTCTAGCTCCCCCATATGAAAGAAAATATATGAACCTTGACCTTCTGAATCTGGATTACCTCACTTAGCATGATACATTCATCTGTTTTCAGCAAATGACATAATTTTGTTCTTCTTTATGGCTGAGCAAAACTCCATTGATTTTATATATACAATTTTCTTTATGCATTCATCTGTGGATGGACACCTAGGCTGATTTCATAACATGGCTTTTGTGAATTGCACTGCTATCAACATGGGTATGCATATATCGCTGTAGAATGAGGACTTCCTTTTTGGATTCTGTCCTCTTTATAAGCACAGAAATCTATTCATGCTTAAACCACATCTTGAACAGTGCCTTCCCCCAAGCTTAAGATTAGTGTTAGCTTTTACATATCTTGCCGCAGTCTGGCTGGGCACAAATGCCGCAGTCTGGCTGGGCACACAATCACGAGCCACCACACAGCTTGTAGATTCAAACAGCAACTCTTTATTCCCGAACTCACACCAGCCGTCTACAATCACGTTCTGGGGAAATCCACGTTCTCTGCCCAAATCCACGTTCTCTGTCCAAATCCACGTTCTCTGCCCAAATCCACCTTCTCTCCCAAATTCACCTCCACTGGGCTTCTATCTCCAAAATATACTGTCTGAATCCCGTGAGAACTCAAGGGGAACTCAGGCAGCAGGATACGCCCTATTCCCAGCAGGAATAATCTTAAACCTTAAACCTGGAACCTAAACTGGGAACGCCCTAAACAAGATTATCTTAAAACCGGGAACACCCTAATCTGCCTTGGTCCTTGAGCAAGGTTAAGTACACTCAATGTCACTGCAACATGGGGTACGCTGGCAAGGAAATTGTCATACTTACTTGGCTAATGGCTCCCAGCATCATCTTATCCCAAATTGTTTTCCTTCTTAACAATTAATAGTTACTTATTTCACTCCTTCGGGCTGTTCCATGAAATTAACTTCATTTCAAATGAATTTATATTTCACTTGTTATTTTTGGTAGTTTCTTAGAAGCTTCAATGCGTTTCAAAAATGCATTTGGCAGGCTCATTTGGGGGAGAAGGGGTCTGTTTCCTTCTCCTCTCTCTTCCCCTGTGTCCACTCTCCTAGTGTAATAATTTTAAAGTTTTGTCTGCCCAGCTCTCTGGGGCTCTAGCACAGAGCCAGGTATTAGAATAGCATTTTTTAAAATCCTATTCTCTTAGGTATATGGACAAGCCCATCACAGTGACAACAAAAGTTCTGGTTGCTTATCAATCCTTCTATCCAGAAGGCAGCCCAAAGCCATAGTCCCAGATGATGGTCAGCACTGGCCCAGGTGATGAAGAACAAAGTGGAAGAAACCTCGGTGCTTAGAACATGGGCTCATGTGACCCCTCCCCCACCCTATTTTTTCCCCCAGCCTCTTTTATCAGCCCAGGAGACCAACCCCAGACTCTTGAGCAGAGTCTAGCTCCAGACCCTGCCTTGCTTGGAGCCCCTCGTCCCATTTATCAACTGAAGCCAAACTCCCAGCCCTGCTGCTCCTCCTGCCAGCAGCTTCAGTCTAGTTGAGCACTTTGTGTTTTTGTTCCATTCTGATCCATCATAGAGTTTAGGTTCCTTCCCTCTGTCCCTTTCCTCCATTCCTTCCTTGCTTTTCTCCTTTCTTCCTTCCTTAGTAATATGATTTTGGCCTTTTCTTTTCACATCGGGGCTTGTCAATGTTATAGGTTCAGAAAAGTAATACATCCAAGGAGCCCTTTGGACAGAGAATTTCCTGTATGGAAGCACATAAAGGCAAAAGTCCTTCAAAATCAATCTTGTAATTTCGTCTGCTTACTATCATCCTAAATTATTTTTCTTTAGTATGTTTCTTCATCCGCTGGTATGAAGAGTGTTTTAAGCTACTAATATATATGGCCAAGATTAGCACCCATGAGAAGTGCCATTGACCTTCTATAGCAAGGAAGCAGAGTTTGTCATGACCTCCAACTTCTCCATACCTCGATTTCCACCTATCTATCACACTAGACGCTGTCCTAAAGCAGGCTTGGCCTGGCAATGATTAAGGTAAAAGGAAACACCACTCTTGTAGAGTCCTGGCAGTGACCATGGTCCTAAAACACCATGAGCCATGAGAACAACTGTTTCTCTTAATCCTGAGTTCAGAAGTGGCTCCTCTCCAAACAAGGTGATGGAGAAGGTAAAATAGGGAAGTGGGAGGTGGGGGATTGGAGAGAAGTGGGCAGAGTTGTTAAAAAGGAATGACCATTGAGATTGGTGGGGGGTGGGAGGTGGGGGGATTGTTTGGACATCATTTCCATATATTCAAAGAACCAAAACAGAATCCACAGCTAACCTTGTAGCTTTCATCAATCATTTTTTTAAAAATCCTATGATGATTCTGGGAGTTCTATGTTCATTTTTGCTCTGGGAAGGTGGTGGGGGGCAGGGTATGCAAAGCCCCTCCCCTTCTTCAATTTTGTGTTTGTGGTTAGGAGTCATTGTCCAAAGATCATATGTTCTAACATTCAATTTCTAACCAGGTCCATTAAATGCTATGCATAAGTTGGAGGATGTCACTTCCTCCTAGAATTCTGGTTCTTCAAAAGACGCTGATGTTTATTGAGCTGCCACATGCTGGAACTGTGCTAGGTACTCGGTACAAAGCAGAACAGATTAATTCTCTGCTCTCAAGGACATCAAAGCTTGAGTAGGGAGACATAAACAAGCAGCTTCAGGATGGTTTGCTCTCCTCTCCTCTCCTAATGACAGGAAAGCCTATAAATGGCGCCATGCAGATATGAAAGCATGAGGGAAGAGCCTGCTGAGTCTTCCTGGGGCAGTTAGAGGAAGCACCACCTTTTTTCAGTTTGTTGGGATGGGCAGGCACCCTGGAGGAGAGGGTGCACTGCATAGACACAGAGACCAGATCCTTTATGACCTTGTGTGGTTTCAGTCCTAGCACATCCTTTAAGTAGTACAAAGCCACAGAATGATTACAAGCCAGGAGGACTTGATCAGTTTGGGAATAAAGATCATGCTGACTGTTTTGCAGGATGGTTTGCAATGACTGCAGTTGCAGAGTTGGGGGGATATTATAGAAGCTGTTACTCTAGTTGGAGCAGAGAGCTGAAGTTTTACCTGAAATCACCAGGACACTGTGTACTAAATGAAAGGAGTCAAACATGAAAGGTCTCCTACTGTATTACTCCATTTATATAAAATATACAGAACAGGGAAGTTCAAGAGACAGAAAGAAGATTGGCTGGTGGTCAGGGACTAGAGGGGAACAGGAAATGGAAAAAAAACCGCTTAGGTAGGTGTGGGGTTTCTGTGTGGAATGATGAAAATATTTTGGAACTGGACAGAAATGGCAGTTGCATAACATAGTGAATGTTTGAAATGCTACTGAATTGTTCATTTTAAAAGGCTAATATTAGCGAGAAGCCTTGGTGCATACCTGTAATCCCAGCAGCATGGGAGGCTGAGACTGGAGGATAGCAAGTTCAAAGCCAGCCTCAGCAAAAGCAAGGCTCTAAGCAACCCAGTGAGATCCTGTCTCTAAATAAAATACAAAACATGGCTGGGGGTGTGGTTCAGTGGGTGAGTGCCCCTGAGTTCAATCCCCAGTACCAAAAAAAAAAAAGGTTAATATTATGTTATGTGAATTTCACCTCAGTTAAGCCCACATACACACATTCTAGCATCATGAGCCTAAGAAAAGATATTGCAATATGACACAGACCTGGGTTTAAATCCCAGCTCTGCCAGGATGCAGCTATGAGACCTAAAGCCTCTCTGTCACCTAACCTTTAATAAGTTTAATATCCTGAGCAGTAACCTGCCTTGTATGACTTGAATTCACTGAAATCATGCAAGTAAAGTGTATTTCACCATGTCAGATGCACAACCTCCAACAACCAGCTCTAAGTAAGGCATATTGTTAGATCTGCGATGTAGCTCCATGGTAGAGTGCTTACCTAGCATGCATGAGGCCCTGGATCCATCCTCAGCACCATGAGGGGAAAATAAAAGCTTCTTGTTAAAATTATTATCTGTATTCTCCTCACAGACAACTCTAAATTTATTCAACTACTTTTATTTTAACTCTCAAGTATTTTTTAGGATATGCCTGATTTAGATGAATGTCAGCTAATTGGCTTTCTTTAGCTAAGTGAGTTTTGTCATAAATTTTCACATTGCAGAGAACTTGGTCAATATTAAAAAGAAATGTGAACTCTACATACACAAAAGTATGAGCTACATTAAGTCCATGGCAGGTATCAGTGAGTGACACTAGTCTATGCCCACTGCAAATAGCACGGGAACTCATGGACTCTACCTTAGACATAGATTCAGAATCCTCCACACAGTGGTCAGAGTGGGGTTGCAAGATGACACCCATTTACTATCTCCCCACAATAATTTGTTCCAGGAGTACAGTTTCTCAGCAAGGTGGGTGAAAGAGAGATGTCACTAAAATTCAATATTGGACAGTCATAATGTCTTAGAGACTCAGAAATTCGGGTGTCTTGAACGAAGAACCAGAAAGAGTACATTGGAGCCAAGTTGGCTGTGGCAGCAGCAGCAGTAGCAGTAGTACCCTGGTTACCCACGGAGGGGAGGGATAAAGACAGAAACACAAAGCACAGACCTGGTATGGAAAAAGAAAAGCAGCAAAAAAAAAAATAATTTGTTCCTCTTGGAACATTTATTGGTACACGTGACCAATAAATCTCAGTACTGAGCATATATTTAGTTCCTGAAGCCTCTTTAAAGCCAGCAAATCTTTGGCCATTACAGAAATTCCCCAATTTTAGTATTGAGCAATATGTTTTGAAGGGAGAATTTAGCATAAACCTTTAAAATTGTATACATATTTAAACAAAAAAGAAAAGAAGGATGGGAAGAAGGAACACAATGGCCTTAGGTACAATACTGCTACCTAATATTCCCCCGAAGCTCTACAGCATTCACAGGTAGCTGGGTATTATCCTCACCTACAGTGTAGGAAACAGAGATTTGGAATATCTAATAATTTAAGGTGCTGTACCACCCAGTCATGCGTGTACTGAGATCCTAGGCTGCCATATCATCTATCACAACCTGAGCCTTTGGAGGCTGGAGGTCCAAGATCAAGGTGTCAACAGGGCATGTTCCTTCTGAAAGCATTGGGGAAGGTCTGCCAAGGCCTCTCTCCTAGCTGCTTGTGGTCCCTTGGATGGATACATCCTGACACTAGTCATCACATGACGTTCTCTCTGTGTTTCTGCACCAAATTTCCCCTTTTATCAGGACACCAGTCATATAAGATTGGAATCCAACCTACACCAGTATGACCTCATCTTAACTAATTATATCTGCAAGGGTCCTGTTTCCAAATAAGGTCACAGTCTGAGATACTGAGGATTAAATCTTCAGATATGAATTTTAAGAGGCCCCAGTTCAAACCATAACTTGGGTGATCAAAACCAGGCTTTCTATGCTTTACTATGTGTGAAACATTGTTTTAGCCTGAGGGTTCAAACTGCTGGACTCTCTTAAAGGCAAGAATTTCCCATTACTCACTCAAATATTGCCTTTTAGCAAAAAGTTTTCTTAAAAATTAATAGCCTTAAAAAAAATATATAAATAAATAAATAAAATTAATAGCCTTCATATAAAAAAAATCAATGATGATTTCCCCATGCATTAACCTGACATGAGAGCTAAATATCATGCATTGAATGAACTCATGAAATTCTGAATTAAAAGACTAAGAAATGAACAGAAACCACACACATACCCAAAAGTCAATGGAAGACCAAGAGATTCTATGATATCTTATTATTTTTAAAACTGCTGTTGTAAATTTTGAATCTAACACACACACACACACACACACACACACACAGAGTTCTTTCTTCACTACAGCCAAAGGGTTATAACTGATATTTTTATCCCTACCATAAATGATCAGTGGGCTGAAAGAATGTAGTACTGGTGATGTGGGCTGACACTTTCATTTTTTTTTAAATATTTATTTTTTAGCTTTAGGTGGACACAATATCTTTATTTTACATTTACGTGGTGCTGAGGATCCAACCCGGTGCCTTGTGCATGCTAGGCGAGCACTCTACCACTGAGCTATAACCCCAGCCCAACATTTTCATTTTTAATTGAAATTCTAACTGACTCAGGGCCAGATTTCCTTCTGCACCACAATCTGTGGAAGCAGCCTGGGAAACTCCAGCAGTCAGGGAGCAGAGGACTGGGGTGTCCCATGGAAACAGGAGAACGTCATAGCTCTCGGGAGAAGCCCAGGAGAGATGTCCACACAGACACTCCACCTTGTCCTTATTGCCAGTCTCTCTCAGGCCACAGGTCATCCTTGGCGGGGGCCATGACGGCCCCTCCTTAGGACCCTCTTCTTCACCCCGTGGGCCCTACAGGCTGTCCTTCCTACTCATGTCTCTTTTGGATAGCACCACCATCGGGAGCTGGTCATTATCACCATTTGATAATGTCCATTTTATAATAAAATGTTCATCGTGAACATCTGTTGGACCCTTACTCTGTCTCTCATTTAATTCTTGCCCCTCCACCCCACCCATCAAGTGGCATGAATCAGAATGCTGTCTGTCTGCAGCAGTGGGGAAGGAAACAGTGCCAGGACCCTGGGAGGAAGAACACACACAGCTGAGAACTGTGGAAAGAGAAAAAGAGACGGGAGGTTCAGGAGGAAGAGTGAGACCCGACTCCAGAGATTTCAGGCTCATCAGAGAATATATGTTGGAGAGATTCAGAGCACAGGATCTGAAGTCAGACTGTATTCGAGACTGTCACTTAGATTTTTTTTTAATGGTACTAGGGATCAAACCCAGGGGTGCTCTACTACTGAGCTACATCCCAAAGCCTTTTGTATGTTTTGTTTAGAGACAGAGTCTCACTAAGTTGCTGAGGCTGACCTCAAACTTGCTATTCCTCTACCTCAGCCTCATGAGTATCTGGGTTTATAAGCACGTGCCACCATTCCTGGTGCTTCTTAGATATTTGACATTGAACAAGTTAACGTAACTTTTCTGGGCTTCAGTTTTCTCATCTGTAAAAAGGGGCTAATAATAAATGTATAATAATAGCCACTTGGGACTAAGATCACGTCTGTAAGTGATAGATTGTAGCCAATAATGCATTATGTGAAACTGTCAGAGGTCTTAGAGTAAGGAGGTTTACTACTTCCATCTGACTAAGAATGTAAAAGTTGGCACTCCAGCAGCCACTTTGATCCATGAGGTGCCCTTAGGAGTGGAGTAGCGTGAGGGCAGGGGCCCAGTGGCTGCTATGTGGGCCTGCCACACCACATGTGGCCTAACTCCTTGTTTACTTTATGTGAGAGAAAAATAAAACCCAATCTATTCTATGCCACTGCTATTTGAGGTTTTCTATCACATACAGACTTGATCGGGGCTTGGGATACAGCTAATATGGGGATAATATTAGAAGGACCTCATGGACTTGTAAGAACCCAGTGACTTGTAGGACCTGGAGAGAACAGCACCAGGCATAAGGAAGTTACTTATGTCATTGTTATTTGCCAGGTTCTGATATCATTTAATCCCCACGGCAACCCTGTTCTCAGCCCCAAATTGACAAATGAGGACTGGAGGATCAGGAGGTTGAGTGGCCCTCCCGGGATTGCACAGCCAGAAAGAGGCACTGTGGATCCACGCACTACAGCTTCACCCTTGCACAGAGGCCTCTCCCTGATGGTGACCCAGGTGGCACTCTAGCGAGGGCCGCACATGTACCACCAGGCCTGTGTGTGCAAACACAGACAGTGCAGACGTCAGTGTCACTACTGTTCATATCCACGCAGACTCTTTCTGATGTGCGTTATGAAAATCAAGTGCAATTTTTTAAAAAAGAAGAAAGAAAAACCAGTATGGGGAAATGGTCCACGATGTCATTTCAGATCCCACAGCACAGCCACAGAAGTCAGCTACCATAACAGGCCATGAGCACTACTGTGAAATCTGCATGGGCTGCAAAGCTGGTTCTCACAAGACCCCACCCAGCACCTGCCAGGAAACACAATGTGCTGACTGGTGTCCACAGCTTCAGTTTACTCTTTTAGGTATTCTGGATGAGGCCAAGACTTTTATTTCTCTGGCAATGGTATGGTTCCTTAAAGGACAGAATGTTCTAGAAATATGTGGACACTGCACAGTTTCAAGCTTCAAGTCGCACCCAGTTACTTCTTGGTTTATACCCTGAGAAAATCACATTGTATTCTCTGACTGTATAAGTGAGATCAAATCAGGCCCAGCCCTCAGTGGGTCAGATGATCTATGAGTTCATCTAAATTAGATGCTCTTCTGGGAGGTGTAACCTTGAAACTCATTGCTTTATTTGTCCTCATGAAGAGAGAAAAAAAATCCCAATTTTTAAAAATGAAAAAGGAGACAAGTTACATTTATAAGTGTACTGATTGATATCTGTTCATAGGGGAGAGAAGAATTTGGGGGTTTTGAACTTAGATTTTTTTTTTTTAATTTTGAGCTTCTCTGTGAGTTTTTATTAATTCACGAATTCCCTGTAGCTCAAGAGATGCTAATTAATTCAAGAAGCAATAATAGCTAATCATTGGCTAAATAAATCTAAAATGGAGAGTGTGTCACTGGAGATACCACTGCTCATTTTAATTAAAATTACCAATTTGTGAGGTAATGTAAATAAAGGTTATTGTGTTCTTCTATTCCAGCAGGGATTAACCCTTTGCATGGCCTCCTGAGAACCCAGAAGGACGTAAAAGCCAAGAATATTTGTGGGACTTCATAAATGACTGGGTTAGGATTTTTTTACCGGTGCAAATCCGTTGTTTGCTGACCTTATAGACCCACGTGGCACCAAGCAGCCTTGAAACACAGAGTGGGGAGCGGAGCTGAGGAGTGTTGCCTTCAGGGAAATACAATCCTTGTCAAAGAAATAGTCGCCCCAAATGGCATACCAGTCCTACAGAGAACCCGAGTGTTCCAGCCTGAGCTGGGTTTGGGTTTTTAAGGAATCACACATGCAAATGTCATAAGTCTGCAGCTCAGAGTGGTCTCATTGGGTTAACGTTCAGCACAAGGCCTAGACCCATGTGGTTGTCACCTGGAGGGACAGGAACGCCTGCCCCAACATCTTGTGAATAACTGCAGCACTCACATAACTCCCTCTGGGACAGAGAGACCTATGCACCAGCCACAGACGGAGCACAGGGAACACTACCCCAACACAGGGCTCCTCTGAGTACTTCAAGATGAAGGAAATCAAGAAAACTTCAGAGGCAGGCAGACCCCTCTGACCTCCCACCTGCTGTCTGAGGAAGAGCCTCATGTGACATAAGTCGTGCCTTTAATCTTAACTGTGAGATCCAGAGACATCTGAACAGGCAGGTCGTGCCAAGTTCCCCCCAGTTCATTAGGCTTTTTGTTAGTCATACCTCTGCGCTATTGTCCAATCTTCATCAAACCTGACCTGAAAACACAGGTTCCCCCCTCCAAGTCCTTGGGCCTTCATTTCTGAAGGCTCCCTTGTCACCCAACTTACAATAAATAAATTTGTTATACTTTTCTCTTATTAATCTGTCTTTTGTTATAGGGGTATCAGTCATGAACCTTGCAACGGGTGAGGAAAAGATACCACTTTGTCTCCTCTACACTGCCCAAATGAGTCACCCCAAGAAAGCAGTTTATGTGTGAATGATCATATAGTGTCATCGTTAAATCCAAAGCTGAGCTGGAGTGATGCTCTTGGTGGATTTGTCCTTGACCAAGGGAAATCCATCTTTACTGTCTCCATAATCAGCTCAAAAACCATTGATGATGAAGTCCTGAAGCTAATTCTCAATAAAATCCCAAAAGTTTCAGAGGCAAACAGAGTATAGCTCACATTGCCTTTGGACCAATGATTATAGTTTAGTCCAAAGGCCTAAAATTAGTTTGAAGTTAACAAAGGGGTTGGGGGAAGGTGGGCAATTGGGACCAAGTTGGAGTTTACAAATGAAAATTATTGTTATCTTATCAAAAGGCCACTTCTGAATGGAGCCCCCAGACGAAGCAGAAGTCTGGCTGGTACTTGAACCAGATAAACTTGTTATGCAAATAGCTTTAGCCATAGGGGAAAGGGCTGATAATGAAATTGCTACAAAGCCAACTGCACATTTATAGAGGTGACAAAAACATCAGGCAGGGTCCTAGCATAGGGATAAAAGCAGTGCAGAATTTATGTGAGCATCGTGTTTAATTTATCATAACTAAGCTGTCAGGAGTCATGCTTTGACAAATGCATAACTAACACATATAAATGAGTCAATTATCACTAACAACCAAAGGTTCAGAACCAAACAGGGTAACTTTTTTTTTTTCCTTTTAAACCCCAAGACAGGTTTGCTAATAGGATTTTAGACTTTAAAAATATATCTCCCGTCTCCAAATAAGGAGGCGAGAAGCAAATCTAAACAACACTTGGCCACATCCAGGGTTGCTGCCGCCTTGCCTTGCTGGCCCTCCTGGATGCCTGTGTGCCTGCGCTCACATGGCCTGTCCCCTTCCTCACTGCTGTGATCACTAGGCTGCAGCCAGCCTGACCCATTCAGACCCCTGCAGCCAATGAGATGTCAATGAGAGGAGTGACCAGCATCAATTGAGAAAGCCTTAAATGACTAAATGGATAATGGGTCTGCAGTTTACATGGGGACAGGTATCAAGTTTTTTAAAACTGTTAAGAAATTTCTAGTCCTATTAGTTGTTTAGAGAGAATCAGTTTTGTCAACCTGAATCCAATGCTCTGTGACTTGGTCTACAAAGGGAACTGAAGCAATTATCTGAATAATTTGGGCTAGAAACAATTTTCCTAAAATTACCAGTTAATCAATCATCTTCTCCGCCCCAGTCCCTCCAATAATTGAAAGCTTACAATCTGAAGACCTAAATCCTCCACCCTTCTTTTCCAGTACAAGCAAGGTAAGTAGAAAAGCAAACCAAAGCTCTCTTTAAATAGACATTTCAAACCCAGGAAGTGCCATTGTTTATATTTAATTAGGGAATTGAATAAATACAGCGAAATCACTTTTGGTAGGTTGAGTGACTACAGCTTAGGGCAGGCCACCTCATTTACAAAACCAAAGGATAACTGTTTGGAAATAGTGGGCAGGTTTTTGACTTAAAGATATGAAATGTCATGATCAGTCCCCAGTCTTGAAAATTCCTAAAAATATTGTTAGAAGGAGAATTCATGGTTGAAAAATCTAAAATGTTAATAGGAAAAAGAGGATTGTGCAGCTGAGGTCAAGAAAGAATCTATGAACATCTATAAATATATAATATATTCACTAATAAAAAAATAAAAACAACTTATTCAAGAAAGAGAAGATTGAGCCAGGCATGGTGGTACACACCTGTTATCCCAGTGACTCAGGAGGCTAAGGCAGGAGGATCACAGGTTCAAGGCTAGCCTGAGTGACTAACTCAAAATAATAAATAAAAAGGATGTACCTCAGTGTTAGAGTGCCCCTGAATTCAGTCCCCATACTACAGGAGAGAAAGAGTGGGGGGGGCAGTGGGGAGGGAGAGAGGGAAAGGGAGAGGGAGATTGATTTGCCGCAAGGAAATGTCAGTGTGGGGAAGAATTTCTATGTTGTGTATAGCCCTAAAAGCCCCCAACCCTGTCGTCAATGATGTACTTTTATTGTCAAATCCATCCAAGCAATATCACGGTTGTTTTAAGAACACAAACTTACTCTTGAAAACGTATACGGAAGCCAAATTTCTATGAGTCAAATCACATTTTAGAAGCAGCAGGAAAACTTGGAATGAGAAGGTGCATCAGTGAATGGGTAATGGATTTTTCTAGGCCAACACCTTAGGAAGGTCAATCAAGGGTATCTGTGTACAGCAATGGAATGAAAAGGAAAAATGTTTGGATCGGTCCTTGCCAACAAAATCACTGGAACCTTAGCTCCCAGATTTCTTTCTCTGGGGTGGTCTAAAATGTGGCCCCCAAGCCCAGGGCATATCCTCAGCTCTCTGTTCCCTCTTCCTCTTGTGGCTCCCAAACCTCAGGAAGGTGCCCTTCCTCTGCTCCTGGAGAGCATCATCCCCACTGCAGGTATCTGATGTCCCTCCCACCCTGGCCTGGCATTCCCACCCTGACTGTGGCTGTACATTCTGCAGTCAGAGCAAAAATGTCAGAGTGGGGTTAGAGGACAAGAGCACGTCCTCCACCCCTGGCCTTGATCTTCACAGTCACATTCCCCCAGAGCCTCTCTTGGTAGAGTTCTTTTCCACTCGCCTCTCCTGAGGAATGTGGCATAAATCCAGGAGGGATTAGACAAGCAACAATTTCAGGGACCCTGATCTGTATTGCATTTGGAATGAAAATGAAATACAGGTCCACAGCTCTTATCCAAACCCTTTGGGGCCAAATAAATTTTATCAAATTTTAGATAAGTAAACTGGTACATTTTACTGTATATTACATAACACCCCCAGCAGAATCTGGGGCAGCACACTGTAATCAAATACTAATATATCTGCAGCAAAACACATGAATATTCACACTAAGTAAGACAAATAATGACTATAAATAGCCTCACATCAGTTCAGGTCATGTGTTGCCACCAAATCAGTTCATACAAGGTCAGGTTTTACTGCTAAATGACTCAACTGTGAAAGCGATTTGGTTTCTCGGAGCTCTTTGGATTTGGGGATTGTGGATAAGGGATTACAGACCTACACTGTGATTAAGGAAGATGATTAAGACACCCAGTTTGTTTTGTTGCCCAGATTCTTGATGGAAGCTAAGTCTGCACATCGGCATCAATGAGAAAAATGTGTGTTGACCTTCCCTACTTCATGTTTATCAGTTATTTGGTCACTTCTGTCCTCCTCCATGACCTCTGAAGAGCTTGCTTGATACACTAGGCTCTGGGGCACCTCTTCCCAGTGGGGGCACCTGTGCATGGCTTGCAGTAGATTGTTCAGATTCCTAGCCCAGGATTCAGCAGGCCCCACCTTGGGACCTTGGGACCTCTTCAGCAGACCTAGGATCTTCTGCAGACTTGGAACCAGTGTGGTCCTCTTCTAAGTCCAGGCCCAGGATCCCAGCATTGGGTCACCCTGCTGGTGTCACTGTAGGTTCTGTGTCTTAGATTCAGGAAGTCCTGCCTGGTGGCATAGCTGATATCACACCATTGAATCAATTCTCATCCTGTTCTCTCTCTATTACCTGAGCCTGGATTGGAGAGACTCACTATGCTGTCCCAGGCCCAAGTTCCTACTTTGTCCCCCGATCATCTTGGAAACTAGATGGTCAAGATCCTAGAGCCAAGCCCAACATCCAAGCAGCAACACTTGCTAGAGACTGTCACCTCTGTCTTCTCTCTGGTCCTGGTCCCAGAGTGAACATCAGATTTTTAGATGCTGAGTCTCCTCCTTCAATGAACATGACATGGTGATAATATTTGGTTCATGACAGAGCAGGTTCTCAGATAGATGTGACCCATGTGATCAAAGGGACTGATTTTAAACGAGTCAAATGGAGCTCCTTATTTTTCAGATCCTGCAGAGGCATCCTCTGTCACTCACTGGAACAAATCCTACATCCCAACGTGCTCTTAGGCATAGCCATTTCTAGCACTCAGTAAATTCCACAGCTTGGATTTCCCCAATCACTGTCCAAGGCCTTGCTAAATAAGCAATGTTCAGAAGAAGAAATACTCACTGTGAAATAAAGTGGTTGAATTCCTCACACCATTTTTCTGGATGCAGTAAGGTAGGCGGAGGATTTCTGAAAAACAAAAGCAATTTTTAAAAAGTTAAAGTTCAGCAAAAGGCAAGATGTCAACTTGTCTTTACTGATGTCCTTCTAAATGGCTGCAATAAAATCTCTGTTTCTTCCCGGGTGGGAGTCACTCATTAGTGGTAACATATCAAGTACCAGCACCTGCTCCTGTGGTCATTCATTTCCATGTCCCCCTCTTTTTCGGCACCTGTGAGAGTTACACAGCTCAGGAACATTCTTCAGCAGGGGACACTCTAATGAGGGGTGAGGCAGACGCACCAGCCATTAGAACGGAGAGGGTTACCAGGGCCACGAGAAAGCTATAAACATAGTGCTAGGGGCTTTAGAGAAATAGACTTTTAATTGTACAGGATTTTCAGATCATTATGGTACCATTTGAATTAATTATAGGATGCATCTAAAGTATACTCATAAATGTATCCATCACATTTTTAACCATTTCCTTGAGCCAACTTCTGCAGTAGGCCCTGGAGAAAGCAGATCAGTCAAAAGAACATCCCAGATTCCAAGAGGCTCCTGGGTAGAAAGGGAGACTGACATATTCTTTTTCTAATTATTGGAGATCCCAGAGAATGAGAGGACCGCAGGAAGACCCTCAGGTAACCAAACCACCTCCTGGTGAGAAAGCAGAAAACGGGAAGAGCCCAGAACATAGCTGAATATTTACCCCAAAGAGATTTAATTTTAAAATACAAGTGACTGCATGACTTTTAATTGATAATATTCTTTTTTTTCTAGCCATTAATGGAAATAGGAGCTTGTGGACAAGTCAAGTTCAGTAAATAAAGAAAGGAAAATTTCTGCACACTTAAATTATGACTGCAAGTTTTAAACAATTATATGTAATCTGTGTTTTCTCCTGGGTTCTAACTGCTTCCCAAAGCTGCAGAGTGCTCAGCTTCAGCAGACAGAGGAATGGTTAGCACCAAGAATTGCCAGAACAAAATCTGTATCGGGCCGGGTATGGTGGTACATGCCTGTAATCCCAGAGGTTCGGGAGACTGAGGCAAGAGGATCGCAAGTTCAAAGCCAGCCTCAGCAAATTAATGAGGTGGTAAGTGACTTGTCATGAGACCCTGTCTCTAAATAAGATACAAAAAAGGACTAGGGATGTGCTCAGTACCAAAAAAGAAAAAGGAAAAAAAAATGCATCAGAATAGTGTGATTCCGATTTGCCTCTCAGAATCTAGTTTCTTCTCATATTGTGTATGTGTGTGTGTGTGTGTGTGTTGATGGAATTTATTCCAGGAGAACTTTACCACTGAGTTATATCCCCAGCCCTTTTTTCATTCTGAGACAGAGTCTTGCTAAGTTGCTGAGGCTGGCTCAAACTTGTGATCCTTCTGCCTCAGTCTTCTGAGTAGCGGGAATTATAGGCATGTACCACCATGCCTGGAGTCTCTTTATGGCACAGTTTTTATTTTTGACACATTGCTGTCATAATAAAGACTATAATTTCTTTAGTTGCTTGCCCCTAAATGTGGCTACCTGAGTTCTGATTAATATAGAAGTAAAATTATTGTGCAGTATTTCCAGAAACTCTCCTTAAAAGAAAAGAGACATTTCATTCTTATTCTTCCCTCTTCTTGCATTCTGGAGCATGGAAGTGATGGCTGGAGCTACAGCAGTCATTGTAGACATAAGACAAACTTGAAAATAAAAGCTCTGAGCTGAGTTTGGCAGAGAAGATAGGGAGGAAACTGGATTCATGATGTCATTACAAAGTTTCCATACCAGCTCTTGATTGCTTTTACCTCCTTAAATAGGAGAAAGAATAAACTTTTATCTTCTTTAAGCTGTTGTTATATACAGCTGAGCCTAATATTTTTTAATTTTTTAATTTTATTTATTCTAATTTGTTATATATGACAACTAAAATGCAATTCAATTCGTATTACACAAATAGAGCTCAATTCTTCATGTCTCTGGTTGTACACAAAGTAGAGTCACACCATTTGTGTTTTCATACATGTACTTAGGGTAATGATGTCTGTCTCATTCCACCGTCTTTCCTACCCCATGCCCTCTCCCTTTCCCTCCCTCCCCTTTGCCCTATCTAGAGTTCATCTAATCCTCCCATGCTCTGCCCCCATCCCCATTATGAATCAGCATCCTATGTCAGAGAAGACATTCAGCATTTGGATTTTTGGGATTGGCTTACTTCACTTAGCATTATATTTTCCAACTCCATCCATTTACCTGCAAGTGCCATGGTTTTATTTTCTCTTTAATGTTAAGTAATATTCCATTGTGTGTGTGTGTGTATCTCACATTTTCTTTATCCATTCATCTACTGAAGGGCATCTAGGTTGGTTCCACAGTTTCGCTATTGTGAATTGTGCTGCTATAAACATTGATGTGGCTGTGTCCCTGTAGTATGCAGTTTTTAAGTCCTTTAGGTATAGACTGAGGAGAGGGATAGCTGGGTCAAATGGTGGTTCCATTCCCAGCTTTCAAAGGAATCTCCATACTGCTTTCCATATTGGCTGCACCAATTTGCAGTCCCACCAGCAGTCTATGAGTGTGTCTTTCTCCCCACATCCTCACCAACACTTATTGTTGTTTGTATTCTAATAACTGCCATTCTTACTAGAGATGAAATCTTAGAGTAGTTTTGATTTGCATTTCTCTAATTGCTAGAGATGTTGAACATGGTTTCATATATTTGCTGATTGATTTTATATCCTCTTCTGAGAAGTGTCTGTTCAGGTCCTTGGCCCATTTATTGATTGGATTATTTGGTTTTTGGTGTTAAGATTTTTGAGTTCTTTGTGTATCCAGAGATTAGTGCTCTATCAGATGTGTGTGTGGTAAAAACTTGCTCCCATTCTGTAGGGCTGAGCCTAATTTTGAGCCAAATATTATTTCAGGATATTATCCTACGTAAGAGTAGAATACAATTTGAGAAGTTATGTAACAAAAGCACAAGCACAAAGGTGTGTAGAAACATAACAAAGGGCTGCTTATGCAATGTGGGGAGTTCCAGAGACTTTAAAAAGATGAGGACCCTGAAGATTATGTTGGATTTTTCAAGTTAGAGAAGGCAAAGGAAGTCATTCCAGGGTTAGAATGCAGCATGCACCAAGTCACAGAGGTATTTAAAGAGTCTGGCAGGTTTGAAGAAGATGAGTAATTTTGAGGTTAGACTCGCAGTTTGCTGGATCATCTCCAGTCTTCTGCTCCCTCCGTCCTCATCCAGGTCAGTTCTGCAGGTGAGAGCTGCAGGAACAGCTCACTGCTCAGAGCTTCACCTGCCCCCAAGCATTTCACATGACCACGAAGTCCTTTCTGGGCAGACTGGAAGGACTCAACTGCAACAACATTATGGGTTCAACGCCAGTTGCCCTCTGGGTCTCCCAATAATTAGGTCAAGTATGTGCCTGTCTCCCTTTCTGTTCAGGAGCCTCTTGGTATCTGGGGCATTGTTCTGGCTGTTTTGCTTTGTCCAGTAACGCAAGGAGGGGCATCTCTCAGCCACAGCTGAGAACGCCCTGGCAAGGGTCCAGTGAGCAGTAAATGGCAAGAGTCCACTGTGGCGCAGGAATACTGTGCTATCTGCTTTCAGCCTGTTCCCCAGCAGGGAACGTGGGCAGGGGCCACTACCTAGGTGTTGGCCTCAGGAGAGCGGCAGCAGGTCACCACTCAGCCCACCCACCCTCATGGCTTCTCCTGAACCCACACAAGGAAACATTTCCACTGAAGCTGGGCTTCATTGGATTTGGGTTGGAGAAGCCCATTGGCTCTTGTGGATTCCCGCCTCTCCTGGAGCCCATCGCACTGTGGCTCATAAACCGCAATCTTGTGAAAGATTCTTATCTGTGTATAACGAAACCCAATAGGAGTTTGGAGACTTGACAGTGCTTTCTAGTTCTCTCACAATCCAGGATGGTCCCCAGGTAGTAATGCTGGCACCTCCTCAGCTCTGCCAACCCTGCAGATGTAGCCCTGCCCAGAGTCTCTCTTTAAGAGAAGGCGAGACTCGACTTCCAGAGCCAGTGACTGTGACCCAGGGACTCCTCATGCATGAGGGTGGCCTTCAAATGGATGAGTGGCTGGAAGGTCCACACAGCCCAATGACCAACTCTCATGTTGAGCAACACAAGACCACAGAGACTGCCAGTCAGCCTAAAGGAAGACGACTATAGTCATGTGAGTTTTGCCCCCCTGAACTGAAATACTGTGGTTTGGATCCAAAATTCAGTTCCTAATAAGATGGTCCCCTGCCCAAGACAGCATCAGGACCACATGAGGCTATCAGTGAGAGGTGAACCTATAATCTTTCCATTTTGACATAATCCTGTGTTCCCCAAATACAATGCAGGTAAAGTCAACCCTCCTGTCCTCAAAGCAGGAACAGACTGGATTCATCCTAGTCCCTGAAATAGAGAAACAGCCCATTGGATCATAGTGGGCACCTGGTCTCAGGATAGTCATCTAACTGAATCTGGTGACTTGTGCCACAGTGTGACTCTGTATGATAAGCTGGGACCACTCAATTCTCTTCCAAAGGTTTTTTTTTTTTCCTTTATATATATATATTAAACCTTAAATGCTGAGAGAATAAGGCTGTTTAGAAATGGAAACCAAAATATCCCCAAAGAGGCAGACAGAGAGGCCACAGCATCAGCAGAAATGATGCACAGGCTGGACGCAAATCATGGGGAGAAAACAGGCTGGGTAGAGAGGAGGCAAGAAACCTGCCCAAAGGCACAGACACCCTGCACGGGGAAACCAGGTAGGTCCTTCTCCCTCTGGTGCACCTGATATTAGCAACCCCAGGGTTCTGTTGGTGGCCCTGTTCTCTTCCCATTTCACACATTCACCAAGGGTTCACTGTATGTTAACAGCTGCCTGACCAGCATCTCCCTCCTTGATTTCTTGTCTGTCTTTTAGGTGGTGCATCTAACTACTTCTTAGCTGGTTCCTGGGGCACATGTTAAAGTCGACATATTCACAATCTCAACTCCTTCCTTTTTAGGTACTGGGAATCAAACCCAGGGTCTCATGCATGCAAGGCAGGCCCTCTACCACTGAGCTGTAGATCCCAGCCTTACTATTTTTTTTCTGGAAGTTTTACATATTTAATACAAAACCAGTGCTATAAAACCTTCATAACTAAAGAAATATCATATCCCTAGTTAAATATTCTCAACTATCCAGATAGTGATGACGTTTTCAGCTTGACATGACAAGATGATCATAACCTTGATACAGCATAAAATGTGTAAATCCTTCTAGACCAGCTTGATGCTCCTCTAATGTCTCCCCTTGGAGTTGTATCTGATTTTATAACTAGTTTTCATTTGAATCCACTGGGGAATGAGACAATTTTGCTTTTGTTTTTGGCCCGGTATCACCTGACCCTGAAAGTCTTGTAAGAAGACACAATGAGAAACCAAATCAAGTACACACTTCACAATGTCCAAGAAAAAGCCAAAAGTCAACTCCTTCCTTAAAACTGCATTCAACCTAGTTCTCAAAGTCAGAAACCTGGATTCTACATTCTCTTTTTACCCCACAACCAACTGGAGAAGGTATAATGGCTGCCCTGAAGATATACACCTTCTAACCCACAGCACCCGTTACTGCGCTACTGTCCATGGTAGCAGGAACCTTGCTGACCTGTCAAGGTGGAAGACCTAGAGATGGAGACGTTATCCTGGGATCTGGATGGGTCTGATTTAATCACTTGAGTCTTTTTCAACCGGAAGAGGGGAACAGAAAGAAAACACAAGAGGCAGGAAAGATTCAAAGTATGAAGAAAACAGGGCTCTCCATCACTGCTTTTGAAGACGGAGGTGGGCCGTGAGCCAAGGAATGCAGGCAGCACCTGGAAGATTCTGAGCCTCAACTGTACCAAATAACAATGGGACCTCAATTCTAGAAACATACGGAACTGCATTCTGCTAAGGACCTGAATGAGCATTGAACAAAATTTCCATTTAGCCTTAAAAAGGGAGCACAGCCCAGATGATCCCTTGATTTTACCCAGTGAGGCCATGTCAGATTTCTAACCTTGAGAAATTTGTATTATTTTAAGTCCCTAAGTTCATGGCAATTTGTTATGACAACAATAGAGAGCAAATACATCAATCAAGGCCAAGTGCGCTCAGTTCTACTTCCTAAATCCCTCTGTCATCACACTTTCGCATCCCAGCCTCCTGATATTTCTCCTTCTCTACACCTCTTCTCCCTCCCCCAATCCATCTTGCACTGGTTAGGTAGAATTTCTTTTTTTTTTTTTTGAATTTTTTAATATTTATTTTTTTAGTTTTCGGCGGACACAACATCTTTGTTTGTATGTGGTGCCAAGGATTGAACCCGGGCCACACGCATGCCAGGTGAGTGCGCTACCGCTTGAGCCACACACATTCCCAGCCCCTAGCTAGAATTTCTTTATAACATACAAATTGACCTTGTTGTTTCTTTGCTCAAAATTCTTCAGCAGATCCATACTATCTTTATAACATGCAACTCCTTTGCATGGTATATGAATGCTCTTGCCTACCTGTCTACCCAATATCACCTCAATCACTTCCCATGCTCACCCAAAGCCACAGTGCACAGAAAGTGTAGTTCCTAAAACTGTTCTGCTCTTTTTGTTTCAGGTACTTTGCACATGACATACCTTCAGTTTAGAGTGTTCTTCCCAGTTTATCCACTGGGCAGGCTCCTACTCCTGCTACTGCTCTTTGTACCTATAGTGCCGAGCACAGCAGCACTCAGTAATTTTGGCTGAATTAAGTGACTACATGAATTAATTCACAGAAGCATACAATATGTTGGAAGTCAGAAAGGTTTATGTAACATAAAAATTAGATAAAAAAATGGAATAGCCCTTTTGGATATGAGTATCCCAACTAAATTATTCACAGTAAGCAGGGTTTGAGGAAAAATAAAGGAATGGTGACTTGGGTTGGATTTGATAATATAACCCTCATCCTTCTACTTAGAAAGCCCAAATGTCCCCAAAACATATCTAGATTTAAGCCTCATTATAGACCTTCTTGGATATCAGGACATTACATACACATGGTAGGTTGGATATAGAGGGGGGTGAAGACCATCATCTGTCACAGGATGAGCACTTACTACCTACACAAACCCCATGCCAAGTGCTTCACAGATAGGCCAATGAAACACCACAACAGCTGGGCACAGTGGAACACACCTGTCATCCCAGCGGCTCAGGAAACTGAAGCAGGAGGATTGTGAGTTCAAGATCAGCCTTAGCAACTTAGCAAGGCCCTAAGCAACTCAGTGAGACCCTGTCTCAAAATATAAAAAAAAATAGCTGGAGACGTGGCTCAGTGGTTAAGTACCTCTGGGTTTAATCCCTAGTACCAAAACAAAACAAAACAAAAACCAACACAACAGTCCTGTGAAATCCTATGAAATAAGAACTCAATCCTCGGGCTGGGGTTGTGGTTCAGTGATAGAGCGCTCACCTAGCACGTACAAGGCGCTGGATTCAATCTTCAGCACCACATAAAAATAAATAAATAAAATAAAGATATTGTGTCGAACTACAGCTAAAAAAATACTTTAAAAAAAGAACTCAATCTAGTTTCAAGAATGATGAAAATGCAGCTTAAAAAGAAAAAAAAATTCTCAAAAACATCCACCAAAAAGTGGAAGAGTCAGGTTTTTGAATTCAGAGATTTCATTTTCCAATGTCCACACATGTTCCTGTTTTCTATGTTTATCTCATGAAGAGTCTATTTCTTTGGAAGAGGAATTAAGACAACACGTTTGCAAAAAAAAAACAGAAACCAATTAGCAAGCAACACCTCAAGAAGGTGCAAAATGAAGTCCTCAAACATGCCAGCACTCACCAAAGGGATGTGAGCAAAGCTTTCTCCAGGATGCTAAGTTAATTAAGAGAGACTCCCTGGAAGCTGTGCCTCTGGGACAGGTCCTGAACAGAGGGGACACAAACCAGTTGGCAAGGGGTGGAGGGTGTCGGGGAAGGAGAGAAGGAAAACTGAGAGGAAGATATAGAGACCAAAGCCCACTCATTAATAACCATTAACATACTACAGTTTAACACTTCGGAATGTGTTCAACAGGAATTCTACTTATTTACTCATAAAGGCAATAAAGCAAGACATTTGAGCGTAATTATCTGTTTGGAAAGTATTAACCACAGCCACAGAGCTGCCATTCTGATTGCAATTAGTAAATCACATTAATGAAGTTGAACAGGCATGTGCTTGTGTCCTGTCCCTTAGTATCACGCCCCAGCCTAGCCAAAGTGGCTTTTCTCCTAAGTCACAGCTTACATGTTCAAAGTTAATCATTTAAAACGTGTTTATATTTATTAGTAATATGGGATTCCATTTTGGTATAAAAAATTTCCCAGTACAGGAGCACAGAGTAAAAAGCAAGATTCCTCTTCACTCCAACACCTAACCCAGGTCTCCTCCCAGGTCAGTACGGCATGTGTGTTTTCAGACCTTTTATACCCATTTGTTCCAATTGCTATTAACATATAATACATATACTGTTTTTCTGTGTTGTTAAGTATATAATGAGTAAGATATAAATTTTATAACATATTAATTTATATAACTTTTCCAGTTCAGGGCAGTAGAAATGAGATTCCATGCTACACATTAGCACCCTGGTACTTATTTTTTTCTATTCATCTATTGGTAGGCATTCGGTTGTTTCTAATTTTCAGACTATGTGTCTAGAAATCATATGTGATTTTTAACTTTTAAAAGTTAAATTTTAACTTTTCAAACAGCTCTTACCAGCGAACACTTCAGATTCTATCAAGTAACCTAAAAGCTAGAGCAGGCCATTGATTGAAATGGCTCCCTGAGCAATTTCAGAGCAGAGGGGACCCCAGAGAGAAGCCTAGGAGGAAGCGAAGGAACAGCAAATGGCCCCACAGGGATGTGAATAGCACCCCTGGGCCACAACTCCACTGAACACACTGTGAATGGCGACCTTGAGTTGTTCAACTCCACCAATGTCAAGCATGGAACCCTACTGCTGGGTTCCATTCAGCCACTTGCAAGAATCTGGACCCAGTGGTGGGTATCTTGGAGCAATGACCTTTACATATATGATGCAGACCAAGATCTATTCAGAACACACATGTCACAATTCTGCCAAAGAAGAAGCATCTCAAAAAGTCAAAGAAATAGCTGAAGATATTTCTTTAAAATCCTAAAGTAGATGAAATGAAAATAATATAGAAATCACTTTCATGATGCTATTCACTGCACCCTTGTTTCATGTAAAAGGCACCCTGTGCTATGCGCTCCATCTATTAGAAAGGCTTCTTCCAAACAGAGTTAATCCTTTGAAGTAGGGGAAAGCAGGAAAGGAAGAAATTTGTAAGGAGGACACTAGACAGGGAAGTATCTGGAAGGATGCAAGAACAAAACGCACCTAAGTCACATCTCAGCCTTTGATGGCCACTAAGAAAGGAAAGGGTTGTGATCAATACCTAGGAAACTTTATTCCACAACAACTGAAGAAATTACGGAAGGCAATAAGGAAGAAAGCAAAGATTTATACTTAAGCTTCAAGCTTGTTGATTCTTTTGATTCTAATTCTGATTAATCTTTCTGATCCTGTCACTTATATAATGCCACCTGCAATGTCAGTCACTAATCATTAAGATGTAAAGTCACTACATCAAATGACATGGCTCATAATAAACCCATCCTTAACCATTTACAGTCAGTAAGTGACAAAGTATCTGCTTCCTCTGACTTTTCAGCTCAGCAGGAATCAGCTTCAAAGGTCATTGCAGGATCTCAAGCTCACATGTCCCCATGTCAGCTATTATTACCCGGGCCTGTACCTAAGATGGGAGGGTCATCAAGCACCATCAATCCTTGGCCACTACCCCAACACTTCAATGTTCACAAAAGGCAAGAGTCGCACTCCCTCCAGTCTCTGCAGCACAGGGGCACCTTTCCTCCACTGTCCTCTCCTTATGCAAACATGCAGGATTCATAAGCAGCTCAGCCAGGCATGCAGAGTGCAGGAGAAAGTCAAGGGCAAGAAAAGGTGCCATGCCAGTGGAGATGATGGAGGGACGAGTGGATGTGTGGCTCTCTGCCTGAGTCACAGTGGTCATCTCCCTGCTCCATTCCTTAATCCCCTCCCTTGACAAGAACAAGCACCATCAAATCCAACTGTTAATGTCTAATGTGGCAAAGATGTAGACCTTGCCCCAGGGCTGACTAATGACCTTTTTCCTTTGTGGTCCTCCACACACAGAGAGGAGACTACAAACCTGTCTTTTTCACACATTTTTAAATGCATGATTTTTTTTTCTTTACTTCATGGCTTTAAAGAGCTATGTTTCAAGTAGATCATGTTCTGTAAATATTCCTCCATCATCAAATTACTGTTTATGCAAGATCTTTGGGATTGTACTCTTTTAGGATGATCACTCTAGCTTGTCTGAACATTGAGGAGATACAGAATAACACTGCAACTGGATTAGCATTTTTCCCCAATATTTATTTTTTAGTTGTAGTTGAACACAATATCTTTATTTATTTATATGTGGTGCTGAGAATCGAACCCAGGGCCTCGCACGTGCTAGGCAAGCGCTCTACCACTGAGCCAAAACCCCAGCCCTGGATTAGCATTTTAAAATTATAAAGGAAAATTTTTTTAAAATTATAAAGGAAAAAAAATTCATGAAGGAAAAAATAATTATAGGTAGCGTATGAAAATCACAATGATACAGTAGATGATCAGAGGATAGCAAAGCCAGGGGTTGAACAGCTGTGATTTCCTGGAACTTCCATCACTTTCCTCTGGTGATAAGTGATTTAGAGTATTTTTATACGAAAATCACTGGGGAAGGCAGGGGCCATGGTTGACAATAAAAATCCAAACTTCTCTTTGCCTGGGTCCTGAACTAATTTGGAAACAAGATTAAACAGTCAGCAGATAGGGAATAATAGATATGAGCTGAGATACAGTACCCAAGAGGCAGCACATCAAAGCATGCCTACCCCCAAACACAAGGCTGAGAGTCCAACCTCACTGGAAAGAATGTAATAATGTCACTTGGTGGTGAAAAACCCTTGGGAGGGCTGGGGAGCAGGAGATCACCTGCTGGGATATTTTTTGAGACTCACTGGGAAGCCCCCTTTTGAGTAAAACCAGCCGGAGGGGGCGCAGCAGGGCAAGTGCCTTGTGTGTCCCAAATGCCACTGGGAGACAAAGGCCACTGAAGCAAGAAGGAAAAAGCACACCAACACAAGTGTCCCTTCCTCCTACAGTGGCCTTCCAGTGCCCTCTACTGGCAAAACTTAGCATCTGTCACATGGCAAAGGAGACAGGTTCACCAAGCCCACAGAGCAGAGCTAAGGGTAGATGTGGCATCCAAAGGCTGATGGCTGGCGCAGGAATGATGTGACTGAGAAGACAGAGGCAGGGGTGTCGTGATGCTCCCTCTTTTTTTTATTTTTAAGATATGAAACATCAGATTTTAAGAAATTTCAATTTCAGGCTGACAACTTCAAGTTACCCATTGAATGAGTCCAGTCTCCTGTGACATCATAAGAACAATTGCTGGAGATCTGTGAGAGGTAATGAGGAGATGGTGAAAACCCTCCTCTTCTACCTAAGAAGTGAGTTTGCCATGGAGCATGAAATGCCCTCAATATGACTCTTTGCTTTCCATCTGAGAAGTTCCTTATTGAATTGGGAATGTTCTGGGAGGTATCATAAACTTTTACTGGCCAAAACTGTCCTTGGGGATAAATTACAGTCAAGAATGAAGACTTACCAGAGAAGTGAAAAATTGTGCTCCATTTGTGTACAATGAATCAAAGAGCATTCTGCTGTCATGTATAACTGATTAGAACAAATAAAAAATAAATTTTAAAAAAAGAATAAAGACTTAGAAAAAAGGGGCTTAGAGTCAGGCACATTGGCACACACCTGTCATCCCAGCTAATTGGGAGGCTGAGGCAGGAGAATCATAAGTCCCAGGTCAGTCTGGGTAAATTAGCAAGACCCTATCTCAAAATACAAGAATATAAAGGGCTGGGAATGTAGTTCAGTGGTAAACCCCTTTGCCCCAGGTTTGGTCCCCTGTACCTACCCCCACCAAATAAAGAAGGGTCAGGTGGCATGGCACCTCTTTTTACTCTTTCCGTTCCTCTGTTTCTAAGATTTATCCCATCATAGGAAGACAAAAGTCAATGAAAGTCTGTGTAGGCCAGGCGCAATGGCACATGCCTGTAATCCCAGCAGCTCGAGGCTGAGGCAGGAGGATCTCGAGTTCAAAGCCTAAACAACAGCAAGGTGCTAAGCAACTCAGTGAGCCCCTGTCTCCAAATAAAATACAAAATAGGGCCGGGGATGGCTTGGTGGTTGAATACCTCTGAGTGCAATCCCTGGTACCAAAAAAAAAAAAAAAAAAGGTCTGTGTGATTCAAAACTTTTGCAATAGGATCGTGGCCACAGAAAGGGAACTCCTCTTTCTTCTGGGCCCCAATTCCCCATCACATCAGTGGAGTGCTGGGTTGACAGGAAGTAGGCTGAGGGAAGCAGATAATGGTTCTTTCTCCTACTCTCTCAGGCCAATCAGGAACCCAAGACTTCCCTATATACTGGACCATTTGTCTGCAGAGTTTAATATTATTTCTGGAGACTGAGTGATGATAATAGCATTGGTTAACATGTCTTGAGAGCTTACTCTGTGTAAATACCGCATGAAGAATGAACTCTATGAAGCAGATTTTTTAAAATCCCCATTTTATAGATAAGGAAATCGAGATCCAAGAAATTCTGAGTCTGGTAACATCGTGGCCAGGCTTCAAATACAGGCAACCCAACTCTAACTCTACACTTGCAACCACCTCACCAGCCCACCCAGTTGGTTAACAAGATAGCACAGCATCTTTAAATTATGCCATTCATGATTCAGATTGAGCAATTCGTGCTATATAAATGGGAATAGGAATGTGATGTGGGACGCCAGTCAGCTTCCTGGCCTCCTATCAAGTTACATTTCGTCCTCTTCGATCACCAACACATATTTTACTTGGGATGCAGAATGATCAGTAATAGGGAATATAAGCTGAGAACGTTTTCATCTGTCAAGTTTTATGTGCTTTCTGTCATTCAACTCCCTCCAAAGTCACAGCTGGTAAAACCAAATGGATCATTTTACCACAATCAGACCAACGTCACAGTTCACCAAGCACCATTTGTCCTCTAAGGCAAAGCCATGCACCTAATTATAACACCCTGTTAATAAATTTATAATAGACAAAAAGGAATCGACAGCTATGGATTTTTTTCCCTAGCAAAGCAAAACCATTTAAAGGGCAGATTGCACGTCTATTCCTTCTTTTATTGTTTCCATAAAGTTAGCAATAGATTCTAGACAGGAAAAATCAGGGCAGACCTCAGATGAACAGATTGTATCATCAGATCCTACCACATTGTCTCTAATGGGGAAAATTAGCAGCTGAACATCAACACCTGTCACCATGAGCAGACCCTGGCACACACACCAGGTAGGACGGCTGTACAGTTCCTTAGAGCAATCTGAGCCTGGGCCACCAGAGACTGCACACATGCCAATGCCCACAGAAGCATAGGCAGGCAGGCTCCATTTAAAATTAGGTGGATGTAGGAAATTCCAGGGGAGATGTAGCAGCAATTCCTAAGAAAGACTGGGCATGAACAAAAGTGAGCTCTAAAAAGGCTTCATAGAAACAGTGCTAACTATGTAAGAATGGAATTGCAGACTCGGCCAGAGAAACCAGCCCTAGCAGGAACCACTGAACATTCATCTCCTTTCAAGGGCAAAAGATGCCCCAGCAGCACCCCTTCTCACACCTGGGTGGCTTGGGTCATGACTCCACTGAGCCGGATTACGGCCGATTGTTTTCCCCAGCCTCAAGGTCAATTGCAATAATTGCTACTGAATAGATTATTCCACAAGCCCTGGCAATTTTCAAAGGGGACCCAAGTGAGGAAGGCCCACATTTATTTTTCTGACATTATAAGCATGTCTTCTCTTTACAAGGGTTTCGGCCATTTTTCTGCCTGGTTGCCTAGCAACCCTTTAAAGGGACAGAAATATGGGAGAGGGATGCTGGAGACTTACAGATGAGTGAATTTGTATTTATTTCCCAGATTCCTATTCCAAAAATCAATCTGTTGCCTTCTCCTAGGGCAGGAGTAGGGTAGGCAAGGCAGGGCTGTGCTCTAATATAGCAAGAATACACAATGCCAGAAAGTGCAGCTACACAAGCGGATTCAGCAATATGGGATATTGCATATTAGTCAGCTACATAAACATCAAGTCTTGAGAAACATGTTGAGTATAAAAAGCGCCCATTTCATCATCCTCTGTCAAGAAAGTCTCAGAGCAGCCTTGAGGGAGTCCTATAGGCTCTCCCACTGCATCCTTCATCCTGTCTGCCTGACACCATTCCTTTCACTAAATTACATGTCCGGCAAAAAGGACATTTCAATTCAGTTGTTCCAAGTTCATTTGCAAGGAATTAAGCTAAGTGGTCATCTACAAGTCTTTTAATGTCCCATGACTGTTGTTCCTTTCCTCTTCTTATTTTGTATGTTTAATCTTTCTCTCTCTCTCTCTCTCTCTCTCTCTCTCTCTCTCTCTCTCTCTCTCTCTCTCTCTCTCTCCTCCCTGGGATGGGTTAGTTAAAAATTTATCTATTCTATTATTTTTGTCCAAAAAAGTCCGTGATTTACACGTTGGTTCTACTGTTCTGTTTTTTTCTATATTGTTTCACTAATCTCCACTAGTACTTTATTAAATCCTTCATTTTGCTTTACTTTAAAAAAAAAACCTAATTTCTTCAGTTGGAAGCTTAATTCATTTACTCTTGTTTGTTCTTGATTATTGATACAAGTATTTGGGACTATGAATTTACCTCTAATCTCTGCTTTAACTATTTCCCATTAATTTGAATGTGCAGTATTGATTCTGATATGCAATATTTTGAACATTACTATTTTCTATTTATCTACCTCAGTTTCCATTGAGATTTTCTTAGCCTGAACTTTTTGCTTTCTGTGGGATTTTTGGTTTGTATTTTTGTTGCATTATGGTCAGAGAATATTGTTGGCACTATGTATAAATTTGGAATTTAAGAATGTTTTTATAGGCTTTGTAGCTTTTGTAATGTATGTATATGTATGTACATGAGTTACATAGATCTTTAAAACATTTAAACATAAGCAATATATTCATATGTAATATATAGTAAATATACTTTGTAAATATATAATTATATAAAAACAAGTATAATAGATACGTAGATATCACAAACTCTATCCCTTAAAAATAGAGAATGTGCTTCCCAAGTGTCCATAAAACAGTAACAAATACATACACTGTTGCTTTTCTTAATCTATTGTTTAAAATATCTCTCTCATGGAATGAGATATGTTCATTAAATGAACTCTGCAGCCAATGTGAATCTCTTCGTACTTTCTGAAATTTCTGTTTTATGAATGTGATGCCACAAATAGATATGCTTCTGACATCATCTTTATTCTAAAATAACATCTATAAAAAAGTATCTTCTTGAACCCACTTGAATCAAAGTGTGAAATATGATATATCAAGAAATTTGTAATGTTTTGAACAACCAACAATAAAAAAATTTTAAAAAAAAGTATCTTCTTGGACTAAATGGTTCTGTCATGAGTTCAATATTGCCTATTAAACTAAGTGGTCCTCTACAATTCTTTTAATTTCCCCTGATGTTCCTTTCCTCTTCTTATTTCGTATGTTTAAACTTACTCCTTTTTTCTGGACTAGGTTAGTTAAAAATTCGTCTATTTTTGCTTTATAAAAATCAGGATTTTTTAAAGAAATTGAGAAAAAAATGAGAAGACTGTATTAAAGGACTATATTAACCCACAAGTTTCCCATTTCCTGTTCTCTTGATTTTTTACTATAGACTTCAAGTTACCATTTGTCATCATTTCCTTTTAGCCTAATGGAAAACCATTAGAATTTCTTGTACAACAGTTGAGCTAACAACAAAACATATTCATATTTGCTTATCTGACATTGCCTTTATTGTACCTTCATTTTTTGAAGGATAGTTTTGCTAGATGTAAAATTCTCAGTTAACAATCCCCACCCCCCAAGCAGTTTGAATATATCATTGCACTGCCTTCTGACTTCCATCTTTCAAATGAAAAGTCGGCTATTAATCATACTTATGCTCCCTGTACATGGCCAGGTACTTTTCCCTTGCCATTTTCAAAGATTTTCTTTTCTTCTTTCAACAGTTGACTATAATATGTTCAGGTGTCAGTCTCTTTATATTTATCCTACTTTAGGTTTGTTGATCTTCTCAGTTGTATAGACTGATTTTTTTAAATCAAATTTGGGTGGTTTTCACCCATTGTGTGTGTGTGTGTGTGAGTGTGTGTGTGTTTCCTCTTATCTCCTTCTAGGAGGCCCTTTATTTGTGTGTTGGAATGCATGAATGTGTTTCATGTGTCTTTGTAGCTCTGTTCATTTCACTTCAATGTATTGTTGTTGTTGTTTTCTCCTCCGTGTTCTTCAGATTGGTTAATTTCCACAGATCTATTTTCAGGTTCCTTAAGTCTTTCTTTTTAACACCTCAAATCTGCTGAGCTCTCAAGTGAATTTTTTTTTTCATTTTAATTATTGTACTTTTAACTGTTATTGTGGTGGGATGGAGGAAGCATAGCATCTGAAAAGGGCATAGCTCATGAAGTTTAGCTTCATGAATTCAAGTCTGCAACCACCATTTATCAACTGCACACACTGAAACAATTCACTTGGCTTCTCTCTACCTTAAATTCTTCATCCATAAAATGGGAATACCAATAGTGCCTAATTCAATGGGCAGCTTGAGAATTGAGGTAATATGTCAAATGTTTAAAATAAAGTTCCATAAAGCAAGCAAGCTAATCAATAACTCTTTGATACTATTAAGACTGGTGATAGAGAAATTTTGTCATCACTAGCAGATATGGACTAGAGTTAGTTTTGTACCCTGTATCTGAATACTGGTGTAAAAGACCCACAAATATGACCCTTCCAGCCTCTCTTCTCAAGTTGCATTGTTCCATTGGTATCGTTGGCTGTCTCTAAATTATACTCCAGCCACACCACTAGAGCTATGATAAACTCACTTGGTGAGGACTTTTGACACATGAGGTAGATTTTTCTAGCTTCTTGCCAGAGTTTGGATCTACAATGTTCCCCAGAGGCCCAAGTGTTAAAGGTTTGGTCCTAGCCTGTGGCGCTATTGGGAGGTAGTGGAACTTTCAGGAGGTGGGGCCTAGTGGGAAATCAGTGGTCACTGGGGGTATATCCTAGAAGGATACAAAGAGATTACCAGCCTCCTCCCTTTCTCTCTCTCTCTTTAACTCCCAAGACATGAGGTGAGTGGCTTTGCTCTGCCACATGATCCCATCATGATACGCTACAACAGGCCCAAGGCAATGACGTCAATTGATGATGGACTGAAACCTCCAAAACTATGAACCAAAATAAACCTTTTCTCTTTATTAGCTGATTTATCTCCAGTATGTATTATAATGATGGAAAGCTAATACACCTCCTCCCTGGAAGATGTGGACCTTGATTCTCATGCCTGTAGGTGCTAGTGATCCTTAAGCTCTAACCCACACTGGCAACTCAGAATCACAACACTCTACCTACTGAATGATAAACACATTCTCTGCGTTGAAACAAGTTAGTGGGTGGCTCTGCCATTGCCATCCACTACCTTGAATTTCTTGTATGTGGCTCTTACCTTGAGCTAAATTTTGTCCAAACTCCTTGAGACAATGGAATTTTGTCTGGAATCACTTGTCCTGTGGGCACAACCACATCAGCACCCTGGGTCCTAGTTCTTCCCAGTCCCAGCCATTCATTTCTATTGACCCATGATTCTGAATGTCTCCTTCACTGTGAGCCAGTTTTTCCTTCCTAATCCTGGTTCTGCATTGACTGCAAAGAAAAATAGGACTATAACACTCGGTAAAATCAGTGTGTCCTTGCAATGATTTACAAAGTGATGTTTTGAGAATTCATAGTTAACCATTAACGTGGGATTAAGACAAACCCTAGTGAACCAAGCAAACCAGATTTTTCAGTCCCATTTAAGGAAAGTATAAGGAAAGATAAAGACAAACTGTCTAGCTCTCACTCTCCATTCTTCAAACTTGCATGCAACTCCTAAGTTTTCCAATGACAACTAAAACACTTCACACTTCACAAAACAATGTCACAAATGTATTTCATATGATCCTCAAAATGACCTTGTGACCTAGGTAAGGTGACAGGATCACTTCTATTTAAAAGATGGGGGATAAATTCAAGGAACAAGAAATACAACCAAGTCACTCAGCTATTTGGTAAAGAGTTAAGTTTGCAAACAAATGTTTCTTGCTTTCAAGTCACTGAGTTTCTCAGTGTGTTCCACAAATCAGTCTCATGAGAAATTCTATAACCAAAGAATTCAGGAAATGGTGAGGATTTTGTCATGATAAAGACTCTGAGGACCCATGGAGTAAATAAACCTGGTTGCCTTTGTCTTCCACGCTTATCTGACCACGGAACCCCCTGCCCCTTTTTAAATAACTGTTAGCATGCCTTCGAATTTTGGAAAACACTGTCCTACATCACACTGCCTCATAGGAAGCACCAGGAATGCCAGGTTGAATAAAGAAGAGGCTCCTTGGAGGAGAACTCTTCTCCTGATAACCTCCAGCTCTTCACCAAACACCTCCTCCTGCATGCAGGTAGAAAGGGACTTGTGATGGATCAAAGCAGGAACAAATCAAAATACACAGATATCTTTACTATAAGATCTGGAACCTTCTCAAAGTAGCCCTAACCGAGTTTTTCAGAACAGAGTTTACAGCACATTTGCATCAGAATAATGTTCAAGAAATTTGGAGAACATGAAGATGACCAGCCTCAATGGCCAGATCTAAGGAAACAGCATCTCTGGGGATAGGACCAGGGAATCTGCATTTTAACAATCTCACTAAGTGATTCTGATATGACTAGAATTTGAGGAACATAGCCTAAGGTAGTCAACAACAGATGTGAGGTACTTTTCCAATTAAATCAAAGTCTCAAAGTAAAATGAAAATGGCCCAAGATGCATCCAGTGGGGGACTATTTGTTTCCTCGGTAAATAACCACATCTCAATGAGACCAGCTTTCCTGGGGAAGACTATTCCATGGTCTACCAGATCTCTTCATTAGGGAAACTTCCCTGCTATTCCTTCTAAGTAGCTTTTCTTAATTTGATCCTATTACTCCCATGCTTTATACACAGCTGAGTACAGCAGTTATACTCAATAAACAAAAATGCCACACAAATGCCACTCCAGGATTACATTTCCATCCAAGTACCCTCAATGGCCACGTCTCTCTACAAAGTGAAAGTTAATCTAGGTGTCCAGGGCCAGCTTTTATAGGTCTCCGATCTTGATTTGGGCAAATAGTTCCATCTTCAGAGTCAAGTGTTCAGCGACCAATGGCCCCATTCGTGCAAACAGATGGTATTCTCACAGCTCCTCGGTCACATTACAGAAATTGGGATTCAGAGGGCTGCTCAAGATGGAGGCACTTAAGGAAATTGAAATGTGACCATAACTATTGACTCAGTTATAAATGCTGTGATTTCCTGGTCTTGAAAAAAGACCATGAGCAAGATAACATCGGTACCATGACAATCAAATGGAATGAGCCAAGGCAGCAGGGGGACTTTTGGGTTGCACACCAGGAAGTACCTACTGAGGATCTAGATTATTAGGAAAGGCAAGCTGCCAATAGGCGGTGCAGCATCCTCCATGGGTCATTCAAAACAGAAATATGACCCTCCACGATTTCCTGCCCAGGCACAGGTGGGTAGACAAAAAATGACCCTTACAGCTTTCAGAAGGAAGATTTTCCCGAGTCTTCAAAAGAGGCACTTAGGGAAGATTGTTCTTGGGAACAACAAAAAAAGCTCAGGAAAAGCAAATGATCTATTTAGAAATCATTTGAAGAACTTCGATTGATTTTCCTAGGAATAACTTGGTTTCAGAGTACCTTGGAGAAAGTTCAAGAGATCGATATGAATATATAGATGTGCATGCACATTTGCATATATGACTGAAGTTGAGAAAATAACACTGGAGGAATAATGAATATGGAGTACTTGGCAAATTATTTCACCTAAAAATGCAGTAACAATCAGTGGTAACCCTATAAACAACCCACTAAGCAAGCTTTGGAATCATCTGTCATTTTGAGATCACGTTTGCATTGATCTGCTTAGATCCTAGGAGAAAAACAATGCAATCTTTCCAGCTGTCTCTTAGGACCAAGGTCCTAGGCACAGAAAGAAGCAACCGCTGGGAGAGCCTGTGAGTGTGAGCTCAGATTGCCTGCGTTCAGTCCCCAGTTCTACTGCCTGCTATCTGCATAAGCCTACACCATTTCCTACATCCTTTAAACCTCAGTTTTATCATATATAAAATAGGATTGCAATGATATCTCCGTTACAGAAAGCAAATGAATGTTAAATAAAATGATTTGTGTAAAACATTAAACACCATGTCAAGCATGAAATACACATTGGATAAGTTAAAATCGTCCCTGTTATCAAGAACTATAAGTAGATCACGAGTCTCTTCGCTTTCATTAATTCTCCAGGTCATCCCTGACAATGTATGAAACTTTATAAGGAATCAGTCTTCAAAATAAAGCAAACTCACCAGAATCATAAGTTATATGCTACTTTTAATTCCTGAAGGTTTATCTTTTCAGAAGCAAAAGAAAAGGGGGGTTTTCTTCTTTTTGAGAACCCCAAAATAACAGAATAAAACCAAGAATAAGATGCATGTGATTCTGACGCAAAACTTGACAGTCTCCAAAGTATCAGTAAAGGTCTTAACTACCCAAAACAATTTCTATGCAGTTAATGAGCTTCTGCAAAGAACGGCCAATGCCCTAATTGAAGAACTACCCTCGAGGAACACTGGGGACAAACGTGAGTAAGGCCGAGTAACACAATGTTGGGTAACATACCTTTAATGAATTCTTTTATATATTCTAACTCCAGAGAGAAAATCCCAGCACCAGCAAGAGATGCTTTTCTTCAAACAATTCCCAATCTAGAAGGACCACCCATCTCTATGGACTCATCTAAATCTTACTCTTCCATTAGGACTTGTCAACCCATCCCCACCAGCCATCCTAAGACATTTGGTTTAAAATAAATTCACTCACTAATACTTAATTGAATTTCCTACAAACAATAAATTAAAAAACTCCGTGCTGAGAACTGATATCAATGTGTTTTTATATATACTCCCCCTTTCTTAACCATGTTATATATATATATACTCCCCCTTTCTTAACCAAGTTAAAGATCTAATGAAAGGTAATAAGACACACCACACAACCAAGAGAATGCTGAGGAGGGAAAGAATGCTTGAGTGGGGTGAGCCAATAAATGGCATCCTAACCTGCCTGCAAGAAGTGTCACTAGGCAGGGGTTACACGGGGAGGAAAGCATATCCTTTCTCTGGGTGACAACACCTTCAGCATCTCCTACAGATGGCTCCTTGCTGTGACTTCACGATAGCTGCTGGTTGAATACATGCATGAACAAATGCCACTGAGCCTCTTTGCCCTCATCCAAGAAAGCAGGAAAATCAAGTTCAAGGTCACAGAGGCTTTCTGGAAAGAGGTGCTTGGCAAAATTTGACCTCACCAGGATTCTAAACTGCACACTACATAAGCCTAATGAAGATGTGAGCTGCGGGTAGAGTAGCCAGCAGGATGCTATTTTTCTGAAAATGGCATGTGATAGGGGGAGCAGTGGGGAGGAGCACAGCCCCCCTCCCCCCTGGCTTCTAAAACCCAACCGGACCCTTGTTTTCTTTCCTGGGCAAGTAATGAATGGCAGTAATTATCCACACTGGGCTCTGTGTGAGTCACAAGGCAGCTCTGGCTCCTGTCTCCCTACAATTTTGAGCAGAATATGTGCGTGCATGTGTGTATGTGCGTGTATGTGTGTGTGTGTGCTTCACCCACCACTATTGAGGGATGCAAAATAGACGACAATCACATTGCGGCTGGCTTTTGAAGACTTGATGGGCAGCTGGAGAGAAATCTTCTTGCAGCTGCTGGGATAAGAGGGTGGCCAAGGGGTGGGCGTGGAGAGAGGAAGAGAGGTTCTGTCAGGAAAGGGAAACCATCAAAATGGATTCAGTATATTCTCAAAGGGGTATTTCTAAAAGATCAGGGTTGCTGATGTCAAAACTAAATCAAGTCCAGGCAGCTGGTTGCATAGCTGTTCCTTTTAGAAACATCCTGGGTGCTCAGGCCCAAAGATAGGGTCACTGCCTCAGACAGCAGCAAGATCAGACTGGACCAAGGCTGACCTTGAGGAGGAGCACAGCCCACAGCCCTGAAGCAAAGGGTTTAGTTGCAATGTTCTTCTTCCTTCATCTGGAATCCCTTTGCTATGTTAAAGTTAATATGTTTTTCAACCAGTTAGATAAGATGATTTCTAAATTCCCTTCTACCCTGCCCAGGTGGAAAGGAAGAGGGCTCTCATTCCATTACTGAGCACTACATGCTTGGCCCTAGGCCATAACTGTCATACACACACACACACACACACACACACACACACATCACAAGGGAAAGATCAGAACCCTCAATTTACAGAGGAGGAAAGCAAAGTTCAGAGAGGTGAAATAACTAGCTCAAGGATGTAAAGTGACAGGGTGAGTAACCCAGGCAGGCCGTCAAAGTGTCCCACCCACAGTGCCATGCTGTGCCTCCATCTGGTCATAGAGTACTCTGAATTATGACTTCACAGGTCATTGAAAACCATTGTTAAACCTATTATCCCATTATCAAGGATTAGTTGGCCTCAGTGTGAGATACAAGAACAGGCACCTGCCTGGGTACAAGGAGAACAAGGGAGGCCCAGTGCACAGGTATTGTTCTTGGAGAATGGCCTGGGAAGGCCCCAGAAAGACGGGAGGCAGAAGTTGCATGAGGAGCCCAGGGGACAGTCACAAGTGGGACAGTCACGGGGGCACAGCTCTCCAGAAAAAAAAAAAATAGCAATGCTGACTGAGCTGCAAAACAGCTTCCTGACTTGCCTTCCACCAGCCCTAACTCAGCTATTGTCCTAGTCTCACACAAGTTCATTCTAGACCCCAGCAATTCTGCCCCAATGGCTTAAACACTTTTAAAGAAAGTGGGCAAGGGCACCCTGCCTGCGCAGCATGAGTGTGCTCCACAGTGTCACCTACAGGGCAGCCTTTTCAAATACACAAATACCATACACATATTTTTAGGTATCATTTATTCAGAAAGACTCTAGTCTCTAACAAACCAGGGCACAGGTGTAAGAAGTTGCCATACACTCCTCCAACCACGGGAGACCTCACAAAACTCCCTTAAAACTCCCTGGAATATCTCCTAACAACTGTATTTTAGCCTTCTACTCATGAAAATAGATAATAGAATGATTTTTTTAAAAACCTGCTTTGGAACTGCTGGCTCATCTGATCTTTCCCCTGATATATTGGTGTGTGTGTATGTTACCAGTTACGGGACTAACCGGCACATGTTCACTGGGGCCTGACCAAGAACCCCTTATTTCTATCCTGTTTCCAGCTTCCCTTTGATAGTCTAAGTAGATCTAGATTACCACAAACTTACAGGTAAAACAGAGATGTTAGTCAGTTTTCCATTACTATGACAAAATACCTGAGATAATTAACTTATAAAGAGGAAAGTTTTTTTTTTTGTTTTTTTTTTTTGGCTTACAGAATTTAGAGGTTGCAGACCATGGTTGATCCCATCACTATAGGCCTATGGCAAGGCAGCATATCCTGGTGGGAGCATGTGGTGGAACAAAAGAACGTTTGTCATGAACCAGAAAGCAAATGGAAAGAGGAAGAGATGTGGGTTCCACAACCCCCTTCAGGGGCACAGCCCTAATGACCCAAAGGCCGCCCACTGGACACCACCTCCTAAAAGTTCTACCACTCAATAGTACCACCTGGGAGACTAAGCCTTTGACATGTGAACCTTTAGGAAACATTCAATATTCAAATCACAGCAGAGGGGAAAGGCAACACCTCTTCTCTGGCTAATGGCCATTTGCCAAGCTAAATGCAGTATGTCTCTAAGGTCTCCTCCAGTCATTCCTGAAGTAGCATGTCAAAGCAAAAGAGGTGAAGCAAATTAGGCATCAAAGATGCTGAAGTGCAATTAGAGATTTTATTTTTAATGAATTTACAAAATGTCTTTTAGTGTTTCCCTTCCTAACACAACTGAAGAACTACAAATTTGGAAATCAAGAATGCCAATTGCTGAGAGTGGAGGAAAGGGAAATGCCAACATGTGGGTTACTCTTGTCTAAAACAGTGGTCTAGATCCTGCATGTCCCTAGTGGTTAAGAAAATGCAAGGGTGACATCACCAATGGAATATAGAGAGCTCCTCTCTTTGTAACCTGGAGACATTTGCAGATATGTGGTGGAAAATCCCCACTCTATGTGAGGCACTCCATGCGAGAAGCTCACTAAATTTAAATGCAGCCAGAACTCAAACAATTGTAGGTAAATGCACCATCACCCCTAAGTTGCAGTAGGTGTCATTTTTCCTGGTGAACAGATGGAAGTATTTACACATGCCTTTCACTTCCTGGGACAGCAGTTAGTAGCATGATGCCCAGGGCCAAGCAAAAGTCTTCCTTATCTGTAGCTAAATAAACATTTCCACTCCTTCCCACTACTCTTCCACACAGAGATCACTATGGCATTTAACTATTGGTTTAGGTCAAACTTTGTTCACAGTCTAAGAACTGGTTTGTTAATCACCAGCAGCAATTCCGGTCCCTTTCCCTTCCACAGGCATGAGACAAATTTTACCACATTTAGTCAGGGCTCTCTTTGTTGAGTACTATACTAACTATGCAGAGTTTAAGACCCTCCTGACGGCCAAGGGCTGTATTAAATACTCAGGGTGCCCTCCTCATACTCTAATTGTTCATGGATCAGTAAATGCACCTGTAAAAAATAAAAAATGCTGTCTAGAGTCTCAGCTGGATGGGTCAAAAGGATGCTTGGGTCAGATTTTGGCGCCCCTTCTGGTTCATCCTATCCCAGAGCCGTCTTGGAGAAATCCATATGCAATCTCAGCAAACCTCAACTATTCTCTGAAAACATTTGTGACTGTGAAAAAAACTGAAGAAATATGCATCTCAGGAAATGTGACTGCATTAGTGGTAGAAAGCACATCAGAGGGCACAAGGTAACGTGAGCTACAGAGAAAAATGCCCAAGAGCCAAAACAGCATTGGCAAATAAGGACACAGGTAAAAGACTCACACTTCCTGATTCCAAAACTTACTACAAAGCAATAACAATCAAAGCAGTATGGAACTGGCTGAAGAACAGACATGTAGATCAATGGAATAGAATTAAGACTCTAGAAATAACTCCATTTATCTGTAACAGATTTTCAACAAGGGTGCCAAGACCATCCAACTGAGAAGGAACAGTCTATATAACAAATGATGCTAGGAAAACTGGATATACACAGGCCAAAGATAAAGTGGGAACCATAACTTACACCATATAGAAAATTAATTCAAAATCAATCATCAACAGTCTAAATATAAGAGCTTAAATAGAAAAAAGAAGTTAGAGCAATAAGTGAAGAGGGCAAAGAGGGTTCAGGACAGTGGGAAGAGAATAGAGAAATGTGTGCAAATATCTAATGGCAGAGGGGAAAAAAAGGAAGCCAGCTGTCTTTGGCATTTGGAAGATTTTTCAGTAGTACTTTGGACTATTGCATGCAGATAACTGGTTTATCATGCCCAGCAATTTGTAATATGTAGAGACACTCATTCAAATTTTTAAACTCAGTGGGCCTACCTAACACTGCTGTTTTTACTATTGTATTTTTATTTAGTGTTCAAAGGGCCGCTTAAAATTTTCACCCACTTTGTGGTATCTATGGTGGAAATTACATGCCATGGTGGTATGCATGATTTTTAAGCTCTCAGAGAGGTCCCCTGTGAGAATATCTGGTGTCCTATTGAAGCAGGTCAGAGACCCCCACCCAGAAGACCCTTTCCATAATTAATCAGAAACCCGCACCATATTTGTAACATATAAGTTCCTCATCTTGTCAGATATAGGATATCAGCTGTCGGCAAAATCTTCTGTAGACAGCATTGTGGTTGGTAGTTGACCCTTTGTGTAAATGCCAGGTTTACAGAATGAAAACTTGTAAAACCTCTGGTCTAGAGGATGGAACGAAAAGCACTTGTCATGTAAGCCCTTCCTCCCACTAAAGTTCAAAGAATTTCCAGAATCTTTGTTCAGAGGATTTTAGGCGACAGCCCTCTCTGGACCCTGAAGTCAATACACCTGCTTCCTGAAAATTCCTCAGTTATCCGGCCTCCTCTGTCCTACTTCATTATGAACTTGATAGAATGAATCTGAGCCTAGTGCAGTGTGCATACCTGTAGTCCCAGCAATTTGGGAGGCTGAGGCAGGGAGATTATAACTTCGAGGTCACCTCAGTGTTAGGGCACAGACAGATGAGGAGGTGGGAAAATGAGGTTAAGAGAATAATTCTATAAAATGGGTCCACTATGCTGACTCCCACCTGCTTTCTTCACCCGCACAAGCAATTTACCTGCAGCTCTGCTTGGGCTAAATGGACAGGATATGTCACACTCCTCAGCAAAGTACCTGTTATCTGCAAGGAAAGGCAGGGAGAAAATAACATTGATAGGAAGAACCCAAGTTATTTTGAAAAGAGAGATATTTGGTCTTTTCACAGACCAGATTTTGGAAGATAAGGATAATTCCCCCTAACCACAAAACTTGTAAAAATAATGAAAAATCCAATTAGAACTGCTCAGCAAGGGCCAAGGGAACCTAGCATTGTGATGGCAATAGGTACCTGAAAGTCTGATGTCATCCTGCTGTCAGTCAAAAGTCAAGAGATGGACCTGGGCGGGACTCTCGGGAGACTTCCCTGGGACCCCCAATAAAACTGGAGTGCAGGAGAGACACGTTGTCTCTCTCCTCTCTGAGAGGACCCACTCTCTCTTGAAAGTGTCTCCTTTCCCTTTTCCTATCCCCCCTTCAATAGACTCATAATTTTTACTCTGGAGTGACATGTCTGAAATCTTTCTGACTCGATCACAAGAATCAGGGTTTGAAGAGGGGGGTCTTCACGCTGCCTCAGTTTTCCAGAAGACTGCAGCTCTGTCACATTGGGGCATAAAAAAAGACGCTGTCTCAAAATAAAAAAATAAAAAGGGCTGGGAATGTAGCTCAGTGGTAAACTGCCCCTGGGTTTAATCCCCGTTATGGCCAAATAAATAACCCGGGGGGGGGGGGGGAGGGTGATGGATATCTTTAAGTGTGCATCTTCAAATCTAGCAGAAGATATATGTTGTGACATATATGTATCTATCTATCTATATATATATATATATATATATATATATATATATATATATATATATATATAGTCTACATGGCATTAAAAAAAATCTCAAATGCCTTTAAAGAGAGGGCTTGACCTCTTCAGTCCAATCCTGGGCCCTTTCTCTTCCTATTGTCTTATTTCTCACTCAGATATTCCCCTCATTTTCTTTACTGTTTGTCCTCTGACTACATTTATTTCTGTGCTCCCTTCTCAAAAAAAAAAAAAAAAAACAAGCATGTTAGAGGGTGTGATCTTTCTTGAGCCTGGGAATAAGAAGAGCTGAGTTCAATGGTGAATGTCTGTAGGAATGTGAGAAAGGATCTTTCTGGTAATACAGAATGCAGCTGGTATTTTCAATATATCAAGAAATGAAAGAATTCCTGAGAGAAGGGTGGGAAGTGAAATCTACATGAGTATGGAACCAGCCTCTTGGATTTTAGAGCACAGAGACCCACAGCCACCGAGTGTGCCCAGCACTAGATACTCTGAGATGGAAGAGATGGCAGCAGCATCCTCCTATAAATCGAGATTGGTACAGAGGACCAGTGACTTTTATATTCATTGATAAAATCCTCGGGAATATTGCCATCTATTTCCTCCAGACCCACAGGGTGCCCTTGTGCCAAGAAAGGGGAGGGAATTGCATGTGTCACAATCTCTCAGCAATGTGGCTACAAAAATAATCACCCGAGACAGTGATGTCTTTAATTTTTGCTTTCAGGCTTCTGTGGGCCAGGAAGGCCTCCAAAGGGCACTGCGTGGGGCAATTACAACGGCAGCTTACAAAGTCGCTACAACTAAGCATTCACATCAGCTCAGAAACCCAGAGCAGACTATTATCACAGTGTGTTCCGAGACAATGGGGTTCAACAAGGCAAAGAAAAGGCTGAAAGTAGGAGGTTGCACGTTCAAATCATTGCCCTGCCATTCCCTGGATAAAAAATAAAAAAAAATAAATAAAAATAAAAATAAAAAATAAATAAATAGAATGAATCAAACATTAAAAAAAAAAAATATGCATCGAGCAATGACTGTGAGCCAGAGCAGGCCAGACACTGGGGACACAAAAAAGAGTGACTTCCCATGCTCAGCCAAGACAAACCATCCCTTCCACGGGTGCCACAAAGGGTCTTGCCTTTGTTTTAAAGGCCATGTGGGAGGCTGGGGAAGCTCAGCTAAGATGCAATTTAACAGCTTAACGGGGTCACATACATGACTGACGTGCAGCAGATTCTCTGTCATACTGCAATAGTGAAAAAAGTGCACGGAAAACCTTTGACTTGCTGAGTAGAGCAATTTAATTTTCTTAGGTTAAAGGTACAGTTCACTATCTGTTTCTGAGAACCTTTTCTGTGGTGAAAGTACATTTTAAGTCGATGGCAGAGACAAAAAGAGAATCTTGTGATCAACCTAAAATAAAAGACCTGATGAATCACAGATTTTTCAAATGAAAGAAAGATTTTTATCACTTTTGGATGAACAAGAACAAAACATATGAAAGAAATGTTTTCCCCATTTCCATTTGCCAGAGAATACACAAAGCTGCTTGTAAATGATATTAATAATAAAAAACAGATTTCTACTAGAGTATTCAATTGTACAAAATACTCATATGCATAATCCATACCTAATGACTTTAATGCACCAAAATGGCATCTCAGACCCAGCTTCAGAAGGACTTGGCTTTGTTTTTCCTCAAAATACTCATCTGTATATGTTGTCATTTGGAACCCACACAGGTAATGGTAGACAGGCTAACTGGGACCAGAATTACAGGAGTCTTCCTGTCTTGCATGGGAGCTGTTGCTCTGGGTTTGGGCTCTCACGCACAGTGCTCCCACCAATGGAAATCTCTACTTGAAAAGAACATTTTGAAAGCCACAAGTCAAACTAATGACCAGTTGCCAGTCACTGTCTGATGACCAATTACTTTCAAGGATCAGGTTGTTTGAATTCAGATTTCCTCATATGTCCACCCCTACCACTCTCATCAATTTATAGAGCTCATTAAACAATGTAGAAAGACTGCACATGGTTCAGACTTTAGGTTTTACATGCTATGGAAGCAGATTCAAAATAATCACTAAAATCTGCCACATGCAAATTTGACACACTCCTCATTAAGAGGTGGGTCTTATGCCCTCACCCCTTGAATCTTGGCAGTTCTGGGACTGTTCTGAGCAACAGAATCTTGCAGAAGCAAAATGGCACCAGCTGGGAAACCGACCTTAGAAGAATGGCAGCCTCTACTCTCCACCTCTGGGAAGGCCTGCCTTGGAGCCCTGAACAAACGTGAATCCAATTATCCTGTGGGGGGAAAACCACCTGCAGAGAGAGAGGGGTGTCCCCTGAGCCCAGGCCTCTCATCATTCCCACCGAGGCACCAGGCATGGGAGAGAAGCCAACCTGGGTCCTCACACTGGTCCAGTTGGTTTCCAGAAGATTAGCTTTGGGTGACCCAGGTCATATCACATAAGAGAAAAGAATAACCTGGCTAAGCAATGCCCACATTCCCAGCCCCCAAATCATGAAATGTGATCAAATTCTTGTTGTTTTAACCCTCTACATTTGGGGATCGTTTGTCATGCAGCCATAGGCGCATAGAACAAAATTTACAGAGCCTCAGGACTATTTGAGTGATGAGCACAGGGGGAAGTGTCCTGAAAAGGCATTAATTATAGCAAAGAAAAGTCTGTATCTCTTTCTCCTTGTTATTATTCCAGATTTAAATGCTTAGGAACAGGTCAGGAAACTGGAAATGTAAGGGTTGCATCACAACTAAATAATGTTTATTTCTAGTCACAGAGAAACTACCTCTGAGACCATCACTGTCTATCCAGAAATGGATTGCTTCTGCAGGAGGAAATGAAGGAAAACCACAGAGACATTAAAAAAAAAAAAAGACTCATCCTTCCAGATAAGAAAATGCACCTTAAAGTAACAAAGAAAAGCATCAATCTGTTTTAATCAGAATAGAACAAAAAGGGCAGAAACAGACCCATGTACCCACATATATGTGAGATCTTAGTGTGTGGTTAATAGATATTCAAATCCCCGGACAAAGAAGAACTATCCCTTACAGCAATGGAGAATGGAGGATGTGTCCTATGATACTGGGACAATAGGTTATTCATATTTTAATGTCTAATTATATTCCTCCTCAAATCAATCAGAAAAATAAGTTCCAGATAGACTAAAAATCTAAATACCCAAAATATTTTTAGTTGTTTCTTGTTGGTTTTTGTTATTATTGCCGTTGTTTGTTTGTTTCCCATACTGGGGATTCAACCCAGATGTGCTTTACCACTGAGCTACATCCTCAGTCCCTTTTTATTTTTTAATTTGAGACAGGGTCTTGGTAAGTTGCTGAGGCTAATCTCAAACCTGCGATCCTCCTGCCTCAACCTCCTGAGAAGCTGGGATTACAGGTGTGTGCCACCATGCCCAGCCACAAAAATCTTTAAGTATTTTTATTATGTAAATACAAATCTTCAAATGATAAAATAAAAGATACTTTTGAAACCTTGAGAGTGGAAAGAGATTCGTATGCATGATACAAATCCAAAAAACATCAAAGAGAAAAGGTGATAGGTTTAAATGCATGAAAATTTCATATTCTATACAGAAAATAATACATTAAACAAAATTGAAGGTGAAAAGAAAGCTGAAGAAAAATAGAATAGAATCAAAATATCTTACTAAGAAAGTATAAAAATTCCAAGAGAAAAGTAGATTAAAACATCCCTAGATGAACAAGCAATTCGCTTAGATGAGGTGTAATTGCAACAATTTTAGAGAATAATGCTCTACTCCACCAACATCGAAGTGATGGAGATGAGGTGCAGTTTTACCCACCTCATTAAAATTTACTTTTTAAAAATTACTAATATCCAATATTGGAAAAAAATGTAGAGAAACAGGTGTTCTCTCTTACACTGTTGGAGGAAAACATAAATGGCACAACTATTTTTTAGAACAACTTATCAATATGAGTCAATATTAAAAATAAGTATATCTTTTGACTCATAAATCCAATTTTCTACTAATTGTACTATAGAAACATTCACACCAATACATGGAGATACAAATAAATATACACACAATGGAGCTTTGTTTAAAATAGCTATGAAGAGATAGAACAAAGGCCCATCTATAAGGGATAGTCCAGTACATCAAGAAATATCTATAATAGAATATAGCCCAGATACTTTTTAAAAGAATAAAGTAGGTCTGCATAATTACTGATGATTAACAATATCTTCAATAAAATTGCTACATAAAGAGAATTAGCAAACATGAATGGTATGATCACATTTTGTTAAAAAAGCAAATTTACAAATGAGTGTGTATGTGCATTCATATGTCAGTCTGTGCATAAGAAAAAACAATGTACATACACCCATACATTCATATACCAGAATAGAGAAGATAACCTGGGAAAATATAAACCAAGTTGTAGTTATTGGCTTCATACAATGAAGAGAGATTAAAAGTATTTTGTATTGGGTGATCTTTTTTTTTTTCTAACAAGGACTTATCACAGTCCTTTTATAGTAGAAAAACTAGTCAAAGCATAAAGTGGCATAAAAGAAATAGTGATAAGCCAAATACCTTCTTCTCTGTGCAGCTGCACCCTTTCCTCATGGCCAATACCTCCATGTTTCAGCTCTTTCTCCTAATAAATGTTCAACTCCAGAGAGATTAGCCAGCGTTTGTGTTGTTTTTGCAGGACCGAGTCTCTAAAGCAGTGATCTCATTGCAGGAAGGTGAAACTTGTCAAGCCATACCTGCTCCATCCCCTCCCACTCCTCAATGGTACAGGGAGGCTTTTATTAATTAGCATGAAGTTCCCAAATCCAGGAATTCCCTCCTTCTAACAGGAATATGTTACTGCCCTCAGGAGTTTATTGGCATGAAGAAGGCTGGACCCACAGCTCTAACAACTGGCTAGTTAGTTGTTCCTTCATTATCCCAGGCTGAGATGGAGGCTACTGTCACTTGTTATGGTTTGGATGTAAGGTATACCCTGAAAGCTCATGTGTGAGACAATGCAGGAGTGTTCATTCAGAGGGGAAATGATTAAATTATGAGAGCTGTAACTTAATCAGTGAGTGCATTAATCCAGTTGATGGATTGGTCATTTGAATGGATTAATGGGTGGTGACTATAGACAGGTAGGGCATGGCTGGAGGAAGTAGGTCACTGGGGGAATGCCCTTGGGGATTATATTATCCCTGGCTCCTTTCACTCAAGCCTTCTCTCTCTGCTTCCTGGCTGTCATGAACTGAGCAGCTCTCCTCCACCAAGATGTTCTGCTTCACCCTGGACCAAGATTTATGGAGTTGGCCAATCATGGGCTGAACCTCTGAAACTATGAGCCAAAATAAACTTTTTCTCCTCTAAGTTGTTCTTGTGGGGTATGTTGGTGACAGAGATTCAAAGATGACTAATACATCACAAGTAGGCAATGATGCTTTAGTTAGCTTGCACAGTTCAACACCAGCCAAATCCATCCCAACTTTGGAAGAGAGAAAAATACACTCAAAATTTTTAACAAAAATACTTCCATTCAATGTTGTGTGTTTGTTTCTATCTTTAAAATTCCTAATCCTGATAAGTAGGTAATCAATTAGGTTGATTTATGTGTTAATTCTAAGGGCCTTGTGGGGTAAGGGTTAAAGAAATACAAGATCTCACACAAGGTTAAAATCTGAGTCATGGAATTTCAACTTAACTGTTATTACTCACTGCGCCCCTCCCCTTCTAAAACCAGAAGTCACGCAGACCTCATTCCCTATGGCAGAATTAGGGATTTTAGGGACTCAGGGATACATCCCAGCTTGGTGGGAAGACTTGATGATGCCTGCTCCGGCACTTCAGTCTTGCTTCAAGGCTTTGGAGAAGTCTCCAAAACCCACAAACACCTATCTATTTGGAATTTCCCAGTGAAGCTTTAATCTGCCTCCTGCTGCTGGCTCTAATTATCTTGCCAGCGCCTGACAGGGGAAATCCGGCAGCCTGCCTCCATTCTGCCTCTGTGGCAGCTCTAGGATGCCCATGTCCTGTGGGCTTTCTCATCTTACCAGCCCCTGCACACAAAAAGGCCGGGGCACACGAGGCCAGCATGTCCCCACTGCTGCCTATGTCACCATCAGGAAATGATTACTCACAATAACTATCATTTGTCATTGTACATATGCTATAGAGAATTAGTCATTAAGCCACCTCAGCATCTCCTAATCATTGCTTTGTTTTGCCTGGTGGATGCTGGGGTGTGGCTAAGGGCATCCTCCTTAAAGGATTCTACCTGTGTTTTCTCTTCCGGCTATTTTAAGCAAAAATTGAATTTAGTAGAAGAGTTTGAATGCAGAGAAAGATCTTTGTAACATCCTGCCTTATTTTGACTGTGTTCTGTGCCCAGAAATAAAAGTAAAAGTAGAATGATCTATAACCATTAATTCAATTTGAGGTACCATGATTCTAAGTAGCTGTTTCCTGATTTCAGGTAAATCATTTGATGTACTAAGTAAGTGGAAATATGATCCACTTCTCCAGGTTTAACATATGAATATATTTGTTGTGATTCGGTTATTTAAGTCAGTGTAGAATATCTTCATTAATCCTGTAGGATACTTTTAACCAGGATTTGAACACCCAAATAAAACCTGGTTGAGCAGCTGGTACAGATAACGAAGGAGCTTGTGGCCCTCCCTGTTCAACGGATGATCAGCACACTGGACTAGTAGATTGGGTTAACAGTCAAGGAAATGACTCCCACTGCTACCCAGCCAGAGCTCGGCTCCTCCTTCTGGTGGAGGAGCTTTCCCCAGCTGGGAGGCCTCCACAGCTATAGCCTGTAAAATCAGAAATGTCCACAAGCCGTTAGTTTCATCAACTAACTGAAAGAACTCTCTTTATCATTCAGCACCTCTTCCTGAGATTGCTTTTAATCTCCAAAAGATTCCAAGAGACCTTCCAAGAGATCTGGTGCATAGAAATCTTTTTCATCTTCATGCTTAGCTAATTTTGAGATGGGGAAAAATAAAACGAACCCTAAATGTAAGGCTTACTAAATAAGTCACTTGTGATGTAATCTGGTAGGTTTCAAAATAAATAAATAAATAACGATACTGATGTCTATTTAGTAGTGAGTGGTTGAAGCTACTTGTAGGCTGGATATGCTAAGATGAAGATAGTCACCAGGATTCTAGGTTGGACACTGCTGTGGTTTGCTCTCCGTCCTTGACCCTTCTCATTTTAAATCCCAAACATGAAGAGAAAAAGAGAAGTAGGTTTTCTTGCATCTGTATCAGTAAATCCTTTATTCTGCTACCTTGTTCCAGCCTCCAAGTGCCCTTATGCCTGATTGCCAATTTCCCAGGGAGACCAGTGCTATCCACATTTCTTCTTCTCCTCCTCCTCCTCCTCCTCCTCCTCCTCCTCCTCCTCCTCCTCCTCCTCCTCCTCCTTCTCCTTTCTTCTTCCTCCTCCTCCTCCTCCTCCTCCTCCTCCTCCTTCTTCTTCTATGTTTCTTTAGTTGTCAATGGACCTTTATTGTATTTTATATGTGGTGTTAAGAATTGAACCTAGTGCCTTGCACATGCTAGGGAAGCACTCTACCACTGAGCTACAACTCCAACCTACTTCACATTACTTCTTAAAGGGACATTAGGGGCAGGGATTAGAGGAAAATACACACATGACAAGGATTTAGAAAATAACAACCTTGCTAGCCATGGTGGCATATGCCTGTAATTCCAGTGGTTTGGGAGGCTTTGGCATGAGGATCGCAAGGTCAAAGCCAGCCTCAGCAATTTCATGAGGCCCTAAGCAACTCAGCCGTACCTTGTTTCTAAATAAAATTGATATATATGGGCTGGGGATGTGTCTCAGTGGCTAAGCACCCTTGAGTTCAATCTCCAGTACCAAAAAAATTGGAAAGAAAATAACATCCCCTTTTTGAAAAAAAAAATGAAGAAAGAAAGAAAGAAAGAAAACAACGTCCTTATGTGATCCTGTGACACCTAGGAAAGTAGGAAATAAGGAAGGGGCTGATATGCAGATTTAGACTCCATTGTTTTAATGTGGGTCTTCCCCTATCAGTTCCAGTCTTATTTTTTTTTTTTAAGAGAGAGGTAGAGACAGAGAGAGAGAGAGAGAGAGAGAGAGAGAGAGAGAGAATTTTTTTTAATATTTATTTTTAAGTTATCGGCGGGCATAACATCTTTGTTTGTATGTGGTGCTGAGGATTGAACCCCGGGCTGCACGCATGCCAGGCGAGCACGCTACTGCTTGAGCCACATCCCCACCCCTCAGTTCCAGTCTTCTAGGCACACAGTTGATGAGCCTGCATTATCCAGAAGGTTGTCCATCATGGTGGCCTGCGAAAGAGACCATGGTGAATTGCCTTCAAAGGCTTCTACCCAAAAGTGTCCTGTTATCTCTGCTCTCATTTTCTTGTCCAAAGCAGTTCACAGGTCAGACTCATGCAAAGGACTTGGTAAGTGCAATCCACCCTGTGCCCAAAGAAGGGACCCAGAATACTAATCAGCTCTATTGATTGTCACAGTGTCCCTGCCTACCTCAGGATGTGAGAATCAAATGTGACAGTTCTTTATAAGACCTAGACAATATTGAGTTATTTTACTAGGTGCCACAGTAATATTGAGAATGTTCAAGATCTTTCCCACAAAGATGTTTTAATCTCATCCCAACAACAAAAGCATGAACATTTCTTGATACTCAGAAAATGTCAGATGTGTCAATCTCATCAAAGATCCCATATAACTCTTTCTGTGACCTAGGAATGCAATCTTTTCTCCTTACCATCTTTGCTCACAATTAAAAGATCTTTGTCCCAATTTCTGGGACTCAAGAATTGGGTTTATTTCCATTTGTACTCAATGTCTGGGAACAAAGGGGGAAAAAGGAAACTAGATTGTTTGGTTTCTAATTCTGGCTTTTCCATTTGATGGTTTCAAAATCTCAGCCAAGTTACTTATTCTTTATGGGCCTCCGTTTTCTTCTCTGCAAAGTGGGAGTATAAATAATATTTACCTTTCCAGGGTGTTTGAAGAGATTAAATATAGATAGTAATATACTAGCTCATAGCAAGTACCAACAAATTTTGGCTTTTTTCTTTTCAGGAAAAAAAAGAAGAAATTTACTAGAAAATTATTTTAAGGACTATGATAGCAGAGAAAATAACTGTTATGTCAGCTAAGCCAAGGGCAATGTCTAGGGAGCAGGGATAACTGTAGAAAATGAGATGTAAGCCTCCCTCAGTAGATTCATTCATTTAATCAATCAATCAATTGGGCATTCATTTACCACTCTCTGCCTTTTCCAGGAACTGGGCCAGTTCTATGATCCAGAGATAATCAAGATAAGATCCCTACCTTTCTCCATGAGCTCATATTCAAGTAGGGGAGACACAGGCATAATAGTATGGTGATCCCAAGGATAAGAAACATCATCATAGATATAAATCCAAAGGAGAGCCCAAAGTAGTCCCCAGTCACCACCCATCCAAAACCTCCATGCCAGTTTGTCTGGACTTAAGACTCTCAAGGTCTAATCCTCTAATTTAAGAATTTCTCTCTCTTGTTAAAATAGCCCTGAGAGAAGAACCACATTATTCTCATCACTTCCAGCTAGGACCCACGGTCCAGGGTCTGATCTGTCTTGTGCCTTGAGAGGTCCATATCTTTCAGCTCTCCTCCCCGTTCCTGCCATGGGGCCTAATATTTCACATCTGACATTTCTTTATTTTGATCATTCCTTAGACAGCCGGGACCTTATTTGGAAATAAAACAAATAACGTTGAGAATAATTCTGGTTCTCTGGAAGAAAATTCCCAGAGAAGCAGCCCTAGAATATGACATATTTATATGCACATATATAAATATACACATATATAAGCCTTCATCAAAATTCTAACAACCCCCCAAGTAGTGCTTCTGGAATATGATTATCATCATTGTTGTTTCTTAGCCTAATCATTTTTTCCTTCATATATTTGTGTCTTTGGTCTCACAACAGCACCTGTGATAGGCAAGTGTTCCCTAATTACTAATGGTACATTCACAGCTATTCCTATAGTATTGCTGCTGTCCTAATCACGAACAGCGATTAAATATCCTGCAAGCAATTTTAACATTCATCAAATTGATAATGGCAAGAAACAAATTGGAGCCTTTCAATGTTTTACTAAATGTGCTCTCTAATTCCTTATTACTCTATATATTTCTGGAAACTATTTCCATACACAAACCAAGCTGAAAAGAAAAGTGCTCTTTGCTGTAAAAATAAAAGAGCGAGTTTAAGCTGCCTGCCACCCTGGGGATAATCACAATCACATTAAAATGCAGCTCGATGGCTCATCTTTCTTCTTTCCCCTCTATCAGTCAGTAAATTAATTCCTTTATAGATATGAACATCAATATTCTATTTTTGTAAAAAGTGCCTTTTTTCAATTACTTCCTGAGAAAAGCAGAGTTACTATGGCAATGTCTGAATTCTGTACTCTTTAGCTTTAGACTACCACTGTTTTATAAATGGGAAGCTATAATTTAGCTCAATTCATTTAAAAAGGTAGAAGGAGAACACCCACACATTCTTAACAGTCTGTGGCAACAATGTGATGTGTGTGGCAGTGGGGGTTTTTGTTTCTCAGGCCTATAAAATGTGGCAGGGGGAGTAGGAAAAAGAATCTTTTCCTGCAGTGAATTTCTACATTTCAGCACCTAGCGACATGCCTCAGTCACAATGGAGGTTACATACAGTTTGTTGAAGATAAAGATAAAGAAGAAATTATGCATCTTCTTGCAAATCCATCCCCCACCACCACTCCACAAGGCTCCCTTCTAGAAATGTCTTATTCAATATGAAAGAATCAACTGGTAAAAAGATTTTGTTCTCCTTTGGACTAAAAAGAATAGGCTCGTGGCCTCTCCATGGCAGGACTTTGCTCAGTTCTATAGCCTCCTTCTAATCCCACATCATGTCATTTTGTAGTTTCCAATGTCTAGATGATAAGAACCTTCTATTGACTGCACTGACTTGGAGAAATCTAATTTGTTCCTATTGGAGTGGAGAGTACACCCTGACACCCCTCTTATGACGTACCATTGGGCATATCTAACCATTAGCTACCAGCGTTTATACAGACTAATAACATCCTAGCAACTTGTATTTCGTTTCTAGCTTCTACATGGTTAGCCCTTTCGCAATCCATTTTTCATTCAATCAGCTTCTTTTCTCTATTACTACCTCTTTTAGCCACGCCTTAGGCTGGAAAGATAAAAGAAACTCCCTCAGCCCATGTATGGTCTAGTCCTCTGCTCATCAGAGAAAGAGCATTAGGGCCAAATTCTGCACCAAAAAAATGTAGGGCCTGTCTCTTTCTTGGAAAGACCTTCTACCTTTGGAAGCCCTATTACAACTATTTGTCACCTGGAATCCTGAGTGAGTGTCAGAGCCTCCAAATTCATAGGGCAACATTTTATCCATTTTTCTAGAAGAAAGTTATATGATTTTCATCAGGATCCTGTGGTTCCTTTGCGGGGAAAATGAAGTGAACTGCCTTAGCAGATCCAGAGTGGGCTTCAGATAGGGGAGATCTGAAGCAGATGCCAGCATTCCATAGAATCACATCTTCAACACGTTGAGAGAAAATAACTGAGTGTAGAATTCTATACCCAGCTAAGTTATTCATCAAAAGTGAAGGCGTTTTATAATGAAGAAGAAATAATATTTTCAGAAAGTCAAAGATAGAGAATTTATCACTCAAGGACTCTGAGAGAAATTTTAAAAGTTGTACTTTCATCCCTTTCATTCTGAATGAAAAAAAAATTGAATACTAGAGGCTATATTGAACAAAGATGTTTGGCAAATATGGAGTGTGTTGTTGTTGTTTTTTAATGATCATAGTAAAGACTAATTTGGGGGCAGAAGATGTTAAAAACAAGCTGTAATCAGAACATATGGAAGAATTAAGAGATTTACAGAGTTAAAGCCTTTTAAGTTCTTTCTATTCAAAATATGTAAAGATATAGGATATATTTAGACCTTGTTGAATCAATATAGTATAATAAGAATTTAAGGGTATCCACTAAATAATATGAACCTAATGTACAATTTCCAAATGATAGAGGGAAAAGGAAGCAATAAAGAAATTCAACCAATACAATGTACAAAAAAAGCATTAGAAATAAAAAATGAAATGTTAGAAATAAATCCAAAGAGACCAGAAATCATGATATAACAGAAAAAAAAAAAACTAGCCAACTAAAAAGCCTCAGGTTGAATCTTTTAAAAATTTAAGTCTATGTTATTTATAAGACATTCTTGAAGCATAAAGACACAACAAAATTGAAAGGACTTAATAAGATATAAGATGATACTGGCAAAAATTTGTTATGGTACAACTAAGAGATTACATAGCAACAAAGGGAACTATTAATCAGGAATAAATACCAGTTGTGTATTGTTAAAATATAAATAATTACAAGAAGAAAGTAATCAATCTATAATAAGTGTGATGAAAATATTTCATAAATTTACATTTTACAGTAATTTTATTTTCACAAAAAAATAGGGAGAAGATATGGAGATTTCCTAATACCTTCTACTCCCAATATACATATCTCCAACCAGAGAGGTGCAATTGATCCTAGGATGCATCATTATTACCCAAAGTTTAACTTAGGGTTCACTCTTGGTGGCATATGTTCTGTGGGTTTGGACAAATTTATAGTGAAATGTGTCCACCCTTATGTTATTACACAGGGTAGTTTGACCAAGTGTGAGAAGGTTTAGCAAAATTAATTTGATGATGATATGTAGGATTTTGCCACTCAAAATTAAATAACACACATTCCTTTTAAGGATCCTTAAATCTAAAAGTTGAATATAAACTGAATCACAGGTTTTTTGATAAATAATATTAAATTGTATCTATAAAATTATACAGTGTATAATCACAATGAAATACAACTAGAAATCAATTTTCAAAAATATAGCAATCTATTTGCTTGAAAGAGTGAAACTAATAAATTAATTTGAGTCAAAGAAAATTATAAACATAGAAACTAGGAACTACTTAGAATGGACTCACCATGAAAATAAACCTGTCCAAAATCAATGTTTTAATATTTTTAAAAATCTTTTTTAGTTGTAGTTGGACACAATACCTTTATTTTATGTATTTTTTATGTGGTGCTGAGGATTGAACCCAGCACCTCACACACGCTAGGCGAGTGCTCTACTGCTGAGCCACAACCCCAGCCCTAATGTTTTAAATATTTATTACATTATTTCTATGTATATATGGAACAAGGGGAGAAAGACTAGGCTGTCTTCAATTTAAGATTGGGGGTGAAGTGGGGGAATCACAAAATAAGTTCAAGAAAAATAGTATGTATGGAATATTAGTTAAGTAGAGGCTAAGATAGAATAAAATTGATCAAACCAAAAATTGTTTCCTTGAAAAAATCAGAAGGTTCTAGTTCTAGACAAGATGAAGGAAATGCACTCTGCTTCCTCTCTCCCACTGAATGCACCTACTAAGTTTGGACAGATTGCACAGAGCAATTATGGGGAACTCTGAAAAGTAAGTGGGAACAGACAGATGAGAGCAAAAGACCAAAATCCTGAGTACTGCCCAGCCAATAGTGATTTTTTTTTTCTTCCATATCCCCGAGTCTGGCCTTAAGGTAACCTGAGCCCAGAAATCTCCAGGAGAATGATTCAGTTCAGACTGAGAGGAGCTTCCTGGCAGCCACAGGCACCTAAAACTCTAAAGGAGGCGACGGGAAGATCTGTGTCCCTAACAGTGGGGTAAACCCCCACTGGTTTCTCTATCCTCCAGCTACTTGGCCCCTGACATAACAAGTGCAGTCATAGAAAGTGTGTAATGAAGCTGGGTAAATGAATCCCCAGATTTTTTGCTGGAAGGCTGAAAGGGGGGGATTTCAGGAAACCAGCTCATGGAGATGGGGTGTGGGAGACTTGGAAAGCAGGACATGAAGATCTACAGCCTAATATAATATCACTCCCCAAAATATAGGAAAGCATTCTCTTACAATGCCTAGCACTGCTTTGTTCAGCATAACACAAGAAATAAGCACTAAAACTAATAAAAACAAGTATTAGAACTAACAAGCAAATATACCAATTGTAATAGTAACAGCAAAAAATAAGCATCTAAAATAAATCTTTTTTTTCTAATGTGTAGAACTTTTATGGAAAAAGCATAAAATTTAACTGGAGGACATAAAAGACCTAAACTAAAGGAATGCTATGCCTTTTTGATGTATGGTAAAACTCACATATTAAAGAAGTTGATTCTTCCTGATTATTCTTTATGCAAGTCCAAATAAATTCCCAATAGGATAAAACTTGACCTACTGTCCTACATTTCATATTAAAAAGTAAAAGGCCAAGAATAGCCATGATGATTTTTGAGAAGGAGGGGGGAAAGAAGAGAAAGAATATAATGGTTATGACTAGATCAATCTGGGAAAATCTCTAAGTAAAAGCAAACGGGAAATGTCTGAGAGCACACAGTACAGTTATAGGTCACACAGTACATTTATAGGTAGACACCAATTGCCCCAGTACTGACCCAACAAGACCCCAGGGCTGGTGTAGAAAAATTACTGACATTTATTCATACCCATGGTTTTAGGTTCATCGGATCTAGAAAGCATCTAACTCTGCAGGGGCTACTAAGAACTTTGACCTTCAGATGTAGTTCACTGAGATTTGAAGAGCCCAGCCATTTCTTTTGCATTACTTATTAGCTGCTTCAAAAGTTCAGTTCACCCATTTTCACATTTGTCCAGACTCCATGATTTGGCTAGTTAATGGGGGCTTGCTTTACAATACCAAGAATTATTTCAAAATATAATGAGTCAGCAGGGCATGGCGGCACATGCCTGTAACACCACCAGATTGGGAGGCTGAGGCAGGAGGATCACAAATTCAAGCCAGCCTCAGCAATTTAGTGAGGCTCTGAGCAACTTAGCAAGACCCTGTCCAAAATAAAAATAAAAAGAGCTGGGGATGTAGCTCAGTAGTTAAGCACACTTGGATTTAATCCCAAGTATCAAAAAAAAAAAATTAAAAAGTATAATGACAAATTGAGTGATATTCACACTGGAGTTTTGAAATAAATCAATGAAACCAAAAACAGAATTAGAAAAAGATCTACATGTAGATGAGATCTAAATTATATGGTAGATACAATAGGTAAGATACTAATTGATGGATGATATTATAATAATTGGCTTTATAAAAATATAAAAAAGAATGATTTCGCCCTCATATCATATACAAAATTTTTAATTCTAGATGAATTATCAAACCTTAAATAAGCAAAATAAAACTTTAATACTTATTTTTTAAAAAGTAAAGAATAACTGTACAACTTCTAGGTACGTAATGATTTCTACAATACAAAAAGCATAACCAAAGCCAAAATGATTGAGAAACTTGATTACACTAAAATTAAAAGATTTCACTTTTAAACAAATGAAAAAGATATGGCACAGTCTAAGAGAAGATATTTGCAACAAGTTAAAAAAATAAAAAATTAGTGTCCAGAATACATAAAATGTGCCTATAAATTTAAAAAGACAAAAACAAAATTCTGTTTAGAATCATTTTGGTAATATCTGATTAAATTGTTATAGTAGTTTTAAGTATATCCTCCAGAGAAATCCTCATACAAATCCATAAGAAGACAAATAATAACATTGTAAATGCTTATCAATATGGACATGGATAGATAAGGTAGTGTATAGTCCAACAATGGAATACTACACAGCAGGTAAAATGAACAAACTTTGTTCCAATGAACGGAGAGAGACAAATGAGATGGGTAGAGGTGTTTTGCCATTATTATATTTTGGGGTGGGGGATGAAAAAGAAATTGAAGCAAATGTGGAAGTCCAAACATTATTTTGAATTTATGGAAAGTTGTTTTAGTCAGCTTTTCTACTACTGTGACCAAAAGACTTGACAAGAACAATTTTAGAGGAGGAGACATTTATATGGGGCTCATGATTTCAAAGGTCTCAGTCCACAGATAGCTGACTCCATTCCTCAGCACCTGAGGTCAAGTAAGAACATCATGGTGAGAGTGTATAGAAGAAGAAAACTGCTCAGGACATGACAATCAGGAAGCAGAGAAAGAGAGAACTCCCCCATACCACGGACAAAATATAAACCCCAAAGACAGGCCCCAGTGACCCACCTCCTCTAGCCACACTCTACCTGCCTACAGTTACCAACCAGTTTAATCCCTACCAGGGGATTAATGCACTGATTGAGTTAAGGCTCTCATTACCCAATTATTTCACCTCTAAACTTTCTTGCATGTTCTGACACATAAACTTTTGAGGAACATCTCATATCTAAACCACAACAGAGGTCATTTTATTTTTTTTAAGTCTTTCAATATGTTTTAACTATTCAGCATTAAACAATAAAGTCAATTTAACAATGTAGGTCCTTCTCTTCAGGGAATTCTTTTATCACAAACATCTTACCCCAAAGGTCTCTTTTTCTCTCTTTTCTCTTTTCTCTATCTTTCCAAGCATTCACAGAATTCTTTGAAAGCCCCAATTCCTCCGGGGAAAAAAAAAAATTTCCTGGACTCCTCACTCTACCTATTTCTCCTCCCTTCTCTGAGCACTACTAATGTGTGCACCTTTGTCACCATAGCTATTATACTGACCTCTAAGCGGCTCACCCACAAGAGAACTCTGCTTTTTAGCAGGTCAAAATAGTTGAACGCAGGGATGTCATACAGTTCAACCAATAGTCACATTTACATGTCTGTCTTTCCTCCCAGGCTCTGGGTGCTCCAAGTGTTTCCATCTGAGTCACTTATAGAGGGTTGGCTCTCATAGGTGCTCAGTGGTCATCTGAATTGAGATGAACTGATCCCATGAAGATGGAAATTTCATCTGCACCTTTTCTTGTCTCTTTCTCCTGGATTTAAAGGATAGATAAATGGCATAGGTGTTTCTCCACCCCAGATCAGCAAAGAACTGTGCTGTGGTCATTGCTATTGTCTTCGTTTTCTAGAGTTCTGCTTGTGGAAGGGACTAGAAATAGTACACGTAAGTGAAGAACTCACAAAAACCGCTCAGCTGCAAACAGGATGCTTGGACATCTGAGGAGCACAATGGTGTGTGTGTCTTTGCATCATTTATTTCCTTCACCCACTTATTCACTCAGAATCAATATGCAACTTAACAGGAACAACCCGTGAATCCCAACACAAGGTGCCACCCTGCCATTTTCACCTGGAGGTGCCACTGCCTACCTTCAGCCTTCTGACATCTCACCCTGCACACAGAACTGCCCCAGACCTTTCAATTCAAGAAGAGGCCATTAAGGTTGTCATTAGTGGGGGGCTGGGGATGTGGCTCAGGGGTAGAGCACTTGCCTAGCATGTGCAAGGTCCTGGGTTCAGTCCCCAGTACCTCAGGAAGAATAATAATAAGAAAAAAGGTTACTGTTGGTGGATTGTAGCTTTAGGTTAGCTGGTCTCAGGAATGAGCCACAGAGTGAGTGATACTAGGACCCAAGGTGTTCTACTTGTCTCCCTTCTTTCCTTTCTGTAAAGGGGTATGTACCGTAATCACTTTCCAAAGCAAAGGGAGATATGCTAACAGGGAAGAGCATCATAAAATTTTGTAAACACTACAATAAATTCTTTTTCATATTGAGGGTATTTGGAACCATCTTTTATAGCTTCAAAAACCCGCAGCTTTCTCCAAAAATAGATGTGTGCTATTTGAATTCCAAAAGTCTGTTTCATAAAGGAAATGGAATGAATTATAGAAGGGATTCTGAGAATAATCATTTTCTACATCCTTGCTGTATATAGGACTAGGGCATTCTTAACATTTCAAGCAGGGAAACCTGCTCTGGTTACCTTGGTGATAAACTGGGGATAAAAATTACACATAATTGCTGCTGATGTCACTACTGCCATATTGTTTCCAAGGCTACAGATTGTCTCCAAATAATTGTAATGCTCTGTGCATTGGAAGCCCACTCTGTAGCAAAGAGCTTAGTACTGCAGTTATTCTTTCTAAATCTATCTAATAAACCATCCATGGCCTCTCAGGGACTTTGGATAATTATGAAGATAAATAGGCACTGAAAATGCTTCTATCTCAACCTATTCCAAGCATACAAATATAATTTGAAAAAGCTAATATATAGAAAAGTTAGTTTCTATCATATATCAGAAAATTTCCTTCTAAAATGCATTTCCCCTAAAATGCTAGGGGGAGGGAAGCAAATTGCAGAAATGTACATTTATGTATTCTGCATGGAAAATAAACATGCAGCAAACTGTTGACCGTGGTCCTCTCTGAGGAGGAGGGTTTCAGTGGGTTTTCATTCTCCAGAAGACACACATTTGTGTAATATTTGACTTTTTGCAGTCAGTGTGTTACTTTTGCAATCAAATAAATTGTTCAGGTAAAAACAAATCCCTGTCCTCAGCAGCACTATCCTTAAATCATCAGAAGAGAAATGGTTTCTGAAGCTGAATGCACAGATGAAGCCATTGATTAAGGATACATTTCCCTCTGACCTGCTTTGTGCACAAAAACAGTGCCCAGTAAGTTCTTTGTGTAGTCACACTCGGCCACAATACAGTTGTCCTTACGTAAGTTACATTATGCAAAAAGCAAGTCACTTTTTGCAAACCAGCGATTGGTGTATTTTGATCTAATGACCTCTTGTATCAGCTGTAGAATGTTGACTGCCCAAGAGATTGCTGCCAGACAGCTGCGGTCAATGAAAAAAAAAAAACAAAAAAACACCATTACATTTCAGCTGCTCGGGAAATCCTATTTAAAGCATAATATGCTCTAAAAACAAGTGGTAATGATGTGATTAACAATAACAGTCTTTAGAATGGAGTCTGTGAACTCCTACTGCAAAACTGGGCTTCTGGGTGCAGCTGGAGCCCTTCATCTCCTACTACACTTGACGGATGGCAGACCGTGCAGGCGCCTCCAGACAGCCCTGCGCAGGTGTGCAGGTGTGCGACTTGATGACCCTGGCTCCCCCCATTGACCTTGTTAGCATGACATTTTCCACTGTAGCAAAACAGAGCCGATGCTCACTGTGTCTCAGCCCCGTTGCACACCTGACCAGCTGGTTTTGAATGATAACAATTTAACTTTGGAGCCAACTCACTAATCCACAAATGGCCCACATCTGGAGGAGTCTCACCTCAACTTTGAAGACTAGAATACACAGGGACCAGAAATGAGAATTATAATCTAAATAAATAAACTCTAAAGCCAAAAGACAGTCCCCCTTTGTCCTACAGGGTCCTGATTCTTTTTCTGCTGGTGAAATTTACATTGGAAATTGCTGCTACAAAAGATGATGGAGATCAAAGAATCATGTTTACAAGCAAGGCAATTGGTTCTATTGGGCAGGCATTTCATTATCCACCTGTGAAGAACCGAGTACTTAATATTCCCTCCGGCCTCCATGATGGACATCGTTTTAGGCTCCAGTGATTTATTTTTGTGCTTCCAATAATTGGTCAGATGGTGCCTAACCACAAATTTACAACCTCATTATAGCAGCAAAGTGTACAATTAAGATGACAGGATTGTTAAGCCACAGGTTTGCCTGCTGTATAGAATGTTTCCTCATTTTACCAAGGTGGATTTTGGAAGCTCTTGGATAATAATTAAGCATATGGGTTTTATACTAGGAAATTCTTTAGAGCATCACAAGATCAGGGTGAATATAGATCAGGTTTATGAATAAGTAATCTATAAATAACAGAGAATCCATTCATATTGCTCCAATTTTCCCTAAGTGACCCATTGATTTGCCATCTAAATGGGCCATCGTAGGAATAATTCACTCAGGATTGGAACCCACATTACTTTCCACATCACCCACTGCTGACCTGGATGAAAGTCTCTTTCAGTGACATCAGGCATAGGTGGGAGATCTATACCAGCCCTTTACATGATTCCATTTGTCTAGAGTGACTGTCACTATTCCAGAAGTAAACCTCACAAATGATCTATGAACGATCCCTTCTAAGAAATGACATTGGCTGGCATGGAAAAGTACAGAACTGCACCTCCAAGGTCATTGCAGAGAGAAGGGCAGCTCAGATTTAGTAAAGTTTACAAAGTTCTGCTGTTAAAAAAAAATCATAACTGATGGAGAGGATTTAAAGGTCCACAACCACTGTAACTATATGCAGAAGCGCTTGGAGATGCCTGATTTTTCTTTGTTCCCCCCTGCATACACAAAGCAAAGCCACTATTATTTAAGGTGAAAAATTCTTCCTTTACCCCACAGGATGCCAAGGAAGTAGTTTAAACTATTTATTTTGCTTCAATTTTTTTTCTGCATGGATTTTACTGGTTTTATGGTACTACGTATTCTCTGCAAAGCATAAAACAATTTCTTAATAAAGGAACATGACTTAGAAGTCAAAACAAAAGGCAGGCAAACCATTCATGCTCTGACAATGAGTTTTTCTTACAGGTTCCAGAGACTTATTTTTAAAGTAAGCTGGTGGGCAGCTAATGCATGTGGTATTTGGCATAAACACAAATAAGAAATTCAAAAGGCCCTTGCTTCATGTCTTTCTAAAATAAAACGAAATAAAATGAATCCAACCACCCAGTATTCAGGACATAGTATGTATGGAATTTGTCATAGTAACAGTAATGACTTCATGAAATCAAGTTCCAAAGCAAAGGTATGGGAAAGAAAATGGCAACTCTGGAAATTGGGGATGAAACTCAGGGTCTATTCTAAGATATCAGGAAGTGCTAAAATAAAGAGGCCTGTTTCCTTTGTTAAAATCAGAATTTCCCAAATGCATTTAATCCTGAAACCTTCTTAAGTTGTTGTGTGGTTTTCAATTAGCCTCTTTAAACATCCTGCAAACCAGGGTTTAAGTCTGGGAGAAGCCTGTTAAGAACGGCATAATCAATACTGTTTAAAGTTTCCAAATCAAATAGTTAATAGGCAATAATATCAGATGAGGGCCTAGTAGAAGTTGGAGCTCAGGAGTATGAACTTACTTCTCTTTGAACAATATGTTTCTATCACTTCTTAAAACTAGAAAGTAGAGAAATAGTGGCTTCTCTTGGCAAGCTTGGCAAAAAGCAATCTGTTCCACGATCAGAATCCTACTATCTGGATCTTAAGGTCAGAATTTTCAAAAAGAGAATTAGGTAAAACTATACATTATAAAAATGTTGAGTGGCTAAGGATGTAGCTCAGGGGTAGACCACTTGCCTAGCACACACAAGGCCCTGGGTTCAATCCCTAGCACAACAACAACAACAAAATAGTGCTGAGATTCTTTTTATTTTAAGGTAATTAATATGTTGTGGAGGGAAATCTTATTTTGCTTTGCTTTTCTCCTTTTTAATTGATTCTTTTTTAGGTCAAGTTTGTTTAATTATCATTTATATACAGTAAACTCACCCGTTTTAGGTGTTTAATTCCAAGTATTTTGATAAACATATGAAGTCATGTAATCACTGCCAGAATCAAGATATAGATCGTGTCCATTACACTAAACAATTGCCCCCTGCTCCTTTGTAGTCAGTCCCCACCCACCCCCTGCCTTTCAGGTCTTGATTCTGCAGGATAATTTCCTCTACAGCATTCTTAGTGCCTCTGCAGTTCACTCATCCAGTATTTATTGAATGCGTACTAAAACCAGGCACTGGGACACAAAGAGAAGCCTTGTGGCTTCTCTCCGAAGGCTCCCAAAGGTATGTTAGGTAAAGCTCTCCTGGTGAAATTGAAAAGAAACTCGCTTCAAATAGCTGGAGTAAAAGGAGTTTTGTTTAAGGAAACAAACCTTGATGAATCTAAGAACACGAAATTAAATCCAAACATGCCTCAGGAAACAGGCTGGGCAGGCTGGGAAGGGAAGGACCAAGTCAGGAAACTGATCATAGCCTGGACCATATCGGCTCACCAGCTTCTAAAGTCAACTTGGTCTCAGTCCATCTCTCTCTCTCTCTCTCTCTCTCTCTCTCTCTCTCTCTCTCTCTCTCTCTCTCACACACACACACACACACACACACACACTGCTTATATCCATGCTATATAGGTCCAACATGACCATCTCAAAAAAACTCCAGTTTTTTTTCCAACCTCTCAGCTAACATGCATACTACCAATTGGCTGAACTTCTATGTTTCAGCTAAAATTTCCAAGAGACGAAATCATATTGGCCCAGCACCATAATATATGGCATCCCCAGCTGTCCTCTCTTTCTATTTTAAGTAGACTCTCCAGGCCTCTGTTAATAATTATGACCTAGGAAATCGGGATCTTTTTGAACCTGGTGATGTCTCAATCCAGGAATAAGGCAGGAAACAGATTTATGAAATGTACACAAGGGTCCAATCCTGCTTCATGGGTTTGAAAAGGTTTCACAGAGGAAGTGACATATGAGCTGAGTTTTGAAGGATCTTCATCATGTAGAGAGTGACGGGGTCCAGGAAGAAGATGGAATATGGGAGAGCAGAGAAGATGAGCATTTCTGGCTGAGGAGACTGTGTGAAAACTAGAAAGAACCAACAACGAAGACATGTCTTTCGAAGGGAACTTCATTTGACACGACTGGAGAGCAGGACATCTGAGCAATGTCCAGAGAAAACTGATAGGAACCAGAGCATGAAATGCCTGTAGGCTACAGCAAGAGACCTGGACTTCATTCTATGGACAGCTGTGGGTCATTCGGGGACTTAAGGAAAATGCTAGACTTATTGGGAAAATATAGAGCAAGAGCTCTAGTCCCAGAATCCTCAGGTGCCGCCTGTGTCTCCAGTTCGTAAGAGAAGTACAGAAGGGTTGCCCCCGGTGAAATCGCTTTTGTCAGCTGAGGTTTGGAATTTGGCCCCTCACACAGCCGTTGGGTGAAGTGGGCCAGCCTGGGGCTCAGAAGGTCTCTTCAGCTTGACTCCAGGTAGCCCTCAGGCTTACAAGAGCAGGCTCAGTGCCCTCCTTGGATCCTTCCTGGAGACCCAAGTTTGAATCTAGGCCCTCTTAGAACCAATCCCACGGGAAACACAGACACACCACCCCTGTCTCAAAGAAAGAGAGCAAGCAGTTCCCCCAGTGCTCCTTCCCGTCACGGTTACCACCCCACCCTCACCCTACCCCATCACCACTATAGGCCGCTGCACCTGGTGCCTCAGCCTACGGCTCTGTGGGTGAGCCAGGTGAAGGGGGGACGTGGGCTTCCTTCAGAGTGTGGTGTGACTAGAAGTTGATGTTTCCTTAAGAAGGACAACAGTGCTATGGAGAATGGACTGGAGAGGTTGATTCTGGAGAGAGGGAGACTAGCTGGGGGGGCTGTTTCCATGGCCCTGGTGAGGGGCTGATGAGGGACTAGTGTCCTCATGCCTAATTGAGCCTCAGAATCACCCTGAGAATTCTGGGACCTGAGCTCTTGCTCTATATTTTCCCAATAAGTCTAGCACCTTCCTTTTTCCTCAGGACTACTCAAACACAGAACACTGGGTCCTGCTCATAGCACTTCTAATTCAGTAAATTTGTGGTAGGGCCTGAGAATTATTTCTAGCACATTCCTAAGTCACGCTAATTCTACTGGTCCTAGCTTGGAGAACCATTGGATAGCCTTCCCATGGGCCAAGTCAAAAAGGAAGTGTTTCTCTCCTGCCCCATTTTGTGATGTCACTTATACTAAGGGTCTAAGATAAAACGTAGAAAAATAATAGCCCCCCCACCTATTGGCTGGTGTCTGCAAGATGACTAGACACAGGAAGCTCTTTTCACCTTGCTTTATACTAAAACCTGGGTTTCAAACAGGCCACGAAACCTACGAGTTCTACCTGAAATTCTGAGATTATATTCAAAAGCCATTTTAGGTAAAATTTCCAAGTCTCATTGTAGTCTTAGAGTCAGCACTGGGCATAAAACAAGAACTCATTAAATTTGGCTTCTCTGTAGTTAAAACTCTCATTATGACTATTAGCAATTTTCAAAACCTCTTCATAAGACCAGGCAAGCAGTGCTGATACACCACCTCTCCCATGATCACCCAGCTTAAGGAAGTTCTGCATTTGTTAGAATGGCTAATTACAAGACTCAGCCTCAGGCCACGTCGCTCTTTGTGCTGGGCCCGGCACTACACTGAGGCAGAGGCAGCAGATGGAGGGAGCTAGAATATCAGGTATCCGGGCATCAACTTTGGTAGGCCACCTCCCTTCATAATTTAGACCCTTCTGTTGGAGATTTGAAAATATATTCTAGACAGATGACATGTTAACAGAATCATTTCATGCTTCAGCGTCCTCCCAGTGTGATTTATCTGTATCTGGAGGCCCCAGAGGGCCCTATTCAAGAGATTTATGAGCTACCTATATGATTCCATTTTGTTGAAAGGAAATGTATGCATTATTGAGAAACAAAATGATAACATTTATTTTAAGATTATGCCACTTTCCAATTAGAAGCTTTAGAGCTAAAACATGCTCACCACTTTTACATTGTCTGTGCCCATTTTTCTACCCCATTAACAAATACTGAAACAACACCCCAAAGACAGAAGAAAGAAATCTTTCTCATTTCTGAATCTTGGCAACTGCCTTTGAGGCTACAAAACCCAGATGGGAAGCCTCAAGTTGCTGCTTGGTAGCCATCTTTATGGACTTCAGTTTCCCTGTGTGAGAAATGGGCATATCATTTCCTTGCAGGAGCTGAGAATTCTCTGAGATAGTACGTGTGGATACACCATGTAAATGGGGAAGGCTTACACAGCCCCTTGGCTAAGAAACTGGCAGGGGTGGTAGATGGAGTAAAATATTTTCTTTTTCTTCTCTCACATTTACCAAATTCATCCACAGAAAGGCTGATGAAATCAACAACGACTTGTACCAAGGGTCTAAGTTGGGGGATGGCTAGCCTTGACTTACAACTCCCCAGGTGAGTACTCTCCTTCCCTGGGGTCACGGCTCCCCACCCTTGTGAGGTCCTTGCAGCAATTGGAGGTGAGAGCACAGCCTGGCTCTAGCAGTGGCTGTACTGCTCTAGAGGGCTTTCAGAAGGCAGGCCAGGAAGGATAGGAGCCCGAATCTTGCAAGGAGGTGGATGGGACAAGGTTAAAAGCCTTGGGTTAAGGCTAAAAAAATCAAACCCAAAACCAGAGAAAAATAATAAAGACCACCTCAGATCTAAGCCAGCTATGCGTTCCGAGTCTGAGAGACGAGCACATTTCTAAGTGAAAACATTAAATTCTGTTGTTCTACCATCCTATCATGCTCAGTCCTTCTAATGCACTCTCCAGTCCAGTGTCTCTTACAACTGCCAAACAGATGGGTTCTGAGAGTGCAGCGAAAGGTATTTGCAATCTTTCTATTCTCTTTTCACCATTTCTCTTTTACTTTAACTTATTTATTTACTTTTGGCATTACGAGGGATTGCACCTAGGGATGTTCTCCCACTGAACTGTATCCCCCAGGCTTTTTGATTTTGTATTTTGAGACAGGGTCTTGCTCAGTAACCCAGACTTGAACTTGAGATCCTCCTGCCTCATCCTCCCACAGCACTGGAATTCCAGGTGTGTGCCACTACACCCAACATCATTTCTCTTTTTAACACAAGTAATATGTGAATACACCCCCAGTTTTAAAAGATGTAAATGATACCACTGTACAGAAAAAGCAAAAGCCCTTCCCACTCAGAGGGGAGCACTGTGAACAGTTTGGTGCACACCTTTGGAGCACTTTCCCAGGGGTTTATGTCTATTAAAATTTGCAGAGATTTATAATAACTAGGATCATACTGCATATAACAACCTGCAACTTGTTCTTTTTCATTGAGCTTCATGTTTTGGAGCAGTTGTCCTCCATGTGTGGACCCCAGACCAGCAGCATCATTATCACCTGAGACCTGTTCAGAAATACAAATTATTTCTGCCCTCCCTCCCCCCACCCCCCACCCCCATCTACTGAAATCAGACACTCTGGTGGTGGAGTCCAGCAATCTGGGTTTTAACAAGCCCAGCCTATGATTCTGAGGCACACTAAAGTTTGAGGACCTCTGTTTTTTTGAGATCTTTCCACACCTAATAATAAAAGGTGGATTATAATTTCATGCTCCTAGGACATTCTAAAGTGGTAAGGTGAAAACCACGTAGAGTAAAACTCATCTTTGAAGATTCCTTAGAAACAGGCTGTTTCAGTGACCAACACTCCCACTCCAAATAAGGACAACTCAGCCAGCTTTTTTTCCCAGGCTGTCTCTGGATGAACTGTTTAGGGGCACAGTCAGATGAACAGTGCACATCTTTAACCATCAGGCTCACCCTGTGTGTGGCAGGCTCCTTCAGGTTAAGGAGTAGATTCTGAGAGGTACAGCTCAGGTTTGAGAGGGTTCCCCACAGGGGCCCCCTACTAGGCTGAATTCAGATAACTGGAAGGCACCTATCATACAGCTTAAGCTTGTCCTTTTATTTTCTTTCACGTTTTCTTGATTTCTATATATAGCGATTTGACCAGTTTAAGCAATTTTACATGTTTTGAATGGCCTTGTAAGTTCTGTTGAGTGCTCATTTCTTCCCTTTTATTCGATGAGCTCTTTATATAGCATGGATACTAATTTTCTATCATGTGTTGCAAATTTGTTCTTCCTGTCGTACTGTAGCTCTCTGGGTACTCCTTTTTGTACTCACATCATTGGTTGTGTTATTGACCTGTTTTATATAATCTTTCCAACTAGAAGACTAACAGTCAATGAAGATGGTCACATGTATACATGTATCTCCTCATCCCCTCCTGACAACAGGTTTGTAGTAGTTATATGCAGACAAAAATGTTCAATAAATTGAATAAATATATAGAAAAGCAAAGTTGTAAGCACACAATAGATAACTTAATATTTAACACTTTGACACATTCCCACTAGGATTCCTTCTTTCAATCACTCTGTCCTCTAAGATTTTTAAATTGGGTTCTTCAATCTAGGTGCCCTTCAAGAGATGAATGGATTTTTAAAAAGTGGTGTATATACACAATGGAATATTACTCAGCCATAAAGAATGGGATTATGACATTTGCTGATAAATGGATGGAACTAGAAACTATTATACTAAGCAAAATATATCAATCTCAAAAAAAAAACAAAGGCCAAATGTTCTCTCTGATATGTGGATGCTAACACACAATAAAGTGGTGGAGAGGGAAGAATAGAAGTTCATTGGATTAGACAAAGGGGAATGAAGGGAAGGGAGAAGGGATGGGAATAAGAAAGACAGTAGAATGAATCAGACATAACTTTCCTGTGTTCACATATGAATAGATGACCCGTGGAGCTCCACATCATGTACAACCCCAAGAATGGGATCCTAATTAGAATAAGTTATACTCCGTGTATATATAATATGTCAAAATACACTCCCCTGTCATGTATATCTAAAAAGAACAAATAAAAACCTAATAAATAAATTGGGTTCCTGGTATCAGACTACTCCTGCTCTTTAGCCCATCCTTTCTTGTACACAGACTACCACAGCCAACACAAAAGCTAAGTCTAATCAATCTGACACTTTCCTCAACCATTTCAGCTTGTTTTCATCACAACCAACAAGATGATAATTTTTCAGAGTTTTCTTTTTTCTCTGGAGAGTTTCTTTTTCCCTTAAAGTCCTTTATGTATCACCAGACCACCTCAGATCCTGCAGTTTCTTTATCCATTTCTCCCCAACTTGGGTTCTCTTGAAGCCTAAACTCCTACACAACTAGGTATCTAAATGCAAGATTTTCTGCAACTCTGACTTCACACTCTGGGTCTCCACGCCAAGCCTTCAAATTTCATCATCTGTGTTCTTAAACATAATTAAAGGCACAGATAATTAGATTTTCTTGGAATTCCCACTTTAAGTCAGCACAAACCTTTGAATTGGATAATCTTACAGAGCTCAAGACCTGCGAAAGGATCCAACCTCTACCTCTTGTCCCTATGGTAAGAGCAGATACATAACTGTATCTACTGCACAATTACTATTTTTTTTTGAAGATCAGATATGTGTGTTGGAGTGGAAAAGACCAACTTGTTGTTCACCAAACCAATTCCCTTTCCTCATCTACTTCTAAGGCTGGGTTTCGTCTCCCAGCCTTAGAAGTAGATGTTACCCTGAGACTGTTAACCAATGGAATTTGGGCATCAGGAATTGTTGAGAGCCACAACCAACTCAAGATGGTGCCTGGCATTTTGCCAGAATGAGTGGTTGAAGGGTAGCGCCAGTGAGCCATTAAGATGATGATAATTAAGTTAAGCTGTGTATAATTATTAAGATAATGACTGATTGCTGTAACTGGATGATGCTAAATTGAAACAAGCTGTGTATTCAGTTGTGTATATAAACCTCTGCTGTCCGGCAATAAGGTGGCTCCTGCTACCTAGGGTGCCCGCTACTTTTGAGTTCTCACGGAGTTCCCGTTGAGTTCCTGTTGAGTTCCCATTGAGTTTGTGTGGGTTTTGGAATAAAGTTCGTTCCTGCTTGAGTCTACAAGTGGCTCGTGACCTCCTGGTTATTTGTGCCCAGCTAGACTGTGGCAAGGAATGGATGCTATTGTTGTGGAATGCTTCATTTTTTTTCTCCCTATGTCTGTCAGTCCAATGCAGAGCATCAGGAGAGGACTAGGAGGCCCTCAGAGGCGAAGGTTCACTTGTGAAATATGCCAGCACCTCCTCTGCCTGGGTCCCCTGAAGACTGTGTTAGACAGATCCTGCCCACCCTGCTGCTGTGTGAGCTTTCTGTGAACAAAAAGGAAACTTTGATCTGATGAACCACTGAGAACTGGGGGATTTCAAACCAGCTTTCCTGACTCTAACTGACATAGAAATATATCCCTAGAAAAATATCTGAGGAAATACATACCAAGATACTAACCAGATGTTGTATTTGGTTTTTCTCCATTTGATTTATTTATACATCTGAATTGTACACTTTTTAAAGGTTTTTAAAATGATAAAATATATAACAATATCCATTCTGGAAAATTGCAAGTTTAGTCATTTTTAGCTGATATCCCCCAAGCAGAGCAGAGGGCTTAGGCACAGTCATTTCTCCGCCATCTACTATCCGAGGAACCTGTTAGCAATGACACAGGACTGTCTACAGCGTTTTTGGACTTTCCACCAACTCCTGACTCCATGGACATGCATTGGTGGTGAATGAAGAGGCAGGAATTCATTACAGACTCCTGGTTCTGATACCTACACAGAAGCTGGGATTTCCCTCTCAGTGTATCAGAATCCTCCTGCTCCCAGGCTTGAGAGGGAGGGGCTGATGGGCACATTTCTGTATGCAGAGATCTGAGCTTTTCAACACAAACTGTTAAGGAATAGATGAGGCAGAGAAAGGACGACTTCAGAGTATTCCAAAACCAAAGGTATAATTTCTGTTAGATATTCTACAAAAATATAATTAGCTTAAAACCAACAACTACCACCTTGATCAGTAACCTTGAAATTCATTTCTTTTTAACTTAGGAAGCATACCAGGAAATGACAAGAAGTTAGTTTTAAAATTAAAATGAGATGCTCTGTTGAGTTTAGACGTGCTTTATTTTATGACCAAGGTGGGCACTCACTTTATTACGCTACAAAATCCAAATATTAATCTTAGGTTAGGCCAAGCCACCAGAGAGCTCTACCTGAGGACCACAGTGTCTTATTAAGTCGAACTGAATTTTTCTTTGTCGTCACGGTAGTAACGTATATGAAAAAACTGTTGGATTGACTTAAAGATGCTAGTGAACACATCATTTACTATGCTACCCATTCTGAGCATTCTGCTTGTTGCTAATCCTCTGAACACTGCAAAGAGTGTAACTGATGATATTTTTCTTTTTGCCTTGGAAGCCAGAAAGCTCAGGAGCAAGTGAGTAGGAAAGCATGATGTCCATTTGGTTTGACATCCTCCCCTTCACTTAATTTTCTCTCGCTTTGTTCTCTAAACATGCAAAATTCCTGGCCTTGTTTATGGTCTGTGCTTTTATAAATGGCTTTAAATACTTTCAGGAATGAGCCAAGTGATGGAGAGATGCACATCTAACTAGAGAGAAGAAAAGATCAAGGTGTAGGATTGGATGCTAACAGTACACTCTCTGTAGGACCACAGAGCTGCTTCAAGCAGTGAATCTGGTTTTACCTGGACTATAATTCAACCTGGAAACTAACATCCTTCAACTTCATCATCTCTGCCTATCTTGAAGTTCCTGGTTTTGAGTCCCTCTGTCATGACAGCTCCTTTACTGTTATCAAGGGCTCATGCCTGCCAGGGGCCTGGGTCCCTGCCTGGCCTGACACTGACTGCCTCTGTCTCCATGTCTACCAACACCTTGGCAAGAGAACTGGGTCCCTGGCTGTGTTCCTAATAACCCTGATGTGCTGATGTTGGCCTAGCCATGTTAGGATCACCCCCACATTCACAGATGATTAGGTTCTTACGTTTAACTCCAAGTTCTACAGAAAACTGCTTTCTTTAAGAATCTTTAAAAATGTCCAAATCCTTTCACAACCTCTTGTTTCCACTCAGCCGCATGATTCGCAGCTGAGCATTCATGGTGCCCTGAAAGTGAGCAAGATTTGCAAATCTAGAGGAGATACATGTGCTGAAAGTGTCCATCTCTAGCCAAGGGGTCAGGGAGAGACTCTGGGAAGTGAGGACCAGAAAGCCTGTCACCTGGAGGTAAGAAAAGTCCCATAATGAAAGCATGAATTCTATATAAAATCTTAACAAGTCCTTGGGGGTGGGGGTCTTGTCTCAGCAGTTATCTCTTCTCACCCATCTTCACTTTCCACTTGCCCCTTCTGCTCAACCTGACTTTCCTACATGACAGCCAGTTTCCCTGCTTCCACCGGCCAACCCCACTGCCCTCAAATCCACTTACAGCTTAACTTTTGCCTCGAGCTCTGGCTCTTTACTCTGCTATTACTGTGTCCCAAAGGTTGCCCATCATCAAAGGTCTCTTACATGCAAATCCAAAAAGCATCTTCTTTCCAATTTTCATTGCATTTATCCTTACAGTGCATTTGACAGTAGCAATAATCATAGCAATTATTTATTGAGCACCTACCCAATGCCAGGGTACTTTGCTTTGCCATGTCTCTCCCTCACAGCACCCAATAACATTAGGTCAACTTGGAAAGTTCACATAACTTGCTCCAAATCACACCCCCAGCACGTGGTGGATTCAGGATTCCAGTTCAGGAATACCAGGGCTGTAGATGCAAGATGATGGCAGATGTCTACCACTCCTCGGGTGGAAAGGTGGAGTCTATTTTCCTCCCTTTGAACCTGGGAAGACTCTGTGATGGTTCCGATCAGTGGGATGAGGCAGAAGTGGTATGTGTGATTTCCAAGGCTGGGCCTTAGAGATCCACAACTCTGCCCTGGGCAGCTCCCTCCTGGAAGCAGCCTCTGGAACAAAGTCCAGCTACCTACCAGAGCCCGAGGTGCTGTGAGGAAGCCCAGCCCAGGAGAAGGCATGCAGATGAGCACCTGGGCATGTAATGAGACCCTCTTGGACCTTCCAGCCCAGCCTAAGTACTGGCTATTGAATGCCGAGGAGACGATGAATGCAGCTGATATTCATGTAGGTGCAGCATAACCCTCCAGCCCTGCCTGCCTCAATTCTTGACCCACAGCTCACAAAAAACAGTTTGTCATTCCAGCCCCTACTTGGGTTGCTTGCTACATATCAAGAAGTAACCAAAATCCAATTCTTTTTTAATTACTAGTATTATTTGCAGTACTGGAGATTGAACCCAAGGCTGGGTGCATGCTAGCCCTCCAAAGTCTGATGCCTAAAGCAGGTACCCCTTGACCTCTCTGATTCTCACCATCTCCTCACTAATTTCCAACCAGCCAACTTAACAGCTCTATTTTAACACCTATTTAAGGACACAACCATCCTCAATCACCTCGAAATCATTCATTAAGTTTAAAAACATTCTGACAACACAGTATTCATTAACTAGGTGTCATGACAGATAAAAAGATTCAGAAAGATCTAGTCCTAGCACTCAGAGGCCTTTACACTTGGGGGTGGGAAAATCGAATAAAAAACGCACCGGACCCGTGAAAGTGGAAGCTGGCGTAGGAACCCGAACAGGAAGAGTGCAGCCTGGGGTTCTGACCCAGACCCCAGGTTTAGAGAGTGGCTTCAATGCATGGTTGGTGGAACCTGCCCATCCTAATGACAGCAAGTTCTGCCTCAATTTCTCCCACAGACCCTGCCCCACAACTGGAGACCAAGTCTACCCAACCACCCGCCCCCTGGGCCGTGGCTCCTCCCCATGCCCTGCCCTGACCTCCTCCCGCTCGCCTGGCCTCCTGCCTCCATTTCCACCAATTTACCCTCTCACGGTCTCTGGAGGGACCTTTCTAAAACACAGGTAAAGTTTTTTGTCATTGTTCTTAAAAGCAGCTAATGACTTCCAGTTTCCTAGAATCTCAACCAATGGCTCCTGTTGGTCACCAAAACACTCAGCATCCTGTTCTCAAGGGAATTTTCCACCCTGTCACACACCCCAGCAATACCAGGCCTCTTGCCTTGGCACAGCTTCAGCTCTGGAGGGTCACTTACAGTCCCCCTCCATGCTGCGGAAATTCCACCCCTTGGAGATTGGGCTTCAATGAGATACAAGGCCTTCCTGGACCTCCTTGGTCAAAATTAATCACTTTCCCTTTGCTTTCATACCTGCCCTTTCTTTGCACCTGCCTGATGTGTATACTTGGTTACATGATGGCGTTTCAAATAAACTGATCTCCAGAGGATAGAAACTCTGCTTGACCCATCTCTACATCTCCCCAGCTTCGAGCCACCCTGCATACACTGCAGGTGCCCAGACATACACACCCCATCCTAACCCTTTGTATATCTGCCTTGAACCGTTTCGGAAGCACACCTAATCTGTAGGTCTTAGACATTTGTACACTTGGTCCAAAAGAACCAGCTTCAAATCATCCTGTGTGGCATGGAACAATACCAAACACAGCACTTGCCACAACCATGCAGGCTTCTCTAGAACATCTTTATCCTGCAGCACCTCATAATAAGACTGCATGTGTGTGCACATCCAACACACCATGGTATTAGAAATATGTGCTGGCAGCCCCTCTACTTGTAACACACATGCACACACACACACACACACACACAAACTTAGAAAATGTATACCTGATCTTCCCCTCCAGCTACAATGCCCTTTTTCTGTCCTAATAAGCATGTCTCCACTCACTATCCAAAGTTCCTGGTTTTATCCCTCAACCTTTTTATTATAAAATGTATCACATACCATCTAACTAGGATAACCACTCCTCTGAAAAAGAAATAGAGTTATTTTTTAGGAAGTTCTGGGGATTGAACCTCTGCTCACCTAGCCTTAGAACATTCTAGGCAAGTACTGTGCCACTGAGCTCCATCCCTAGCCCGTTTTATTTTCAGACAGGGTCTTGCTAACTTGCCCAGGCTGCAACATGCCATCCTCCTGCTTCAGTTCTTCTCAATAGCTGAGATTACAGCATGAGATCTTGCCAGCACCCTGGAACTCTCTCCAATTTGGTTTTTATCCCAATAGCTCCATTAAAACAGCTCTGGCCAGGGTCACTAGTTTCCTGTATCTCATCAGATCTCAGTCGTCTCCTTACTCGATTAGCAGCGTTGGATACACCTGATTATTGTCTTGCCCTCAGCCCTTTCTTCCTTGGCTTCTACAATAGGATCCTCTTTAAGTTCTTCTCTTTGGCCACTCCTCAAACTCCTTTTTTCTTTCTGTCACCTTTCTTGCCTGAGTTGCCCTCAAGAGACTTTGTCTTCTTTCTCTATACCCACGACACAGGTGAAGTCTACTCATCCGTGATGCCGATATCACCTAGACTCTGGTGACTTCCACACTTATGTCTCAAGTCTAGATGTCTCTGCTGAACTCTAGACTCCAGGGTCAACTGCCTACTCAGTCTACTCTGATGACAAATTTGCATCTCAAACTCATTGTCTGAAGTGGAGCCCTTGATTCCTGCAGCACCCGACCAAGTCAGCGCCACCCACAATCAGCCCCAACTTGGAAAAGGCCAACTCTTGTTTTCCAGTTACCAGAGCCAAAAACTGAGATTTTCAGTAGGTACTCCCTCTCATACCCTATATCTTATCCATAAACAATCCAGTCAGCTCTTCGATGATAGCCATATCCTACTACCTCTTACCCCTCCACCTTAGTCCTCGGGGCCATTCTTCTTCACTTGGATCCACAAGAGCCTCTTACAACATGCCTCTCTGCTTCCACTCTTACCAGCACCTTCTCTAGCATTCCATTTTCCACCCAGCATCCAGACAATTCCCTTAAACAGACGTCACTTCGTGTTACTTTTTCTGTTTCAAACCAGCTTCCCATCTTATTCATCGAAAAATCCAAAATCATTACAGTGACCTATAAGCCCCGACATGATCTGCCCCCACTCCCTTTTGGCATCATCTCCTACCACTCTCCCCGGCTCTCACTGTGCTCTAGCCACCCTGCTTTCCTTGATATTTCTAAAACAAGCTCGCCATGTGCCCACTTCACTCCCACCCCAGGGCCTTGACACGTTCTTTTTCTCTAGACATGGCTTGATCCTTTACCCCCTCGAGAAGTCTCTCTTTGTGAGCAAAGCCTTCCCTCAGAACCTTATACAACACCAAAGCCATTCCAGCTGCCAGCCTCTATTTCCCTGTTTCCTCTATTTCCCACCTTCTCTTCCTTCAGTCACCTACCAACACCTATTATTTTTGTTTGTTTGTTTGTTTGAATGTTATTTTTCTCTCCCTCGGGAGTATAAGCTCTATGAGGGCAGGGATGTTGTTTTGCTCACTGTGCACCTGATACAATGCCTGATCATAATAAATGCCCGACAAACATTTATCAGATGATTGGAAAAAATTACTTCCCAGCATCAACCTACAGTCCATTTGTAAATAGGTCACTGTTCACACACATGCTCCTAAAGGACTGAAATAGTTTTAATTAGGAAGTTCTTGCTTTTTGCCAAATTCATTTGGCAAACTTTTGTCCCTGGGGTTATTCATTCCTTACTTGTAATTTTATACCAGGTGCACTGATTTTTTAAAATCTAGTTCCATTTGGAAAACGTATTATTAGCAAGCCACTGAACTATTTCTATGTTGGTAGACATATTTAGTTAAATTTGGGTATTTTTCTTTCCATTTAAATAGTCACGGAACTGCCAACCAATGAACTTTGGAAGGAAGGGCGGAGCCAGGAGGAGGACCGTGATCTCCAGGTACCCACACGCCTCATCAAGGTGAAGATGCAACGCATTTTCCATTTGTTCCTTTGAAGTCCCTGGAAAAGTGGCGAGCTCTGCCAGGTCAAAGAGGACCACCCAGCAGGACCAACACCAAATCCAGTGAGGAGGGAGACCCATCAGTTTCCTCACATTCACTTCTCCTGCCTTGACCTTGAACTTGGGGGCCAGGATGTATGGGAATGATTAAAAAAAAAAAAAAACACCTCACTCCCAGTCTCTGGGCTTCCCTGGATTATATCAGTGGTTTTAAATGTCTTCAGGTCATAGGCCCCTTACAAAGCTATGGACCCTTGTTTCCCTGGCTACTGTAACAAAGTACCAAAAACTGGAGGGCTTTGAATTGTAGAAATGTGTGGCCTCACAGTTCCGGAGGTTGGTCTCATCTTCTGAAACCTTCCTTGCCTCCCCCAACTTCTGGTGGCCCAGGTGTCCCTCGGCCCATGGAGTCCTTGTCTTCCCTCTGTATGTGTCTGTCTCTGTGTCCAAATTAACCCCCTTTCATAAGGCACAGACAAATGGCCTCATTTTAACTTGATCACTTCTATAAAACCCTTATTTCCAAACAAGGTCACATTCTGAGTTTCTGGTGGTTCAACATCATTCTTGAGAAACACAATTCAACCTATAACAACTATTTTTTTTAATGGTATGTTTTGCATTCAATCTCGGGGAATTTATAGACCCTTGGAAACTTGCCCTCTGACGCTAGCTTTTATTAACTATGTGTCTTTGAGCAAACCATGACTCTGAGCAGAGTCCTCAACTCTAACATGAAGTGAAGCCTCCTATTGGAGTTGCTGTGGAGACCCAAAGACATTGTGTATAAAGCAGTAACTGTAAATTATAAGGGGACCAACAATTGTAAAAGAGCTATTCAGGCTGAACTAGGGCCCAAAGCTCATGGTGTAGAACAGGAGTTTTATTTTCTATTGTGACACTTTACCAGTAAGAAATTTTTGAGTGTACAAACTACTTCCTTCCTTATTGGTTGTATAAATGTGTGACTAAATTTTAAAACTGAATAAAGTGAAATAAACAGTGTGCTTTACTTGTAGAGGTTTATCTTCTGAATGCTGATGAATCTTGATAATGTCATACGAATAACTTCATGCACAAAGTACACTCAGGAAGAGAAAAGGGCTCACCATTAACAATAGTGAATGTAAATCCACATCTCAAATTGTCTTAATGGTGATTTTGTATTTTTAATGATGTCCTGGCAGATATGATTAGTTTGCCTTTGCTCTGAACCTCATGTGGCAGATGAAGAGCTTTGTCCTAGGAGAAGTGTCCTTATTTCAGCCATTTGGAGGGTTGTTCACTGATGCTTACATTAGAATTAGATTTAGTCTTTGTAGAAACCTTTTAAAGTCACCTGTCCGTTTTGTGAAGATGTATTTAGTTCAAACTCAGCGGAATTTGCCACAGAGTCACTTAAAGAGGCACGCTTAAATGAAAGTGTTTTCCAAGGCTTGACAACCAAACCCACCATCAGGGCTTCTACAGCCCCCTCTGCTGCTGATCCCTGATCCATCTGTAAGCCAACCCAGGCAGGACCATCCAACACTGCCATGGACGGTTCATCTTTATATTTGTACATTTTGCCTCTGGTTTTTTAGATGACCTATACATAACTATAGAAGTCCTAGTATTTTCTCTCTGCCCTCTGAGGGAATGTTTCATGTTTCCACTTTGGGGACCACAGGAACCATCAGCACCGCTCTTATTCCTCTCCTCTCTTAAGTGCATGTTGATACGATAAGAGCACCTGTTTAGTAACTACGGTGGCCCAAAGGGTGAGGTTCTGGGCAGAGGAAATAGGGAGGAGGCTAGAGGAAGTAGGGGAGGTTTTCCTCCTCTCTGAGTCATTAAAAGAATGGGCATAAAGATGGAAGAGCCTGTTTTTCTAGAGGAATTGACGCTACTCCATCAAGAGAAGAGGCCAGAAACTAATTATAATGGGAAGACTCTGGGCACAAAAATTATTTAGGGACCCAGTGGTATAGTACAGCTCAGAGCTCAGGGGAAGATTTGCTTCCCTTCCTCTCACTGGAACTCAGTACCATGGCACCTAGGACTGGAGGGCTTGGAGGGTACTTAGAACCAGCAGCCCCAGTAGGCATCAGAAGAGTATTCTGAGGGTAAATGAATGGGCAGAAAATACAGATGAAGAAGGGTCAGATGTAAGAGAAATAACAGGAGAGAGGTCATATAATGATGGTGGCTCATAATGGCTATGAGGAGCACATCCGTGATTTCTAAAGATTCCTGGGAAATACTTGAGGCACCATCATAGAAAGATGTCCAAAAAGTGTCTGCATATGAACCCCCAGCATCTGTGAATAAGTTATGTTTCATAGCAAGGGAGCAAAGAGTTATGGTCATTAATCCACTGACCTTAAAAATAGGAATATTATACTGGATTGCCTGGGTTGGTCCGAAGAGTCAGTGTCAGAGTGACGCAATGTGAGAAAGACTCTACCCACCATTGCTGGCTTTGAAGACAGAAGGGGCCATGCACCAGGGCATGCAGGCTGCCTCTAGAAGGTGGGTCAGGAAAAAAAGAGATTCTCCCCCAGAACGTGCAGAAAGGAACATAAAACCCTGCAACCCCTTGATTTCAGCTCAAGGAGACCTGACTTTTCATAACTATAAGATAACCACTAAATTTGGGGGTAATTTTGTTACAAGAGCAATGGGAAATTAATACAGGAGGTGTGTGGTGGTGGCCATTTTTTTTTTCTCTAAGAAGTGACATAGCAGGAGCAGAGCACAGTACCTAGGTATCTGAATCCCAGTTTGATATCTGCCAATTCTGCTGGAATCCAGTAGAGCTCTGCTGGAGGAAGGCCCCCTTATGGCATTTGGAGTGTGGCCCAGGATGAAGCCATTGTACCTTGTGACTAAGACAGCCAATTTGGGGTTGGGGTAGATATTTGCTCTTTCAAACCTCATGTTAACCATGCAAAGTTGTCTTTATGTTTGACCTCTATGGAGCCTACAGCCACAATTAAACTCATTTTTTTTTCATCTGTAGACTATTAACTCCTAGTTCTCTAAGCCTGTGCAGTTTGCCAGAGTTTCTGAGAGTTCTAATTGCTTGTTAGAACCCCGTTGTCTTTGACAACTACAACATTTTGGGATGTCAAGACTGACATCCAGAATACCAACTACCCCTCCCATGAATGTGACCGACAGACTACCAAAGTCCTCTAATTCATTAGATATTTGAAAATGTTCAGCAGGCAGAGCAGTCAATGGTGTCCTGACTCAGGCATCCAGGATGCTGCCCACCTGGTGTGTTGACACCGACACCTAGCACGCCTTCATACAATCCTCCTGGGATATGAATCCATCACAGCTACCATTCTCCTGTCCACATTTCTCCATCTTAGCCATCAAGATGTCACAGTAGAATTTACCTAAGGCTAAAAATCAAAATATATTATGTTTTAAACAGTCCCCATTCATACCAGTCTTACAATCACACCCAACAAGAAAATTAGTCTGAGATGGCTTGTTTCTATTGTGAACCCATGATAACTCCTAGTGATCACAGGTTTTTCTTCTGAGAATTTACGAACTATTTAAGGGGAGATCTTAGTACTTGTCTCAGGATAAAAGTTAAGCTCACCAGATGGTACTTTGCAGATTCTGCCTTCTTTCCTCTTCCAAAGAACTGGAACACCTTCTCTACTCCTCTAATTCTGGTCCTATTCTCCAGAATTCTTCTAAGATCACTAGCAGCAGGTCAGTGTTCTCACCTGTATGTTCCCTCAGCATCTGGGCACTGCTCCTCCCAGACAAGAAACCTAAACTCAAATGGAACAGCTAGGTGTTCTCCTTACAACCCTCTCACCTGGCTAGGGTTTCTGTGTCCTCCTTCCAATGTGATTAGCCTTTCTGGGGTAGGATGGAAAAAAAATTCACTTTGATAGAAGACATGGGGGCAAAATGATTCAATTTTAAGTCAATGAACCTGTGTCTAGGACTCTTGCTCTTATCCCTTTACCTGGAAATGAGAAATTTCTAGAATTCTGGAGGAGGTTGAACCTACCAAGGGGCCAGAAAGGACCCTGTAGAAGGAGGCAGCCAAGTGCTCATCACATAACTCATCAACCAAGCCTACAGCCACCATGGAAGAGAATTGAGAGGAACCCCCCTTCAGAGAATAACATTATAGGCATGTGATGGAGACTGAGGCCAGCCCTGCTTCCCAATGAACAGTACCTGACCCAACATTCAAGTGTGGAAAGTGGGGGGCAGGGAGGTGTCCATATCTCTTGATACCATGGATATTAATGGCAGAGTCCTTCAGACAGATGGAGAGTAAGTTGTAAAGATTTATTGAAAAATCCACCTCATTCCTTCATAATTCCCCGTATGATCATCAATCAGTCAATTAGCTGAAATTTCAAATGATTGATCTCATGGGTGGCTCTTTTTAAATGGAAGCTTTCAATTCTTAAGATACAAAAATTCCTTATAACATAAATATACCCTAGAGCTCTTTTCTTTGGTATCTCCCAGCAAAAACTGCTTCCTCTGTGCTATTCTGGGAACTTTACGTTCATTAACTCTTCACAACAAGTCGATGAAGCTGACGCAATTCACATCCCCATTGCCTAGGGGAGGACACGGGGACCCAGAGATATGAAGTCACTTGGTTGAACTCACACAGCTAGAAGATATAATGCTGCTGATTGAACCCAGGCAGATCAACTGTAGAACTCAGCAGTAAAGCGATTATGAAACTGGCCCAATTTCCTACTCCTTCCTTTATCTATGCTCAGAACCCTGTCACCAATGTGAGAACAACCCTGGCTAGCCTGCTGGGAGATGAGAAACCAAGGGAATGCAGCCAAGTCATGCCATCCAAGGCCATCCTACCCCAGCCAGCCCCCGCCAAATCCCCAGCAGACCACAGACCTACAAGCAAGCCCAGCCAAGAGCTTCAAAACCACCCAGAGAACCCACAGATCCACGAGAAATCATCAACGATTGCTGCTCCAAGCAACTGAGTTTGGGGGAAATTTGTTACGCACCCATAGAAAACTGGTACAACACAAGCTTGGTCACTACCCTGTTTTCCTTGTGATGACAACTGGCTTCGCTACACTCTAGGATTCTCCAGGAATGGACAGATCCTGCCGTGTAGGGCTTTTCTCGAGGCTACCACCCCATCTCTCTCCACCACTGTCTTGCCCCAGCCCTACCAGCTCACGAAGGCAGTTCAAACTATTCCTCACCTTGAGTCCTTAGTTTTTACTTTGGATTTGAAAAGAAACCAGAGTGCTTCAACTCTTTCGTCCTTTTTGAGCTCTGTTTCCTTGCCTATCCTCTTTGCCTACCTCTCCATCATCTAGAAGCTAAGCTGGAATTAGCCAAAGTGCATGGTGCCAACCTAATGGAAACAGGGTAATGAGGGAGAAACAGGATTGTGCTGGAAGTCAGCACCTCGCATCTTTGGTATTTCCCCTCTTGCAGGCTGGGCTTCTCCCTCAGAACGAATGGGGACCGGCTGTCCCTGGAGGCATGCTCCTGCTTTGCCACCTGATCCCCAAATGAAACCTTGCAAAACTGAACTGCCCCTGCCTGCCAGGACTCAGGGGGGCAGCAAGCTGTACCTCCACAGGAACTAACAGCCCCAAATGCTCCACTCAAATTGAAAAGGAATTTGGAAACATGTTCCACAGAGTGGAAGCCTTCCGGGGCACTCCTGCCAAGGGACTCCATCTATGGAGCTCCCAAAGAATTGGAGTGTCAAGGCCTGGTGCAGAATATATCGTAAGGGGGTTCAAGGGGTGGGGGCAGAAACTCACTCTGAAGGCATCCTGAGGGAGGTGGACCACAGTCTGCTAACAATGGAATTAGAAATCTTCCTCCCAAAGAAAAAGACTCATAAAAGATAATTGTTTTTCTATCAGAGTATTTCAAAACTTTTTTTTGCTATTAGGCACTCAATAAATGCTAAATGATGCTAATTCTCCTAGCACTCCTTACTTTATGAGTGAAGCTGGGATTGTGTAGGTTCATTGCTTAAAAGGCCAATAGCTAAGTGACCTAGGTTGGTAAAGAGAAACCAAAAGTCCCCAGGGCAGATCCAGCCTTACTGTGCCATTAAACACCCACCACCCCTCACTCATTACACTTCCACAACAATAGTTTAGTTTTAATTTCTTTTCCTTGTATTTCATAGCCTGGAGGGAAAATGTCCTGTGACAATTCTGTAATAGTAAGACAATTACTGGTGACTCAGGGCTCCCTGCTGCCTCTCCATGCTCTACAGCTGAGGAGCAGGCAGGGTTGCGCTTCCCATGTAGGAATGACTTGGTTTGTGAATTAGGAAAATCAAAATCAAAAGGAATCTTTATCTTAAAAAAAAAAAAAAAAGCCTACTTCAGATGGAAATTCAGCTCAAGGATTCTGCTTCAGAATGCGAGCTAATCATAGGCATGAATCCCTAAGGAGACCTTTCAAACAGGCTCAGAAATGTTCCAAGGGGTGACTTGCCTATCTGAGTTCTTACCCACAGGATCCAGGCAATCCAAGAGGATCCCCACCCTGCATTCCCCAAGTCTGATTTACTCTCTTTTTCTCCATCCAAATCCTGCCCCTTTCACCTTTGCCATGAATGGGGAAGGAGAGCAGGTACAGTAGAACTATGTGCTCATATGTGCAAAAACCCTATCTTGTTCATCTTTGTAACTCACACACCTCACCAAAGCCTGAGTTAGGATAAGCAAAATTAAGGATGTCCTGGAGTAAAGAATGTGGACACTCCCAAATTCCTAATGGATTGTGTTCTGGAACACTTTGTTGATGGGTAGCTTAAAAACTTGGGAAGCTACCAAGCTACTTTTTCCCCATATGCATAAAGTTCCAATAGAGACTAAATTCTCAGACTGGGCTACAAAACTTTAGCCTAGAAAACAGAATCCAATAATACACCCAAAGTAGAGAACATCAGCTATTATATCACTTCCTCCTAAACAGTCAATTAAATTGTTGTTTCATGAGAAAATGCATTCCCATTCAGGATGGCAGAAACAGCCTTCCACCTCCCCCAACACCCAGAGTGAGCTGGCCTTGAACAAATAGAGGAAGGCAAAAGGGGAGTCAATGCTGGAAAGACCAGAAATAGCCCTGGCCTGGCAGGGAGGGGTTTACAAGGAGAATGAGATGGACAGAAATGTCTAGAGTCTAAGAATGCTACCCTGAAGTACCTCTCTGCTTTTACATAACATGTTCTGCAAATCTCTAATTCAAATACTTGTCGTAAGTGTTCTAAATTAGGAAATAAAAGGCAGTTGCTTGAAGGGGAACTTGGAAAAGGAAAGAATTTCTGGGTTCTGGGTCATAAATTGAGCTAAGGACATCCTATGTTCACCTACGATGGCCCTCTTGATTTTTGTGCCTCAGTTCCCTGACTGATACAACCACTGATACTAATAAAAATTCCAATTTCAGATTGACAATGGCAGTTTAGAGTGGGGAGCAGGGAAGGATACAGGAGAGTAGCTGCTCAAGGCCAGTCTATGTTCTATTCATCTCTATATATTCCAGTCCCCTCGGTACTCAGCACATAATTTACCAATTAATAAATACAATTTAAGGAAAGGTTTAAACTTTTCAGTATAGAATCAAAATGTATGGGCTTTGGAGTCAAACTACTCAGATGCAAATCATTTTTCCTCCCTAGATGCAGGGCCAGGGGCCAGCTGCTGAACCTCCATTGGCTTCAGGTTCTCCCACCTAGAAAAGTGGCCACGGACAGCCCCTCCCTCCTAGGTGCTGTGGGGATGAAATGCTTTTCCATCAGTGAAACATGGAGCGCTGTGCCTGCCATAGGTAGCACTATTATTAGTATCCCCAACATCATTTAGCTAGTTGTCTAGTATTTTGCCCCCAAATTAGTTCCTCAGGGAACCTGGCATACATGAAAGTTGGTTGGTGTAGTGAGTTGAATTGTAACTCCCAGAAGACACATTTACCCAGAAGCTGAGAATTTGAACACATGTGGAAAGAGCGCCCCTGCAGACGTCATCGATTAAGGCAAGATCTTGGAGATGATTCATTCTGGATTAGGATGGGCCCTAAATCCAAAGTCACAGAATAGACAAAAACGAAAAGCCAGAGACCCAGGGAAGAAGGCCATGTGAAAACAGAGCCACAAGCCCAGGAACACCAGGAGCCACAGGAGGGTGCAGGGGTGAGGAAGGGAGGGTTCTTCCCCAGAGGCTTTGAAGGGAGTGTGGCCCTGCTGACCCCTGCACTGTGACTTCTGGCCTCCAGAACTGTTGTGTTAAGACCCCTGGTTTTTGGTAATCTGCAAGAAAATTACCAAGTCAAGGACAGATGACTCTGAACAACCTAGATTTAGTGAGGGAAACAAGCCAAAATGTGAAGTGGTGATTATCACGCGTCTCCTTTTCTTAGATTGTGCATTGCAGGGAAAGTTCTGCTCAGCACGGTGCAATGGCTGACTTTAGGGACTGCAAAGTTCAGGCCAGCCCATCCCATCCAGTTCCAGCCAAGAGCATCTGCTGGGAATCTTGAAAATAGCCTGCATCTTCCCACCAAGAACAAAGCGGAAACAGTAATTGTGCCATGAGAACCTGGCTGCAATCTAACACCAAAAAAATGGGCAGGCCAGGAAGCACTCAGTGCCCATCCAGGACACATACCCACACGGTCCACACCGCCTTCCTGCACCCCTCTGTGAAGGTTGGAGGAGTCATTATCCAAGACTCTAAGTGAAGGAAATATACCTAGTTGTTAAGGGTCCCACATGATTATATATTCTCCTAACTCTACAGGTTCCAGAAATCTATCTATAAAACAGATCTCCTTTTAAATAAAAAATTAAAATGTACACGGGTCATTGCAGGACCCTCCTAAGCCTTTGGAATTTTTAACAGAGTCATGAGAGAGTCGAATCCACTGATGTTCAGAGAAATGGTTTTCATTCTCTTCCTCTCTTCTAACTCCTGGAGAAAACCAGCAGCAGACAGAGCAGCAGCAGTCAGAGAGGGTGACTTTTTTGGAGCAAAGGCGTTAGACAAGATGACACATCCTGACAGGTTCAGCAAATACTGAAGGCTGTGCCAATCAGCAGATCCTTTCTGAGTGTTTGCAACGGAGGAAAGATTGCGAGTCACACAGTATTTCAAAGACAGGTCACGATTACTTCGTGTGTCATCTTCTAATGTGAAGGTCAGGGGAGAGGAGAGGCGGGTGGAGGCGGGAGGGGACGAGCAAGGAGACCCGTGTGCAGGCAAATTAACCAGGCAGGACTTGCTTCCTATTTCCCAGCACTGCCCAGGGAACTGTGTAATTGCTGGCTTTGTTGACATCTGAGGCTCTCACCTCGCAGGTAACCGACACCTCATTAGCCCCTAAGTCCTTTGTAACTTGTGAAAGTCACTTCTTCCCCATCTCAATCAGGGTTTTCTTTTTTCCCCTTAAGTGATACTCAATTTTTTTTTCCCAGTAAGAAAAGGGTTGCAGTGAAGAGACCAGTGAGGAAATCCAGAGAAGGAAATCACAGATTCTGGATCCCAGAATATCCCCAAATGGACCCCATTGTTTAAATGAAAAGAATTCTAGAATACTGAAAATACATTCAAAACGAAAAGAAATAATTCTGAAGCCAAATGAAACCAAAAAGATTTCTGTCGTTATTTGTCATTTGTTTTTCTCTACTAGGAAACAAAAAAGAGGAAGAGGGGACAGAGGAGAGAGAGAGAGAGAGAGAGAGAGAGAGAGAGAAAGAGTCCCCGCATAAATCATCTGAGAGGCTTTTAAAAATATGTAAATGCTTAATTATCTCCATTCTCCATCAAAGCGCTTTTCTGAGGAAGGGATACATTTTTAGCATTCAAAATTAAAATAATACACTCACGCATGCACACTCAATCACACATATATTTGTGCACACACATACTTGGACAATTCACAACCTTCAAAGAGAACCATGCAAATCTAATTGACAGGATAAGTTTTAAGCAAATTACTTGGTGAGCCCAACATGTTTTCCCCTTGTTGGGGTGAGGGGACACTATAAACAGTATGTACAAATATGCTAACTAAAAAAATAAAAATCTTCCTCCTTCCTGTCCAAGAATGTCAAGCCAGCCCATTAGGGTTGTGACAATGGCAAATGTTGAGCACACACAATCGCACTGAGAATCTGCTGACCAATTATTGCCGACATTCCCTGGTTTCATCAGATCCATCACTTTGCACAGAAATCAAAAGGTGGAAAAAGGGCAGGAGTTCACCAGGAGAGAAGCAGACTCTGCCTAAATTGGGATAAGGACCCTTTTCTTACAATTGCCCTGCTCTTGGGACCCTCCCACCCGAGGAGGAGAGCAAGGGCTTAGTTATTTGTGTTCAGATTTAGAGGCTTCTCTCAAAACGGAAGAGATGAGTGGAGCAAAAGAATAGAGATGATGAGAGATCAGAGGCTTAGCTGGGCACAGAAGCAAGCTAAGTGGAGTCATTAGAGATGAAGGGTCTATTTAAACATGCGCGGTGCACACATTTAACATCTTGTAAGACGTTTGAATGGTCGGTCTGTATACAAATGCATACTAAAAACAGGAAAGAAAAATATATACCAAAGTAAATGATCGCTTATTAAAAATACACACATACGTATCTTGCTAATCAGAAGCCACACCTTAACCCTGATACTTGGGCAAGTATGTTGCCACAGTAAATAAACAGCAAGAGGTAATCCATTTGCAACAAATCAAGCCACACACAAATAATTTCAGACCCTGTTTCTGGTTTCCTGACATATTACTGTACACAATGCTGCCGTTGGGTCCTGCATTCTTACATCCCTTTGAACGCTCACCAGACTATTAATTTAAAAAGTCGGGAGCTTCATCTGCTCCTCAAATCTTCATAACTTGTTTTTGTATGTTGGAAAAGACAAAAACACTAACCAGGACTTGGGTGGGAACCATTTTTGGAATAGTGGTTGGTGCTTGTTCACATCTGGATTAGGTTTAAAAATGATAACATTATGATGATGAACGCCAGAGAGCCTCATCTGCATATAAATAGGACTAATCAGAAATGCAAATTGCAATCAAGAGAAATTTTTAAAGGCTGTGATAGCTGTGTGATTGTGCAGATAAGGGAAGGTCAATGCTTGTATTGTTACATCAGTTAATGCCCCCCAGCCTGCCCAGAGCCTGCCTTTGAATGGGGCATGTGCAAAGTACAAATTATCTATCAATCTGCCCCCTGACCCGGATGGAGCCCTGGATAACTTAGTTTTCCCTAACTAGAACCTTGAGCTGGCCATCCATCAGTCCCATTCCAGTGAAAGACAACAAAACCTCTTGTCCAAACCTCCTAATGAATACACAGAAGAGAAAATATACTTGCATTTAAATACCCTCTAAACAGACCTCCTTTCAGCATGACTTCCCACTGAGTCAGAAATTAAGGGATGAATAATAAAACATATGACTGATAGAACATTTTTTCTGATGCATTTCATTGCTGACCTGAGTGGATACAGCAATATAATATGCATTTTTAGCCCCCCAAATTTCCAAAATACCTGAGAAAGCATAAAATTAAAAAGAAAACACCAGAGTTTCAACAGATTACTTAATCCTGAGTTGCATTTGTATTCTTCTCAAGCAAAACACAAAAAAAACGAACATCTCAGAAACATCGGAGTGCTGGAAATAACGCAATTGTTACAAGGTCCTGTCATTCCTTGGGTTATGTTATCTTTCAAAAACATCCTCTCTGTGTCCCCCTCCCCCGCTGGTTTCTTCTCTCCCAAAAGGAAATATATTTTGCAATCAGGCTTTCTCAGATTTGGAGAGAAATTGCGTAAAAACTCTTTATTATCCCTCTAATGATGTTTTCACAATGCACTAATGAGTCAAGAGCGCCATCTTGTGTCCTACCTCGGAATCTTAAAGAGAGTTTTCACAGGATGCATGTCAAAGAGGGGAGGGTCTCCATCCCCCAGTTCAATGGCTGTGATCCCTAAGGACCAGACGTCACAGCGAGCGTCATAGGAAGAGTCATACTGCTGCTCACAAGCAATGACCTATGAGACAAAATCAGGGAAAAATAGATCAACCCCTGCCACCTCCAATGTCCTAAAATGTCCCTTGGCTAGTTCAGCTCCCTTCTTGGTTCCCTTAGCTGCAGACATTAAATTCCAGTGAAAATAAGATGTATGTATTCTAAGGCTTATTTTTTGTGACTGATTTGTCGACTGATTTGTCAACTTATATGTTCGTCAACTTTTCAACTGTATCAGTTTAGTTCAAGAAACATGCATTGAACCATCCAAGTACTAAAAACCAGTGCAAGGGGAAGCAGTGCAATGGATTCCACACGATGGCCACGCTGTTATCCTTCAAGGGAAATATGTCCACCCTTTGCTTCCTTACCAGCTACTGAATTCAACAAGGAGCAGTTGTCCTCAAATATGCTTGACTACCGTACAACATCCCCAGCAGGGTAAACCACCCAGGGGAAGATACTGGGTGTCTGAAACGATTAATGTAAAGCAGAAACAAACCCGCTGTTCCTGTTCCCTTTATCTCGGAATATCTGCCCCTTCTTCAAACCCCAGCATCTGGTTTGCAACTGCCTCTTTAGTTATGGGTCTGACGGGGTACAGAAGTAGCAGACCCAGAAAATGATCCTGGGATCATCACTGGGTTGGGGAGCATGGACCTCCTGTAGAGGAATCTGTTTCCCTCAACTCTCTGAGTCAGAGAAAGTCCCTACACTCAGACTATTACAGCAGGGTTAGGAGAAAGTGAGATCGACCAAAGGACATGGAGGGACTGGGTGCCTCCATTTGACCAGAAATCTGCTTTCCAGAATCCCCCTTTACTATAGTTTCCCACAACTGATGTGTGGTGATCTGGTAGACTAGGGTGGTGGGGCTTCCCTCTCAGCCCGTTGAAATGTCTTTGACGTTTGCTCTGAATGAGATCGGACAGTTGACTATGGTGAACAGAGAAGTGGCAGATCTCGTAGATTTGACAGCGGGATTACCCTGGCTGCTGTGTGGAGGTGGATTGAAGCGGAACATGAGAGGAAGATGAGAACCAGTTAAAAATACTGCTGCGGGAATCCAGATGTGACATGGTGACAAATTATCAGATTGGGGATGCAATTTTGAAGGTAGAGCCAACTGGATTGGTAGAATGGGGCATATAAGAAAGAGGAGTTGAGGATGACTCCAAGGCGTTTGACCTGAGCAACTTCCAGAATTGGTTTTTCCTGAGATGGGGAAGGGAAAAGGGGAAGCAGGTTTGGGGTGCTTTAAGCCTGAAATATCTGGGAGACGTCCAAATGGAGAAGTTGATGTTAAAATTCATACTGGACTTCTACTTTGGAGAACTGGAAGATAAGTCCTATGGTCTAAAGGTGTACCCCCAAATTCATGTTTTAGAAACAGTCCCCATGCAATAGAGTTGGGAGGCAGGGCCTTTGGAGTAATGTTTAGGTGACAAAGCTCCATTCATAAATGGATTAATACTGCAATACAGAGGGCTTGCAGCAATGGAAAGCTCTCTTCTATCTTCCTCCAGGTGTGGTAATAGTAAGAAGGCCCAGGCATATGCCAGAATCTTGACCTTGGATTTCCCGACTGTGGGAATACATTTCTCTGCTTTATAGGTTATCCAGTCTCAGGTATGCAGCATAAAATGGACTAAGACAAAAAGGGATGTGTGTTGTTTTAAGCCACTAAATTTTGGGTATTGTTATGGCAATGAGAGAAAACTAGTGCACCTTCTGTCTTCCACATCCAGTTCTTTGCACTTGCAAGGCCTGGGGAAACGTGTTGGCCATCTTGCCCTAGACTTTGTTCTCTTGCTCTCACAACTGCCCTCTACTTTCCTTCTTTTCTGGCTTCTCAACTGGAAAATGTTTTTCCATATACAGGCATTCTTGGCCTGGCCCCATCCCTCTGTTCAAATAGAATGCCCTATCATAGAATATCCTGTCATACTTTCAACACATAATTTTCAAGTGTGCATTCCAACTAAAGTTCAAGTAATTCCAATTTTGGAAACAGAGGCCATTTCATTGCCCCCAAAGACCTTACTTTTCTCACCCCAATCAGGTGACAACCTACACTATTTATAAAGAGCTCAAGATAAGGCTGTTCAACACCTTCCCTTTCAGAAATGACATTTTCAGAAGTGTGAGACAAACATCATTTTAGAGCTATCAATCAGCAGACAGTTCACTGTCCTCATTCATGACACTGTGTTGGGCCCTGTGAGAGAAAGAGAAATAGACTCTACCCCTCTCCTAACAGGTATTACATCCAGTTGGAATATACAGTGCACCTCTAATAATTAAATGACAGACCATGACAACCATAAATGTCCTCAGTGTGTACTAACATGTCCAATAAAGGATTCAGACTTCAAATGCTCATGAAATTAAAGGGAGACACTTCCAGATAAGCACCCCAATGAAAATGTCCAATATCCACAGTACGACTCCCAGGGAGAAGTTCAAATCCACATCTAGCCATGTTGGGCATTCCAAGAACACATCAAATGTGGGGCTGGAGACATCCTAACACTCTTTGAATGTTGTCATAAAATATTCAAAGCATTTATCTGGTTTCAACTTCCCTGTACAAATAAAACACCATCTTCAGCTCAGTCTGATTAACAGAAAAGCGCTTGTCAGTCAAATTCTTCTCCCAAAACTCAGCTCATCATGTATCCTTTAAGCTCAGCCTTCCAAGGAAGTTTACAGAAAATCACACTAATAGAATAATTCACAAATAACTCTTTTGTAACCATGCAGGCATGGTAGTAAGTCCTGAGGGGAGAAGTCTCACATGCAATTTAATCTCCATCATAATTTCACGAAGGAGATGCTATTATCTCCTTTAGTCACTGTGGAAACTGAGGCACAGCCATGTTGAGCAGCTTACCCAGAGTCATGCAGCTAGGAATCGTCATGCTGGGATAAGGAGCAAGTCATCTCTGTGCATTAAGTGGTATACCTAATAAGGGCTATTCCATTAAAATTATCAGCTTTGCTTTCATATTTTGACTAAGATTACGCCTTTTTTTTTTTTTTTGAGGGTTTTGTCACCTACATTCTGTCATCTCCTCAGAGGAGACTCCTCCGTCAGGACTGCTCCTTTCCAAGAGTAGACAAAGGGGCACGTGTGATGGGGTTTGAAGAAGCACTCTTAAGAGGATGCGTCTGACTGAAGGTCAGTACCTGGGACTGAAAGCCAGCACATCCTGAATTTGTATTCCCCGTCAATCTAACACCACGGAGTGCAATTATCTCTTTCAGAGAAGAGTATAATCGTTCGTCTTAGCTCAGCATCCTCTTGGTCTCTAGGTAAAGGAAAGCTGAGTTAAGGATGCTGAGATCATCCAGTGGCATTTGATTCCACGGAGAAAGGAAAGCAGTGACGGCATGCGGGTGCACTCCCTTGAGACCAGACTTTGCGGGTCCCTGAAGTCATACTAGAGGGATGGACAGAAATGGGTTGAGATAGTGTTGACACCAGGCCAGGACCCAAACACCTCATCCTTTCTCTCCCTCCACCCCCACGGCCCCTGACCTGGAGACTTTGCTGCCACCCCAGCAGTGTGACAAGGGGTGGCAGCCGTGGGATGAAAGAGAGAAAGGGCATGAGAGGGAGTTTGAGAGAAGACCAGCAGCACCTGGAGTGTGACTTAACAGGGGAGGTTAGGCGAGGACACATCAATCCTGGGTGACCAGGACAATGATGGTGCCATTTACAAAAAGGAAGTCAGGAGAAAAAAAGTCAGTTTGCCAGGCAGTTCAGATAAGGTCTGAACCTCCCCCTAAGCAGGTGTAAACCAACCACTTGTGTTCTCAGGACCTCTCCTGATCTGCAGAATGGCAACGTGGGAACAAAGGGTTTCCATCATCCCTTTGGGCTCTAACACTCCGTGACTTCACAATTTCCAAGTAAGAGATCTTGGAGAAGGTTCTCAAACCGAAAGGCTAACATCTCCATGCAAATGAGCTACAGCGAATGGTGGATGGACACTCGAGGGGATTTTAGTGCAATATTTTGCAGAAGGTCTTAAGGTCTATGAAAAGATGCCGGCTGCTGTGCTAATGCCTCCCTTAAAGACAAGCGTCAGGGACAGAGCAATTGTTTAGATGCTGCTTAATGGAGCATGTCCAAGCTCCTACCTTAAAATGCGAACTTATGGCTCTTCTGGTGCACTTAGACTTCCCTGTTGCTTATTTTAGGAAGAGGAAAGACCCTAAAGCCGAGATTACTAGCAATATCTATGCACTGGAAGCCTTCAAGCCCAATGCCAATAGCTATTTTACCCCAGAGGTGGGCTTAGGTTCCCCAAATGTTGGTCGTAACCACTTTGGCTTCCCCAAACTTTTCTTTCTGGTGAGGAGTGAGGACAAAAGAAACAAGTTTTCACTGATGACTGAGCTCAAACTGGTCTTTGGAGCAAGGGCTAGCTGTCCCTCTCCCCGGATGGTGGGAATCGTTCTTTCTAGCATTCTAACAATCTCCATGCTGCAGACTCCTTAATGCACCCCCAGTGGCTCTGTACTGCCCACAGATGGGACCCCTCTTGTTCCTCCTGCAGGAACTTATGGGGGTGGGGGGAATGCACCAATGGATAAAAGCTGCTGAAACAAACCATCTTGTCTCCCTCAGCATGGTCAGCTGAGCTCTGTCCTGAGTCACCAGTTGTCAGCAGCCCTTGGGGCCTAGAGAGACTTGCTTCTCTGCCAGAGGAGGAAAATTCTGAAGCCACGCAACTCCCTTTTGATTTTGCTGCTTTCCTCACGGGGAAGTTTTTGGCCAAATATTTCATCTCTCTGTCCTTCCTCTTCTCATGTCAACTGAGAGCTCCCTTCTCATGAGCCTCGTCTGAAGTATCCCCTATGAAAATACTAGTTATTCATCTTCTTTCTCTGGTACCAAAATGTCAGTAGTAGCTATCCAGGGGTCATTTGTGTCTGGATTATATTTATTTTATTTACTTCTTGAGGATCTTTGGGATTTTCCAAAATGTCTATAGGGAGTATGAACTATTTCAATGATAAAAAGGGGCAAGTTTGGTTTTTTTGTTTTTGTTTTTGTTTTGTTTTCATTCATTTTTCATCTTAAGGGTATAAATATTGAAAAGTTTGCTTTGATTTTCAAGGGTGGGTTTCCTTCTTCAGGGTATTTGTTGACTGTTGAAATTCTTTATAAGTTGTCAGGTTAAAGTGCCTTGGTTATAAAAGTAAGTTCCCATGATATTGATAAAAGAAGAATGCCAGAAATTCCCTTCCCAGGGAGAATACTTTCTATTGCACACAACAGGCTTGGGGAGCAATTTTTGTGGGGCGGGGGGTGGATGGGTTCTGGGGACTGAGGGCACTCAACCACTGAACCACATCCCCAGCCCTATTTTGCATTTGATTTAGAGACAGGGTCTCACTGAGTTGCTTAAGGCCTCATATTTGCTGGGGCTGGTTTTGAACTCACAATCCTCCTGTTTCAGCCTCTCAAGCTGCTGGTATTGAGGGGCATGCACCACCGTGCCTAGCTGTGCATTTCAATCTTGACCAAGAGTAGGACTTACTAACAAGGCCCCCCAAGACAGGGTGAGAGGTGTCCTCTGCCTCTTACAGAAAGACTTGGGCTCTCAGGACTTGAGCCTCTGTCATCTCAAGGTCTCTCTATCTGAAATGGACATCTGGTTTTGACTAGGAATAAAAGGAATAGAAATAGTCCTGAGTTCAGAAACCTAGATTTCTCCAAGATATTTAACTCAAATCGTTCATTGAATTATATATCAAATTGCTGCTGGGCCAAAATCTCTTTCAATAATGTGATTTTAACCAATGTTTCAAAACAAATAACATTATAATACATTTTGCTCTCCTAAAAAAATAATTTACCAAATTTAAAATAGAAAAGGTCTTTTCAGATATTATTATTTTGCCACTAATATTACTAAAGGTCATTTAAAATGTAATTAAGCTTGGCTTCTATATTCTTGTTCCTCTCCTTACTAGAATTGATTGTGCAATGCAAAATAATAACCAAAGATCGAGATTAAAATTTCATTCAAGTACACAGGCAAAATGCTGTTATCTCAAGAGCTAAATTCAGCTAAATAAGAGGCAAGGCAAATAGACCTAATGCTATTAATCCTTGGCTGACCTTGAGCCCCAACGTGCAGGAAATAGACTGGCAAATAAGATGGGCTGAGGTAGGTAGGTAAATGGGATTCTTAATTTTGCTTACACCATTCACCCAGCATAATTGATAAATGTTATTGATTGCAAAGATTTCTAAAATAGAACTTCTCTGGAATCGAAAATTGCAGTGATAAATATTCCAATGGTAAAAATATTTCATAGTTTTAGATGCAAACATCTTCAACTGCTATAAGCCAAGATACTTGAATAAACGAGCCAAATCTCTTCCCTAGAACAAAATGTAACTTCAAGGGAGGATATATCGGAGCTTTGGGGGTTTGTTTGTTTGTTTTGCAAAAAGGAGGAGGACTAAATGAACTGGAATTGATTTTTTTGTTGTTGTTTCTTTCATAAAACTTAAATTAAGAATAGGATTGAATCTATATTCTGAACACAGAGAAATTGCCAGAAATAATTTAAACTAGAGTGTTCTTACGAAGGGTCTCTAATTAAAATGTGCTGTTCTACAAGTCTTTTCCCAGGATTGTAATATTCAGCTTAAACCTTAAGAGAAATAAACCCAGGTTCAAATTAAAAACACAGGGTGTGACCTCACATAGCACAGACCCCCACCACAGCAAAGGGAGGGTACAGGGGACTCTTTCTGGATTTGAGGCCAGCGTACAGCTGATGTCTGCACCTAAATTCCCCAAAACCCTGAGGACACAGTATTCATCCTTCCTTGTGTGGTAAGTCCTTCTTAGAATTATGACAACACTCACTCCCATCCTCCCTACCCTCCCCTGTGAAAAGTAAGCCAGCAGGTTCAAAACTTGTGTCCTGCCCTGAGACTTAATGGACTTCAGAAGTAGCACATTTGCTTGGAGGCTCAGTGCATCCCCTGCCTTCCCCTGGTCCAATAGCTCCTCATTGGATGCTGAAGGGACCTCAGGACTCGTTCATTCAATCCCTTTATTTTAAGGAAAAGGAAACTAAAGTTCTTAGTGGAAAGTTAGTTGCAAAGTCACACGGCTGATTCAAGACCAGAGTGGGAGCAAATTCCATGGTTCCCCATTGCCTTCTGGAGTCAGCCCTGTCCTTGGAATTCTTATATCATGAATGCAGGAGCCACCTCCAAAGAGGCTGAATCCTTGGTAAATGCAGCCATAGTAATTCCCACACTCCAAGCTTGTGAGCCTGTCAAAGAGGATTTCCTGCTGCTGCTCACTTTCCGGCCCTTCCCTCCTCCTTCCTTACTCCCCCTTGACTCTGCCAGTTATGGCTCACCTCCACCCAAACACCATCAAGGACAGGGTGAGGAGGGGCTCTCCAGTTCAGGCCATGGTGTGGCCTATTAGGTTAGGTACTATTACTTTAGGTGAAAAGACAGATTCAGAAAGGTTGGGAACTTGTCCAAGGTCACACAACAAAGAGACAAATACACCTGAAGCATGAGCCCACGACAAGAAGCTAGTGAGAAGGAAAAAAAAAAAATGTTTTGTTTTGTTTTTTTTCCTCCATGATGCATCTGAAAAACAGGAAGGAAAGCAAATTAGACGGAATATCTGAATGTCCCTGCTCTGCTGGGGCATGCCTCTCCATCTGCAAGTAGTCTCTTATTCCTGTCCTCACCAAATAAAGATGCCCTTGGGAATGTCGCTCGTTCCTCTCAGAGAGTGATTCTGTTTAATTTTCTAAAACTAAAAACGGTGTGGAAAATCCCTGGGACAGAGGAGGAGAACATCGCAAACACTCATCTCCCCACCTCCACCTGCTCCTGAGTCGCCCTCCTCCAAGGCTGCTCTGGATCCCCTTCCTAACGCTGACCGCCACCTCCCTTGGCTTTCCTCTGACAGATCACTGGGCAAGGAAGCAGAGGCCCTGTTTGCTTGGGCATGAATTCCCTGGACAGCCAGGGACCAGACCAGGTAATTTGGGACTCAAAGCCCAGGGACAGTGAAGGCCAGCTCTGATGTTCCTTCAGCAAATGCTTCTGCTTCTGAAGGAAAAAAAAATGAAGAAAGGGAAACAGCAGATGCCTTGGCCCTCCTACCTCCCCAGAAGAGAGTGGGAGGACCGCCTGGAAAGTTCCAAGTGCTCATGGAGGCTGCTCCTCCTGCTAAGCCCAGGGTGGAGAGGACGCGAGGCCTCTGCTTTGGGCCTCACGTGCTTCTGCCCAGCTGGGACCTGAAGCCTTCAATTGGGGTCCTATACTTAGACCTGCCAAGAGGAGGGTGGTGGCATGTCACCACTGCCTACAGGGCCGCCCCCTACCTCCACGCTCCCTGACATGTGATTCATGACTCAACTTCCCCGTAAAACTGCAGCCAAAGGGAAGCCATCACTGGAGCTGGGGAGGGAAGGTGGGCTGCATCCCATCATCCACACCTGCCATGGGCCCTTCACCAGCCGGACACCAGTGCTGAGTGGCACCTTGGGCCTTAGAAGGCAGAGCCACTCTGTGAGTGCAGGCAGGGCCAGCCTCAGAGCTAGAAGCAAGGGAATCTGTCTGTTTCTTAGGACAGAGATTTCTGCTCTGTTACCCAGAACAAGAAGGGAAAGAATCTGTCTCTCAGGCTGTCAAAAGACACCTGGAGGGAACCAGGGAACAGCAAAAGCTACAGGATCTTAGAGATGAATTCTGCTGGAGAAAACCACAGGGGTTTTGGCCAAAGATCTAAAGATTTTTATTTTTGTTTTTGTTTTTGGTACTGGGGATTGAACCCAGCAATGCTTAACCACTGAGCCACATCCCCAGCCATTTTGGTTTTTTAGTTTTTATTTGGAAACAGGGTGTCATTAAGTTTCTTAGGGCCACCCTAAATTGCTGAGGCTGGCATTGATCTTGCAATCCTCCTGCCTCAGCCTCCAGAGCTGCTGGGACTACAGGCCTGTGTGCCTCTACCCCTGTCTCAAAGATCTCAAGATCTCTCACTTGAATCTCTTGAGCTCCCAGGACCTGGCAGATCTACCCCTGAGCTACACCCCAGTCCTGCCCACTCTTTTTAAAGAGGACCAGGTGGGTGGGGTATAGCTCAGTAGTTGAGCACTTGCCTAGCATGTGCAAGGTCCTGGGTTTAATCTCTATCACTGAAAAATCAACTAAATTAAATAAAATATATAAGGACCAGGTACCATGGACCCCAAAAATTGAGCCATGGTCATCTGGTTCATCTTCCCAAGAGCGTGGTGAGGTCCACCCTAATTATTCAAGGAACTCCAGGGCCACAGGACATGAGAGCTGGAAAAGGCTTTTCCCCTAAAACCTGCCAATGTTCTCTGAAAAATAGAAGGGACCTTGGAGCAGAACTACCCAAGTCAGTCCCTTTTTTAAAAAGAGGAGAACAGGTTCAGCAGGGGTGAAAGTTAGGGTAATAACACCACCATTTTTTTAAAAGCATGCACTAGGCCAGGTACTGCCCCAAATGATTTTAATACATTATTTTGTTTTGAGGCAATTTTCCCCCTTCCCATTTTACCTTTTAATGTCTCTCCATTTAACTGGTTAGGAATACTCAGTAACTTGCCCAAGGTCAGTGGTTAAGAGGCTAAGCAGTGCCAGGTATCACAGTGCACACCTGTAAATTCCAGTGGCTGGTGGGGGGGGGGCACTGAGACAGGAAGATCACAAGTTCAAAGCCAGCCTCAGCAACTTAGTGAGGCCCCAAGCAACTCAGTGAGAGCCTGTCTCTAAATAAAATACAAAATGAGACTGGGCTAGGGATGTGCCTCAGTGGTTAAGTGCCCCTGAATTCAATCCCCAGTACCAAAAAAATTAATAAATAAAAGGCTAGGCAGGTATCTACAATTTGCTTCCAGATGTATCAAGCTCCACAATTTGTGCACTTAATTATTTTTATCTAAACTGAATCCATATTATTATGTTAAGTGAAAAAAGCCAGACTCAGAAAGTCAAGGGTCATCTATTTTCTCTCATGTAGAAACTAAAGGAAAAAAAAGGGAACAAAAGTGGGGGTGCGCAGCTCATGAAATTAGAAGGGAGACCAGAGAAGTAGAGGAAGGGGAGCAGAAGGAGGGAGGGAAGAGGGGAAGGGGAAACACTGGGGAATGAAACTGATCAAATTATGTTCCGTGCATGTATGAATAAGTCATAATGAATCCCACTATTATATACAATTATAATGCCCAAATAAAAATCAATTTAAAAAGACAAAAGTAAAATAACTGAGCCACACAACTGTGCTTTAAAGATGAGTGGCAGCACTAAGACAAAAACTGAAGCCTCCTAACTTCAATCCTGAAGAATGTTCTTTTTCTAGATTTTGCTCTCGGGCCTTACTTGTGCTGGCTTTCAGTGCTATGTTGAAATATTGCATTTTCCTCCACATACTAGTGTGAAGGTTACCAATACCAGAACAAAGTCACTTATGTCTAACCCCGGTAAGACGGAGCCAGGAAGCCATGAAGAAGAGGCACTCAGCATTATGCCTGGACCCACAGATACCAAAGGACATTTTCTCCAAACTGTAGCTTGCTACATGAGTCAGAGAGACAGCTAACACAAGGACAATGAGTCACTTGCACAAGAACACTTGCCTGACACACACCATCTCCACCAATGACTGACATCACTTCCTGGGATAAGCCCCTGTCTCATAGTTTCAAAACATTTTATGTGTACTTTTTTTTCTTTTGTCTGTAAAGCTTCCCCTAGTACCAAACTCTTTGGCTGTGCCTATAATTTGCTGTAGCTTGCTGTTTTCATCAGCTTTTTCACTGCTGTGACTAAAGTATCTGACCAGAACAACTTTAGGGAAGAAAAGTTTATTTGAGGACTCATGATTTCAGAGGTCAATCTATAGACAGCAGACTCCATTCCTCGGGCCTTGAGGTGAGGCTGAACAACATGGCAGAAGAATGTAGCAGAGGGAAGCAGCTCACATCATGATCAGGGAGCAGAGAGTGCTCCACTTGACAGAAACAAATATATATACCCAAAGCCACACCCCAACTCCCACCTCCTTCAGCCACAACCTACCACTTCAGTTACCACTCAGTTCATCCCTATCAGGGGATTAATTCACTGATTAGGTTAAGACTTTCACAACCCAATCATTTCTCCTCTGAACTTTCTTGCATGTTCTCACACATGAGCTTTAGGGGGACACCTCCCATCCAAACACATGCATATCTGTAATTTAAGTTATCTGATATTCTGGCACAAACTCTACGAAGACTCATTTCTCTATTACTCATTTTAGATTGACACTAGGAAGGATAATTCTTATCAAAAATAATTTTTTAAAAAATGAAGAAAGATTCACAGCTTACCCAGTATGTGGGTAGTTATAACAACAATTCGCTATAGTACAGTGGTTTAGAGTGAGGATCTTAGAACCAATTATATTATCTGGGTTCAAATTCTGAGGCATCACCTAATAACTTGTCCAAGGACAGGAATAGGTACTGTCTGTGACTTACGTACTTAACCTAAAACATTGGATTAGTAATATCACTGACTTTATGAGGATTTTTTGAGAATTATGGATCAGTTACTACATTTAAGCACTCAGTGCCTGGCACATAGTAAGCGCTCAATAAATGACAACTCCTAATTGGGAATCAAACTCATTAGCTAGAGCTCAGGGAATAAATGGTAATAATGACAATGATACTATTTCAGTACGGTAGTGTTTCTCTGGCTTTCTCAACCCTTCAACAACAACAAAAAAATCTCATTTTTCATCTCTATTCCTGGCAGTGCCAAAAAAAATAGCATTATCATATCATTTAGCTAGGAATGGCATAATTAATGAACTCAAGAGTGGTTGCAAAAAGCTTGCTATATTTCTGCATTGGTGTAAGCTGGTTGTTATGGCAACCATCCCCTGTCAACGACCTTTTGCCAGACAGAGAGAGACCAATTTTGGGAGCCGTCACAGCACATCTGTTTCTCTGCTCAACTGATTAGCTGTTGTTTGCAACAACGAGCAGATGGAAGTAAAAAGGGAAAAAAAATTTTCTAAAAAGAAGCAAATGTTTATTTTATCCACAAGTCTGTTTTCCAGTACAGAAACAGACCTTTAGCTGTTTTATAAAGATTTAAGTATACAGGGTCCTTACTACAAGGGCTGCTTTCTTGCATTGCTGGAATTGCAAAGTGTAGTCAGGCTGTAAATTATAGGTGATAGTTCCTTCATGTGTATCTTTTTAAATGATGAGCCTCTCATTCCAATTTCAGGGCACCCTTCCACCATATCTTTGGATGCCTCTGTTGTATGAGCTAACGCACCTGCCTGGAGCGCACCTTCCACAATGAGCACCCACATGAGTGCACTGTAAAGAGAACAAGTACAAGAAATATTTCCCTGCCTCTCTCTGTTTCTTCACCTGCAAAATGGGGTTTGCATTCTCATGCTCTCTGAAAAGCCAAACAGCTTTAACACCTATTAGGTAAGGGAATTGACTCTTCTGAAAGCCCCACTGTTCTCAGTGGCAAAATGGTGAAATGGTAGCTACTATTAAGAATGAAATAAAAGAATGAAATGAAAAGGCACCTATCCTGGTAGATGAGCCAGTCCTCGGGAAGTGCAGGCTTCCTGTCCACTGCACATTTGCTTAGCAACCACCATATTCAAAACATCTAACCATCAGCAGGCATGTGGCCACTGGGCTTTGGAACTCCACTGGAGCTGGCCCTGAAGGCTGTCTGCCTGCCAGACAGACTTCACCCCCTGAAGTTGCTGGGCCATTAGGAGGTCAGGGATGTCCTGGATAAAGAGACAAGGCACCTCTGGTGGCTAAGGAACACTCAGGGGGCTCTGGAAGGCAGCCATTTACCATCCAGAGTGGGGAAATGTTTATGTGTTTATAATCAGCATGGACACACCAGCACATGCCAGCTAAATACAGGCATTTCTTTTAAGAGTCTACATATATACTCCTTGACTCTTCCTGCTCGGCATGCATGTGTTTCTAAAGTACTTCAGTGTTCTCAAGGGTTTGAACCTTCAGCCTGCTGTCTTTAAGTGTGTGCACCTGGTAATTTGGAGCTTCTCATGGTGGGATAATATTCCAGGTGGGGACCAACTTCATTTCATCTGTCCCCTCCCCCATGATGGACACTCAGAGGCCACCACTTATGTGATAGTGGGAATGATAGATCAGGTATCAACTCTCCTTAACCCTCATTATCACCATTAATAAACACAAAATAGGCATCTTCTGCTTTTGGCTATCAACTGGGGCATTACCTGACATATGCTTGATGCAAATATTCGTGGAGCAATGCTAATATTGACAGTGGGCACTGGTTATGTTGGAAATGCTTTAGTTCAGTAAGTCACAAAATATGGATTCCAGTCACCGTGGCCCACCTAGCCACTCTATGTCCTTGGACACTTGGACTGGCCGCCTTTTGCATTCTTCATCTGTAATATTGATGTAATCATCCTAATTGGCATGCTCACAGGTAATTGTGAGTATTTACAAAATAATATTTGTAAAAAGTCTATGCATATGTGGGATAGTATTATTCATATTATTTATTATAAGAAATTGGCTGTCAGGAAAGAGTGGAGGAGAAAAAAGAAAACAAACATAGTTAACAGAAAGATTATTTTGAAAAAAAAAAAAAAGATACAGGTTAAAACTACAGGCCAGGAGTCCAGGGGATGTTTGTGTGTGTGTGTGTGTGTGTGTGTGTGTGTTGCTAGGGATGAAACCCAGGGCCTTCCACATGCCACATGCTAAGCACATGCTCTACCACTGAGCTATGACCCCAGCTCCAGAAAATAAACAGAAGGTTGAAGGAAGTGGCTATGACTTGGAAAACATGAAAGCAGATAATTAAAAAATAAATAAAACTGGCCACTCTATGTCCTACATACTCTATGAGACTATGTAGGTAGACTGAACAAGACTCTGAAGGTGGAGAAGCCTACATGGGAAAGCTATTTGATATGCCTGGCACATCCAGAAAGAACTGTGTTTGCCTCAAACACCTACGGCAGAGAGTGAGTGATCTGTGAGTGTGTGTGTGTGTGTGTGTGTACATACGTGCATGTGCACAGGCAAAGCTGAACTCTCTAAGCGAGGACCAGTAACCAGCAGCCCTGCAGGTACCAAGTGGCTGACTGATTACCTTGGAAACTTGAATGATTTACTACAAAGGAAGGTATTGGGGGCGTCACTCTGTGTTGAATTAAGTTGAAGTCCTATTTCCCAGGACCTCCGCATGTCAACCTTTCTGGAAATAGGGTTGTTGCTGTTGAAACTAGTTAAAATGGGGTCTTATAAGGATGCCTCACCCAACATGACTGGACTCCTTCTAAGAAGATGGCCATGTGAAGATGGAGACCCACATGAAGAACACCAAGACACCACGCAGGCAGATGCTGGAGTTGGGCAGCTGCACACCAACAATTACTAGGACTGCCAGCAAACCTCCAGCAGCCAGCAAGAGACAAGGAAAGACCCTGGGACCTGCAGAGGAAGCAGGAACTGCCAACATCCTGCTCCTGATGTCCAGCCTGCAGAACTGAGAGATGATGAATCTCTGTGTTTAAAGCCACCAGGTTTCTACCACTTGGTTAGAGCATCCAAAGGAAATTACAGGGGTGGACAAGGCTTCAGATCAGGACAAGAGAAGACTCCAATTTAACATGGTGACTGGCTGCAAGAGCAGTCCCGTGGAAACAGTGGGCGGGTTTCTTCTGTGTGATCACACCCTGAACGTTTCCTCCTGTGGCTGTTGGAATGCTAGAGCCACTACTGCCACTCAAATATTCACAGGTAGCATGGTGACAATAGTCCCTAAGATAATCCCTGAACAATGAACACACAGCTCCCAGCAGTCACAGCCAGAGAGGCTGAAGAATCTGGGTTCTGGGGCCTGGGGTTGTGGTCAGCAGCAGAGCGCTCGCCTAGCATGGGCAAGGCCCTGGGTTCCATCCTCAGCACCTCATAAAAATAAATAAATTAATTAAAGATATTGTATCCAACTACAAATGAAAAATAAATATTTTTTAAAAAAGAATCTGGGTTCTGATTTAAGAATTTGAAGGGTTTTTTGAGGGGATACCAGGGATTGAACTTAGGGGCACTCAGTCACTGAACCACATTCCCAGCCCTATTTTATTTTTATATTTTTATTTAAAGACAGGGTCTCACAGAGTTGCTTAGGGCCACACCATTGCTGAGGCTGGCTTTGAACTCGCAATTCTGTCTCAGCCTCCCAAGCTGCTGGGATTATAGGTGTGCACCACCGCACCTGGTCAAGAATTGAGTTTTTGAAGACTTTATTGGGCTGCTTAATCAACAGCCTCTGGATCTACCTCCCTCTGCTCCAATTATATGAAACATAATTTTCTATTATTTAAATATTTTCTCATAGTAATCTTCTCAGCACAGTTTTGTTTTGTTTTGGTCCTAGGGATAGAACTCAAGTGCCCTTTATCACTGAGCTACACCCCTTGTAATTTTTTTTATTTTGAAACAGGGTTTCACTAAGTCACCCAGGCTGGCCTCAAACTTTCAATCCTCCTGTCTCAATCTTCTGAGCCACTGAAATTACAGGTGTGTGCCACCACACCCAGCTAAAACCATAGTTTCTATGTTGAACTTCTTTCTTTCCTTTTTAAGACATTTTTCCCTGCCGTTACAGTATGTTGCTGAGATATTTCATTTATAAAACATAAAACATTGTACTGATCTTGACTTTTAGATTACCACACAATTGATTTCCCCAATAATATCATTTCAAAATACTAGATGCTAAGGGTACCCCGTAGTTATTTGCCAGGTTTCTGTTCTCGAGACTAAAAGGCTCAGGGGTCACTCCAGTTCAGCTGGGCTAACTGGGCTGCACGAAATAACCACACAAGAGACACAAATACCTTTTTCTTTGGGGGTCGCTGTGACGGCTCCTCTGACCTTAAGGGTCCAAAGAAAGAGAGAGAGGGAGAGCACACGCTGACCCCTTTTATTGAGGAGAAGCTATTCAAATGAGGCAAGGGGTCAGGTTTCAAGGGGCTGAGTCTATCTTCATGATGTCCACTGTCAGCAGGTTGACTGACACCTGAGTAGGCCAACCCAAGGGCACAGTAAGAGAAGAGGACACACACAAGGCACTTCCATGGAAGATTCTATCCTAAACAGGGCAAAGGGTTATATTACAAAGGAACAGGTGAGCATAGCTTCACCCATGGGGCTGTAGCAAGACACACCCATGCACAAGACACCGTTCCTTAAACCCAAGAAGGGTGGGGAAAGCTCTGCCACATTTCTGTGACTGAGCGCCTCAGCACCCAGCCAGGGAGTGTGACTCAGTCACGTGCAAGGTTGGTCTCCCATAGTTATTCTTCTCCTACCTTGTTAGGGTGATACTGTTCCACCAGTATTTTTCAACTTTAATAGTGTCCAAATCAGGCAGGGAGAGGAAACACTTGGGGAATGTGGACGTGACAGTTGATTAGTGTAGCAGCTTCGAGCTGCCCCAGTGAACTGTGCATCTTGACTGCTCATCAACATTTGATTGTGGTGTGGTCACATTTCATTAGCTACCTGGGTTGTAGTACAGCCTATTTGAATTAACTGTTGTGGCTACTCAAGCTTGTGAAATAAAAATGGGGATAAAAATGGAAAAAGAATAATGTGGCTCAATTTCTCAAAAATAAAATAGGATCAAGGATCTTTCAGTTCCACCTTAAAAATAAAATCTCAGGTTGTCTGCAATGGGCTTATTCCACTGGCATTGGTATTTAATGCATTGTTGTTACATTTAATCTAAATCCACTTATTCACACAAACAGAAGGGAATGTGTATTACAATCAATGTACTATGCAGGCTATCGTAGGAAAACAAAGTTTATTTCAACCATTATGAATTATACTTTCTAGGAATGCATTTGATCCCAAGCATGGCTCACAGAGGAACATTTATTGAATTGCACTGACCAATGGAAGGTTCTCCTGTGGACCTTCCTATGCTGGATTTTTTTTTAATATATTTTTAGTCATTGATGGATCTTATTTATTTATTTGTATGTGGTGCTGAGAATTGAACCCAAGGCCTCACACATGCCAGGCAAGTGCTCTACCACTGAGCCACATCCCCAGCCCTATGGTGGATGTTTTGATCTGGAATGTCTGCCAAAGCCTCATGTGTTGAAGGCTTGCTGCCCAATACAGCAGTGTTCAGAGGTGGGACTTCTGGGGAGTGATTGGATCATGGGGGCTCTGACATCATCAGTGGATAAATCCATTGACAGCTGAGTGGACTACTGGAAGGTCCTAGAGACTGGGAGGTAGGACCTAGTTGGAGGAAGTAGGTCACTGAGGGCATGTCCTTGAAGGGTTTTATCTTGTCTCTGACCCCCTCCTTCTCTCTCTCACTCTCTCTCTCTCCCTCTTTCAGCTTCCTGGCTGCCATGAGGTGAGCAGCTTTGCTCTCCCCACACCCTGCCACCATGTTGTCCTGCCTCCCATAGCCCAAAAAACGTCAGAGGCAGCACGCCATGGACTAAAACCTCTGAAACTGTGAGCCAAAGTAAATCTTTCCTCCTTTAAGCTGTTTTTCTCAGGTATTGTATCACAGTATGCTGACTAACAGAGGATTATGGAGCCTCTTCACTGCAGCAGGCAGGATGTGGCTGGCTCTCCCCTGCCAAGAAGGGAACTGCTTCCATGCAGTCTGGGCAACAGGAGCTCACAGAGGACCACCAAACTTCCCCTCATAGAAGCACTCCACATGTTGTTCAACCCAGCTGAAGCTAGAAAGTCACAGATACCTCCTCATAAATGTATGAAGCTAGACTCAGGCCTTTCTTGATTATATCTTGAGTTCCTGAGAACCAGTCTGCTATGGATAAGAACTGTCTGTCATATTATGCCATATGAATATGAGCTGAGTGACCTTGGCTAAGCTTTCCTTTCAGAACCAAATCAACCAATCTACAGAGAAATTTACTAATGCTCTAGCTGAGGAACCCTCCTCACATGAGCACCTACTCTGTGTGGAGAACTGGGCATCCCAAATCTCTGCCAGAGCTTAAAGTCCAGATGGACAGTCCACCCACCTGCTGCTATGTGCCATGGTAACAGTGTGCTAATGGAGGGCGGAAGGCTTTAGTGTTGGCTCCTATCCAGGGATTAGGGGAGATTTCCTAGGAAAATTGGCACTTGAGTTGAGACTTGGAGATTAAGGAGGAATTTTCCAGAGCTCTGAGGGTCATTCTGGGTGATGATGTAACAGTACACCAGGGCTCAATTGAATGACTTATCAGTATGGATTTGGAGAATTATCTGTTGTTCACTGCTGCTGGGATATTAAGAACAACGAAGTTGGGGAAAAGTAATTCAGCATGAAGCTGGAGAGAGGAGCTGGAGTATGAAGGAAGGACTTTGTTTACTATCCCAATAAGTTTTGTTGTCGTTATTATTATTTTGGTACCAGAGATTGAACCCAGAAACACTTAACCACTGAGCCACATTCCCAGCCTATATATATATATATATATTTTTTTTTTTTCCTTTAGAAACAGGGTCTTGCTGAGTTGCTAAGTGCCTCACTAAATTGCTCAGGCTAGCTTTGAACTTGTGGTCCTCCTGCCTCAGCCTTGGACTTCATTCCACAGTGTGTCTCCAAGTGGAATCCACAAGTCCCTATGAAAACTCCACTTCTATTTTAGTAGTCATTACCGTTACTACTACTACTGACAATGATAATGGGAGGAGGAGTTAAAACACACTCCAGATCCTTTGCCATTTAATTCTGGTGACTGTATTGTTTATTATTAATCTGGCAACAGTTGGAGGTCAGAGGAGGTGCAGTTTGAACAAAGAGATCACACTGGCTAAACACAGCTGGTCACCACATGTGGGCGACAGTAGGTTTGCCAGACTCAGCCCATGTGGTCCTTCTCTGAAAGGCGATCACATGGTCAAAGACAATAGAGATTCACAAACAGTGTCATTTGTCTCATTAATGTCATGTCACTGGCTTTGTAGTTTTTTCATAATATACTTCTTTTCTTTGGGTTTTATAGTTCTGTAGGTATGTGACAAGAAGCGAGCCTATCTGAGAAACACGGAGATTGTAGTAAACACTGCAATATGTCAGGGTTTTCTTTTTCAGGTGTTTGGACCCATTACTCACTCCTGAAATAGGCCACTGACAAGTGGGAACCACTGAAGGAATCTGAGCAGAGATCAGTGTGAAGCAATCCCTGAGTGAGGAGACCACCTTGGCAGTGACACAGAAGGCTGTCCAAATGCACAGAGGAGATGGAAAAACATCTAGGGAGGTGGCTGCCTGCACCCTCGTATTTAGAGAGCCTTTGCTTACTTCCACAGAGGAGGCCTGGGGACTTTAGAATCAAACACTGACCTGATAAGCAGAATACACTGGCATTTCAAGGTGTGTCTTATCTAGCTCAAAGGTTCCCCAAACTTCCACCTGTGTCATTTCCCAGAGAGTTTTGTGATGAGGCCAGAACTGAGATAGGACCAAATCCCATGTTTTAGTGCAGAGAACTAACAAAGTGCAGGAGATTTGCTACGTACGTGGCAACAGAAAACAACCAGGGCCACTCTTAGAGCTCCGTAGACTAGTTGACACTGAAATGAGGCTTGTTGTCAAGCCATGGGTCACTTGTATGAGCTGCACCCATCCAGGGAAGGTGACCTTTTCTTAGACAAAGATTGGATGGACTTTCCCAGCCATGACCCTGGAGAGGTCTGCATCTCCTGGAGGGGGCACTTTCTTCTAACTGCATGAAGGTCCCTTATGATCTAGTTGTGACTTAATCTTGCTTCTGAGATCAAGCCTTATCAGCATCACTCACCAAAAATAGAACTCTTACCAGAAATACTAGAACTTACTACAACTCTTTATGAAGATACAGGAATTCCTTCTTCCTGAAAAATTTGGAGAACATATAACTCACCCATAAAAATCCACAGTATCCAGGCACTCAACAACATAAAGAACTAGATACACCTTGCTTACCTCAGGGGCCATCCAGAACGGGGTGCCAACTGATGTGTTTCTCCTTAATCGTGTGCTGGTAAGTTGAGCTGAGACACCTAAAAGAAACAGGTATCAGAATTTGGCAGTGAGTAGATGATGATTCCAGATTAGGCATTGACAATTGCTTTTTGAAGGACCAGACAGTAAATATTTTAGGCTCAATGGGCCATCTGACCTCTATCACTACTATTCAGCTCTGCTGTTGGAAGGCTAAAGAGCCACACAAAACACGTAGCTGGGTGAGTTTGGCTTCACTCCAATAAAATTTTATTTATGGATGCTGAAATCTGAATTTCAGAAATTTTTATATCTCAATATATTCTTTTGGTTTTTTCCAATTAGTTAAAAATATAAAAAGTCATTCTTAGCTCATGGGCCATACAAAAAATAGGAGGTAGGTCATATTTGACCATGAACTATAGTTTGCTAAGCCTTTAGAGCATTTATCATTCTATCATTAGGTAGAATCATCAGACGTTTTTCTAATGAATATTCCTACCATATCATTGCAAATTTGGAATCAAAAGAAAAATATCAATATCTAGAATCAACCCAAAATATCTTCCTATTATATTTCCCAGTTCAGGTGATTTCTTTCTTAATAAGGTGCTTCATTTTATGGAAGAAGAAGATTGGCATATATTATCTATAATAAAGCATCAGTGTAGACATAAAAAGATTTCAGAGCTTTATCTTGCCTAGAAGCCTGGAAACTTGGCAAGAAAGTTATGTTTTTCAAATGGAAAGAGAAATTGACAGTAACGTTATTATCTGAAGCTCAATGCTGAGGACCTGAATTTTAATATAATTCCAATGTCCTCTAACTCTCTTCTCTACACCATGGTAAATAAGGTAGAAATTAAAGCTACACTGAGTTAGGAGTTGGGAGACCCATTTTCTATCCCAATTATGCCCTTTACTGAGGTGTGACTGCCTCAGCTTGAGTCTCAGTTGTCTCAACCTTAAACAGATAATGACAACAAACAGCCACACCTAACGTAGAAGGTTCTTCTTAAGACCAAATAAGAGGACCAGCTTGTTCACAATGGTCAGGTATTATTTTATACCAGCAGACGTCTAACACAGCCCTAAACAGAATGACAAGGGATGCCACTGACAGAATGTGGACTGTATTCATTAGTGAAGGATACAGCCCTGAGGGGGAGGCCTAGATTTTCCAAGGATCCGTGGGTGTTTGTTTTTATAGCTGCTTGCTATATCCAAAAGATGGGGTCTTGCTTTATTGCCCAGGTTGGTCTTGGAAATCCTGGGCTCACCTTTTCCTCTGGCCTCAGCCTCTAAGAAGCTGGGCCTCCAGGCATGCACCAGTGCTCCCAGCAAGAAGGCTCTTTAAACTCTATTTGCGACAGATAATTTCCCACTTTACTAAGACTGCCACAACAATTTTGGTAGTAACCACTATGGCTTTCTGGTTTCAATTTCTAGAAATTTGTTTTGCCACAATTGGACATTAAAAACCTTCTACTGGAGAAACTGAGAAGAGTTACCCTTGGGCAAATCGCAAAGTTCTGTGAGTGGATAAATCAGTATTCATCCTTAACTGCCTCCTTGCAGGCTACTTGCCTCCCAACATATGCACTGCCCTCTGGACAACGTGGAAAATATATCTCTGCTACACACACAGCACAATGTTGAAGCTCGATTCCTCCTATTCAGAGAGGAGCATAAGAACAAAGTATTCCCTTGCTATTTTTCTTTGCTTATTTGTTTTGTAAACAGATGAATACACCTGGAAGAACTTCATTTGCTTTTAAGTAATTTCTTCTGAAAAGCAAATGATTCACTGACATATTTTTATGCCAAATTCTTTCTTACCAATAAAATGATGAATACTCAAAATTGTTAGTCTTGTTTTTATTATGATGATATTGATAACATTTTGAAATATTATCTAAATGTTTTTTCATCATTTGTAGCAATGACCCTAAGGAACTAACTAGTATTGAACTCATTTATAAGAATAAACCAGCCCATAAACCTAAAATGGAAAACCAAATGGTTTGTTGGTTTGCCAATATCAACGTCTAAATGTTGTGAAAAGATATTTCAGTTCTCTGGCCTCAGGTGACATTGTCTGCATTTCCTCCCATCCTTCCATTTCCCCTTAATGTTTTCAGTCCTACCATCCTCATGTGTCGCAGCAATAATCACAATTTAAAGAGATGTTAGCTCTGAGGCCCAAAGGACTATCCTACCTTCTGCTCACAGGGAATAAGTATGCCTAAGGCTAGTGAAAGTCCTTTGAAAAACCAAACTGCTTTCTCTTTTCATATGCAAAAGAAGAGATGACAAAAATGCAAATTATAAACAATTGCCCTGAGATGTGAAATTCTTAGCAGAAAACCAAAAACTATCCCAGCAAGTTCTTTTTATTTATTTTTTTTTGCAACACTTTTATTTTCTATCTTTAATAAAATTGCTAGTAAAGCTGAAAATCGATTAACAAACAGCATCTCCTAGGGTGATCCATCTGGTCAGCCCCCTACTCCACAGCCTGCGTTTGACTGGAGAAGTCCTTCAGCCTGTGGTGTAGCAGAGAGGCTGCAGTAAATTGTCCCCTTTGGCTAAACTGCACACATCAAGAAAACAAATGACACACAGTCATTACCAAAGTCAACAAGCTTGACTCCTCCTTCTGCCGTCAGAAGAATGTTGTTCCCCTTCACATCCCGGTGGATGATTTGGTTGTTGTGCAAATGCTGAAGGCCCTGCATGGCCACCAGGAGAGAGGAAGGGGAGATTTACACGCTTATTTTAAAGCAATTACCCCACTATTACAAAGTCTAATCAAAGTCCACATTTGACTCCACTTTCTTTTTGTCAATATCCCTTGCATATTAAATGGCACTTTCCCTGTCATTAAGATACAATGAGGCCCCACGTGATGGACCACTTGTCCCACCAGCTGCCATCCCCAGCTCAAAGAACATTCTTACCAAGAGAGCCCCATACAAGATGTAGGAGATCATGGCTTCATCCAGTCTCTGGCCGCACCTGAGAAGGCCTTTGACCAGCTCAGTGACAGAGCCCCCGTTACAAAGCTGTGGTGAGAGGTGCCAGGCAGAAAGGAGGAGTAGAAAAAAAGAAAGAAAGAAAGAAATGTCAATTAGGAAGGAATCCCACTGGTTACTCACTCAACATAGTAAAATTGCCGATCACAAACTCCATCCTGGAGTAATTAGACTTCAAATTTTCAATAGCCAGTCAAATCTAGCTCTGTGTGCACTTGTGTTCTTTATTCAAGGTAAGGATTTATGAGCCAAAGTGTTCACCCAAAAAAGCTGACTTTTTAATTGTCAAGTAAAACATGAAAGCACAAATTATTATTTAGAATTTTTGCAGGCAAAGCTTATTAAGAAATCATGGTGGCTTACTGGATATTTTTCATCTGATGTGCATATTATTCTTTTTTCTTTTTTTTTTCAAATGTGCATTTTGAGGATAAGAAAGGACTGGAAGAGGCAAGATAGATACCCTTGATAACCAACAGGAAATAAATTTCAGTGATTTTCAGTGATGCACTGCAGACATCAGAAACCTGATCAGTAGCTCTTTCTAGATGTGCCAATCAATTCGTGTCAGGTTTATGGGGGTAGAGTTATGTCATAGGTGCACTTGGCCTTCTCGTATTCAACTTTAGCTTTTCCAGCAACTTTAAGCATCTCTCTGTCCCTATAATTTAAAACACTGTAAGATTTTACTTTATGACTTTGTTTTATATCAGTGAAGTATGAGTACAGAAAGCAGGTATATTGTACTTTCTCAGCAATTTAAGAGTTTTTCAAGGATAATTTTTGCTAACCCCAGAAGTCAATGTGCAGGTTTGGGTTTGGCACAATCCATCATAAATTGCTCATTAAGTGACATATTGTGACTACAAATCTAATATAGAATTAGAGAATCTTTAAAACAAACATAAAATTATTATCTCTTGGGAATTACTTAGGAGGGATCCTAAAAGCAATGAAATGCATTAAAGACTATGATGGTCCAGTTTGGGATTATAGGAAGTGACTTTAGAATCTACTGTCTACCAATGTCAGACTAACAGGATGCCTCTAATGTCCCTAATGTTGACTGCCTGCATCATATCTTTGCTCTAATCATACAGAAGTTGAATGTCCCCCAAAAGCCCATATGTTAAAGGCTTGGTCCCCAGCTGGTGCTATTGGGAGGTGCTGGGGACCTTTAGGAGGAAGGGCCCTAAGGTCAGTGAAGATAAAGACACACACACACACACACAGAGAAATGGGGGGGGGGGGTTGTAGGATCCTTTCCATTCCTCTTTCTCATTTGCTTCCTTAGCCATGACTTGGGGTGTGTGCTCTGTCACCTGCTCCTCACCATTGCTAACCTGCATCCCCACCAGAAGCCTAAAGGCAATGGGTCTAGCTAATCATGGACGGGAACCTCTAAAACTGTGAGTCCAAATAACCCTTTTCTCTTTATAAGTTAGTTATCTCAAGTATTTTGTTATAATGGCAAAAAAAACAGGGTAACACCACCTTTTGAGGAACTCTGTATTCTTTCAATTCTAGCTGCCTTCCATGACTCTGAAAGGACAAATGATATTCAATGTGCACCTCTTTGTTCCCAATAGTCTGTGACTGGCCAGTTTATAAGCTATTACTCAATCACAAATACAGCACAATCCCTAGCCTCGAAGGGTTCAACACCTAGAAATGGACACATGAGAAACTGGGTATGGGGCTGAGGAATGATAGGTGTGCCTAGGAGCATGTTGGCACCAAAGAGGGAAAACTGAACTCTGATAAGGGGTGACCATAAGGGGTTGGCCTGGGAAATTCTTCTGAAGGCCATAACATTTGTAAGTCTGAAGGACAAATGAATTTGGAGCAGGAGGGTAAGAAAGAGAAGAGTACCCTAGGAAAAGAAGTCTGGAAACATCCCGTACAAATAAAGGAAACAGGAAAGTGGTGGTGGGAGGTGTGTGTGTGCGTGTGCATGCATGTGCTTATGAATTCTAAACACTGCTATTCTTGGGACAAAGGGGGCAAGGATCCTGGGTTAGGGAGAGAGGGAAAGAAGGTGGGGGACAGGAATGAATGACAGATATGCCCTTCTAAGGACTATGGGCTTTATTTTTCTAGGTCTATTTTTAATAGTATGACATATCATTAGATAAGGAAACTAAGCTTTTAGGCAAAGGGTCTCAGTGTTCAGATTTGTATTCTAGAAAGATGACTCAGGCAGTAGATTGAAGCATGGATGGAAGAAGAAAGACCTGGGAATCCATCAGGAGATACTGAAGCCATCGAGGGAGGAAGGGTCAAAAAGTCAAGTCAGGAGGATAACAAGGACAAGGCAGGTTTGGGAGGCTCTCATGAGGTGGAATGAACAGAAACTTCTGATCCACTGGATGTGGAAGGTGAAGAAGAGACAAGAGTCTGCAGATGCTGGGAGACTGAGAGAAATCTCAACACCCTTTCCTCCTCCAGAGCAAAGGAGTAACAGGAATGCAAGACAGGACAGTGCACTTGTCAGGGCACTCCCCAGCCTGACTCCCATCTAGGGGAGGCACACACTTCCTTGAATTACAAATGCAGTATTGAAATTTTACCAAGAGAAAACTTAAATTCAAAGCTAGGTAAAGACCCAAGCTAAATACAGGCCTATAATCTTCCCTTGTTCCTCCTTTCTCCTTCCCTACCCTACGTGTGGCTGAATTTGCTACTTAGGGCCTTTTGAACCATATTTTAGGTGGTAGCCAATTTACAAACTTTCCTCAGAGCCTCAGAACCCATTAAGGGATTAAGAGCAGTTATTTGTCAGCAGGATCAAAACTCAGCTGTGGATTTCAAAACAACAAAGGGATCTTATTCAGGAAGCGCCTTTTGTTCACTAAATGTCAGAGTTTAAGAGCTATCTGACTTCCCAGAATCCACAGAAATGTATAATTAAACTGCTCAGGGCACCTTTAAAGGAAGCTGTCCTGTGAAGTTGACAAGCCCACCAGCAAGGTTTGTAAAGTGCAGCCTGCGGGTTATAGAAAAAACACTTTAGTCAATTGGATATTAAAAAAAAAAAAGAATGCAGGTATGCAGGTACATACTCATAATTATCTATCCAGAGTAGGTGTTCAGTGAAATGGACATGACAAGAATTATATTTAAATTCACCAAATTAAAAAAAAAATCCCCTTAGAGTTGGAAGAAGGCAACCAAGCCTCCTGCCCCAGCCCAGAGGGTTGGCACATAAGCCCTTCATTCCCACCCACTTTGCCAACCATCAGATTCAAGTACAGAGGTGTGTCTCCATCCCTGCAGTTCCTCCCTACGCCCTCAGCATTCAGAAATGTGGCAGCTGGATGCATTTAGAATTTAATGAGCAGTTTACTCCAAACCAAGAAAAATAGAAAAATCATTTACATTCCACATCTATTTTCCAAAACACGTTGAATATTGATTCAATCACAGTATGTGCATTTGTTAAGACAGTCATAATTTCAAGCAATAAAATATTCCTTGCTCAATAAGCCGTCAACTCTCTTTCACATCATTAAAGAATGGCCCGTGCACACAATCTCCAGACTTGTGTCCCAGCCCAGGTTCCAACTGTCAAGCAGCTTCTGTGCCTACCCATTTGATGTGGCTCAGTCAGATGGCAGAAAAAAAAAAAAAAGAATTTCTTTTCAGTGCTATTTTGTTCACTAGGCAGTCAAGATCAAGGTCTTTCAGGACTATTAGGTTCTACAGAGAACATAAAGCAAACGTCAGAGTCAAAACTACCCTAGAAGATGACTCAGGAAGTGTCATGTTGAACACAATCCCTATCTCAGTCCAGAGCAGCACATTTTCCCCCTGTGAGGGGATAGATCATGAGTACCAGGTAGCCACTGGCTTGCAAGCAGACAAATGAAAACCATGTCACTTGACAGCCTAGAGTTGCATCAGAGGGAGATGCTCATACCACAAGAGGTAGGTTGGCTCTGAAGCTCCCACCTCCCATCTCAGCCTCCATAGGCACACGTAGGGTGAGCAGGAGCACTGCCACACCTCAGCTTCTTAGCCATCTTTTATGAGCACATAGAGCAAATGCATGCAGGATGCTACTCTGTCGCATTTCTTCCATCCAAGTGTTCTGTCCATCATCTTGACTCCCCATCTCCAGTGACTCTCATTCCAGATTTGCCAGAAGCTACTGTCTAAGTCGGGGTTCAATACTTCAGTGCTTCCTGTCTGTGGCCCATCAGAACCTACCAATCCTGTTCCCTCCATTAGAGTCGTGCTAAAATTCTGATTTGTTAACCTTCTGGACTTTCCAGGTCAGTATCAGTGGGTGACAATGGTTTGATTTCTAACACTTCCAATGATATTCAGACCTAGACTGGACCTCCTAGGGCCACATGTAAAAGCAAACACTGAACAGACACACACCCCCACTTTGACTCTACGTACCTAGATACTGAAGTTATCCTTAGATTTCAGGAAAGGGGGTCAGATTTTTATGAACTAATTTTTTTAACCTGGCTTAAAAACAAAGTTTTCCTTTTCTTTCTTTCCAGCCTTATTTACAGCATTCTCAATTTTCAGTGCTATTTTGTTCACTAAAGTTGAACATTTGATTCATGCTAAAATGAATAGCTTCTACCTGTCAAGGCATTACTCTAAAAGGAGAAAGAGAAAATATAGTTCATGGCTTTGCACATATTAGATTTTCTTTCTGAGTATTGTGTTTTGCTCAAAGGTTTAATTCCTTATTACATTTTATTAAGGTGAAAGACAATAGGACTTACAGACGCTTAAGAATTTAATATTCACTTAACATAAAACACTCACAAATTTTCCACAACATTATGTATGTTTTCTCTCCATACCTTTCTAATATATGGTGTCTATCATGAAAGGGAGCTTTTGTTTGCTTTCTACTAACAAATTAGGAATGAATTTCAGAAATGACATTTTTATTTGCTTTTGTTTTCAGAGTAGGGGTGATTTAAGGGAGTTATTAATAACATTTTCCTATCCTCTAAAATTGCCGTGTAGAATAGCTCCTCACCCGTCCTTTCACCACATTCAGCAAGGAAAGAGCAAAGGCAACATAAATTTAATCTCAATGCACAGGATGAGGAGAACAATATTGAACAGACGGTGATTCTGTTGTGTGCATTTTCTAAAGCACACCTTAAAAAGCTGCAATGGAGCAACACAGCAAGCAAGGGTGCTCTCTGTGGCCTGTCACTGTCATGCAGCTCTGTGTGTGTGGTCAGGAAATGTCATGATCCCAACTGAAGACCCCAATTCTGTGTTTCCATACCCCCCAACATCACACGCAGCACAGGGTATGATGACAGAGCAGGCTGGAGCGTGGTGCTATGGTTCTGAGAAGCCTTCCCCAAAGAACCACATGTTGACAGCTTGGTCACCAGCCCATGGTGTTATTGGAGCTGGTGGGACCCGTAGGAGCTAGGACCTAGTTGGAGGCATGCCCTCAAAGGGATATTGGAGGCAATGGCCCTTCCTCTTTCTCTTTTTCTTCCTAGCAACCATAGGTGAGCAGCCTCCTCCACCATGTGCTCCCACCATGAGGTACTGCCTCTTCACAGGCCCAAAAGCAACCGGCTGATCAGCCATAGACTAAAACCTCTACAACTGTGGACCAAATAAACCTATCCTCTTTTAAGCTTCTGTATCTGAGGTCTTTTGTTATAGTAACAAAAAACTGACTAACACAGAGGCTTTCCCTCCAGTTCTGGCATCCAACTGGTTATGTGACTGAAGGCATGTTGCTCTGCTCCCTGTGCCGCAGTCTGGCTGGGCACAATCAGGAGCCACTTGTCAAAAGAAACTAACTTTATTTTTAGAACCACACACGCCAAACAAAACAGCCTCTCAGGAAAAACCCTCAGAGCCTCAACTGCCACCACCGGCTTTCCACAAGCCTCTCTCTCCCACACAAGCTTCTCTCCACCTCCCACAATCCTCCTGCTCTTGAGGCCGATTGGCTGGGTCACGTGGGCGGAGCCAAAAAAGTCCCCCAATGAGCAGCTCCGTGGTCTGAAAGGGCAGGGAAACAGCCCAATGAGCATCACCGCAGAGGAGCCAATCAGCTAGATGTTGCTGGGGCCGAGGAGCCAATCAGCTAGATGTTGCTGGGGCCGCTGTGAGCCAATCATCAGCCGGCAGCTGGAAGTTTGCTGGCAGCTGGAAGTTTGCTGGGGCCCCTTCGGCTGTGGCTCTCAACACCCTGGGCCTCTGTCCCTGAACTGAACACCAAAGGACTGAACTGAAGAAAATCTGTTGGAAGTCCAGAAATCTTGTGTTTGTATAATACTCAGTGGTTCTGAGTACACCCAAACATCCAGCAACCTGATTTAGCAGGCCCATCATGGGACAGAAAATACTGAGCCCATTCAGCATTCCATCAATCAGCTCTGGGATGAGCCAAAACAACCAGCAAAAGTCATAAATGTCAGCATACTGGATTGCTAAGGTATAACTAATTCAGCGTCTCAGGGCAGCCTCATTATCTGCCTGTGGTCACCCTGAAAAAAACAAGAGGAAGCTGGCGGGGGGGGGGGGGCATGAGCACAGGGCACTCTCTCATGGTGCCTTCTCATCTGCCAAGGTCCTTCCTAGCTACCTTGGCCACACCTGAGGTGCTATGACTGCAACATCTGCTGTCAGAGGGCCGAAGTCCAGAACAAATCAGGGTGGGCCTGGTGAAAATGAGGTGAGAGGCACGTCCCATTGTCCTTGTTATTTTAGTCCCATGGAGAATTGGAGTTTGGGGAATTGACCCTTTTGCATCCAGATACACACATTCATTCCTGCCTACAAAGGAGAGAAAATGGAGGGCTCTAGTGGATACAGTGCTGTCCCTTCAAATTCCCTCTTGACAGCAGATGCTGCTAGGAGTATCTCCTTCTCCCTGCTCTCAGCTCCCAGATGCACCCCTCCTAGAAATTCTCCCCAACTATAGTTAACTGCCTCCCCCAAGGCCATGCTCCCTCCCAGGGGCAGGGTGCAGCCAATGACTGGCCATCATAGAGATAACAGTTCAGGACAACTCTTTGAAGGCCCAGCTCTCTAATTCCTCAGAGAATCTGCTGAGGCCTTGGTTACAACCACATCTCAGTTCAATATCTATCTTGCCACATCTGCCTTCCACGATTTCTTCCAAACCTATCCCTCTTCCAGAATTCTCCAATAAGCCTTCTATATGCAACTCTCAGAGTCAGTTTGCAGGAAATCCAATCTATGATGAGGACTAATGAACGCAGATGAGCCAGTCCAAACATGGTAAGCCAAGAACCTCTTGGGTTTATAAGTTTTAAAAATGAGTTGCAATTAATTGGACAATATTCTAAGAATTGTTTGTAGTCTAGGGAACAAAATAATCTTTTCCAATTGGATTCCTGTATTTGCTCTCTAGCAGATGAAAAGATGATTAAACTTTTGAGGAGAGAAACAAGAATAAAAATTTTCTCAGTATGCAGCCTACCTGTGAGAACTGGAGAGAATTCCACATCAGGTAAGGTATCTGTGTCACACAGGAGAGACCTGCTCCTCCAACATGTACCTTAAAACACTACTGAAGTATCTGCTTGCCCCTGGCATTCTGTATGAATCAATGGTTACCCAACAGGAGCTTCTTACCTCCAGGACCAGCCACAGCTGTCCTCCCACACAGTGATCTGCCTTGTAATACATCCCATAAAACTTTACAACATTGGGGTGATTCGGAAGAAACCGCAGAATGTTGTATTCTGCCTCAATTTCTTCATCCATATCCTAAACGAAGTAAGAAAAACACACACACTGGATAAATACCAAAGTGCAGAGAAAGGCCCACATACGGCATCATGCTGAATCGATTAATAAAACACGTATACTTTTAATGTCATCATTACCTTATCTTCAAAAAACCTAACAACAGAGATTCAGATCCTGATTTAAATCTTGCAGTTATTAATTCATTAATATTTCTTTATGACATTCTCTTTTTCTTAACGATACTATTATAAATATCCTTTTTATTGAAAAAAGTCTGAATTTTTAAAGCAGTTAAGCAGAAGTATCTTGAAGGGACCTAACACAGGATATGTCACACACAAGTTCAATGTGCAAAAAGGCATGGAGCATTCTAACTCCAGTGCTCTGAAATAAGATGTCAACCTAGGATGATCAAATATCACAAGTCCAGGTCACTTTGTGACCTACAGGGAAACTAGGAGTGAAATACATCACTCTTTCCAAGAGAGTAATTTTTGAAGAGCCCAGAGGGCCAAAACCAAACCAATGGTCAAATAGAAAGAAACAAAAGCCAAGTAAAGTTTTAACTCCAAGAAGAGTCCCTTCCTTCAGAAGAGCTGACAAACCATGACCTATTTTGAGATTTCTGTCAGCTTTCATGAAAACTATCCCTAAAATCAGTTGAAAATGTGCCCTGAAACACGAGAAATTCTCCCCACTAGAAAAAAACACTAGAAATTCTCCCCAACTATAGTTAACTGCCTCCCCCAAAGCCATGCTCCCTCCCAGGGGCAGGGTGCAGCCAATGACTGGCCAACACAGAGATAACAGTTCAGGACAATTCTTCGAAGGCCCAGCTTCTCAGTATGCAGTATGTGGTTATAGCTTAGTACAGTGACTTACACTGATGGGGTCCAGAATTTTCACTGCAGCCAGGCTCCCATCTCTCTTATTAGTGACCTTGTAGACCTTGCCATATGTGCCTTTACCAATGGTCTCTATAATTTCCCAGGTGTCTGTGGGATCCGGAAGCGATTCAAGACCAAGCATCATGGAGTTGTAATGAAATAATCCATATAGATGTTTCCTGGTGGAGAGAAAGTTTGTTATGTCCGACAATTGATTACAGGATCAGAGCCAGTGGGCTTTGAAAACACAAATATTTGTTTCTTAACCAGTGATTTTTGTTACTTTTTCTTTTCTATTTCCCTTTCCTATATTAAGTAGACTGAAAGCCCAATAATAAGCATTCTTAAGAATGCTCTGACACACCCTAAAAATACAGCTCTCAAAGTGGAGATGATCCACATGCTACAGAAGAGAGTAAAAGTTCCAACGAGGAGGTGCTGATCATGACTGGGCAGTCGTCTGGCTAGGCAGAGAGTGATGGCTGCTGCCCGGGAAAGTAGGTTAAAAACTGCAAGTCTAAAAACCTTTGTCCCAAAGATACAGTAAACTTGACCAGGGTTCCCTGGTGGCCACTGGAAACCAATGCCTAACCTCTGTGTGCAAAGTCAAAGAAAATTATTGGATGTACCAGACACATCCACACATAACACCCATTGCTGGTAGGTCTTTGGGCCTATGAAACATGAGCCAATCTCAGATCCCATTCATATAGCAAGAGCCTCATGTATGAATCACAGGGAGGGGTTCACAGGTTATGTCAATTCACTCTGCCTTAGTTGACGTGCCCTGTTTACCAAGGACATAGCTCCATAGAGTTAAGTACCAACAGCAAGCTCAACAGGCAAAGTCACCCAAGACATAGCCTGTGGAAAAAACCCTTCAAGTTTTCTTGTTCTAAGGCTGGGTGAGGGTCTTAAGTCTGGTCTGCCTTTAGATCCCATGGGCAGGATTCCCAGGCTCCAATAGCAAGAGCCATGGCAACCAACCCCCACTCTTTGGCTTGGTGCCTCCTACTAAGATCCCAGTTTGCATTTCTAATGATTTTCTTTTTTTTTTTTTTGCTTTCAAACTCTTTTTAAATTTATTTTTCATTTATATATGACAGCCAAATGCATTACAATTCTTATTACATATATAGAGCTCAATTTTTCATATCTCTGATTGTATACATAGTATATTCACACCAATTCATGTCTTCACATATGTACTTTGGATAATAATGATCATCACATTCTACTATCATTAATTACCCCATGCCCCCTCCCTTTCCCTCCCACCCCTCTGCCCTATCTAGAGTTTGTCTATTCCTCCCATGCTCCCTCTCCGTATTCCACTATGAATCAGCTTCCTTATATCAAAGAAAACACTCAGCATTTGGTTTTTTTGGGATTGGCTAACTTCACTTAGCATTATCTTTTCTAACTCCATCCATTTACCTGCAAATGCCATGATTTTATTCCTTTTATTGCTGAGTAATATTCCATTGTGTACATATGCCACATTTTTTAAAATCTATTCATCTATAGAAGGGCATCAAGGTTGGTTCCATAGTTTAACTATTGTGAATTGTGCTGCTATAAACATTGATGTGGCTGCATCACTGCAGTATGCTTTTTTAAAGTCCTTTGAGTATAGACTGAGGAGAGGGATAGCTGGGTTAAATGGTGGTTCCATTCACAATTTTCCAAGAAATCTCCATAGTGCTTTCCATATTGGCTGCACCAATTTGCAGTCCCACCAGCAATGAAAGAGTGTGCTTTTTTCCTCCACATCTTCGCCAACACTTATTGTTGTTTGTATAGATAATAGCTGCCATTCTGACTGGAGTGAGATTAAATCTTAGAGTGGTTTTGATTTGCATTTTCCTAATTGCTAGTGATGATGAACATTTTTTCATGTGTTTGTTGATTGATTTTACATCATCTTCTGAAGTGTCTCTTCAGGTCCTTGGCCCATTTATTGATTGGGTTATTTGATTTTTTGGTGTTTAGCTTTTTGAGTTCTTTATATAGCCTAGTGATTGGTGCTCTATCTGATGTGTGAGGGGTAAAGATTTGCTCCCAAGATGTAGGCTCTCTATTCATCTCACAGATTGTTTCTTTTGCTGAGAAGAAACTTTTTAGTTTGATTCCATCCCATTTATTGATTCTTGGTTTTAATTCTTGCGCCACAGGAGTCTTATTAAGGAAGTTGGGGCTTAATCCTACATGATGAAGATTAGGGCCTATTTTTTCTTCTATTAGATGCAGAGTCTCTGGTTGTATTCCTAAGTCCTTGATCCATTTTAGGTTCAGTTTTGTGCATGGTGAAAGACAGGGGCTTAACTTCATTTTGTTGCATATGGATTTCCAATTTTGATTTTCTAGACTGCATTCTCTCAAAACTGAGATCTTCCATCTGGTACCAGAGTTTTTGTTTGTTTGTTTGTTTGTTTTTCTTTTCCCCACCTTGTCTAATGGGGGCTTTTCAAAAATAATAAAAAACATCTTTTAAAAAGGCACACTAGGGGCTGGGGTTGTGGCCCAGAGGTAGAGCAATCACTTAGCTTGTGCAAGGCCCTGGGTTTGATTCTCAGCACCACATAAAAAACAAACAAATAAAATAAAGATATTGTGTCCATCTACAACTTAAAAAATAAAAATAAATTAAAAATAGGGAAAAAAAAGGGGCACACTCCTCTCCAAGGTGCCCACAAGCAATACCGCAAGGGCCCTGACTAAGCCTCCCTGGGCTGAGGCACTGACCCTGAAAGGTCCACTGTTCAAACAAGCCTTTCATGTGCTGGTTTCAAGACTCTCAGAAACTGCAACCTCTCCTCCCTTCCAGTGCTTCACAAAATCAATCTTTCTCACCAGATGTTCACAATTTTTGCAATATCTGTCCATCATCTGTGCTTGTAGTTACTAAACACTTTTAAATTACTTGCTTTTTCCCTTGAATGTCTCTAAAGGCACTTTATAGCATTACCCTAAATGTAAAACGAATATCATGTGCCACATATCCAAGTTAACTGCAAAAAGATGATTCCAATAAAAACAATAGATGTTTAATGCCACTGCCCCTGGGCTTCTGCTGAAGGCCGATCATTAAAAAGGGAGATCATTGAAGGATGGAGAGAAATTAAAGGTTGGCACAAACTTCCCTTGATGTCATCAGAAAAGCTGAAGGAGAATTAATTAGCAAGGAAATAACTCTGTTATTATGTGATTCAGTGTTCTTTACTAAAAGGTCTTCATACCCCTGATACCTGAAAACATTGCTCTAGGGTGGGTTTCTACAAAAGGAACAGGTGAGGGTGGCCTGGCAGGCTGGGGAGGGTGCCCAGATAAGATTCCAACAGCAGAGATGTCATTCCTTACACTAACCACTGAAGTGTCTGTTCCTCGTAAGCACAGACACCTGTGTCTGGGCTCAGTACTAGGACACAGGAATGCTCAAACCCAACAGCTGGCACAATCCTGACCCTGACTAGCTGTGAGACATGAACTAGTGACTCGTCTTTGCACTTCAGCTTCTTCACCTGCCTCATGGGGCAGTGGCCATTGTGGTGTATGAGGCTAACTACCTCACCGAGCTGCTGTTCCAGTTAGGAGATGAGAACAGAAGGCAGTGAGCATCTGGAAGGCTGAGTAAGTGTCCACTGTCACCACAATGGCAGAGTACCATGGTCTGCCTCAGAACCTGCAAGGCTTGGCAGACATTTCCCAAGTCAGTTTTATTTCATTTTCAACCACAAACTAAATGAGAACAAAATAAATTTTTGCTCCCATCCGTTATTAGTTTTCAAACAAATGCCTGGAATTTGGTGTGGGCAAATGACCTTGAATCAGAATGTGGCAACAAGAGAGAAGCACTAGGGCCATCAACACAGGTGATTTTCTAATGATTTTTGGCTACAAAACACTTGTGTGAAATTCGTCTCACTTATGATGCTGATGCAGAGGGGGAGAGATGGGGCACAGCTCTGACTGAGGTGGGCTGCCCTGTGCCCTTCATGGGAATTGACAGGGTGACCAACTGTCCTGAGGGACTGGGGCTGCCTCTGTTTTTCTTTTTCTTTTTTTTTTTTTTAATTATTATTATTATTTTTCTAGTTGTTGGTTGACCTTTATTTATTTACTTATATGTGGTGCCGAGAATCGAACCCAGTGCCTCACACATGCTAGGCAAGCGCTCTACCAACTGAGCCACAACCCCAGCCCTGCCTCTGTTTTTAGTATGTAAAGTCCCACAGCCTGGGAAACCTCTCAAAACAGAGCAAACAGTACAATTTGTCACCCCGGACTCTAGAGTCTTCTGAGAGCATTCACCTCCTGAGAGAATTAATAGAAAACCATTGATTAAGGCCCCCATCATCTCACCCCCCTGATGGCTGAACTGTACCCCTCCCAATTAATGAGTCCTAACCCCTAGTGCCTCCGAATGTGACTATATTTGGAGATAGAAACTTTAAAGGGGAACAATAGGACCGTTGATTCATATGAAGAGATTGGGGATCAGACAAGTAGAGAGGGAAGACCACGGGAAGACACAGGGAGAAGACACACCTCTACACGCCAAGGAGAGAGGCCTCCAAGGAAATGAACTCTGCTGACACCTTGATCTTGGACTTGTAGCCTCCAGAACCATGACACTTGGTTAAATAATTCTGATTTTTAAGCCAAATACCAGCCTCTGGTACTTGGTTTTGGCAGCCCTAGCAAACCAATGTTCCCCTGTTTTACAGATGAAGAAATTGAAGCTCATTTGGTGATGCGCTGTTCAGAGGTAGTGCAGGAATGGGATTCCAGGCTTCCCTAGGTCCAATCCTCTGACCTTTGTTCCACAGAATAGAAGGGACTCATCTGGTTAACAATGGTCATTCTTTCTGTCCCACTGTGCCAAATATTGAAAAATTCTGTGAGGGAAATATTCCAATCACCTTGGACTCTAAGAGCCTCACGGTCCTAATGAGCAGCAAATTCTGCTCCCTGAAAATAAGCACAACTCACCCAGAAGGATTCATTTATAGTGAACGCCAGTGCTAGGGAAGCAGAAAGCAGAGAACTTGAGTCCCATTCCCTGTCTGGTATTCACAGACAGGGCTAAATGAAGGTGCGACAGTACAGGTGCACTCTGACAGCAGTGCCTGTCTTCTCTTTTTAAAATCAATACCTGACTCTATAAACTCTCACGCTACTGATTAAACAGCCCAAACAGCAGCAGTTCATACACCCCTGTAAAGTGCTGATCCCCTGGTCCAGGAGTAGCTGGAGCAGCCCTTTTGACAGCTCAGAAGCTACTCCTGGTCAGAATTTTAACCTTAAGGGTGGACTGCACTTTGCCTACATCTGTGTTTAGGGCATGGCAGAGTTAGGGCCAAAAGTGCCGTCTAGTCTCGAGGGTAACATGGAAGTAGCCAGGTTTGACCAAAGGAAGGGTAGTAAGAAGGATGCCCCTGGGACTTCAGGCCTCTGCAGAACCATGAGAGGCAGGGGCCCACACCAGTCCTAGAAATAGGAGTTGCATGCATTTATTTGGGCATGATATGGAAGAGTGACCTCTGGAGGCTAGAAAACTCAAGTTACACAAGTCACATTCATTGACAGACAAATAGAAGGACTTAGGTCTATCTAGGAAGAGTAGATGATGGCATTTGTCCATGTGGGGGTTTGGGGAGACAGCCTGCAAGCCAATCAGAAGCCCTATTGGCCTGGATGTGTCTCTGTGTACAGCTGCTCCTAAGTGAAAACTTGATGAACATGTCTAGCTTTTGCATGTAGTAGGATGATGTAAGTCCACACCACAAATGGTTTTTACCAAAGTCATTACTCAGAAATATTCCATTGTTCCCCATATTCCGGTGGCATCCACATCCTTGCACTATCAGGAGCAGCCAAGGTATCAGCAAGGCAAAAAGACCTCACATAGGAAAGCTATTCCTGTTCAGTAAATAAGGATAAAATAGATATTAATGCAGGATATATTTTTTTAACCTTTTCCCACACATCATTATCAACCAAATACCTAGGAAATAGCCAAACTTCTCACTACCTAAGCCTCTGTGTAAATAGACAGACAGCTGTTTACTTAGTAAAAGACTACTAACAGAGTTCCTTGGAAATTAAGAACAATTGTCTTTTTCTTATCTTTTTTTTTTCTTTTTAGAAGGCAAACTTAAAAGGCAGGGATTATATATTTTTAAGATATTTGAGAAAGTAGACTCAATAATATTCTTCCCATTGAAAAGAATATAAGCATTAAACACCTCTATTTGTAACTCTCAGCAAGGAAGTCAGTCTTGGGCCACCAAGACTCAGCTCACAAGAGAGCGGTAACTTGCCCACATGTGAAAAATACACTGGAGAAAATATCTCAGTCCCGTGGAGACTAAGTGACCTCTCAGACTCAAAAAACAGAAAATTCTGTTCCACTGAAACAAACAGAACCCACCTGGAGGGATTCATTTACAGTGGGTGTCAATGATGGGACTGGGAGAAGGCTGTAAATTAATAGCACAGCTACTGCTTTATCTTATCAAGATTGAATGTTTAAAGACTTCCTTGGGAGTTTTGGTTTCAATTATCAGCAGGGGACATACCTTTAAAAAACAACCATGAAAAAAAAATTCTGTGGTTAGCTTTGACAAACATTATGCCATAGAAATTTCCATTTCCTAAACTTTGAGCATTGCAAAAAGAAAGTTAAAGCATTATGCTATGGGATGGAAGAACACCCACTACCTAAGAAACCGTGTTGCCAGAACAAGTAAACCTGAATCTGACAAAGCTTCAAAACTTCAGACGACCAATTTACAGAAATAACAGAAGACAGAGAGCATGTTGAATAACTCTGGAGGCATAACAAGCTGGTTCCAGATTGTGAAAAATTTTCCAAGACAACTCAATTTCTTCAACGAATGAAGAAAACCCAATTTCTTCAATGAATGAGTTGCAAATAAAAATAAATATATTGAAAATTAATTCTAGGATTAAAGAAGTTTAAAATGCATTTCAAATGGGAAATAAAGTGTGGGTTCATACAAAAAGCTTAAAAAAAAAGAGAGACTGTAATGTTTATGAGGTCCATAGAACTCTGACCAGCTAATTGACAATGTTGGGGAACAGTGTTAATTATATTCTAGTTGTTATCCTTATTTTTGTGGTGGTGTACATAAAAAGCTTTCTTATCTTTTAGTAACACACTCTGAAATATTTATGAATGAAATAATTCTATGTCTGGAATAATATAGAAGAGAAAATACTGAGGGGCATATGTGAAATCAGGTTGGTTACAGGGGCCAATAAGTATTACGTTGCATACGTGGGGTTGCATGATGATATTCTGTTTACTTCTGTGGGTTTTACAATTTCTATAATAAAAAGTTTTTTTTAAATCTGTGTAGGTAACATACATCAATTCTGGTTTTCATACACATGGTAAAATCCCGACTCCCTGAAGTATTTCCCACCCAGCACAATTCCAAGAAGTGTCAAAGTTGGTATGGGCAAGCACCTTACACACAGGGAACAGTAAGCCACTAAGAATATCAACAAAGAGCACCCAGGCACAGGGCTTCTATTTCTGCTCTTCTTTTTCACCCTCAGTCTGTGTTGGGGAATGAGAAGGAAAAGAAAGACTGTTCCAGCACCCACACTCCTACTGTCAGAGTGTCACCTTCCCTCTCCACCCCTCGCCTACTGGGGCACGTCAGTCCCCCACTGGGCCTGATGTCTCAGATAAATGCAGAGCTGTAGTTAGGAAAAACTAATGAACCGCTGAATGGCACAGGAAAATCAATAATGAGAAGAATGCAAGCGACCTTCTTCTGCCTTTGGACTCCTGTTCTTTCTTCCTGAAGGAGGAAAAGAGAAAGAACATCAATACACAGAAACTGAGAAGATCAAAAAGACTCATCACCGCCAAGCACTGTAATCGTTTTCATCTTGTTCCTGAAAAGAAACTGCCCAAGGGCCCCAAGGTGAATGTGCTCAAAGCTGAACAAGAGCCACGTAAGAGAATCTAGCAGGTGGAGAGCCTCTAAGCAGCCCGTGAAAGGCTCAAGAAGAAAATGGATAGTCTAAGATGAGCCTTCACTTTAACAATGTAAGAAATCTAAGAAACAAATTTCACATAGTGCCCTTAAAATTGATTTGCTTAGTGATGAAGGAAGAAAATCAACCCAAAGGAGGAAAGTACTCCTGATAAATCCCTACTGGTTCACCTGTGCCCCGTCGGAGTCCTTGGGAGCTGATCTCCCACACTGGATCTAAAGCGGTAGATGAGCCCGATTCTTCCAGGGTTGCAGGGAGCATTACCACACTCCTTCAGATGTGTGGCCTATTCTTCAACAATCTGATGTTTCCTTCCTGCTTTGCCTGTCACCTCTTCAAGTGACTCAAAAACTGTACTTGCTCCAAGGTGATGGTACTTCCTCTCCCCTTCTTTCAACAGCAGGTTATAAATCAGCCAATATTAACATAAAATATTATTTATGCATTCAGTAAGAAGGCAAAAAAATTCAGTTGTCTTCAGTTTTACTGGGTTTTACAAGAAATATAACTAGAAAGAAGAATGCAAGTTCTGCTTCCAAGGTTCCAAATTTGTTTAGAAAATCCTTACGACTTCTGGGGCAAGATAGCAAAGTGAAGCCAGGAATCTCCTTTCCATAAAACCAAATAAATGAACAACATTAGTAACAAAAACTTGAAATCCAGCAAAAAAACACAAACAGAGTGCACTAGCAGTACCAAACACAAGAAGGGACATAAGGTCATGCCCTAATCTTTAAAAAGTAACATTTAGGGGAAGTGAGAGATGGAAGATCCCAGGAGTCACTGTTATGCCCAAACCAGCTCGCTCTCTTGTCCCAGAATGTGGTGGAGTTTGGGAGACAGTAAAGGGGTGGAAAAAGTCCCAGCAACTTTCCCTACTTAGAAGCAGAGAGGATGAGTTAGCAGCAGGGGGAAAAGTACAGGCTCATTCATTTACATATTCAATAAGAACTTATTAAGGAACTTTTATATTCATTACTCAACACTAAGCTCTTAAAAGGTAAGTTAAAGAAATAACTAGGCTGACTTCTACAACAAGGAACATTTCCAAAGCCATGCTCACTGGGTGGAATGACCCCAGCACTTTAAACAACATTTCAGAAAGAAGAGCACAGTTGATACTTATCAACTAACATTGCCACTAATGTCCAGTACTCGTAGATCTCAGGGGGGGATGAACAGTTTTCAGAAGACAGGCAGTTCCTTGTAAAACCACTGAATGTCAAGGCAGAAAAAGAAATTTTCAGTATGTAGAACGAACACACACACACACACACACACACACCTCAAAACCAAACACAAAAAAATAAAGAAAAAAAGGATCAAAAGCTCAGATTTCTTTCCACACTAACAATACCAGAAAACTATGTAAGCCATGCATATAATGTTGTGTGGGGAGAGCATGTACAAATAGTTTTATATTTACCCAAATTGTTCAAGAACTAAAACAACAGACACCTTCAGGCATGCAAAAGCTCAGTGACTCCATTGGTCCTTCCTAAAGAACCATGTAAGTCTAAGATCTAGCAAACCAAGATATTAAAGTGGAGTTCTAGTAGAAAACCTGACAGAAAGAACTAAACCTTTTTATATTTACAAATAAAGCCAATCACCAGTGTGAAGTATGTTTATAAAAGGGAAATGTTATACATTTCAACAATAAAAAAAAATAACATACCAAACCCAACAATTTGAGGCAAGATAGAAGGGGAAATAAGGATGAAATTTTCTCACTTTTCTAGACTTGTTAAAGATAAGAAATTAAGAAAGTGAGATTTGGGGCTGAGGCTATGGCTCAGTGGTAGAGCCCTTGTCTAGCATTTGTGAGGCACTGGGTTCAATTCTCAGCACCACATATAAGTTAAGTAAATAAAATAAAGGTCTGTACATCTTTAAAAAAAAAACATTAAAAAAAGAAATTGAGATTTAATTATTATCTTACTTGAAATTATTAAGTTAGCAAAGCAAAATGATGGTATTAAAAAAATATATGTGTCAATCTTCTTTTCCATCTCAATAAGTAGTCAATAGATAATTAATAAATAGAAGTTAAAGCCACTATATAGAAATCTCTAAAAGACTTAAAAATAGATTATAAATCTTTGATATTATTACAAAAAAAATCATGCTTACCCCTGGAAGCATACAGACATAACCAAAGAAAAGATAACCCATAGGGCAGGAGATGGCGGGGGCTGGGAGGAGGAAAGGGAGAAAGCATTAAAACCAGAAAATACAAATTAAAATCATTAAGATTGAAAATATATATTATATTAATAAATATAGGATTCTTTAAAAAGGCCAAAATATAAAAGAAAAACTAATCTTTAGATTCCAAAGCTAAAACCAACTGTCCAAGGGCCAGAGTTGTGCCTCAGTGGTAGAGCACTTGCCTAGCATGTGTGAGGCACTGGGTTCAATTCTCAGCACTGCAAATAAGTAAATAAAATAAAGGTTCATCAACAACTAATAAAAATATTTTTAAAAACTGTCCAAGAGTCTCCTTATGACTCAGAAAAATTAAAAATATATGTATGTATGTATGTATATGTGGATAGTTGGATAGATAGATGATACACATCAAATAAATGGTAACAAAACAGAAAGAATCATAATATCTGAAAAGAGTAAAATCAAATCAAAAACTATCAACAACAACAACAAAAAAGAGTTGTTTTATATTCAACAATAATAGCAATTACCAGGCCCCAAGTACTATTCTACACAGTTAGAATGATCTGAGTTTACATCAAAAATGACTTTATAAGTATTATAAATCTTTCAGCACCCAAAACTGTCAAAATCCATAAAAATATAAAATTCTAGAAGAAGTCAACAAAACATAATAATACTAACAGGCATTGTTAGCCAGCACAGAACAAGATGACAAAGTATTAAGAAATATAATATAATCACTAAACCCAGTAAATGTATATCAAAGTGCTTATCTAACATAAAACATATTTTCAAGCACTGGTGGGATATTTTAATTTAAAAAATAAAGAATACATTAGGCGGGCTGGGGATGTAGCTCAAGCGGTAGCGTGCTCACCTGGCATGCGCAGGGCGCTGGGTTCCACCCTCAGCACCACATAAAAATAAAACAAAGATGTTGTGTCCACCGAAAACTAAAAAATAAATATTAAAAAATTCTCTCTCTCTCTCTTTAAAAAAAAAAGAGAGAATACATTAGTCCACAAAATAAAGCCTCAAAACATCCAGGAAGATGGAATTAGAATGATCTTCCCTGACCACACTATAATAAAAATAAACATTAACGGGAAGAAACCTAGCCACCTAAAAACCTTTTAACTCTCAGATCTTGATGCAAAAGAAAAAGTAAAAGCTGAAATTATAAAGTATCTATATTTTTTAAATGACAATAATAAACATACTAACACCCTCACAAAAAATTTTGTGAAGCTGGACTCAAGACAAAATCATACCATTAAACATTTTATCCAGCAAATAATAATAGAAATAAAATCAATAAACATTCTATTCAATCGTTTGACAAAATGATATTAAAGTTCATTTGGAAAATTCAATACATGAAGACATGAAAAATTTGGAAAAAAGTTGGGGATCAGGTAGCATAATCTGAGCAGATATCAAGACATACTATACTGCAACAATGATCAAAGCATTATGCTACAGATATAGATACGACACAGAATACAATCTAAAGGAATACTCCAATACATCAGGGAGAAGGTTTATGATGAGGATCACATTTTGAATCAATGGGCAAAAAAATGAACTAAATAATAACCATTCACTAAATAGTGCTGACTTCACTTGCTTCCAACTATTTAGAAAGTAGTTAGGCCAGAACACTACCTGACTCCTTTCACCCAAATAGATTAGAATGGATCAAACAATATATATTTTAAATAAATGAGTAAGTATATTATAATCTTGGCATAGCCAAAAGATCTTTCCAAGCAGAATATAAAACTCAAAGGCCATAAGTAAAAAATGTGTAAGTACTAAAACTTTGTGAAAAATAAAGTGAGAAAAAATATTTGCATCAGAAGTTAATTTTCTTATTTTATCAAAAATACATACAATAAGAACAACTTAATAGAATAAGAAATTGAAATGTAAAATAGAAAAGATGCTAAATCTTACTCAGAAATTTTAAAGTGCAAATTAAAATATTGAGATAACCATTTATCTCGTAGCAGACTGACAAGATTTTTTAAGTTGATAATAATCAGTATTGGGAAGAATCTGGAGAAATAAGCACCGTAGAACAACATAAATGAGACTGTAAATTGGCATCATCTTTCCTTGAGGATTAACTGGTCAAAATCTGTCAAATGCCCATATCCTTGGTCTCTGCAATTCCACAATTCTATGGTTGTTTACCCTATGCACACAACCAAAAAAAAGCATACTAGATTCAACATATAAACAGACAGTAAAACACCAAAACAAAACATTTGATCATCTCAATAAATGCAACAAGAAGCACTTGGAAAAACTTTAATGTTCATTCAGCATTGTTAAAAAAAAAAAAAAAAAAAAAACACTCTCAATCTACTAGAAATAGAAGGGATTTCTTTAACCTAACACAAGCATCCAGGAAAAGCCTAGAGTTAACACCACACTTAATGGTGAAAAACTGAATGATTCACTTTAAGATTAGGGAAAAAGCGAGGATGCCTGCTCTCATGGTTTTATTCAGTATTGTAGGGAGCCAGTGCAATCAAACAAGAAAAGGAAATTAAAAGCATCCAGAGTGAAGAGGAAAAATTAAAATGGACTTTATTTGCAGTTGACATGATCGTATGTCTTAAAAATCTGATGCAATGTATTTGAAAAACTACTAGAACTATTTAATGAGTTCATCATGAGTAGAGGATACAAAGTTAAAATTTAAAAATCAAGTATATTTGTATATCTTACAAAGGAAACTTTTCATCAATGCTGAAGCTTGTATAGAAATATGAGAATATGTCCTTATGCCACATATAAAAAATATGTCCTTGTGCCACAGATAAAATATATATACACATATGTGTGTATGTGTAAGAACTAAAACTTTGAACTTCTAGGAAATAGATATACAAGGATATTTATTATAACATTCTTTCCAATAGAAAACTGGATACAACTTAAATTATCCAACAAGTTATAATAATTACATAAAAGGAAATACTATCTAGCCACACGTAACCACTAAATGGAAAGAAGGAAAATGTTGTGTCAGTCTGGAAGGAATGCAAACTCAGCAAAACCTTGTCTCTAAATAAAACATAAAAGGGGCTGGGGATGTGGCTCAGTGGTTTTAATTCCCAGTACCAAAAAACAACAAAACAAAATTTGCATTCATAGCCATTTGTGTGTGTGTGTGTGTGTGTGTGTATTTGCAGAAAGCTACATGGAAGCTCTGTTATTTTGTTTTGGTCTTTTTGGTGCTGAGGATCAAACCCAGGGCCTCATGCATTCTAAGCACATGCTCTACCACTGAACTACATCCCAAGCTCCCACAGAAATTCTTAAACTTTAGAGAGAGTTACCAGGAGTCAGAGACATTGGAAACAGGAAAAATAAAACAATTGTTAAAATTTGTGTACTTTTCTGTACTGGTCATATTTTTGATGATGTGCCATTATTCTACTTTAAAAGATAAATCATTTTTTCTTTCGTGTGAGTAAGAGACTTCTATGGAGGAGATTATTTTGGCCAGATGCCTGCAGAAGTTAAGTCGTGGAAGAGCAGAAAACACATGAAACAATAGAAGCCCATCCTGAGAAGAAACAGCAAGAAACAGAAAGGAGCAAGACAGAGGACTGGTGAGCAGACCAACAATCAGTTCTCTTTTTTGCCCTCTGAGGTCTGCTGAGCTTTCTTGTCAGTCCTTGGATCCCACATGATTTCCTACTGTGCTCTTCTCAGAAGCCCCCTTATCACAAGCTGATTTGAGTTTCTCACAAGCCTGTATCAGTTCCTTCACAACTCCAAATGGGCCCAGCCTTGTTAAATACCCTAAATTAGTCCTTAATGGAGGAACAGCCTTACCTTGCTGAAAGTGAAGCAACCTGTAGCCTGCACTCTGAGAGCTCCTGTAGTCAGTCAAGCCTGTCGAATGTGATTTAAATAGAAACTTGTCCAGCAACATTTTATACTCAGGAAAAATTCATGACCAAGACTTCTATTTCTGGGGATGCTTTTTGAGAATGTTTCTTTTAGATAATATAGTATGAATCATGTGTGTGTGTGTGTGTATACATATGTGTGTATGTGTGTGTATATATGTAAACAAATCATTGAAGAATGCTTCCAAATCTAGAGAACAGCTTTTAGAAAGAAGTCGTAAAACCAAGCATAGGAAAATTGTACAAATGTTAAATACAAAAACTAAAAAATATCCAAAGATATACAAAATAAGAAAACAACCACATGACTATGAAAAAGTGGAGAATAATTCCAAACCAACATATAATCAAGTGATGGTAAAGACTGGTCAGAGTAGGAACCGTCTTCTTCACAAACAAGCTGTCTGCATGCTAGACAGGGCCCAGATAAGAGTATGGCTCAGATGTCAGCTCTCCTAGGAGCCTTTCCCAGTGTTCCCATTGGAAATGACCTTTCCTTTATGCTCCCACTTAACAGGTCCTCTTTCCTAGCAGCGAGCACCTTGCCTGACATTCCGTTGTTCACATGTTGGTCTTTTCCACCACTGAATTCCCTGAGGACAGAGGCAATGGCTTAGTAAATTTTTTCTTTCTCATAGGCAAAATCCATTCTATAAGTGCTCAATAAATGTCCAGTATAGCAATAAAACCCAGAACTTTAAAAACCATGACAGTTTTCTAGTGAAAAAAAAAAAGTTGTGATTTCATAGAATATTAAGAAAATAAAGAGAAATAAGAAAATTATTACAACACATAAAATCTCACCATCCAAATGTAATCACTAATGATAAACATCTCCATTTAGACACACATGTGTGCACGCGTATACAGTCATATATAGCTATGTTTGTTTGTTTCACAAGGCAGAAGATCTGATTTCCAGCCCAATCGCTACTAAATTGATGTTTTGAAGGTTTGTATCCATCACAAACATAGTGCACATACTCAAGCCTTGTCATCACCCCTACAGCATTAGCCATTGTTCTCTATCTCCATCTTTCCAGAACATTCCTTTACCTTTGTCTCCTTTACATCTTCCTTTCTTAGTTCCTCTTCTGCCTCCCCTGTGCCAACTCCCATTCTCCCCATGAATGTGGACACTCAATCAAAGCCCTGCCTTTAGTCCTCCACTTGTCTTCCAAATGAGCCAATTGTACCTAAGACTTTCACCATCATGTCTTAACAGGTGACTTCCTCTCTCTAGCACTATTTCCTCTCCGAAGTTCCTGCCCAAAATAATAATAATCCTCCCTTATCTATAGTTTTTTTTTCTATTCAGTTGCAATTACCCTTGGTGAATTACAGTCCAAAAATATTAAATGGAAAATTCCAGAAATAAATAATAAGTTTTAAACTATTCACCACTCTGAGTAGCATAATAAAATCTCATGTCATCTTGCTCCATCTCACTTGGGACATCAATCATCTCTCTGTCCAGTGTATCCACACTGTATACACTATCCACCCATAGCAGTAGCTATCAGATGGACAGTCAGTATTGCAGTGTTTATATCAAGTAACCTTATATAGTAGCCTTGTGCTAGGTCACATGCCTATGTCATTCACCTCACTTCACGCCCAAAAAGACACAACTCAAATACAAGTCATTGCTCTGCAAGATAGAAAGTAAGAAATGTCCCATAAGGAGGGTAGCAAGGCATTTACTGAGAGTTTGCCGTGAACCAAAAGTAGGGTCTTAGAAGCTTAGAAGTTTGCATGATTATTCCATCAACCCGTAGAATAAATGGAGAAAATAGTATTAGAGAAGATATTCTTATTTTTTATATTTTTCTGAAACTCTTACACTTGACAGGAGTGTAGAAGGATGAGCTAAAAATACATTCCATATCCAAGCACCTGTCACCATGGCCACCCAGGACCGCCATAAGCTCTCAAGAAACCATTTGGGCAAATTAGAAAAAGGTATCTCTACTGCAAGGGGACTTGGCTCCACGAAAGGTACCCAGCTTGGCAAGCAGAGCCCCAGCGAGACTCAGGACCACTCACTAATCAGGAAGCTGACTGGGGATTATGGTAGTTATAAGGCTTGAACTAAGGCAGAAGTCCTCAGATGATATTGCAGAGAAAAAATTATTAGCATTGAAATCTATTGATTCAGTTCAAAACAGAATTTCAAAATCAAAAGAAAATGCAGAACCAAAAATCAATGGCAAAATGTTGAGACCGGATGACTGTCTGAAATGGGGGGCACAGAGGAGGCACAACTTTGGGGAGACTCAATTTGGGACCAGCTGAGTTGGAGTTTCCAGTGGAAAACAGGAGATGCTATCAGAAAGCAGAACTGGAACTTGGAAGGGAGAAGGTGCCTGGAGGACCAGCTAAGAATACTGCAGAGAGGACACAGCCACCCATGCCCCTGAGGGGCTCTCGAGGGGCTGGCAAGGATAGAACCTTGCAAGGCCTTTACATCCAGAGAGGATGAGGAATGTGGAAGAGGAGCCAGAGGAGGGGCTGACAGTGACGTAGGGAGAGAACAGACAGGATGAGGCCAGGGAGCTTCAAGTAGACAGGGAGCAGACACTGGGACTTGATGCTCCTGAGCAGGTAAGGAGGAGGAGGGGTTAGGAAAAGTCTGGAATTTTGTCTTCAAAAGAAGTGCGTAAAAGAAGAGCAGCCAGATCCCCAGGAGTCTCCAGGGAAGTGGGTGGAGACCAGGCTGACCCCAGCACATGTTGCTCAGCCTGGGGTGCAGCCCTGAGCTGCAGGGCCTCCTGGGCTCACAGAGTTGGCAGGGAAAGATAAATGGGTATGGTCTGAACATTTTTTTTTAAGACTTAACAGAAAAATCAGAGAGAAGTCATAGTTTTCATGGGCTGGTAATAAAACTGTCACGTTGGCCTCTAACTTTTGCAAAACAGCTTCTATAAATTAAAAAGTCTAATTTAGCTACCTAAAAATAGATTTCATTTGTGGAAATGACTAAACCTTACCAAAAAAATTATTGGAAAAAAAAAAGCATTAATAAACAGAACACATTCTGCAAAATCCTTGATTCTAGTTAGGGAAACGATTCAATCTTCTGTGGAGAAAATATCTGCTCCAGGCGGGAACGTCACAAGCCATATCATAGATCAAAAGAGAAAGCACAATGATTTGATCACAGAAGCCTGTGCAAGGACAGGAGGGGACTCTTTTAAATGTACAAGATTTCTGAATTCTAACAAGTCCCATCCAAATTACTTCACACATTTATTAACACTTCTTATAGATAGTAAGTCCTGTCAGCTCTACTCTAAAAATATGTTCCTGATCCAAGTACCTGTCATCACTGGCACCCTGTGCCACAGCAAGCCCTCAAGGAGTCAACTGGGCAAATTAAGGAAAGGCATCCCTACTATAAGGAGACATAGCCCCACAAAAGGTGCACAGCCTCGTCATAACACGTCTGCTTATCTATCTCATCCTCAGAGGATGTTTCTAGAACCATCTTGTTTATCATGAATAGCCTGTTGCGGGGAAGAGACAGGGAGTGGCATGCAGGATCCCCCTGTGACAAGGCGGCAAGGAGCCAGAGAAAGGCCAGCATCCTAACATTGTCCTTCTGCAAATCTTGGCAAATTTCTAGTCTCTTCACCTCCCCCTTGTGCCTCAATTTTCTCATTTGAAAAGTGAGATGGTTGAACTAGTCACTGTTTCTCAAGGACAAACCCAGGGTTTGTTCAAACTCAGGGTTGTTGACCTTGAATCTTCAGGGAGACACCCAGGAGACACTTGAGGGAGCTCCAGAGATACCAATGATCCCTACCTTGATCTCTAAGTTTCCTTCTCCCATGTTCTAGGAATTTTAAATCTTAAACATATACAAATATTAAGAGAAAGAAAGAAATGTGGCATAATGGAATCTGTCTAATCTCTTTCAAAATCAAAAGAAAATGCAGAACAATGTGTTACCACATTCACAAATCAGCCATGATGTGGCAGTCGCTAAGGAACAACATATGCCCACAGCTATGAAAATGATTAACTAAATCATCCGATTTTTCACTTCCTTCCAAAGCATGGGGAAATCTTAGCTTTAGCTGCCTTAACCTTCTCGAAGTGAAATACATTTAAAAAAGCAACTGCAAATTACTGATGACTAATGCCCTTCAACTTGGCCTCAAGCTGAGAAATTCTGTGCAGAAATAAAGTGGTTTATAACCCCACGGGTCGGTTCTATTATAAACTGTGGGTGGTGAATCAAGTGGCTATGAACTATGCTGCGTGTGTGTGTGTGTGTGTGTGTGTGTGAGAGAGAGAGAGAGAGAGAGAGAGAGAGAGAGAGAGAACAATGCTTAAGGAGGATATTTCTCCTGTTCCTTAGCAGGAGTTTAACAGCCCAGACACAAAGCAAACACGAGCTATGAGGACCCAGGGATCTGGGTGATGCCTGTCACCACCTCCCCCTTGAATGCCCACCAGCCAGGGCAGCTGCATCTGCCCTTTGCAGAAAAGCAATCTAAAGCAAGCGTAGAAGAAAGCTGGAAGGAAAATAACTGCAACTCACATCGATGACCTATTTTCTGAATCCGGCTTAAGTGAGATTGAATTTTCATTCCTTCAAAAAAAAAAAAAATAGCAGAACACTGCAGGACCAGAAAAATGGTGACTTTAAGGAGCGCAGTGACCAGAACGTATGACACATTGTCACGAAAGGACTTTCTTCTCCACCCAGGTTCCAGGGAGTGCTAGTCTCAGATGACCAATGTGGGAGGGACTGATAAATCCACCAAATCCTTGGCAGCTTTGCTTCACTTTTAGCCAAGATTAACATGATGCTAATTGGTAGTGAGGGAACCTGATCTAGTTAGTGAGTCCTATCAGCACAGGCAGCACAGTCCAAGCCATCCTCATAGGTCCCATGTGCATGTCATTTCACAGTTCCAATTTTGCATTCTTCCAACTAGAGGTTGCAATGGCCCTTTGTTTCTGATGCAGCGCTATCAAAATGAATCTTTTTTTTTTTTTTCCTGAGCGGAGTGCTCCTTGATGGCATGTACTGTGCTTGGGTTCACTTCTGAACTATAGGTGCACCAGGGGAACACCTGGGCTTCTAATCTGAATCCCTGACAAAAGAAAAGCTGACTGTCCCATAGCTTCAGCAGACTCCCTAGGCTGTGTGCAGAGCACTGGAGTGCGTGGAGCAGGAAAAGCAAGGTACAGGAGGCAGGGTCTGCTTGTCTGCAGGGAGCTTCCCTTCTGGCCGGTGACATGACTTGTGGGCTCATGTGAGATAGCCAAAGACTATAACATAGCAACCAGGGCAGAACAATGCTGATTCACTAGATCTGTGAATTCTGAGAAAGAATCGGTTCAACCCATGATCAAGACCTTAGTTGAAGAACTTTCTGGAACAGGTGAATCTAAATATAGTGTTGGGAAAAAAAAAGTCAAAAAATTGAAATCAAGAGCCAAGAAAGAGCATGCAGAAGATGCAGAAAATAAGAACAAAGATATTACCACTGCTGGTCAATAATGGCCTTTTGTGTTTCCATTTACTGTCTTTAAGAATCTTTTTCTTTTAATATTTGTTTTTTTTTTTTAGTTTTAAGTAGACACAATATCTTTATTTTATTTTCATGAGGTGCTGAGGATCAAACCCAGTGCCTCATGCATGTTAGGCGAGCACTCTACCACTGAGCCACAACCCCTGCCCTATCTTTAAGACTCTTAAGAGGAAAAACACATCCCAGTGTTCCCGACAATGTTTACATACAACAGATACAATATATGTCCTAGACTCTTAGAGTTGGACTGAATTTATTGATCATCCTATTTGCTGAGTGAATAAATTAAAGAATAAATAAACAGGATATTAAAAAGATCAGTCTGGTTCCAGAAGGATCATAGACGTGATTAAGAGACCATGTTGCATCAGTACGCAAGAGTCAGTTGATGGTAGAGCTTTCAGGAAACCCCAAGGTAGAAATTTTATCTCAAAAGTGATAGGAAGCCACACCAGGAGTGGAGTGATGTTGAGAATTTTCTTTGACAAAGATTGCTCTAGCAGTTTTTGCAGACGAGAACAGAACAGGAAAGCCAGTGGGATCCCACTTCAGCAAGGAGTTAAAGCCTATACAATCTGGAAGGTCACTAACAGCCTGCTTAGGCTGTAGGGCAAAAATACCAGCTGCCCCAGCAGTGCTAGGCTGGCTAAATTGTCTTTACAGGGATTGACCCTGGGCCCTTCCAGAGGATAGAGCCTCAGAAATTTATTCTACCTTCCTTTACCACCTTCCCACCTCTCTCCTCAACCTTGACAGTACTTATTAGCTCAAAGGGAAGAAAGGGACATGCTCCTGCAAAGGGCTAAGCGTCTGATCTGCTCCCAATAAGCATTTCCATGTTAGAATGAAGTTAAAATGCATTCTCAGGGTGACAGCAGCAGCAACAGCCTGACAGCCATTTGCATAATTCTTTTATGTAACAAGCTTCACAATAACAACAAGCAAATCTATAATTTTAAATTTGCTCAAGCTACTATCTTTAATGGAGCTAACTACCAAAGCACCATAAAGATTGCAAATTCATGAATCATGTCATATATTATTTGTTCTCTCTAATGATACATTTTGGGGAAACAACACTGAATCTGTGTTACTGTAGAATCATCAAGTTATTCTGAGATGTTCACTTGTGCAGAGTAGTACACAAGGTGTACAATAAGGTTGGAAAGCAACTTGTTTAGAATGATTATCTAAGAGTGGCAGAAAAAGTGATAATTTATATCAATAACAAGACAAGCATGTGCACAAGTGCACACACACACACACACACACAAGTCAGGAATGATTCAAGAACCCAGAAGCAAAAGGATGTTGTCATAGATGTCCATTGCAAGTAGGGGGAACACAACATGGTCAGCAATGTGAAGGCAGGACCAAACCTCTCAAGTCCACTATTATATACTCCACACCTAACAAGCATAGCATGTGACTATATAAGGTTGAAAGAAATAAATGGCTGGATAAGTGAATGAAAGAACGAATGAATGTGATTTGTCCACATAACACAGGTAATTAATACACCTAAGAAATGTATGCAAAAGAGTCATTTCCCAAGAGCCTACATACCCACATATTGTATGCATAGGCACATAGCTACACAATTCAAATAAAAATAGCTTCAGAAGGTAAGCATACATCCAAAAATGACTTTAATTTTCCATTCTTCATTATGGCAAAAGTCATAATTTCAAAACTAGTAAATCATTTTATAATATTTTTAAATGAATGACTACGGGTCAACTTTTTAGTGTTCTTCATCCATTTATGTAGTACCAGACATTTAGTGGCTGAAAAATTGCAAAGGAAGGTAAGAAAGAGCTAACTTTTGGGTTTCTTTCCCTGAATGATTTTTCCAAAGAACATCCTATTACATTTTATTCTAAACAGATGCGTTTTGGGTAGGACCAAATAATCCATTTTCTGCTCTATTTTTAATATCCACATTTTCATTTCATGGGTTTTAGCCTTCAATTTCAAACGACACTCTAAGTTCAATGAGAACTTAACAAGTCATCAGCTGGGACTTTTTTATAAAAAAAAAAATCTTAATGGTAGGAGGAGGACCTCTGGATTAATTATCTGCCCCAAATAGAGTTGCCACTGAGAAACAAAGCAAGCAATGTATCCAATATGAGATTTTTCAAATCTGTGAATCTGCAGTTCACCTGTTTTAGGTATACACATGCATGCGCGGGGTGATAGGCACACAGAGAAAGAATGACTAAAGGGTGAGAGACAGACCAAGGCCTGTGGTTTTTCGGGGTTCACATTCCCTGGGGTTTGTTCCTGTACATTTATACTCCCCTCTACATAAAGGATGTGTATCTTCCATCATCCTGAATGCCATAAAACTATTGCAATATTCCCACATTATTTCCCTGATTATTTTGGATGAGGCCTTATTGAGATGGTTTTGGAATTAGTATTTTTAAACTAATCCTTCTAACATACCCTCTCATCAAGACACATTGTGATTCAGTCTGTCAACATTCAGTGGTGCCTACAGTGTGGCAGCTCCTAGTGACAAAGTGGACTCTTTGTCCCCATGAGGTCTATGACATGAGTGTTACAGAAGACACAAGCAAGGTGCTATGGGAGCCCAGGACAAATGGGTCATCCAGCCTCCACTGTGGTTCTCCAACTTGGCTGCACATTAGAACCACCTGGGAAGATTTTAAAATACTGATCTCTGGGTCCCATCCCTGGAGAAGTCCGATTTAATTGGTCTGGAGTATAGTTCTGCGGCCTATAGTTTAAAGCTTCCAGATAAGCAGCAGAGTGAGAAGCATTGTTTTCAACAACAAAAAAGAAAAACTTAAGAGAGCAATTTTATAAAAGTGATATGTTTCTGTACCTTTCTTCATTAGCTTGAGGGGCAAAAACAAAATCTTACTCATTATTTTTTTTCTTTTTATTTCAGTATTTACTCCAGAGTAAAGATAAATAAATGTTTGTTGAGTGAATAAAGAATAATAATATTCTTTGCATAAATGCAGCTTTCATATTTATGATCTCATTTAATCCCTGTAGTAACCCTGTGAATTTACAGATGACGCCCAGAAAGGTAATGTGAACCATCAGAGGTCACATAGCAGAAAGAGGTATAGGCAAAAATTGGGCACAAGTTTCCTTATATCGCCAACATCTAACTCAAATCTTCTATTTCTATGATGACCTAATTTATTACATTTGAACAATTATGTGTAATTTTTCTTGAATCTTATTAATTCACCATTATTACGCACCTATAACTTCTAAATTTTAAAAAATACAATAAAATTATTTAGAGGTAGAAAGTTAGCATTATTTAATTGCCTTTAGTATGAATTCCACCCCAAAGTGTCATTTTCTTTAGACTTCAAACATAAACTGGTAAACTCCTGTCAGAGATAAAGGCAAATCTTTTCCTTGTCTTAAGTCAGGCTGCCATTGAAGCTACTGAGCAGAGCAGCTTTTCAAGCCACACTGCTAATTCTTAAATGCTAATCTGTCCATGTTCAACTGCTAGGCTAAAGAAAACCCCTCTTCAGTGAATTTAATGATAATTAACCTTGTGTCACATAATAATCGGAATGCACTTGGTAGCTGTCCCCTTACTCTAGGCAGGTGGAGCTGACTCTTGCATATTCGACACCTACTGCACACAAGGATCAAGGTGCTTTATGTTTGCCCATTCCTTTGGTCCTTAAGACAAAAAATGAAGTGGGCGTTGTGGCCCATTTTACAAGTTAAAAAACTGAGACTAAGAGAGTTTGAGTGTATTGGCCAAGGTCACATAACTAGCAAGTAGCCAAAATCAGGATTCAAACACTCGTCTCCCTTACTCTCCAAATGCGCTCCATCCACCACTTCTGTGCTGAATGCTAACCACAGGTTTAGGAGATGAGAGAATAAGTCCCCTGAGCCCTCCGCCCAAAGATGTCCACGTCCTAATCCCTGGAATCTGACTATGTGGTTAACTTTTGTGGCACAAAAGTCTTTGCAGATGTGTTTAAATTAAGGATCTTGAGATGAGGAGATTACCCTGGGTTACCTGGAGATGGGGGTAGCTGATGTAATCATTAGGGTCCTTGAGAGTGAGAGAGGAAGATGGGACTGTCAGGCATCAGAGTCAGGGAGAGATTTGAAGGTGCTACACTGCTGACTTTTCAAGATGGAGAAGGAGTGCAGGTACTCAGGATGCTGGGAAAGCAATGCTGCAGATTCTCCACCAGGTCCTACAGAAGGAACCCAGCCCTGTACACACCCTCTGGTTAGCTTGGCCAGACCCATGTCAGACATTGGACCTCCAGACTGGAAGGTAATAAGTCTGAGTTGGTTAAAGCTACAAAGCTTGTGTTTATTTACGCTGGTAAGAGGAAAGTAGTTTAGAAGGGATAGCAGTTAGCCAATTCATTAATCATCTTCCTTTGGTAATTTAAAGAAACGAATTTAATTTTCTTTTTAAATAGCTTGTGTCTTGATTGGGAATCCTTACAACCAATACCAAACTAAAATATGCTTGTGTTATAAGAGTCTTAATTGGTGGAACAAATCTAGCCCTATCTAGGGTTTTCTAAGACATGATAATAAGGGAAGCTGCATTCAAATTCAGAGTACCCAAATAATTTGATAATTTATTATTTTTTAGTTCTACTGTGGACATTATCTGACTTCCTGTGTTTATTCACAAGATTTATTACATTTATTCATCATTCATTTTTGATGAGGTGCCTTCCATGTAGCAATAATCATACAAGTGTACCAATAAACAGATGCCTGTGTAGACTCGGCAGTGCCTTAAGATTTTCATTTTCAGTATTAGTTTACATGCCATCTTTGGATTAAGTGGGTGTTTAAATGTTTAAGTTTATCAGACATCTGTTATAAGAGAATATAAATAATTCAGTACAGAAAATTGCCCCTTTAGAGTTGATAGAAGTGGCAAGTAATATTAAGTTTAATATAATATAAATGAGGAGTTTCAATCTTATACTAAGTTGCTTTGATGATTAATCTTTTTTTTTCAAAGAAAAAAAATTAGAACTCTGTCAGAGAAAGAATACACTGACATCGATTAGATCTTACAAAAGTTTGATTTATTTCTTTCTATCAGAGTTTTGAAAGTTAGGGAGGAAAAATCCTGATGTTAAGAGATATGGGAAATTATTTAGTATAATATAATGACCCAGTCAGAATTCAAAGTCTCAATTAAATTGCAAAGTTGCTCATTTATCATTCAATTTGCTTAGCTGGGGACCTCCTGTTGGTCCTGCAAGATGTGTGAGGGGCTGCTTAGGGCCTAGCATAATGCAAACTTAAATTTACATCTAAGTTGGTGCAAAGGGCTACTCTCAGTCAGTAATCTAGATGACCTCTCTGAGCCTTTTTCCTATTAAATGAGAAGGATGTGTTATTGGTATTCTCTTGGATTTTAAAATATTATTTGTTCCAAGATTCATGAATCGTAGCTCTAACAGGACCCCCCTGATAGTGGTCTTAATATAATTGTCAGTTACCAACTTAATCTAGTTAGCGTAAGTTGATGGGGCATCTGCCATATTTAAGGCCATTGCTACCTTTGGTTGGAGAATATGAGTAGATGTAGGACACAGAGGCCCTGCCCAGTGCTTTTGTGTGAATTATGAAAAGCTGTATAACTTGATATGAAGCTGAGCCTTTGTGACCATTAGAAAAAAGTTGCCCTTTTCTCTGGGCAGACAAAACCTTGCACCAGGGCACATGCGTTGGTGAACACAGCATGGGCTGGATTTCAGCTTCTGGTTGCCTCCTTGGCTGGGTGACATTGGGCTGTGTACAACTTATTTAACTGTAATCCAGTCCCCACATTGTAATTCAGTTGGGGAAATAGCAAGTGACTTTATATTCAATTCTTAGAAGTTCTTTCTGATGCATTGTTGATTCCTCTAATGGAATCACAGGAAGTAGGATATTTTCATTTTTTAACAACTCTTGTGAGGAAACCACCATATGGCTGTTTGCAAACGGTTTTGTCAAGCTTGTTTTTAAATATTCAAAGTGCTTATGAATTTCACACGTCTTGCATACAAAAAAAGAGGCTGCTAATCTTATCTAGTCATCTGGCAAACATGTTTTTAGAACCCCTGCCAGCCACTGGGACATCAGCAGTTGATGGTAAGCACAGAACCACCATCCCTGTTTGTGTAGAGAACCATTCCAGGTGGGGTTGGTGGCAATAGTAAAATAGGAACTCTCCAGATACTGGTAAAGGATCTTTTTCTTTGCTAAAATGATGGCTTACTGAGCAGGAGGAGTGGAACCAGTGGTGTAGATGGTTGCCCAGGAAACCTTTTCTGCTTAAAAAATAACAGGTGTGGGTCTGGGTGTGCAAACACGCCTATCATCAGCTTAGTCTCTCAATCCTGGAAAGGAAAGGATGCTCAAGAATAAATCAGATTTTATATGTATCATTAATCTAATCTTGTCAAATGCATATCATAAGAATTTCCACCATCTCAGAAAGATTAAAAATTTTAAAATTCCCTGTCAACCCCTCCCCTTTCAGAAGCAACCACCAAATTCCATCACCGTAAGTTAATTTTTCAGTTCCAGAATTTCATGTAAATGGAATCGTACAGTATGCATGTATTTTTGTGTTAAATTTCTGTCATTCGGCATCTTTTGCTATGATTGTTGCATTTATAGTAGTTATTTTGTTGTCATCTGTTTTGCTAAGTAGCATTTCTTTTTAAAAAAAAATATTTTTTTGTAGTTGTGCTTGGACACAATACCTTTATTTTATTTATTTTGTATTTATGTGGTACTGAGGATGGAACCCAGGGCCTCGCACATGCTAGGCAAGCACTCTACCACTGAGCCACAACTCCAGTCTGTAAGTAGCATTTCTTTTATGTATCCATCCCAGTTTATCCACTCTCCTGTTGATGGACAGCTGGGTTGCCTCCAGTTTGGGGCTATTGTGAGTGCATTTTATGTGGACACATGTTTTTCTTTCTCTTGGGTAAAAATCTAGGAGTATCATGATGGGCCAGAGGTTCTACTTTCATTTTTAATTTAAACTTTGTGTTTTTTCCTATAATTTTGAGGTACTTAATTTAGTTAAATTTTAGAGCTATATTTTAAATTATTTTTTAAAACCATTTTGTATTGTGAAAGAAAATTCTATTTGAAATGGAAATAACTCCAAGAACTTTTCTTTTTTACTATTGCAGATAAATTTACCTTTTCATGGATTAAAAGAGCTGGCAAGATTGAACAATCTATAAAACAATGCCATTTGGAGGAACTAAACAGTATCCAAGCTTTAGTTCTGTCATTTAGTAGTAATTACCCTTAAACTCTCAATTCACATTCCCCGCTGGACTTGGTGGTGCACATCTGTAATCCCACCAGCTCAGAAGGTTGAGGCAAGAGGATTGCGAGTTTAAAGCCAGCCTCAGCTACTTAAGCAAGGCCCTAAGCAACACAGCAAGACCCTGTGTCTAATAAAATACAAAAAAGGGGCTGGGGATGTGGCTCAGTGGTTAAGTGGCCCTGGGTTCAATTTCCAGTACCAAAAACGTCAAATCACATTGCCCAAACTTCTGAACAGGTTTGGAGACTTGAGAATCACCTCTGTGGCTTTTTTTCTAGTCATATGCCCATGCCACCCTCAGATTTCACATGTTCTCCCTAGGGGTACACAAAGCCCTGGTTGAGGGTCACTGCAGGGCTGAGTCCTTGTGTTATGTACCTGTTTGGCTTGGATCTGGAACGTCCCCAAAGAGCTCATGTGTTGAAAACATGGTCCCCAATGCTCAAAGGTTCAGAGCTGGGGCTTTTACAAAGTGACTGAAGCATGAGGGCTCTGACCTCATCAGTGGATTAATCCACTAGTGACTGGATGGCCTGCTGGGAGGTGAGACCTAGGTGGAGGAAGTAGGTCACAGGGAGAGCCCTGGAAAGGATTGATCTTTTCCCTGGGCCCCTGCCTCTCCTTCCCTCTCTGCATCCCAGCTGCTATGACAATAGTTCCCACTACTTCCAGAAAATACTTCATGACCTTTTCACTCCACCTCCCCTCACCCTAGCAGAACTGTACTTTCACTATCTGGAGTTAAAAGCTACTGTGGATTTAGTGACCTTTAAAATGAACTCCTGTTTTGTTCTTTTCAGACACTAAACAAGGGCTATGTCTATTTAATTTCGTTTACTATGTCTACATAATTTCATTTAAATTCATTCTGGGGAAATTCATGCACTGTGGGCCTTAGTAGTATGCCCACAGTGTATTACGGGACACTGAGGCCCACGGGTGGGAATGGCAGGGATAGAACACAGATCATTTCTCCACCACAAGAGAAAGATGGAGAGGTGGACCCAGGAGCGCTCAGCTGGAGCTCTCTGTCTACAAATCACTATGATCAACACTCCCTGTGAATCACAGAGATCACTGAACTCAGGAAAGGAATCCTCTGATGGGCCAGGACTGCGTCAATACTTTCTTCTGTAAGATGGGGGCAGGGACTGCCCCTCTTAAGCCACATGGAATAGGCTCCCCAGAGAAAATAGAATTTCTACTCCCAGTAGAAGGGAAAAGACGTGATGTTATTCAGGCAGTTCATTAAGACTCGAAGCATGTTTTCAAAGAGAGGACAGTGACACAGCAGCATTCAGAAACACAGCAGCAGCTCTGAAGAATGTTTTTTCCAGACATGGGTTCCCAAACCACAAAAAAGCCCTGCTGCTACTTGCCAAGACATTTGTCTTTCAAGAATAACATGCTGGTTATCTTGAGCCTGATGCTAGCACCAGGCACAAAGCAAATATTAAACACTGATGTTTAAACTGTTTTAAAATTTTATAAAATAAAGTACAGGCTGCTTTAACCATAGGGGAAATCTATTATTCAGAAGAAGTTAGGTGTAGAAATAAAAAGTGCTCAGTTTACACATTTAGACAAGAATGTACAAGCCAATGAGACCTTGGAGAGACAAGAAAAAGAGGGAGAAGAAGATCAAGGAACTCTGTTATAGAATTTTTGATTCTTCCCACTGCAGGAATGAGAGGCACAAGAACACAAAGTGTGATGGAGCAGAACCAGGCCTTCAGGAAAGGTTGAACCCACGTAGTGGTCTCTCCCAAGGCCCTGGCAGTGAGGCAGCCCTTGATGGTGATATTTTAATGAGGAAAAAAAATGACAATAAAGAAAATAATGTTTAGAGGTACAGACAACCTTTAGTTTTAACAATTAAAAAGTAAATACGTTTTATAACTCTTTTAAAATAGTCACATTTTTCCCTTATGGCCTTATTCTTGTCTATAGCTCAAAACCTTTGTACATCTTGCCCAGACCTCCTCTCAAGGAGGAACTGACAAGCCCAGTGATTCTCAGCCTTGGTTGAACCTTGGAATCTCCACAGGGACTTTTAAAAACACAAGGCCTGGCCTCAGTCTCAGGGATCTCTTAATTAGGACCCAGTAGGGTTCAGGCATCTGTCCACAATGGCTATTATTACTGGCAACAACAATAGTACTTTGATTACATGGAAATGATTTTATACAAGTAGTTCATTAACACTTGCAGCATGTTACTATTATTTACTATGCAGTTAGCAAGCCAGATGCTGAGAGCCGGGAGCTATCACTATATTGAACAGATTAAGGGAAAATGATCATCATCATGCATTTTATGCTCTGAACATAACCTGAAAGATAGCACATAATTGGTACACATTAAAACTCTGTACACTGAAGGCTGCTGCTGCCATCCCAGATGCCAAGGTAGGAATAAGAGTGGCACAGCCCCAGTGTGACTATGTACTTCTGTTAACAGAGTAGGATGAAGGGCCTGGTGGACCTTTTCCAGGTCAAATCCTTCAATGGGCAGAAGGAGGGCCCTGGGCTGGAATTCAAGAGACTTGGATTCTACTCCTGGCTACCTGCCCAGTCATCTCACAGAAGCCACTTGAATTCAAATTAGTTTCAAAGCCCCTTTAGGGAGAAGGATGGTGAGTGCATTGATTTTTCTTTCATTGGGTAAATTTTGAAGGACAAGTAAGCTCAAAACTTGCATGGGATATGAAAAATATTCCAGACAGGGAATTCTAGAGAGCAAAAGAAGGAAGCATAAAATGGCACAGCATGCTTAGGAACGTGCAAGTGTTTTAGGACAGCTGGGGCATACATCCCAAGGAGAGCAGAGGCAAAGGGTGGAGCACAGGCAGACTGGACCTTGAGGCCTCGTGCCCCTGGTTGGGACTCAGTATTCAACAGAGGTTGCTGGAGAGTCAGCAGCACAGCGTAAGGGAACGTAGGTATGTGGTTTAGAAAGTTCCCTGGCATCATAATAACAGGGGAGCAGTGGGCTGAAAGTGGAGGAGGGGTTGCCATCCCATCTGACAATAAGAATTCTACTTAGGAGGCTACTGCAGACACGCCACTGCTCATTATAAATGAGGGATGTGTTAGAGGCTGTTCATACACAGCAGAAATATTTCTTAAGCCAGCTTTTTTTTTAAATGTGGTTTCTTGGCCAATATTTCAGAATTGCACAGGGATGGATTGACTTCCAGTCTCATTCACGGGATTTCATCGGAACACTCACACACTCTCCTTTCCTCTCTCCTTCCTCTCTCCCCTCTCTTCTGCTCTTTCTAACAAGATCTTTCCACATGTCAAACAAGATGGCTACTAGCACCCCAAGGTGTATAGCTTGTAAAGTTATTTCCCCCAAGTGGACTAACAGCTCCAAAAGAAATATCTCAGAAACAACTATGACTAGTATGGCTTGGGTCATGTTTCTATCAAGAATCAATCCTTATGCATTGCTGAGAGCCACGGCCGAGTCTGTATGGCCCCTGGCATTTTGCCAACAGTATTGATTGACAGGCGAGGCATTACTATCCGCCTCTGCCGCAACTTTTGAGTTCTCGCACTATTTTGGAGTTCTCATGGGGATTTCCGGGGATTCCCCGAGAGTTCCCATTGGTTGGGGAAGTGCAGGAGGAGGGATTTCCGGGAGAGATATTTCCGGCTGGGGGTTCCTGGACAAGCCTCGTGGCGTTCGGGAGGTTTCCCCGGGAGCTGTGTGAAGTGTTTTCCTGCAGTTTAAAAATAAAGTTTGTTCCTGCTTCAGTGGCTCGTGATTTGTGCCCAGCCAGACTGCGGCAATGCATCACGAAATGGAGCTTTCTGATTGGCCAGGTCTGAATCATCTGTGTTGTGAGATGAACCCTGATTCCCTGCTCAAGCCACCAGGAATGGGCTTCCCACAGGAAATAGTACTTCTACTTCCAGAGGAAAGAAAAAAAGATGTTGAGTGGGAGAAAGGAAAAGTTAAAAAAAAAAAAAATATATCCACTAGAGATGATTGTACCAAATGAGCCCTAAGATCCTGTGCTATCAGCCCCTTCTGAATAAGATAGGATAGTTAATGGGTCCCAGTTAAGATTTCTTCTTCTTTTTTTTTTCCAAAAGTAAAGACTATTTGATGAAAATAATCTGTGGAGACATTCTAAATATTCTAGTTAAGCCTTTGTCCCTAAGGGCAGAAAATGGAAGTGGGGTCAACCCAAATGGAAGTTACAGGAAAGTTCAAACTCCAGGGTTAAAAGGGCACAGCCAAGAAGGTCATGGCCAAGCCAATAGCCATTTGGCACTTTTCCAATACTTATTTAACATAGATTTTGATCAAAATCCTTACCCTGGTTAACTATATTAATCCCTAGACTAGCACACCTAAAGGGTAACCTGCTATCAGGTCCCCTCTCACCCTGGGGAGTTCTACCTCTTTTCTTCTCACTTAAATAAAGCCTACTTCTTTCACTTTTGCCTTCCATCCTTGTCTGTGGATCTCATTCTTTGACTGAGAGACAAGAACTCAGAAAGAAATTGGTGGTTAACTGCTAGGGTCCACCATTAAGAGCTGCAACACGCCACCCGCCACTTGAGAGTGGTGGAGAAGAATTCAGATTTGCCCGCTGGACCCTCAGAGCAGCAGGCATCTCCTGTAGGGATTAGCTCACACTAAAAGGGGCTTTCTCCAGGACAAAGGCATGCAACTTAAACAGACCCCACCCACCAACAGAGGTGGAGAATCCAGTTGTGTCTCAAACTCTGGTTTCGTCTCTACCTTCTCCACCAGGCCAGATTCCCAAAGCCCCAGGTCCCAGTCCAGGAGAGGGGTTGAGACATCTCATATGGATATTGGCTAAAATTTGGTCTTTTGAAGAAAGCTGCACTTTCCTACACACACACACACACACACACACACACACATACACACACGACACCCCAGGTGAGGAATAATGAACAAGATATCATGACATTTGCACTACAGCTTTATATTACAAGATTCAACTTTATACTACGGGAAAGAAAAGGAAGATAGATTCCCATGAAGCAAGTGCCCTTTAGAAAAGGCACTAGAACTTTATTTAATTATTTATATTGTGAAACTGGAAAGCATTCAACAGAGCCACAAAGACAATGTCTTCAAAAATGCACACAAATAAGTTCCTGAAAAAAGGTCAAGAATCTAGCCTGGCATCGTGGCATAATAGCCTGTAATCTGAGCAGCTTGTGGGGGCTGCAGCAGGAGCATCACAAGTTCAAGGCCAGGGTCAGCAATTTAGCAAGGCCCTCAGCAACTTAGCAAGATGCTGTCTCAACACAAAATATTTTTTAAAAAAAAATGACTGGGGATGTGGCTCAGTGGTTAAGTGCCCTGGGTTCAATATCTGGTACCAAAAAAAAAAAAAGAATCCAGACTTTTTCATCTTAAAGAAAAGATTAAGGATTAAGGAGATTAAATAAATGGTTTGTATAAAGAAGTGACTTAGTTCCTATCTGCAATATTAGAGAGTTGGGCTAGACATAGAAATAATGTTTCATCCACAGCCCAGTTGTGCCAGGCCAGGTTGAAAAAAAAACATGTTCCCAAAGACAGAATGGAAAACATATGATTTATGGAGGAAAGCTTACAAGAGTTCAGAGACTGTTCAAGAGTTCAGTGGTGATAGGTCAACAGATAGCACCTCCCTCCCTCACAGTATTTTGCCAATCTATGCCCTCCTCTCCCTCCTGGTGTCTTGTCTAGTGGCAGCCAGCTGGACCAGTGACATGTATCCTTTCCACAGTGCCCTAACTCTGAACCCTTTCCCACTCAGAGGGAGGTTTTATGTAGGCTGTGGGAGCAGTGACATCATCAGCACTAGCTTGCTTAGTTTGCTTGTCTGACATCATCCCAAAGAGCAACTGTCCTGGTGTACATGCAAGAAAGTAGCTTTCTACAGATAACACCGACTTGCCCTAGTTCCCAGAGCCCATAGAGAAGTCAGTGTCCATATTCAAGATAATATGTATCTGTAATTTCCAGCCCAGGCTTGCTCTCATTGTCACCTTAACTTGGCTAGATTTGGGGGAACAGAAAAGGAACACTCAGGGACATGGTGTTTTACTGTCTCCACTTTCTTTAGGGACAATACAAATAACTATTTGCTTCCTTCCCTCTTCCTTTTCTCTCCGTTGTTTAATTGGAAAGATTTGTAGTATGTTTAAATGACAAAGAAAATCTTAACAGTGAAGATACTGGAAGTTAAGATAGTTACTAGAGTAGGCTGACAAGAAAGAGAGGCCACAGAAGGAAGGAAAGAAGGAAGGGAGGGAGGGAGGAAGGGGCCCATAGATTCTCTGGATAAATCTTAGGTTGCTGGTTCTTTCCAAAGAAAGGAGAACTAACTGATGCTGAGGTTTATTGAATTTTTGGCTAATCTTAAAATTAAATTAGGTGATAATTTATATTATCCTTCTTTGACTTTTGGCCATGTCCCAAAAATCACCCCCAATAACATTAAAAGATCCAAATATAAGTAGTTTAGTCAAGCAATATTCCATTCACACACCATTTAACAATTCAATAGAATGATAAAGTGTTGTAATTCCAACATCATTTCTTTCAAAGTATCATATGGGTTAGGCACATTTCTAATTAAAGACTTCCCACAACACAAAAATTTCACTAAGGAAAAGAAAACAAGGAACATTTAATTTTGTTATTTTAGCCCCACATTAACTCTTTTTGTTTTAAAGTGGCTTATGACTCCATCAACTAATGTTTACCCATCTACCATGTCAAGATATTATCCCAGATGCAACAGGGAATTCAAAGAAGCAAAGGTGAGTTACTAGCATTGAGCTTAAAATTTAGTTGTATAAAAAAAAAGCATCATATGTTGACAAGTTAAACAAAAACACACAAGAATGTAATATGAGAAACATATCATGAGGCAGGTCACAGGAAAATCCAAAAGAAATGTGAGAAACCCTAAGACAGACAGGGGTCATCACTGAGGGCTGGGAGACTGGCTGGGGGAGGGTATCTAGAGGGGGACTGAGAGGAGGTTCAAGCCACAGGAGAAAGAAAGGAACAGACATGAGGGTGCAAGGTTCAGACCCAGAAAGCCCAACTGAGGACCAGCAGAGGATCTCTCAGGGACATCTACAGGGTTGGGCTGAGTGAATAGTTTGAAATAATCCTGCCACGATCCAATTCTTCAGGGTTAAGAAGTTTCTATAGAGAATCCCAAATAGAATCAACATTTTAGGACCAGCAGTCTAGGTGAAATTTATTTATTTGTTATGTAGCTGGTGGTCCTCTCCTTATCTCTAAAGAACTTGGCAAACACAGCCTGGATCTCCATCTATAATCCCACATCTGTCCTCTACCCTCCCGGAGATGTGTTCCCATTCTGCCCTCTTCAATACCAATGTGGGTCCAGGGTAGGACTGGAGTTGTCCATTCCCTGTGGTCTAGATGTTCTGACCTACTGGCCATTGGCCTTTTCCCGGGAAAGGGTATCCTAGAGTTTTCCTTGCCCCTTTCATCTCACCTGCCTGTTTTAGTAGGCTATGGTAACCCCCTTCTAGAAACGTTTCTGGCAGAGAGGTTAGCGGGGATCCCAGTCAAGGAGGGCAGTGTCAAAGAAAGAGTGGTGGATAGTCCTGAAGGCTACAAGAAAACTCAGGACCGAAAAAGGCCATTGAATTAGCTGGTGAGGGTGACAGTGGATTTCAAAGATGCGGTGCAGGCAGAAGCCACGCTGCAGGGGGATGGACAAAGGAACTATAAACCATCCCCCCTCCCAAACTTGAGAAGGACAGGAAGGGGAAAATAGAGGATGGAGAGTGGGGTCACATGATCATCTGAAGTTAGAAAAAAAAACCTAGAGTTATTTTCCAGCAAAGGATAAAGAAACCGAATCTGGAACCAAAGTCTAAGGTATAGTAAAATTTTCCTCTTGTTGATGAAGTATTTATGCCTATTTGTCACCAAGGATTAGCTTCATTTTCCAAAAGCTCAAATGAGCTAGTAAGTATATATGAATCTAGGTACTCTTTCACTTGGACTGTGAAAAGATGCACATAAAAATTAATATATGCAAATCATTCTAAAACTATAAGCCTTGTAAGGACTCTCTGACCCCTTTTGATTGAATTTGACTGGCCTAAAAACAAGTAATTGAAGTATTAAGAATCAATTAACAGTGAGCTGGCTGATTGTCATTGCACCTTTAATTAGCAGTATTGGTTTCAGTATCACTGTGCAATAGTTTGCAGCTATAAATGAATTGATGGCCCAGCCACCAGCTGACATTTTGAGAACCTTGATACATCATCACTTTTTCCTGCTACTAATTAAGATTTATATCTTCCACTGTATTAATATTGCAAAGGCCTTTGTGATGGAGACTGGATTTTTCCACTGCCTTTGTTTTCAGTGGGGCTCATCGATTACAGCAAACCCTGTTTGGATCCCAGAGTTGTAAACGCCCTCCTCGGGAGTCAGTTTGAAGTGGGTCCTCTGCCAATTCATTCATGTGTTCAAGGCCCACCACATGCAAATCACCTAGCTGCCGTGCTAGGGCCAGGGAGGAGGAGAGGAAAACCAAGATGAATAAGACACTCACCTTAAATTTAAGCTGCTCATTGTTCCCAGGGGAGACATGGTACTTGGCTGTGATGCAGTAGGATGCAAATGACAATAGGACAGAAGCACTGTGCTTGGGAGCACAGGAGACGGAGCAGTTTGTTCTGACCTCCAACTAGTAACTATTTAAAATGTTTATTGTCACAAAGATTCAAGAGCTCACCCTGAGGTCATCAACTGGGAAGGGGACTTCAATTGAGAAACTCCTTGACCTGTGTGTGAACATTTGTGAAGAAAGAAGTTCATCCAGGTCCAGGCCATGCTTCCCCCTTGCTACAGGGATGAGCTGTCTGTCACATTGACTTGTCAGAAAGTCAGTACTTGGGTTTTGCCGGACATGACTTCTGTCTCCCAAAGCAGCTCAATGCCAACTGTTACTCTTTGAATTATGTGGGTTCTGCTGTGATTAAATAAATATGTATTCAAATCACTTTGGAAGCATTTTTTAAAAGTTCCTTTCCAGATTCTCTCTACCTAAGCTGGGCATAGTAGCAACACACCTGTAGTCCTAGCTACTTGGGAGGCTGGGGTGGGAGAATCACTTGAGTCAGGAGTTCCAGACCAGCCTGGGCAAGACCTTGTTTTAAGAGAGAGACAAACAGAAAGAGAAAGAGGGAGGGAAGAAGGAAGAGGGAGAGAGAGAAAGAGAGAGAGAGAGAAAGCAAGACTGCGGGACAGAACAGAAGAGGGAAGGAGGGAGAAGTGAAGGGAGAAATGGAGGGAAGGAGGGAAAGAAAAGAGAAGAAACCATCTAGATCCCACTCTTAAGAGATTTTGTTTGAACTAGTCCCCAGTATTATTTTGATGATAGAATTTTTGAGACCACAATTTGAGAAATATGGACTAAGCTAGCCCTCACTCTAGCTTTACAGTTGAAGAACTGAAACCAGAAGTGACCTAGGTAATACGTGTAATTACAGAAGACTCTTATATGGCACTTATGAGCTGGGAACATGCAGTACAAAACCACTCAGTCCTCTGGAAAGTAGATATGGTTGCAATCTGTTTTTACAGATGACAGAAGTGAGTCATAGAGCAATGAACTAAGTTACTCAAAGTCACAAACTGACCTTGAACCCAGGCTTTGAATTCAGACTTCCTGATTCTAGCAACTGCTATAACCAGGACCTCATAGGGCCAAGTGTGGATCTGAAGCCAGGTCACTGGGTGCCCAAATGGAGATGTCATCCATCATACCACATGCCCCAAAGGTTGTGAATCAAAACTTGGAAGATTCTGTTGGCCACTGAGAGCTCAGTGATCTTTCCAGGAGGAGCTGGCTTGTTTCAGAGACCACTTTACCTTTGCAAAATTCTGTACTTGTTTAGGACACCCTGAGAACCACAGCTCAACTTCAGAACTGCCGAGAAGCTTAACTTTAACTGATACCTGCTTTGAGCAATTATCCTGATCTAGTCTATTAGCAATTCCAGTAAAGACCAGGAAAGAAAAAGAGACCATATTCCAGTAGCTGAGTGGGTGCTAAAGATTAGAAACACCCAAATTGTACTTCTAATTCTGCCTTGTTATTGAACTCTTTGATTATTTCTTTTCCCCCTGCTTGAACTGACACAGAAATCAAACCTCGCATGGAAGAGTTTGGGGAAGTCAGAAGTTCCAGATCATTAAGAAGAAAGGGTGGGAAGTCTGGTTGACAGAAATAAGCTTGAAAACAGAAAGGCCTAACCACAGATTCAAGTCCCCCCTCCCACATGAAAGAATAACCTTCATGAGACAGTTCTCTTTATGACCTGCTGTTTCAAATCTCTGGCAATGTGCAACATTAATTAACCAAATCTTTTTATTTCTGAGTACCTTCATTAAAGAAAGAAAGGAAAAAGGAAAGAAAAAAATAAAAAAAAAGACTCATTCTCCCTGGTCTCTTCAGCAAGCTCTTCTTTGTGGTTTGTTGCTTGGCTCTGATAGCTAGAGGTTCCATTCCAGTTGGTTCTGCAGCTCTGACTCAACTGCCAACTTCCTGACTTTCAGAAATCTCATTTCCAGGCCCCTGCTGTTTTCCTGCATGGTGTTGTTTGCTGGCTCTGGTTCCCGGGAGGCGCCCAAGCTCAGATAAACTGTGAACTTCCTGCCCTACAGCCTTGTTATCAGAACCTCTATCCTTCTTCAGCAAGCTGCTTCTCTGCCAGCAGAATGCTCTTTCCAGCATCTTGTTCCTACACGATGTTGTCACAGTAGAGACACCCTACAAATAGTCCTGACACTAGGGCCACGCAATAAAGAGCCAGAGCTCACTTTTGCTGTATTTACTTTTAACAACTGCTGGTCTCTAGATCATCAAGAATAATAGGCACAATTTGGAGAATGATGTTGCCTGGGATTTTATCTGTTGCCCAGGTTCGAACAAGGAAAGCAATCACCTAGTGCAAAGTTGCCTGGAATATAAGCAGTCTTTGTTGGTTTTGCCACATCAAAGGCTTTCAAACATGGCTCTTGTCAAAGAATTTCCCTGCTAATCCTAATTTGCTTTGAGTTTTTGTTGAATAAACGTGGATTTTTTTCAAATCCTGCTTCTGTATCAATTGATATCATTGGGAGCATTTCTTCTTTAGATTGTTAATAGGGTGCATTATGTGGATTGGTTTTAATACACGGAACCCTCTTGCATTTGCAGGTTTCCCCAGAACGTGATTGTAGACGGCTGGTGTGAGTTCGGGAATAAAGAGTTGCTGTTTGAATCTACAAGCTGTGTGGTGGCTCGTGATTTTGTGCCCAGCCAGACTGCGGCATTTGTGCCCAGCCAGACTGCGGCATTTGGTGGCCCGTACGGGGAACTTCTGAAGCTTAGAGGTAAGTGAAATTTCTCACCCTTGAGGAAGAGAGAAAGAATGGGTGACCAATTCAAAAAACAATGTGTTCCTGTTTTGATTTATTTTGTTTTTATTTCAAGTTGCCTGTTCCTAGAACTTTCTCAGGCAAACTGGGGAAAATGGTTGACTCAAGGTTTGAAGTTGTTCGCCTCCGAGCAAGAGAAATTGTTAGAGGAAGAAGGCACCACAGTGAGACCAAGAACAATTAGGGCATATGTTGATACAATACAAAAATGTAGCCCATGGCTTTTTAAAGACAAGTTATTAAGTATATCAATGGGACCATCATGGTATCCTGTAGAAAGATTTTTCTTCAACAAGAAAGAGAGGGCTAGTTCTGTTTGCTACACTTGTCTAAGATCTTGGTTTCTACAAAGTTCTGATTAATTTACAAAGCTAAAATGTTGAAACAGCAACCACTCTTTACTTATTAAGTTCCATAAGGTAATATATTTAAACATTATGTGTGTTTTCATAAATTGGTAAATGGAAAAATGTTTAATATTGCTTTGTGTCTGTGTCTTTGCTAAAACAAGGTTACTAAGTGTTAAGATTCTATCATGTGTAATTTATATACAAAGAGTAGAAAAATTTTCAGTTGGGTTTCAATTATAGTATTATAGTATCATAAAAAACATGAAAGTCTTTCATCTTATTAAAGTGGAGTAATTTGTCTAAATCAGAAATTTTATAAGAGTTGTTTCAAAATGTGAATTTATAAAAAGGGTTAACGGTTAAAAAAGAGAAAAAGATTCAAGATGTGGGAATATATTTTAATATGGAAGGTTAAAAGAAAAAGAAATGTTTCTAGATGAGATAATCTCTGTGTGGTAAAGTAAAAAGTTGTAAAATGCCGTTTAAAAAGATTTTGAGGAAACTAGACTTACTTTAAAAGCTTGAGAAAGGAAGAAAGAAAAAAAAGGTATTTGTACATGGCAGATTGAGACAAAGCTTCTCAATGGAGTTAAAAAAAAAAAAAGCCTTTGGTTGAAGGGCAGCCATGTAAACTAACATTGAAGCGATTTAAACAGAATCTAAGCCTCGTTTAAAAGAGTGAAGTTGTAGGTGGTGAAAAAGTACATTTAAAAGTACAGTATAGATGATAATTAAAAGGCTTTAAAAGGTTAAATTGAAGGTGGTTAAAATGCCTTCATGATGGAGGAAAGCAGCTTAATCTTAAAGGCATTACTTTAAAAAAATGGGAAGATAATAGGATAAAAGATATTTAGATAAAGAAGATTAAAAATTTAAAGTGAAAAACTTTAAAGACAGAAGTATAGAAAGTTAAAAAGAAAAAAGATAAAGAAGATGTAGAAAGATAAAAAAAATGTAGGAAGACAAGAATTTTAAACCCACAAAATAGGAAAAAAAAAACTAGGAGGAAAATAAGCAACTAAGGGTAAAAATACAAACCTTAGGAAAAAAAAACTAGAAGATAGAAATAAGATAGAAAATGGTTGAAAATGTCAAGTAAGGTATTACACAGATAGAAAATGCAAAAAGCTAAGACAACTATTAGATACAGACATACTTACTAAAGCAAAAAGAGGGAATTGGAAGGGGGTATATATCCCCCAAAGATAAACTTAAAATAACGCTTTTTACTCTAAACTTTTTAAATTTGGATTCATCAGGACTTAGTGCTGCGGAAAGACACATGTATCCAAAAAATGTACATAAGCCTAAAGTACTTTGGAAAGATATTCTAACAGGACAATGGAAAGGTCCTGACCCAGTGATTGTCTGGAGTCGGGGGTCTGTTTGTGTTTTTCCACAGGGAGAACAACAGCCGATTTGGATTCCAGAGAGATTAACTAAAACAGTTTCTACAGATCGAAAAGAAGATGATTTGACTCAAATCCATAACAGCTGATATCCAGAACTCCAGCTTGGCCATTCTTACATCTGCGACAGTGATTAACCAGGATGCTTTTTTCAATAGCTATTTTATTATTGCATTTTTCTACATCATAAGGTTCTATTTTTATTTTTTGAGCTCATACAAACCTAGGTTAATGTTTTTCTGATCAGTTTTATTTTTTGACTGTGGAGTTTTTAAACATTGCAATGGAGATTTCACCTAGGTAAAGCTACAAGGCCTTTACTATTTTCTTATGTGTTGTACGTTTGTGTACACTCTTGTGTTTTGTGTTGTATGTCTGTATGTGCGTATGTCCATATTTCTTATATGAGGAGCGCTCATGAAAAAATGGATCCGAATTATTATTATTTTTTTATTCACGTGATTTAAATGGTTTAATTTAAATTAGGTAAACAGCTGTTAAGGATTGTTTTTAAAGGTGGTTAACAGATCTGTTTACTAGTTTAAATTAGGTAAAAGGCTGTTAAGGATTGTTTTTAAAGTAGGTTAACAGATCTGTTTGTTTACTTTCACCTTTCCTTTTCATTATATTTAATAATTCTTTTCAGGATAATGTCTCTTTAGCATCATTGCCAGAATTCCTATCTCCATCCCAGTGCCGGTGAAGAACTCAACAAGTAATGCTCAATCAAAGAGTCAACTTACTTTGGGAGGAAACGGATTTTGGGAGGAAATGGACATATTGATAGATTCCTCTGCTTTGAACTGCTTGCAGAACTTGCCTGGACTATGTAACTATCGTTTGATGGTGTCACTAGTGATGCAATTTTTATTTCCTTGCCAGCGCACCCCATGTTAATTGTGGTAGTGCTGACATATCTTTGCTGATGGTGTCACCAGTGATGCAATTTTTCCCAAGGAGCCGTCAATTGGCTTGGTGTCGTGGCATTTCTGTATCCTCCTCCCTTCTGCTAGTGATGGTCTAAAATTTGGGGGCCAATGGCTTATGCTGGACCGGTAGTCAGTGACGGGTATGATCCAATTGCAGTGGTATCAACCTAAGACAGGAGGCTGACGCCTAAAGGTCAGTTTTCCGATGACGGGTAAGAACCATATGTTGAATTGGACAACCTACCAGGCACGGTCCATAAGCCACATTAACCTCACTCCCCCACTGGCACCAAGGCCAAATTTGGGGGCCAACAGAGGTGAGGCAAAGAACCTCACCCCCCCACTGGTGCATAGACCTATCCACAAGTATGGCTGTATGCTGGACCGGTAGTCAGTGACGGGTATGATTCAATTGCAGTGGTATCAACCTAAGACAGGAGGCTGACGCCTAAAGGTCAGTTTTTCCCATGACGGGTAAGAACCATATGTTGAATTGGACAACCTACCAGGCACGGTCCTTAAGCCACATTGCTTGTTGTTTAATTAATCAGAAGGGGGGAGATGCTGGGAGCCATTAGCCAAGTAAGTATGACAATTTCCTTGCCAGCGTACCCCATGTTGCAGTGACATTGAATGTACTTAACCTTGCTCAAGGACCAAGGCAGATTAGGGTGTTCCCGGTTTTAAGATAATCTTGTTTAGGGCGTTCCCAGTTTAGGTTCCAGGTTTAAGGTTTAAGATTATTCCTGCTGGGAATAGGGCGTATCCTGCTGCCTGAGTTCCCCTTGAGTTCTCACGGGATTCAGACAGTATATTTTGGGATAGAAGCCGAGTGGAGGTGAATTTGGGCAGAGAACGTGGATTTGGGAAGAGAACGTGGATTTCCCCAGAACGTGATTGTAGACGGCTGGTGTGAGTTTGGGAATAAAGAGTTGCTGTTTGAATCTACAAGCTGTGTGGTGGCTCGTGATTTTGTGCCCAGCCAGACTGCGGCATTTGTGCCCAGCCAGACTGCGGCACAGGTTAATCTCCGCTTGGTTGTTGTGTACTATTCTATTCTTTTTTTTTTTTTTTTGGCAGAAGGGGGGATTTATTGAACCAGCATGCTGGGGCTCTGTGCCCACTCAAGAAGGGAAAGCAGCCCAGAGACCCGAGCAGGGGCTGAGGATTGCTTAAGTACACTTTTTGGGGAGGGCGGAGGGCTTTGTATACATCAGAACAAATCATCATGAGGCGCGGGAAAATTGAACAACAACTCCTAAACATGATTGGTTCATTCATTGGCGGGAACAGGTCAGGCTGGAGTGATAGGTCATTCCTAAGGAGGGGGTTACATTTAAACTGATTGGTCCAGGCCCTGCAATGCCTGTGTGCAACCACACAGACCCCTTCAGTTATTAAACAACCAGACAATCAGGGGAAATGTTTACTGGGCGGTTCTAAGCATTGTCTTAACATCTAACTCAGACCTTGCAGCTTAGAAACTTTTACAACACCCGATCTTTTACCCTTTAACTTTTACGCTTTAACTTCAATTTCTTTTACCCTTACATTCCCCACTCCTTTATTCTGACTACTTTTAATCTTAAAAGTAATGCATCACGATTATTGAAGGGTTTCACATTTCATGAGTTGTTTTGCGTTCCCTGGAATCATTTTCAGCATGGCCTCCATTTTAGATTCCACTCGGTATTAGACCCCGATTTATCTAACTACACTGACTACCTAACTTAAAATCTGGCTTTATTCCCCCCTCTAATTTGGGAACTCCTTACTGCTGTAAGGAAGGGGGGGCGAAGAGAATCTTTCTGGCTTCTTCAGGCTGAAAAGGGACGGTGTGGGGCAAGCAGTTTGGAGTCCCCCTTTAAAAATATCGGGTCTATCGAGTGGTCCATGATAAAAGTTCAATTGAGAAGTATTAGGCTGGAGGGCCATTCGAGTGATAGGTGGTCTATAAGAGAAACAAGAATTTATTAATTTACTGGAACCATATTGATGCAGCAATAAATGCCACAGCACAGGAATATGCCAATGAGTATAATGGCCAAGACAGAGACTAACAATGTTTTCCACCAGGAAGTACCAAGAACCAGGAGCTAAGATATTGTTTCCATGACAAAGTTGCTGAGGACATGGCTTCTATCTGAGCATGTAAATCTTTAAGGATATTTGTCACATTGCCAGAATTGTCAGGAATGTAAACACAACATTTAACTTTTAGGGTTACAGATGTCCTTTCCCTTAAGATATAGTTTAATAATTTAATGTCATCTGATCTTGCAAAATCCTTTTACTAGTATGACCTCTGTGTCTAATAGAGAAATCTTTAAGTCTGTTACTTAGGGCTGGATAACCATACTTGCAAACACTAAGCCTACCTGTGTAGGTTAGAAATAAAGGCCTTAAACTAAAAACTACTCTGGCAGTCCCTTTTGATAGTTATCAGGCATTCCTGTCTGAGAATCTCTTTTGTTAGCCTCCAGTTTACTTATTTTTGGAAGTTACATTTAACTATTATTATTATTATTTAAAATGCCCAGGGATAGCTGTGTTTTGGCTTTGACTGTATTTGCTAAGTGTTTAAGATGAAGCAAGTCAAACTGACTTTTGTTTCTATCTATTGTTAACAGTCAGCTGAGTTTCCCTGGGAGTCCTCGGGGAACTTCATAGCAGCTTCTCAGTTCCACTGGAGTCCTCGGGAACTTCACAGCAGCTTCTCAGTTCCGCTAGTGCCATTTGCGCTAGGATGGGTCCAGGCCTTGCTTGACCATGTGGCTTCCCTTGGAAGCATCAGGGATGTCTCCCTTTTCTGATGACCCTCCTCTTCACAGCAAATGCACTGATTGGCTTTCTGTCCTCCACTGGTCTCATTAATCTCCCTACTCAGGAGGTTATGTGGCCTAGAGTTGCAGAGCCCTTTGGAGAAGTCCCCTATTCCCTGATTCAGACTGACTTAGAGGGCAAGAGCCGAATATTGGTTTTCTTGGCCCTTTTAATTTAACTAATTTTAAAAACTTGATCTTAAACATCCAGCAAATAAGTTAACAGCCTTATATTAAGAGCACTGGGCTTTAATGTCTATCTCTCTATCCTGTAGGTGATAACTCCTTATCTTATGTTGACCCAGGTTGTGTTCTTAAAGCAATACCTCTTTAAAACATTAACAGGCAATCCTTAAACCATCTATAAGCAAACTACAAAACAAAACTAACTAGGGTAAAAACATATTTAGCTTATATAATAGCTACCTTGAATTCTGGCAGGGTTATACATCATAATTCCCTGTTTGAGATCCTAGTAATCTTGGCAAAAACCTACTTTTGGACACAACTTTAACTGTACTGAAATCTGGCTTACTTCTTTCATAGCCACTTTCACATGTAGTGAGATGGGACAGAGCCTTATCTCAAGTAAGGCAGGGCTCTTTATAAATCTCAAGTACTATAGTTCTGAAGCTGATCATTTTACAAAGTTTACATAAATTGTTGTTCAAGTTTACATGAACATTAGCTAACACAACATAATATCACACCTAAAACATGAATTAAAGGCTGAAAGCTTTTAACCTCTTGTAGAAAAGTAGTAATGTACTTTTGTGTTTTGCAATAAAACCTTCAAACAGATTAGGCTCTCATTAACTTAAAAATACATAAATTGTATCTCAGAGTAGAAAGTAACATGGAACCGTACATATTTTATTGATAACAAGTCCAGTTGTAGAACACAAATGATATGAATAAATCTCCGACATGTTTTTTTTTTTAAGCCTAAAATTACCATACAACTTTAGAACACCAGCTTGATACAATGTTCTTTTGAAGCTTCTACCTTATAGACTTGTATACCTGGAAGATATGAACACATTAATAGCACCATAATTACATTGATGTTTTTATATTAACCGAGGTTAGCTTTTAAAGTAACAACATTACAATATTGAAAAATAACAGCTGTTGTTTAACCATAGTTGTATAATCTTTAATTTCTTTAAGATTATTTACTCAAAAACTTACACACATAACCAACTTACACAAACCTTTTTTATCACTTACTTAAACCTTCTTAATTACTTAATCACATAGACTCTCTTATCCAGAAACACATTTTCCCTCTATTAAATCCATACCTAAAACTTTCTAGTTTTTTTTTCCATCTGTTAACCTCCTTTTGTTCACACTTTAAAACAATATCTGTAAATTTCTGAATTTAAGCAGATTATTGTATAGACACCATCATTTTATCTGTTTACCCAATTTAAATTGAACCATTTGAATCACGTGAATCAAAGATATTTGGATCCATTTTTAAATTTTTTATGAGCGCTCCTCATCTGTCAATTGTCATATCACTGCAGGATATATGGACATACACACATACAGACATACCGACATACAACACATAACACAAGTGTAACACCCTTGTAGCTTTTTCAGGTGAAATCTCCATTGAAATCTCCACAGTTGATCAGAAATAGAACTGATCAGAAAACATTAACCCGTCTGTGGGATTAAAATCATGAGCTCCAAAAAAAATGCAGAATCTAAGAAAAAGCAAGAGTCCTAAAAAAGATGACTGGCCAGTAATTAATAAATACCATATAATTTACTTTAGGGTTGGGGTCTAGTTTGAGTTCAGGTAAAAAGACACTTTAACCTTTTTTTTTTTTTCCTTGGGCCTGAAATCTGCCCTCTGTTGAGCCCCAGGCTTCTTCTATTTGCATATCAGCTTAAGTCCTGGCTGAGGTCTGGAAGGAACTGGGAAAACTGGAATTCTGAGCAGAAACCTCATGCCTAAGGCATTTTAGCTATAAGTCATAATTTCGAGGTTTAAGATGTAATTTTCAAAATTTTATATCTTTATATCTTTTTACATTAGAAACACTTGCTCACGCAAAACTGAAAATAGGATCTTTTTCTGATAATATAAAGGCCACCATCAGAGGAAATTCCCTCAGGATCATTAAGCTGCTTCCTTTGTTCTGAAGTTTCTAAAGTAGTATTAAGTTTTATCATGTATATCCAAAATCAAGCCTTAAAAATTTCCAAGACTGTTGCTAATTAATGTCATTTCAATAAGCCAGACCAACGTTTTAGTTAAGCAAACAGAGGTGGGGTAATCCCTAAAGTGCAGGTAAGGAAGGAGGAGACTCCCCAAAGCAAAATGGCTTTGGCAGCTGCTGGGAGCCCCTTAGTTCCACCTTTTACTTATAGGATTAGTTCCTCTGGCTTGGTCTGACCCCAGGCACTAGGCATTTCTCACATCTCCTAACTTTTCAGTAGTCAGCTTCCCAAAAAGTTCATCTTCTGCTTGCAGTTGTTTCGAGTTTGAGAAAAGTTTAAGCGAGATATCAAAGTTTTTAGACCCCAGGCATTTCCCTCTGCAGTGGGCGTGCTCAAGCCAACTAGGGAAGAAAGAAAACACTGCTTCCCTAATCTCGCTTAACAAAGGGGGGTAAAGTTTATCAAAGTTCTTTAAAACACAGCTAAGAGAGGTGTAAAAGGTGAGAACAGAAAAGCTGGCAGTTCTATTGACTTTTGGTCCCTCACAGGAGAAGCATTAGGTTAAAATTTAGCTAAAGTTACTTCCACACATCTAAGGCCGTTTGGAATTTGGGACTCTGCATCGGTCCAAAGTAAAACAATGCCATCACACTTAACAGAGACACAGACAAAATGACACACAAAGATCATCATGTAGCTTCTGTTCGTTCACAACCCCAAGATCTACAATCTTGTGACTCAAGGAGAATGGAGGGAAAAGGGGGAGGAGCAGAAGGATTGAGTGATAGGATCTTGGGGGAAGGGGTCGGAGTGGAGGCAGGGACCAAGAAAGGCTTCAGGGACAGAGGCGTGGAATGGCTTTGTCCCATACTGGGAGTTACTCAGGCAGAGACAGGGACAATACAAACGTGACACAGAGACAAGGACAAACAGTAAACGGTTAACACAAGTTTAGAGGCAAAGATTAAAGACAGACTGTGAATCCAATCTGAGAGAAAGAATTGCCGGCGAAACCAAACGGGTTGGCAGCAGAGTACAAATGAGGGCACTCTTGTCCCTCTACCAACTGGGGGCACTTTTGCCCCCCCCCAATCCTCTAAGGCGTCCCTAAGAGGAGTGGCCTGTGGATTAGGACACGTCTGTCACCACTGCCAGGGAGAATTTACACTCTCCGCTGACGGCCACGCTGCCAACCCAACCAAACCAATCCAAGCCAAAGACCAAACCTGAACCAAAAAGCTCTGAGAACTTACGCTCTCCATCGAGCCAAAAACCAAAAAGCTCTGAGAACTTACGCTCTCCATCGAGCCAAAAACCAAAAAGCTCTAAGCAATCGAAAAGGAAAAACAAGAAGGAGAACAAGGAGGAGAAGAAAAGGAGGAAGAAGAAGAGGAAGAGGCGCCTTACTTACCCCCTAAAGGAGTCCATTGGAGGTCTCCTTGTCCCGCGATGCGCTTTTCCCGGCCAACGCACCAAATGTAAGGGTCCCGCGAAACGTCGGAGAAAGAGACCACCAAGTGACCACTCATGCAATTGGCAGAAGGGGGGATTTATTGAACCAGCATGCTGGGGCTCCGTGCCCACTCAAGAAGGGAAAGCAGCCCAGAGCCTATTCTATTCTTTTTTCTTTTCTTTTTAATTTTTTTAGCTGTAGATGGACACAATATCTTTATTTATTTATTTCTATGTGGTGCTGAGGATCGAACCCAGTGCCTCACATGTGCTAGGCAGGCACTCTACCACTGAGCCACAGCCACAGCCACTCTTTTTTCTTTTTGTATTGCTGGGTAGTGTGTTGGGAATTTTTGTGTCTATGGACATGAGAGTACTGGTCTAGTAATTTTCTTTTCTTGTACTGTCTTTATTCAGTTTTGGTTTCAGGTGAATGATGTCCCCAGAAAATGAGTTTGGAAGTATTTCTTCCTCTTCTACTTTCTGAAAGACATTGTGTAGGATTGATTTCTTCTTTAAATATTTGATAGACTCAATGAAACTTTCTGATTTTTGACTTATGGATTCAATTATTTTTATTATTATGAGACTATTCAGATTTTCTATTTCATTTTGGGTTCATTTCAGGAGTTCCTGGTTTTTTGAGGAATTGGTCCATTTCATTTAAGTTGACAGATTTATGCACACAAGAAACCAATGCCTCAGTCTAGCAGCCTCAAGGAAATGAACTCTGCCAACAACCTGAGGAAACTTGGAATCAGATTTTCCCCATTGAGTTTCTGAGGAGATGATGGCCCCAGACAACACCCTGGTTGTAAGCTGGTAAGACCCAAAAGTAGAGAAGCCATCGCCGACTTCTGACCACCAAGAACTCTGAGACAATAAACATGTATTGTTTTAAGCCACTATTTGTAACCATCTACCATATAGCATTGAAAAGTAGTAATCTTTTTTCCCAGTCTTCTGCCTGTATAACCATATTCAAAGTGAGGTTCTTGTAGGCATCCTCTGATTTGTTTAGACCATTCACATTTAATATAATTATTGTTAAGTTCAGATTTAGATCTACCTGCCATTTTATTATTTTTTCAGTATTTGTTTTCTGTTTGAGTTTGCTTGTTTCTCTGTTGGATCATTTTTCCCTAACTTTGCTTTTAATTAGTATTTTCTGAAGTTAGTTTCCTCTTCTCTGCCTTCTTTTGGGTTAGCTGAACATTTTTTAGTATTCCATTTAAATTTATTTATGTTCTTACTATATATGTTTGTATAGTTTTCTTTTTCCAGTAGTTGCTAGAGGGACTACAACTTAACCAATATTCTATTAGAAGTGCTAAAACACAAGCAGGCTGAGAAGTGGTAATTTCGATTTAATATTATGAAAGGGGAAAAGATATAGTGAAATGGGATGGAATGAAAAGAGTTGGAATGGAATAAAATGGAGATTGTAGCCCACTGTTCCCACTCAGTCCAGAATGCTAGAGTGACAAAATGCTCAAAAATAATTCTTCTTTTACAGATTGACAAGCATCAAATTATTTCCTAAATCATTTCTCTCAAGTAATTGATGAATTTTTATTTGATATAATACAGAAATTGCATTTTTTTTAAAAAAAAATTATTTTTCCCTCCCTATCTCTACTCTTGCAGTCTGATCAGAGGTGGGCCTTATTGCACTGCTTTTGAAAGTGATCCCAATTCACTGCTGGGAACTCCATCCAAGCTCTCTTTCACCGTTGGTCAATCCTCACCAAGTCTAGCAGCCCATACTATGTACCACTGGATGTTAATCCAAGAGAGAAGGTCAAGTTAAAATAGCAGTCCAGATCCTAGTTTGAAGGGTGCACCAGGGCAGACCTGAGCCAGTCCTGCAGGGCCCCAAAGCAGGTATCATTCATATTCCCCATCAATCTGAGTTCTATCAACAGCTCATCTTCTCTCTTCCTCCTTCTGAGTAAGGAAAAGCTCCACTCTTCTCTGCCTCCCTGTTCAGCATGGTGCTAAGGAGCCCTCCCTGTCCCTGGGCTCTTAGCACTGTCCTCACTGGTGAAGATGCCAGGACTACTTGAGATTCCAACATGGACTCACACAGTCACTGAAATAGCAAAGGGTGGTGAAAGGTGACTGAGTAGAGAAGGGTCATATGTGCGGCCAGAGGGACAACTGTTCAGAGGCCTCCTCCTCAGCCAGGTGCAGGCAGCAGCTGAACAGTGCATTTGGAAGCTACTCCAAAGTCCTGTGATGGAGGTGACCTTAGTAAAAAGTCCATTTGGGTATACTGTAAAGGTGGATGGTAGGGTCGGGGAGACCACAGGCATGCTCTTTACTTCGCTGAGAGACAATTGTGACAATTGTATCTCTCAGAGTGACAACTCTGACCCTAAATGCTTAGAGATATTGTGTCACATTCTCTTATACTGTTTCTTTCTTGTTTCTTTCCATCAACTAACACTTATATGACAAGATGAATGAGATAATTACTTAAGTAAAATGAATAATATTTAACTCTCTCTCCCCCTAGGTCTATGAAAGTCATGGAAGACATGTGTACATTGTAGCACCCTTTACAGAATCCAAGGGACGCAAGTAACTACTTCGTACTGAAGAGCTTAGCCCTGGCAAGACTGGGGGAAGCAGGATGGTCTGGAGATAGTCCTGTCTATAAACAGGCAGGCCACACATCTGGACTGAAGTATCCCTTTTCCTCCTTCATTCCTTCAAAAAGTCACTCCACAGCTGGCACTGTGTAAGCTACTGGGATATTTGTGGTCTAAGAATCACCCTGTAAGAGTCAGAAAACACTAATTATCCATCTGGCGCTACTCTTGGCATAGCAGTGTGACCAACTTCCCAGCCCACTGCTGCAACATGTGGCCTTTGTCTACCTTTTCCCCAGTGCAGAATGAGAATAATGTGCCAAAGCTTTTATAACCAAAGCTTCCAAGAACAGATATGTTTTTCCCGTGTTCTCTTCCCTTTTCTATTCATCAGTACAAGAAAACTAAGTGGGTGACAGGACCACAAGTGGGAAAAGAAGCAGGCCCCTGAATCCATATGGGGGAGAGCCGTTCACTGACTAGAAATACCTGTATTTACTGTCACATACATGCATTTCTATTATGTTTGAGCCATTTACACATCGCAAAGTTTTTTGTTTTGTTTTGGTTTTGTGTTTTGCAGTTAAGCAGTCCTAACCAGCACAGAAATTAATGCCTTAAAGTAGAGAACTACTGACTGAAAATTGTAGGTTAATAATATGAGAATTTGCTTTGGCACCACATAGCAAAGAAACAGATATAGCAGTCTGAAAACCTGGAGAGTCCCCTATCCTCTGGGCAAAGTACTTCATAAAACTATCTTCTGTGTTAACTTACAGGTTTAACCCAATACCCACCATACCTGTAGCTCTGGGGAAGGGGTCAAACAATTATGGTTCATGGAGAATTTCCAACCTGCTGTCTGTTTTTGTAGTAGAGTTTTCCTGGAACTAGCCATGCTTTCATTCCCTTTTTGTCTATGGCTGCTTTTGCACTATACTGGGAGCACTGAGGATTTACAAAAGAAAACTCACCACCCTCAAAAGCTAAAATATTTAAACCTTGGCATTTTAAGAAGTTTATCAACCTCCAATCCAAGCAGTAATGGGCCTAGGTGGGAATGGAGGTACAAAATGGAAGGACTCCCCTCTCCAACAACAACCAGGATTTGTACTGTGATATGATCAACAAATGAACTTCTACTATATTTGAGCCATTTTATGTTTGGAACATGTGTCAGCATATTAGCCCACCCTGCAGTGGTAGATTCATGACAAACAGCCCCACATCCTCTCCAAATCCTCTCGAAATGTCTTTTCCACACCATGACGCTTTCTTGCTATAGATGAGCTTTCATGTCCCAACCTTTGACTCTGGGTTCAGCCACGTGACTTGCTGCCATCCCTGGGACATTAGCAAACACAGCACAAGCCAAGGCTGTTTTTGAAGAATCCCTTGTACAGTTTTGCCCTTCCTCTTGCTCCTCTAACTTTGCCTAGAGAACAAACCCAGACTATCCTGCTAGAGGATGAGGCACGTGGAACAGAGCTGAGTTGGCACAGCTGTTTCCACCAAGGCCCCTAGAGGTGTGAAGGAGCACATCCAGGATCAGCAGAGCCACCCATCCAACCTATAAATTCAGAAGCAAGCATAAGTGTTTATTGCTGTAGGCCACTGAGGTTTGGTGGTTGCTGCATAAAGCATCGTGTGATTATAAATAATTATACATTAACTAACACATACATATATGTGCTACTCACTGTTGTTCATAAGCTGAGGTCCTTATCTTGTGTAAAGCTGTTCTAAAGTCTTATGAGGTAGTTATCATATTTGACATTTTATGTATAAGGAAAAGGCTCAAAGAGATAAAGTGACTAGTGCCAGCTGCCCCAACTGAAAATGGCCAGAACTGAGGCTTTATCTCTGATCTTTGCACTCCTAGATCCAATGGTTTTTACTACAATACTTTTAGATCTTATCTAAAATCTTACTCAGGTATCATGGACTCAAACACACAGAAATCAGGCAAGTGGCATGAACAGCAAGAGACCACCCATGTCAGAGAGCTGTCAGGGAAGGATGCAGATTAGGGAACCCGATGGCATGTGCCCTTTCTCAGGGGGCTGCCATAATTCAACTTGGGGAAACAGTCGCCACACAGAAATGAGAAGAAGTTCCCACATTGTCTGGTTTTTCAAGAAAAGTCAGAAATTCAAGATTTTATGTAAATTATTCTATTTTTAAATGCTAGCTCTATTTTTAAAAATACAGCGCAGGCTAAATAAAATGTGCGTGCAGTATTTGACCCATGAGCTGCCAGCACGGGGCCTCTGCCTTCTAGTTGCACAATGTATTACAATTTAACAGGTTTTCATCCATTATGTCATTTCTCTCTTATAAAAGCCCTATAAAAACAGGCAAAATAGATATTATCATTAACACCTTTTAGAGATGTGGATATGAGGCCCAGAGAATTGTAAACCACTTGCCCAAATTTATATAACCAATTGGTAAGAGTCAAGACTGGCATTTTCACTTTTCACATGATAGTTGAAATTTTCTTGTTTCTGGGGCAAGAACAGTTGAAGCGGGGGTGTTGGGGGTAGGTTCCATAATTTCAGGAAGCCGTGGTCTAGCCCAGTTTCCAAAGCTCTGCACTGTGTATAGATCTTTGTTTAAATTAGGAAAAAGATAACAGTAATTCCCCCCAAGAGTTTACTTTCTCTGATTATTTTCTTTTTCTCTGTAAGTGAACCACATCTACCTACTTAATTTATAAAAATCTGTCTGCCCATCAAATAGCCTTAGGCAATAAAAACAAAAAAAATCATAATTAAAGAATTAATAGAGTTTTAAAAGCTAGAAGAAATAATGATTAAAAACATAGGCATCACATCTATAAATTAAGCATAAAATTACATCAAGAAATAATTTCCTTCTAGTATCCAATCAAGGTGGCTCAGCACACTGCAGAGACAATATAATATGTAGCAAACCGTCTAATAAATAAATGGCCCCCATCAAGGCAAGCCTAGAATTTCTGCCTAGGAAGCAGCGCTGTTTTTTACTTGGTTACTTACTTGCTAACCATTTTAGCAAGTTTATATTTGAAGGAGGAGAAATAGGAAGCATGTAGGCAACAGGAAAGAGGAATAGATGTCCTTTCACTGTTCCCGGCAGGTCCAGAGTGGCCTTGAAGCTTTCAAGGGTCAGAGTGTCCCTGGAGTCATCTTTCTCTATTCTGGGGACTCTAGTTTTTCAAATGGGCCCAAGACAATGACGTGAAGGACACAGTAGACACACGAGGAAGGTGTCAGGGACACACAGGGTCAACCATCTACACCAGGCAGGTATCCATCTGTAGGAGAAAGGCCATTCATAGGGACATTCCCATGAACACTAATGAGATGTTTGACACAGTAGATGTACAGCCATCCACAGACTGCCCATATAAAAGGAAATGTCAGTTGGTGCTGAGCGTAAAATGTGCTTGAGAAATTCCCTCATTGAAATTCCAGTCTTTTTTTTTTCATATTATTTGGATATAAAAGCATATATTTTAAGTCCTTTCTATCTTTTAAAAAAAGTCCAAGATCTTTTTATAGGAACAAAATAAAGATTACTTCCTCATAAGATTGTTTTCATCCTACCAAATATGTAAAGTAACTACTTGATAAGCAGAAATTGCACCTTAAACCCTTAAATAATCATCACCAGCACAAACTGTTTGATATTTCTGATTGCTGATTTTTTTTCCTAAGAAATTCACATAGCAGAAAATACTCTACAAACATCAGAGTGATATAATGGAGCCCTGAGAAGACATGACCGTTAGACAAGTGATTTTGGGGAAAAAAATATGAATGTGGACTCCCCACCACCAACACCCCAGAGTGCTCAGCTGCAGAGATGGAATTTCTGGGAAGATTTCTTTAGCATAGCTTTAAATTCACCCATCAAAGTAACAGCCAGGATGAATCTTCCTGTTGGAAACAGCTTAGCGTTTTACGAACTCACTACATTTCTGTTATCCTCGGAGCAGATCTTTGCTTCCAGGAGGTTGGGAGCTGCCAACCAGGGACGCTGCTGAGCCAGAGAGACACCTCTCACCCAGGCCCATGGGTGCCGGCTGGCTGAACAGCCAGATTGTGTGGAATGGAGAGACTGTAAGGTCGGGCTCCTCTCCTACAAGCAGGCTGGCACACCAGAGAAATCCATTAACATCTCTCTTCAGACAATATGAGCCTGTTAGATACAGAGGATGGAGCTTCCCCTGCATCCCACAATTTGCATTACAGATATTTTTAGCAAGTGACCAAATACTAATTCTTGGAATTCCCATAGGGGACTCCTTTGCTTATTTAAAAAAAAAAAAAAAAGTCAGATTTATTTGTTCATGAACCAACTTCTGGACCCACCTATGATAGTTTCTCTAATAAAAAAAATAATAATAAATTAAATTTAAAAAACAGGGTTTAAAGTGAGAATTTTATTAGATTCTGCCTAAGTTATAGTCAATAAGCCTTTTAGTTCTAACCCCCTATTATTTTCACTTAAAGTAGAATAGACTGTATCTCTGACAGCAATGACTTAAAAATTGAACAGTTGTCTCCTCCAAAATTGCCTTCTTTTCACCACAGAACCTTCTCTAATTACTCATTGAACAAACACATATCAAAGCCCACCCTGTGGAAGCCACTTCTCCAGGCCTGGGGCGACCATAGCGCCAAGACCCTATCCTACTTCCTCTGGTTCCTCTTCTACTCTCTTCTCACAAGAGACAATTTCAGTGTCCTACTTTGGTTGTTGTTAAGATTTTCTGAATATGAAACTTATACATAGATAGATTTATATATATTCACTGGAAAAACTGAAAAATATTGACATTCATGAAGAAGACAAGCAAAATCACCGGTAATCCCCTCACTCAGAGGTAAACTACATTAAAACGGGGAGTGGGGAGACATATCTTTTCAGAACCTTTTCAATGTATGTATGTGCACAACCACACATTTCATTTTTTAGAAACTCATTAATGGAGAGAGAAGGTATAAGAAAGAAAGATGAGAGAGAAACAAACAGAAAGAAATAGTGATTAAAGCAAGCAGAGCGGAGAGGGGAGAGAGACAAAGGAAGAGAGAGATGGCAAGCAGGCAGGGTGGCCTTAAATCACTCTAGGTCTCTTTCCAGTCTCAGGGTCCTGGACTAGTCAATTAATGAGCCTCTGTCCTTCTCTTATACACTAACCCCATCCTGCAGCAATTTCCTGCCCACAGGCACAAGGCCACTTAAAATTACCATGGACCTATGTACGAATAGTAAAAATCACTGCTGTTTCCTGACTACTGGTTTAAAAAAAATACTCTTTTTAAAACTTTTAAAGAATGACAGATTTAGCAGCATCTAGAGGATTGGGAAAACATGAACAACTTCCATTGTGAAATGTTAATACTGCATTACATTTGTTTATTTAGATTTTTTTTTTCTTTCTGCTTGTACCTCAGTGGCTGATGAACCTGCCTCACCACACACAGGGAGGGCCTGCAGATTCCTGATCACTCCCTCTCCCTTTTTGACATTAAAAGGGTTTATTTAGCAAAAAGGCAAAGAAGGGCTGGGATTATAGCTCAGTGGTAGAGTACTTGTCTTGCATGTGAGAGGCATTGGGTTCAATTCTCAGCACCACATATAAATAAATAAATAAAATAAAGATCCATCAACAACTAAAAATATATATTAAATTTTTTCTTTAAAAAAAAAGGCAAAGAAAAAGTCTGTTTACAATCTGGCAAAAGATTCTGGTTGAGCCCAAGGTTAGAACTGTAGAAAGGTAGATTGAGGGTATTCAGAGCAAATGATTTTGATTTAAAAATACAATCAAGTCATGTTTCAGAGTCAAGATATCAGGCAAAACTGCCAGAGAACTGAATTCATTCCCATTATTTTTGTGGGGGTTTTGATGACAAATGGACCATAGTTATGTTCTCACTCTGGTTAGGAAGAGAAAGCAGACACTTTGATGATCCCCATTCCAGGGTCCCCTCTCTGTGCTGATATCCAACAGAAGTCCTGTCAATACCAAGAAGTTACTCCCAAAGCAGACAGAGACCACCACTGTGCAGCCAGCAAAGCCCTCAGGAGGTGACCCACAGGATGGGGTGGTGGGGACAACCTCAGTTTCTCTACCCATGCAGGCACATCTGCCTGGGAGCAGCCACTCCTGGCAAACAGCACAGATGTTTCCAGGCCATTTCGGCAGCAATGGAGCCAGCACCATTCCAGCCTGCACCGTGCCCACTGCCTCCAGAGAAAATGGGCTCATCTCAACCCCTTTTTGCCTTGTCATGAGGAAGGGAGGACATTTGGACAATTAGCTTCCTGTCAAGCATTACCAACAGGGAACATGCAGAGCTTGGAGGCATCTGTGGCCACACAAAAACCACAACACAGCTCTCAGAAAAGGTCAACGGCATCTGCTGGTGGGCTGTGTGAGCATTGGAACATCACACAGGGAGGGCCAGCAGATTCTTGATCACTCCTTCTCCCGATCACTCTCATCTCCTCCTGATCACCCTCATCTCCTCCTGTCTGAAGACAGTGAAGACACCCCTGCCTGGCTTCACAGCCCACAGAATGGCAGAAATTTATTTTAGACCACTGCATCTATTCCCTCTCCAGGACTCATCACTATCTTTCAAAAACATCAATATGGCCTTCTGTCAGCTGTTCCTCTTTCCAGGAAGAGATGAGGCAGGAGAAAGTCATGCCCAGCCTACCCTGGGCAGAAAGGGAAATAAGACCCCCTTCCTTTTACCACCTATCCAGTGCTCATAAATGCCCCAGGACTAATTGCATATCAAGATTTTTGAACTACAGGGGGAAAACCTGGCAGATTATTTCATCTAAACTCTGACAAAGAACACACTCATGGGTCTGAGAAATACAATATCCTGCCTGCTTCCAAAGGTCCCCTCAGCAAAGATTTGCCTGTGGTTCTACCTGCCTTGTGACCCGCTCTAGGACCTGGCTACCCTGGGCAACTTGCAGACAGGAAGATGGTGCACAGCTGTGGGGAAGGGAACCTGACACACTGCAGGATGGGCCTCACAGGGAAGAAAGCAGGTGAGGCACCTCAAGAGGGTGCAGCAGATTCTTTCACCAACAGACCTAATTAGAAGGTAAAAATCGAACGTTTACTATTCACACATAGTTGCACTCAAATTTACAGCTCTTGCTTAACACTTTTTCTACCAAGAACACATTAACCAAAAAATGAGGAGGCGGGTGCCCAACAAAAATTTTCAAGCATCTTTTAAATCAAATTTCCTGAAACCTCACTGATTTTAACTTCTTGTGCCACAGCTGATGTCATCATGATCACTGACCAGCAGGTAGAGCTATATTTTTTAAAGGAAAATTCTTCAGGATGAAAACCAAGACCAGGCCGCCCTCTGCACGCCCTCTGCACGCCCTCTGCCCATGGTCCAGCGCTCTGAGATAGAAGCATGTGGCTCTGGGAATCCTCTCTCTTACCCTGTTTGGTGTCCTTTCGTCTGTTCACTGCTCACCTCCGATGCTGCTGCTGCAACAAACAAGCAAAAAAGCAGAATCATGACAGCCATCTGATACCTGAGGTCCTTGGCTGCCACCAGCCCCCTAGGGCCCCCTAGGGACCCCTAGGACCCCCTGAGCTGCCGGGGTCCAGGAATTATTTTTCATTCACTCAGCTTTTGGCCAAAACAGGAAGGGCCTTACCTGCCATTGTTGAACCCTGACCAAAGAGGAGACTAAGCCCAGGGAAGTCCTGCTCCAGAGAAAAAGAATCAGAAGAGATGAATAATGAATAAGTCACCTGAACTTGAAGCGGCTGGTAAGTGGGAGGCCTAGGTGAATAAAAGAAATAGGTGCCAAGTGGAAAAGGACATGTTTTTTTTTTTTCTAAGGAAGCTTGTGGTGGGGGCGAGAGGGTGATCATGTTCATGTGATGTAAATTATTCATGTGTCCAAATTATTAGTTTTAGGTGGCCTTGTGTTCCAGAAAATTCAAAGGAGTCATTTGCTGTTAGAGAAAACATCCTCTGGAGACAGGTCACCCTGTTTTCTGCATCTGCTTTGACTTTCAAGTGGGTTTTGAGGAATCCATCCAAGTTCCTCTCTGTTCTATTTGTTTCTTTCCTAGGAGAGTTTATTTTGCAAACAGTTTACTATGGTAAGCACAATAACAATACCATTCACCAAGTCTCTTATCCATGTGTCCTTCCTTAACAAATATTTGTGAAGACTATCTCTATGCTTCCACTGGGACTGCAAAGAAAAAGAAGACTGAGAACAGGTCCAGACAGACTTGCAGTCCTCTGACATTAGGCACCTGTCTATAAGTAGTGGCCTGCACATTGCTCTCTGTAATCCAGGCTTCTCCCCTAAATTTCCTGTCACACACAATAGTACACTCACCATTTTTTCTTGGATGTCACAGGATTCCAATAGGCATCTAAACATAAAATAACCAAAACCAGGATCCAAATCTGCTCTTCCCACAGCCTTGTCTATCTCAACTAATGGCAGCTCTGTTTCTCATTGATCAGGGTTTTCCTGGAATCATTGTGCTTTCTGTGTTCATTGGAGTCTGTTTGGGAACTAGAAACCACAGTTATCCCAACAGAGAGTTTCATACAAATAATTAATAACCAGCATTAGAGGTCCGGAAGGCAAAATGGCGCCACTGAGGTTAAGTGTGGAGGTAGCAACAGCTGAAAGCAGCCTCCCCCCCCCCGGAGCTGGGAGAACCGAGAAGGACCAGCATCATCAGATCCTACAGTGTTGAGGAGGGGCCCACAGAGCTGGACCAGACCTCCGAGGAACCACAACCAGCAGGTGCTAGCACTTCTGAGAGACCAGTGAGGCTGTTCTGGAAGTGTGGGGGAAAAGCTAGAACTCGAAACCAGCGCTGCTGCCTGTGGCAGCCTGGGACGGGAAGTCAGCAGCATGGAGCATGTCCCTTCTCCCTTCTCCCTTCCCTTGTATCTCTCTCCAGCAACTCCTTTCAAGAGAGCTGAACAAAGAGCTAGCTAGCAAAGCTGAGGGATGGTTTGTAGAGAAAAGCTGACTGAGAAATATTTGCAAAGCCCACCTCTTTGGCTACTTAGTCTCTGCACACCTTTCTTTCTCTCTTTCTTTTAGTACCAAAGATTAAACCCAGAGGCACTTAAACACTGAGTCACATCTCCAGTCCTTTTTTAAATTTTTATTTTGAGACAGGGTCTCACTAAGTTGCTTAGGGCAACTTAAACTGCTGAGGCTGGCCTTGAACTTGCATTCCTTTGCCTCAGCCTCCTGAGCTGATGGGATTACAGGCGTGCACCATTGTGCCCAGCTCCACATAGCTTTCTACAAAATCGCTGCTAAGCCCCACCTCTAATTTTCCAACAAGTCCTCTCAGTTCTAACTTTAAAATATTTTCAAGGTTTTACTGTTTCCTCACCATTCCACAGCCACTGTTCTGATCTAAACACCAAATCTCACCCAGAATACAGCAATACCCTTCTCAAGGGTTTCCTTTGCTTCCCCAAAAGTCCATTCTCCATGCAGAAGTCAACATGATAGTATCAGTTAATCAGAGCTGCCATAGCAAATTATAGCTATTCCTCAGTATCCTTTGGGAATTGGGTCCAGGCTCCCTGTGGATACCAACATCTGCAAGTGCTCAAGTTCATTGATATAGCTGCATACAACCTGCACACATCTTCCTGTGTACTTTAAATGTACTTCCTATGTACATTACATCTCTAGATTACTTATAGTACTTAATACAATGCAAATGATATGCAAATAGTTGTCACAGTGTATTGCTTAGGGAACAATGAAGAAGAAAGTCTGTACATGTTTAGTACAGAAGGAATTTCTTTCCTGAATGTTTTCCATCCTAGGTTGGTTGGATCTTCAGATGTTGAACCTGTAGATACAGGGGGCCAACGGTACCATAACCTTGGTGGATTAAAACAACCGAGATGTAATTCTCCAGTAGTTCTGGAGGCCTGAAGTTTGGTATCAAGGTTCATCAGGGTGGCTCCTTCTGAGGGAGCTTTTAAGGGAGAAGCTAGATGCTTCACATGTCTCCCCTAGTTTCTGAGGGTGGCGGGCAGTCCTTGAAGTCCCTTATCTTACAGATGCCTCACTCCAGTGTCTGCTTCTATCTTTGCTATCTTCTCATTGCCTTCTTCACTGTGTTTCTGGATGTTTCTGCAGCTACTTCTCTCCTTGGATTTAAGGTCCATCCCAATCTAGTACTATCTCAAAATGAGATCCTTAACTTAATTACACCTACAAAAGACCCTGCTGCCTCAAAATACGGTTACATCCACAGGTACGGGTTTTATAACAGGCATACATTGTAGGGGCCACCTTCAACCCGCGGCAGTGGATCAGGTTAAAACCCAGATCACATCATTCCTCTGCTCAAAATCCTCCAACAGTCCCGTCTCACCCTGGGCGGAGACTGCAGTCCTATACAATCTGGCTACTTCACCTCTCCCATTTCCTCTGCTGCTACTCTCAGGTTTCTCACACCAGCAGGCGCTCTGTTTCTCAGCTCTCTCTACACACACACCAGGCTTAGGCCTTTGCACTCTATATGGAAAATTCTCCCTCTGAACACTCCCATGACTCGCTCTCAGAATTCTTCCTATATTTTCTAAAAAGTCACTTTCTCAGTGATACTTCTTCAGACCATGCTACATGAAACTTACTTCAACCTCATTTCCTACTTTATTTTTCACAGTAGCACTCAACAACATAACACCCGATTTATTTTTATTTTTTTAATTTATTTTCTATCTCCCACTCTTAAAATGCTAGCTCCATAAGGACAGGATTTTTTTTAAATTATTTTTTAATTGTAGTGGGACATAATACTTCATTTTATTTACTTTTATATAGTGTGGAGGATCAAACCCAGGGCCTTTCACATACTAGGCAAGTGATCTACCACTAAGCCACAACCCTAGCCCCTATTTTATTTATTTTTATGTGGTGTTGAGGATCGAACCCAGTGCCTCACACTCCCAGGCAAGCACTCTGACACTGAGCCACAACCCCAGCCCAGGACAGGATTTTTTTGATGGCTGCATTTACTGCTATACCTGAAGCACTTGGCATAGTGCCTCGTACCAACAGGTCCTCAATATTTATGCTTAAAAATGCAGCTTATACAAACAGAATTGCACAAAATAGAATTTACTAAGCATTCCCCACTAACGTGGGGCACAGTACTAAAGCAGCATTAAAAAGAACAAGCACATCTTTAAATGAAAACATGATTTCACAGTGCAGCAAATAACATCTTAGAGTGTCTGATTCCCCTTATCCTGATGACATTTGATGATACCAAAGAAAAATGTCTAATTGCCACCAACTTAGGCACAAACAGTATATGAGGATTCCGATTTTTCTGCTTTCTTGCCAACACATGTTATTGTCTGTTTTTCAGTAAAGCCATCCTCATGAGTATGAAGTGATATTTCATATGGTTTTGATTTACATTTCCCCCTAATGAATAATGATAATTATCTTTTAAATAGATTTAAACATACACTTAAAATCTTATGTATTTACCCCTTTAGTTATTACTTGCAATACTCTTCAGTTCTTCTTATGAACTCATATTTCAATATGATATTGGTTTCTTCCTGCCTGAAGGTCTTTTTGTTTTAATTTATTTATTCTAATTTGTTATGCATGACAGCAGAATGCATTTTGATTCATAGTACATAAATGAAGCACATTTGTGTCTTCATACTTGTACCTAGGGTAATAAAAAACCATCTCATTCCACCAATTTTCCTAGCCCCATGTCCCTCCCTTCCTCTCCCTCCCTTTGCCTTATCCAAAATTCCTCCATTCCTCCCATGCTCCCGACTCTACCCCATTATGGATCAACATCCACTTATCAGAGAAGACATTCTGCCTTTGGGTTTTGGGGATTGGCTTACTTCACTTAGCATGATATTCTCCATCTCCATCAATTTACCAGAAAATGCCATGATTCTATTCTCTTTTAATGCTGAGAAATATTCCATTGTGTACATATACCACAATTTCTTTATCCATTCATCTACTGAAGGGCATCTAGGTTGGTTCCACAATTTAGCTATTGTGAGTTGTGCTGCTATATACATTGATATGGCTGTGTCACTGTAGTATGCTGTTTTTTAAGTCCTTTGGGTATAAATTGAGGAGTGGGATACCTGAGACCATTCCAAGTTTCTGCCTGAAGGTCTTTAACATGTTCTGTACCCCAGGTCTGTTAGTGATAAATTTAGTCCGCATATGTAAGAAAGTCTTTGTTTTTGCCTTCGTTTTTTTGAAATATTTTTTGCTGGCATTAAATCTTGAGTTAGTAGTCCTTTCTTCCAGTTCTTTAAACATGTTGCTGGCTGTGTTTGGCTTGTATTTGTAATTTGTTTTGTTTTGTTTTCTGATGAGAAACCTAATATTCTTACTCTTGTTCCACTGGATATAACCTGTCATTTTCCCCTAACTGCTCTAAAGACTATGCATCAGTTTGATGTTTGATGTGCCTTGATATTGTTTTCTTCATTTTTCCTTTGCTCAAGTTTCATTAGGCTTCATATAGGTTTCGTTTTTAATATATTTTTAGATGTAGTTGGACACAATACCTTCATTTTTTTTTTAATGTTGTGCTGAGGATCGAACCCAGCGCCTTTCATGTGCTAGGCAAATGCTCTACCACTGAAACACAATTCCAGCCCTGACTTCATATAGTTTTGATGAAATTTGGAAATTTGGGGATGATTATTCTTCAAATAGTTTTTTCCCCGCCACCTTTTCAGAAGCTCTCTCAGACTTTATGCTACTTGAAACTCTGCACACAGATATTCTGGCTTGTTTTTCAACTATTTTTTCTATTTATTTTTTAATAGTTTCTATTGCTATCCTGAAGTTCATTATTCTTTTTTCTGCAATGTCTAATCTGCCATTAATTCCCCTTAATGTATTTTTTTTTAAATTTCAGATGTAAAAAAGAAATGGGAGTTTTCATCTCTAGATATTCAATTTGGATCTTTTTTATATCTTACGTGTCTCTGTTTACCATTTTAAATATTTGTAGTACAGTGACAATAACTGTTTTTATATCTTTGCCTACCAATTCTAACGTCTGTTTTGAGTTTGGGGTTGATTCTTATTGATTCTTTCCTTGCTGTGGGTCATATTTTCTTGTTTCTTTGTACACCTGATATTTTTTTTTATTGAATGTCAGTCATTTTGAATTTTTCTTGTGGGTTGCTGAGTATTTTTGTATTGTTATAATATCCTTGGCTTTGTTCTAGGACACAGTTAGGAAACAATTTAATCTTGTTTTTCTCAGATTTTTTTTTTAAGGTGGGAACAGACTAGTCTCCATTCTAGAGTTTATTATTTACTACCCCTGTAGCCATAATCTGAGTACTCTACCAAATTCTTTAAGAATTCTGAAGTTTCCATTTTGGCTGGTGGGAAAGATAATATTTTTGACCTTGTCTATTAATGACAATAATACTTGTCTTTCTAATTTTTTGAGTGGTCTTTCTCCAGCCTTGTGTAGTTTCTGCACACACAGGCATTTTATGAGTTCTCTTCCAAATACTTATGGAAATCCTCTGAAGTTCTCTGGAAGTAGCCTGCTGTGCAGCTCTCTCTTCTGCAGTATTTGGTCTAGGAATTCTATCTGCGTTGGGCTCCCCATACCAACTCAGCCATCTTGATTCGGGGAGCTCACCAAGTTCCACCTTTGATTCCCTTCTTTTATAGCCTAGAAATGTTTCTGAAGTATTTCTAGTACTGCCTAGATATTGATGATGCTCAATTAGAAATAATTGACTTATATGGAGTAATATTTATGTTCCAGTTTCTTTCTTTGTCCCTGCTGAGAATCAGTCTCCCTTGTTACCTGGAGGGACTCTTGCTGAAAAGCTGGGCATTATATCTATCTATCTATCTATCTATCTATCTATCTATCTATCTCTATCTCTATCTCTATCTCTCTCACTGTAGAAGCCAGAGGGACCCAAACATCTCTCTTACTACTGTTGGGATGCTGGCATGTGGCTTGGCCTTTGAACCCACAGGGAGTGCTAATCATTGGTGAAGTCTAGCAGGGACTGTTAGGGTAGTGGAATGTGACTTCCCTTGGTGGGGAAAACCAGGGAGTTTATAGAATGGCCCGTGATATGCATGGGATTGTGTGAGGTGTTTGTGTTTGTGTTTACTCTATAGAAGAAGGACTCCTAGTGCCATATCTTCAGGTATAGTGTTGATGAGCCAAGGGAAGTGGACAAGTAGGACCAGAGAGATCTGCCCTACATTACTTACTAGAGCAGGAAAAGGGCTGGTTCCAGTGATGTTAAAAGGTAAATATATTTAATGACAATAATGATAGTAATACAAACAGCTTATGTATTTCAAATATTTGATATGTCAACTACTGTGCTAAGGAACTGGAATGAATTATCGCATTTCCTACACATTGCCAACATATGTGGTAGAGACCATTTATATCCCATTTTACAACATCAATTATGACCACTACATTGACAAATCCATGGACACTTTAAGTCTCCATTTTGACCTTTAGTGGCATGGAATCTATTAATCTCTCCCTTCTTTGGAAGTTTGACTTTTTTTCTGGGATATCCTATTCTTTTGGTTCCCATTCTCTGGCCACTGTTCTGTTTCCTTTGTGGTCTACTCTTCCTTTGCTGTCATCATTTATGTAGGGTCTCTCACTGGGTTCCATCCTAAGCCAAAACAGTGGTCACTGTGCCCTCCCCCAGGCCAATTCCAGGTTCTAAGGCACAACCAACCAAACCAAAAGTATAATTGTACTAGTAACCTTGGAATTTAGATCAAATACTTTGAATTAAATTTCTAACTTCCCTTATTAATTTTAAGAGGCACCAAATATTTCTGGTCCCTCATTCATAACCAGCATGGATTCCAGGTGAAAACCTGGTCCTTGTGGTCCTGATTCATTTCTGTATGAATCATATTAACATTATTTTCAAAGGTCTGTGTGAAGTTCCAAATGATTCCTTTCAAGATGGGAAATATAATTCATACCAAGAGTTTGACTAATGTAAACCCCAAACACACCTGTCTTCAAGATGAACCTTGCACTGAGAATCATTTTGGATGACTAAGTTTCTAAGTTCTTGCAAGTTTAATCATTTTAAGCTCAAAGTTTTTAAATTTCGTGATAGGAGACAAAATGTATTTACATTTTAAGTTCTTTAACAAGGTAAAGTGAACATAATTTTACCTTCTCATAGAGACTCAGGGTCATCAATAAAAATATCAGTAAATGGCCCAATTTAAAATAGATTTAAGATCAAGGGTTATTTAACCCTGTGCTCAATGGACCCAGAGAGTTGATTTTGAGTTCTTGGGACTATTAATAGTTGCTGTTTCTGTCTCCCTTTTTGTTGGCACCTGCTATTTCTTGGTGTTACCAGTTAGTCTACTTGTAGAAGCTTCTCTCATGTTTAGTTATTTGCTTTGTCTGAGAACTCAGATGATTTGTCAGTACTACATATAAAGTTCATGTAAATGAGTCCAGATGGAGCCCTGAGAGAGTTCACATGTGAATAAACTAAAGTTGTTCCAATGCTTTTTTTTTTAATAGGGTACAAATAAACAAGTGAGACATCAATCCTGGCTTCTCAGATGTTTTCTGGGTTTGTATGGCTTTTCTTACTTTCTGGTTCTTTGTTGAGTTCTATACTGTTTAGGCTGGTGAGCAGCAGGTTTCCCACCAGGGGGGACAAGGCTTCAGGTGTCCTTCATTCTGTATATCATCACGGGCACCACTTGAGTGGAAATATAACCAGTTGCTTGGATTAGCAACTAATCAAAATATCTCAGAAAGATTAACCAGTGATAGGAGGCAGAAGATGCCCTCACAAAAATTTCTTCATTCCTAACAAAGAATTATTAAAAGCATGAGGTCTCACCCCAGCCTGAGGAAACTTTGTTCCCTAGACTTGACCCTGAGTCAGCTCATTGCCAATGAAGGGACCTTGGGCTGTCAGACTCCACACTCCTGACCCTGAAGAAATGGCTCCCAACAGGGTTTCTTCCTCTGCCTCCTTCCCTGGCAGCACACCCTCCAGCCCCCTGAATTTCTCAGAGAAAACCCCTGTCTGACATTTCAGTATCATCCTGGGAGCATTTTCAATGGGTGAGTGAAATTCCAACCATTTAATTCCTTAAACAGCAGAAATCTCAACTGTTCCCAGGAATCTGTGCATTGGCTCAGAAAGAGCCCTGCTGCTTCCCTTATCCCCACATCCCCTGGCATGGTACTGCAGGAGTCCGGGTTCTCCCCTGGGCTGCAGCAGTTGTTCACGCTGTAGCAAGCTCGCCTTCCCAGCCATTTCCTTCTGCGCAGCTCCAACTTACCTGACCTGTTTTCTACAAGATCTACAGAGGGCATAGAAAAGTATTGAACGGCTCTAGGTTCTGTGTTGTGTCCTAGTTATAAAGCCCAATGTCAATGTGAAATACCACCTTTTAGCAGCTCCATACCTCAGAGGTTTGTGGTTGATTCTAATGAATGATCAGCTTATGCTTCTTGTTTTTTTTTTTTTTTTTTTTTTTTCCTACAGTAAAAGAAAAGAAAGTCTTTTTCTTCCAGTAGGTTCTAGATTCTGTATTTTAAAATATCATTACGGGCTATACATTTTCTTAGTGAAATTAAGGGTTTTCCCCATTCACCCTTTCAGGATGGAACTATTATTTTCCCTTTGATTACTGGGGAGTTTCTTCCTCTCTCCATCTCTGGCTCAGTGTTCTGGGTCTTTAGGTACGAAGTTGCTATTCAAGAAATTGTCATTGGCTGAATGAATGAAAGGATGGATATGGGCCCCAGAGAAATGGAGTCAGCCAAACATGGACTGAACCTCTGAAACCGTGAGGCCCAAATAAACTTTTCCTCCTCTGAGTTGTTGTGGTTAGGTATTTTGGTCATTATGATAAAAACCTAGCTTAGGAAAAAACATCTTACAAAGAGAGAGAGAAAAAAAAGAGAGAGGAGAGAGACAAAGGATGGATGGATGGATGGATGGATGGATGGATGGGTGAATAGATAGATGGAAAAAAACGGTTCTGCATTGTTGTCTTCTGGGACACCTTCCCAACATGACATAAAATCCTCACGATGCTTCAGGGCAGCTTTTCTTCAGGGACCTGCCAGTCAAAGGAACATCTCTTCAATCTATTTAGGGTTCAATAGAATTTGTAAATAAAGACTCTTATTTGCTTCTTTGTTTTGCAGAAGAGCTGGATGAAAAGAGCTGGCTACCTGGGTCCTGGTTGGAACTTCTCAGTGAATGGTTGGACCATCTGTTTCCAGCACAGTTCTGTTCTGTCAGCCCCCTTGGCATCCACTTGGTTCCGGAACAGCTGTGAACAGTTTAGGGTCTGAACAGGAGTTCAAATGGCTCCTCTGGGCTCTGAAGCAATTAAAGTTGCAGCTTGTTCTTCTTTGTCGTGATGTGTAGGCAAAACCAGACCTGATTGTAAAATGAAATTATAAAAAACCTTATGGTAAGAAACCAATGCCCGGGGAATGGGTCAGTTCCCACGCCCCTCAGCCTTTCTCCAGAGAGCCTAGTTAATCCTGGGTCCCTACCTTTTGGCGTGTAAATAACTGCCCTAAGAGTCTGACTCCTCCCTCTTGAAATGTAACAGATGCCTGTGAAAAGAGCCCTTTCTTCTTATTTGTTTCTATGAGCCTGTTAGAGAACCTACGCAAGGCCTTCAGCCGCACAGATTAGGAAATCTCTCAAGAGAGGAAAAAAACCCCAATGATAGGATGAGTCTAAGATGACAGAACCTATAAATGTAAGAAACTGTGATTATTAGGGCTCAGAATTTGGAGTTTGTTTTCCACTACCAAACCCACCCCCCACCCCCACTCCCCCTGCATAAAATAAAGTTAGGAGTCCTCCTCTGAGTGCTGCTTGCTGCTTCTCTACCAGTCTGCTTCCCATAACAATAAGGCCATTGGGTTTTGTGGGCTTTTTAAAAGCCTTGGCAGCTGCTGGCCAGGCTCTGGAGGGCATGCTGCCTCAGATCCTCTGGGATGCCTTTGCCCACAGAGAACACGGCAAAGACAGCTCGAGGTGCTGAAGTCAGGGACAATTTCACAGGACCAGGCCACGCTTCTGCAACTGTAACTTCCTGGATCTCCCAGACCTTCCAGTCTTTTTTTTTTAGAAAGAGAGAATCTTTTTTTTTTCTTTTAGAAGGATACAACACAATGCCTTTATTTTTATGTGGTGCTGAGAATCGAACCCGGGTCCCGCCTGTGCTAAGCGAGTGCTCTACCGCTGAGCCACAATCCCAGCCCCACCTTCCAGCCTTCCAGTCTTTCTCTCTTTTTCCTGGAGATGAGCCAGGCTGCTGGGGACAGTTTCCTTCTCTCAGTGGGACCACCTGATTAACATTTCTTCTTTTCTCTGCTTCAGTTCCATCTACAGCTTCCTAATCACAGCATTAGCACCTCAGATCTGATCCTACTCCTCATAGGGTAAGAGGGCTTTGAGCCAAGAGAAGACAGGCTGTGGTCAGAAGAAGTGGAAGGAGGCTCCCTAGCAGGAAAATAGGCCATGTCTGTAATGCACAGGAAAAGTGCTCTTGCAGTAGTTGGGTTAGGATACTTGCTAAGTCCTTGAGTGACTCCCCACATATCATTAGCTGCTTATTAGCTGCAAGGGAGAAAATAAAACCTAAAGCAGTAGCTAGACAATGGAGATAATGCTTGACTCCTCGACTGGATGATTAAAAGTAACCTCATTTCTGCAGGACAGGTGATATTATGTGGCTCCAGATGGGATACCCCGGATAGTATACTCCTGGGTAACCATGAGGAAACATCAAAAAGACATCCAATAAGGAATATGCTAGTCAAACAAAAGCAGTGTGTCACGCTCACCTTGGCAGCAGATACACTAAAATTGAGACGATACAGAGAAGATTGGCATACCTCTTGCATGAAGATGACCCACAATGCGAAAATTTAAAAAAAATATAGTGGTGGGGGTGGGTACAGTGGGATCAACATCATAAAAGCTGAATTAAAGAAGGCTAAAGAGATATGACAACAAAACACAATACCTGACCCAAGACCTGTGCTGGAGGCAGAGCAGGGCTTAAAGGACATTAATAAGTCAATTAATGAAACTGACATATGGAAGGTAAGTTAGATAAAGCACTTTGCCAACTATTATGATTATCCCTCTTCTTAGGAAATACTGAAATATTTCAGTGTAAAGGGACATGAGGCATGTAACATAACATTCAGGAAAAAAAAATTGCATTATATAACAATATACACTGTAATGTATTTGGAGGAGAAGAGGAACAGGCAAACAATAAAGCAAGTGGCATAAAGCAATGACAAGATAAGTTATCCTTGTACTTTCTTTATTTTTGTGAACTTTTTATAAGTTTTAAATGATCACAAATAAAAAGTTAAAAAATACAGTTGTAGCTATTCTGCTTTTCATATATCCTTAGAGTCTGATGCTAAGGACAAAGGCCGGCCAGGGTAAGGGCCATATGAGGCCACATCCCTTTGGCACCACTCAGCCGTATCAAGTATCCTGAGCCGGGAGTGTTTTGAACTTACCTGTGATTTTGAAGCAAATGTTCCATGACGTCGACCGCACCTGGGGACACTGGGCCTCCCTGAGAGAAAGGCATCAACAACAGACCAAAGAGGGCTGAAGGCCGGGCGGGTGTGAGACAGGGAAGGTGATCCGTGGCTCCGTTCTGCCCAATACCAGGCCCAGGACAAGGGTTGCAGAGATGGCAAACCCCAGATGCCTCCCCAGGCCAAGTTCCATTCAGAAAACAACACCCTGGTGTGAGGACTGACTTATCCACAAAATACAGTTTACCTGACTTGAAAGCTCATTTTTTGAGCAAAAAGTCAAGATGTAGCATAGCACACAGGTTGAGTGAGGCTCTGATCTAAATCCTGCCCTCTCCCACCACCAGCTGTGGTCCCTGGGGCAAGTTCCCTGCCCCTATCTCTGCCCCTGCTTCCTTTGCTGTCGAAGAGCTATGCCCAAAAGTCATGCTGAGGACTGAGAGAAGTGGTGCTTGATGAGTATGGAGCTCAGGCACAAAAAGCTCAACTCCAGCTCCTGGGAGTATAGGGATGTGTCCTTTCTTGACTCTGCGGTGCAGGTGGATGCAGTTATAAAGGCCCCTGTGAGGGGACTGTGGAGCTAGGGACAGGGCTTCTGACCAAGAAGGGTGCCTCACTAGAAGAAAGTCTGGAGACCACTTACATCTGACAGCATTTGCCCTGCAGAGCTTCCCTGACCCTCAGCCACAACCAAGTCTTCGTCCACAGTGCCATAAGGACACAGCACATATGAAAGCAAACTTTATTTGACATGTTGGACACTTTTACCATAAAAGGCAAATCTCTGATTTGAGAAATTATCAATTCTTTCTCTTAGATCAATTCTTTTTTAGCCTCCAATAAATACTTTAAAAAGTAAAAAAAAAAAAAAAAGCTTTGAATATTAGAAGAAACCAGTCTTTGGTGGGGGGGGGGGGGCAAAACACCCCTTTTCTGCAGTAGAATCATCCTCCAGCCTGGTTCTATCACTGAGTTAGTTATCTTTCCATCACTGTAACAAAACATCTGAGGTAAATAATATTATGAAGAGAAAAGACTTATTTTGATTCACAGTTTTGAAGCTTCCAGTCCATAGTGAAGTAGCATATCACAGCAAGAGCATGTGATAAATCAAAACCTTTCACCTCATGGCCAGAAAACAAACAAAAAAAAAAGAAAAAAAGAGAGAAAAGGAAAGAGACCAGGATCTCACTCTTCCCTGCAAGGACCTACCTCCAGTGACCTAAGGACTTCCCACAAGGCCCCACCTCCTAAAGGTTCCACCTCCCAATGGTTCCGCCCCAGGTACCAAAGCTTTAACACAGAGGCCTTGGGGAGCACTTAAACAACCCATAGCTATCACCTGCCTTTCTGGAGCTACACAATGGCTTCTCCACTGTAATTTCAGAGACATTTAACCTGAGCCACATGAGGATTCTGACTTGGGCTCCACATGCTCACTGCCTGGACACTGTTTGCCTGTTGGAGCTGTTTCTGTTTCTAATATTCTCTTCCCTTTACCTTTGCCTAAGGTCTGCTCCCAGCACCTGGGAATCAGGTTGGCCCTCCATCAGTACAGTGCACCAAGCATGCTATCTCATCCAATTCTTTGATTTTGTAAAGAAAGTTCTCACACGATGACTCCATTCATTCATGATACGAACATTTGTCAATGCCCCACTGTGTGCCAGGTGTGAGTCTAGACATCACGGTGTGGAGATGAATGAGCTACCATCCCTGCTCAATAGGATCTCAGCACCCAGCAAGACAGATGACCTCAGATCATCATGGCAGGGTGGAAGCACAGCTCAAAGGCCTGGACTGTTTCTCAATGCAGCTTCCATGTAAGAATCCCTGAGCAGCTTAGTAGACTGCAGCATTCAGGCTCCACGCCATACCTGCCAATACCTGGGCATGAGGCACCTGCATTCTAACAATGATGTCAAATACCCCAAAGTAAAAAATTGACATATTTTTTACTAAACAGTCAGTGGCACAGGCCTGCTGGGGATGTTTTCTATGGGGTTTCTAGGAGCCAAAAGGACTGAAGGTATTGATAAAATGACAGAGGCTTAAGCTGGGCACAATAGCACATGCCACCAGCACTCGGGAGACTGAAGCAGAGAGATCACAAGTTTGTGGCCAGTGTGGACAATTCAGTAAGACCCTGTCTCATATATAAGGGGCTGTGGTTATAGCTCAGTGGTAGAGCAGCCCTGGGTTCAGTCCTCAGTACTGCAAACAATCAAGCAAATAATAAAAATGGCAGAGCCTATAAAAAATCCCTAAGAATTGGAAGGCCTGGGGCTTTGGGAACACAGAGAAGATGAAAAGCCTTCACCCACCTGAGGTTAACTGAGGTACAGGACAGAAGGAAGTAACAAAGGCCATTACAACTTGGAACCAAGCAGCAGATGTCTAGTGGATGACCTGGGACAAAGAGACCCAAGCTCTAGCATCAGGACAGGAGCCTGGAAGAGGAAAGAAGTCAAGAGGTCAGTGTTTCCAATCCAGCATATCTGTATGTCTCCCTGGGGACTACTGGATGCATTTGTGACATTTATAGGAGTTGAGATGGTGAGCTATCCACACCAAAGCTGTCAGTGTGTCACCATGGTAAGAAATGTTCCCAAAGTGTCCAGCACTGGTACTGCTGCAGTCTTCATGAACGTGGAGCTCGACTGCAACCTCATTCCTGAGGACTTTGTTGTGGGACCACCCCTGTATGCATGTATCCCAGATGGTCCCTGGGATACAGTGAGTCAAGGCCAAATGCTCAGGTAAGTATCCAGATGCTCAGGTAAGCAGAGGCCAGACACAGCTGGTTCTGCTGCACTGGTTTCAACACTAATCTCATCATAAGCACTTTGTTAATGACTTCTGTCCCTGAGAGATCACGTGGTTACAATCAGACCATCCTGCAGTTCTCGATAGTCAACCAGCTTGCCTCCAACACCTCCCTTAATGTGGCTTTTTTCCTGGGTCTACTGTATTTGTTTTAACCCACTGAACCCCAGCTGTACCACTACATTGTGCAACTCTGGGAATGTTATTTACTTTCTTTGAACCTCAGTTACCTCATCTACTAAACTTGGATAATAATTTGTATCTCACAGTGTTGCAGGTCTTTACCACTTCCGTAATTGAGGGTCATAAGTACAAGGCCCAGAATTTGCCAGTTAAAACACACACACACACACACACACACACACTTATACCCATTTTGTTCAGAAGTTCACATATTGATCTCGATTTGAACATTCGGTTAATGAAAAAGACTTCAGACACAGCAGGGATTCTCTATAGATATTTTTCTATGGGTGGTAGGTTTTAAAGTGTCTCTGGGCCTTTTGGAATGGATGTTACACAATTAGCCTGCCTTTCGCCTGAGAAATCAGACTAATTACTGTCGAGGCGTGGCTAATGGGGTCTTTTGTGAACTCCCTCCCTAAATGAGAAATCTTTAACTTTTCACAAAAACTCAATCTCATTTGTGCTGCTGATTCCTAATATTTCTAAATAAATGCTTGGCCTCTGGGCTTTTGTAGTCAAATAACCCAAATCAAATCAAGCTGCCCTGCCAGAGGAAAAATTAATTTTGTGTGAATCTACTGGAAAAAAAACTTTTAGAATCAGCTTGGAATCACTGTCAACAAAGAGAAGCTGCAGCCTGTTCTGGGGAAGTTTTCCTGGACCTGGGCTTGGGGCAGGATGGTGTGGGGTGCTATCCAATTTGGACTGAAATGGCTTTCTGAGATACCCAAACAGTAAATACCAGCTTCTTTTGCAGTTCAGAGTCTGCAATAAACAGGCTACTTCCTGGACCCCAAGTCAAATACCCCACAGAGACAGGGTCAGGTTCTGTGTCTAAGGCCGAGGAGACAAAAGTGAGGGAGGCCCGTCTGTGTCAGCTTGAAAGGAGGCAAGAGCCTGCGGAGGGAAGAGGAGTTAGAGCAGACAATCATCTGTTTTCAGTGTTTCTGGAAAGAACCAGCGGAGCTGGTGGAAATGCAATAGAGGAGGAGCTCAGGGTCAGCTAGGAGTAATTTAGTGCCATCTAATATTACCAAGTCATCCAGCATTCCCAAGCCCTCTTCAACCCTTTATTTTAAGAGTTTTCTTCTCCATAGTAGCTTAGGATATTGAGTCCCCAATCTGTCCTGATTGTAGAATCTAAAAAAAAAAAAAGTCCTTGTTTCTGGCTTAATAAAGATACAATTCTTTTTTTGTTTCTTTAAAGATATTTGGCAGAGGGCTGGGGTGATGGCTCAGCGGTAGAGCGCTTGCCTCGCACGTGTGGGACCCTGGGTTCGATCCTCAGCACAACATAAAAATAAATAAGTGAAATAAAGGTATTATGTCCAACTACAACTAAAAACTAAATATTAAAAAAAAGATATTTGGTAGAAACTTTCAAGAAATAAAACAAAGAGGGACAAGAATAATTTCAAGACATAAGGACAATAAGATTGTAATGGCAATATTTGGTAAACAGTAGGAGCCAGTAAATCCTAATTCCTCTTCCTTTCCTCTACCTGGTCTAAAACATCCTGACAAAAGACCTCTTTTAAATTCCTTTAGCACCTCCACTGTTCCATGCTCCTCCCCTATAGGACATAAACTCAGGCAGGGGCCTTCATCACCAATGATAGACTGTACAAGCCATTAAAGGCCCACACTCAGCAGAGGAAGAAAGCCTTAGTGGCCATGATTCTCAAACTGCAGTACACAGGACCACTTCTACATACCAGAAAGGAGTCATCCTTAGGACCTGGACCCTCAAGGGGTTCAGTTCATGCCCTGTTCAGTCTTCCCACTACAGGATGCTCTGGGTGAGTGTGCAGTGCCCACAGCAGCTGCTGCCTCTTTTTAACAAGCACAAGGGAGTAAGATTCCAAGCCTCTCATGCAAGGCCATTCCAGTGCTTAATTGCCCTTCAGTTAAGATGTTCTTCCTTACATTTAATCAATTCTCTCATTGCAAGACTCATCAACTTCTGCTCTGTTCTCTGTGGAGAAGGAAAAACAGCAAGTTAGTGTGCAGTTTCAAACCCTTCATTGAATCACAATGTTGGGGCCAAAAGAGATTGCAGATATTATCTGGCGCTACCCCTCTAGTCAACCCTGAGGATGCTCACCTACAGATATGCATATGCTCAGTGGGTTAGGAGTTCCACTGCCTGCAAAACGTACAAGGAAAACTGTCCAGCAGGTAGTGGACTGTCTTAGCCCCCTACACTGTGCATTTTCTATTGTACTGTGTTGCCTTAATTTGGAGTTGGGGCTGGGAGCCTCCTCCTAGACTTTTCTGTTCCAGAATATACATATGAAATTCTTCATTATTCCTCTAAAAAAGACATATTTCTATTCCTGTAATTATTCTAGTTACTTCACCAAGTAAAATTACAAGATATCTAATTAAATTTGAATTTCAAATAAACAATAACTTCAAAAAACAAAAAATACAAACTTCCCAGTTAAATTTGAATTTCAGATAAACTAACAACTTTTTAGTAAATATTTGGGACATACTTATACTTAAAATTTTGTATTGGGCATGGTGTTGCATGCTTGTTATCCCAATGGGTCAGGAGGCTGAGGCAAAAGGATCACAAGTTCAAAGCAAGCCTCAGCAACTTATCAAGATCCTAAGCAAATCGGTGAGACCTGGTTTCAAAATAAAATATTTTTAAAGTGGGTGGTAGTGGGGGAGTGATTTGGGGATATGGCTCAGTGGTCAAGCTCCCCTGGGTTCAATTCCCAATACCAAAAAAAGAAAAGAAAAGAAAAAATCTGTGGCTGTTGCTTATCTGATATTCAAAATTAACAGATCATCCTTACTTAATCTGGCTACTCTTCTTCTTTCTTCCAAGTATTCTAGAAATATATCAATTAAAACTTCATAGAGAACTCTTCGTATTTTGGCAATTCTTCATACTCACTAAGGACATTTCAATCTCTGTCATTACACTTGAAGTCCCTGCTGCTACAAAGTTCTTTATATCTGAGTGGCATAATCCCTCACTTTGGGTCATTACTAAATATTTTGCTTATTATAGAGACCCCATTCTTGCTTTTTAACTTCCTACTCTGATGTACTTTCTCTCAACACTTATTACCTCTGACAAACTATTTGTACAGTTTCTATTTCCTTCCTTAAAGTAGAATATAAACTCCATGACAGCAAACACCTGGCTTTCTTCATTGCTATCTCCTTTGCCTGGAGGCACACAATATGCCCAGGTACTAGTTATCTAGTGCTGTATATCGAAGTACCCTCAAATTTAGTGGCTCAGAAAATAATCATTTATTCTTTCCTACTATTTGTGTGGTCAAGAATTCAGGAGTGACTTGTCTAGGAGTTCGGACTGAGGGTCTCTCATGAGGTTTCATTTGGATGCCAGCTTCAATTACAAACATCTGAAGACTTGTTTGGGACTGAGGGACCTACTTTCAACATTGCTCTCGCATCCCTCATTGATGCTGGATATTGGCCAGAGGACTTAGCTCCCTTCCACATCAGTCTCTTCATAGGACTGCCACGATGTCTGTGTGACGTAGTTAGTCTTCAAAGTCACACATTGTTGTTTCCTCTATATTGTATTGGTCATCTAGGCCAGCACTGATTCAATGTGAGAAGAGACCTGTATTAATTTTCTATTGCTGCAAAACAAATTACCAAAAAAATCAGCACCTTAAAGCTGCATGTCTATAATTCCAATGACTCCAGAGGCCAAGACAGGAGGATTGCAAGTTCAAGACCAGCCTCAACAAGTTAGTAAGGTCCTAAGCAACTTAGTGAAACTCTGTCTCAATAAATAAATAAATAAATAGGGCTGAGGATATAGCTCAATGGTTAAAAACACCCCTTGGTTAAATGCCCAAAGAGAAGAAAAGAAAAACTACACAAATTTGTTATCTCACCATTCTGTATGTCAGAAGTCTGGGTAGGATTCCTTGGGTTCTCTGCTCAGGATCTCACAAAGCTGAAAACAGAAATAAATATTCACAAACAAAAATAAAATACTAAGGGCTGGGAATATAGCTCAGTTGGTAGAGTACTTGTCTAGCATGCACAAGGCCCTGGTTTCAATCCCCAACACCACCAAAAAAAATTTAATTAAATGCTAAAATTGTAAATATAAATCTAATATGTTAATAATTGCATGAAATATAGTCTACATAGACAAGTTAAAAGACAGAGATTGTCAGAACAAAAGTTTTTAATGCCCCAACTATGTACTATCTCAAGTAAACTCAATTTATATGTGATAATAGAGGAAAGTTTAAGGTAAAAGGATGGGGCAAAATATACCACACACAAATTTTTTTTAAAAACTTAGTGGCTGTATTAATAACAGGCAAAGTTTGATTTACAAGAAAATAAAATGACCAAGTCATAAAGAAGGGCATTCTATAATGATACAATGTCCATTTTACCAAGAAGACCTAATAATCCAAAGTGTGTATGCACCTAACAACAGAGTTTCAAACATGAAGGAAAAACTAACAGAATTGAAAGGAGAGACATATGAATCCACAGTTACCAGTTAAAGACTTCACGTTCTATTCAGTTATTGACAGAACTAGTACACAGAAAATCAGCAAGGTTATAAGAAGAACTGAACAGCACCATCAGCTAGCAGCCTCCAAGTTAAAGTTTTAGAAAACTCTCCCCAACAACAGAAATCTTTTACAGTATACATACAACACTCACGAAGATAGACTACATCCTGGGTCATAAAATTAACTTGAACAAATTTAAAATAATTGAAATTACACAATATATGCTCTCCAATCATAGTGGAATTACATTAGAAATCATTAACCAAAAGAAAAAAGAAGAAAACTCCCAACATGAAATGCTTATATTAGAAAAGAATAATCTCAAATCAATAATCTCATCTTCCTCAAGAAATCAGAAAAGGACAGTAAAGTAAACCACACAGAAGAAGAAGGGAGTGGGACTCAGTGAAATTGAAATCAGAAAAACAATAGGGAAAATTCAACAAAATCAAAAGCTCTCTCTTTTTTTTTTTTTAACCCAAGGCCTTTAGTTCCCTTCCACATCTAATTACATGAAATATAGTCTACACAGACATGCAAGGCAAGCACTCTACCAACTGGGCTATATCTCCAGCCCCAAAAGCTAGTTCTTTAAAAATAACTGTAAAATTGGCAAACACTTTAAAAGACTGAAAAGAAAAAGGAAAAAAGACAAATTTCCATATCAGGAATGAAAGAGATATCAACAATATCCATTAATGGGATAATAAGTGGATACTATGAACAACCAAAGGCTCAGAAATTTAAAAATTAGGTAAAATGGCCAGGGCACAGTGGCAAATGCCTGTAATCGCAGCAGCTCGGGAGGCTGAGGCACAGAATCATGAGTTCAAAGACAGCCTCAGCAAAAGCAAGGCACTAAGCAACTCAGTGGGACCCTGTCTGTAAATAAAATACAAAATAAGGCTGGGAGTGTGGTTCAGTGGTCAAGTGCCCCTGAGATCAATACCCAGTACCAAAAAAAAAAAAAAAAATAGGTAAAAAAGACTATTTCTCAAAAACATCAAGCTATTAAAACTCACTCTAAATGAAATAAATAACCTATGTAGTCCTGAAACTACCAAGTAAGATAGTCCATAGTTTAAATTTTTCTGGAAAAGGAATTTGGAGGTCCAGATTGTTTCAATAGCAAATTTCATATATATTTTAAGAGAGAGAGACAGACACAGGGAGAGAGAGAGAGAGAGAATTTTTTAATATTTATTTTTAGTTTTCGGTGGACACAACATCTTTATTTTTTATTTTTATGTGGTGCTAAGGATTGAACCCAGTGCCCCGCACATGCCAGACGAGCGCATTACCGCTTGAGCCACATCCCCAGCCCAAATTCCATATATTTTTAAAGAAATAATACCAATTTTATACAGTGTTTTCCAGAAACATCTCATTTTATGCTGCCAACAATACTCTAATACCAAAACCTGACAAAGACAGTATAAGAAAATAACAGACCAATATCCCTCAAAAACATAGATGCAAAAACCATCAAAACAATTTTGGTTAATTTAGTCCAACTTTATAAAAAATAATAATAGGACATTATCACCAAGTAGAGTTTCTCCTAGGAATATGAGGCTAATTTCAACAATAGTATAAAGATAATATCAATTGATACAGAAAAGGAATTTGACAAATTCAACATCTGTTCACCATTAAAACTCTCGGCAATTGGGCTGGGGATGTGGCTCAAGCGGTAGAGTGCTCGCCTGGCATGCGTGCGGCCCAGGTTCGATCCTCAGCTCCACATACAAACAAAGATGTTGTGTCTGCCAAAAACTGAAAAATAAATATTGAAATTCTCTCTCTCTCTCTCTCTCTCTCTCTCTCTCTCTCTCTCTCTCAAAAAAAAAAAAAAAAAAACTCTCAGCAAACTAGAAAAATAGCAAACAACTTAACTGGCTTCTTTTCCTCTAAAATGGGAAGTGAAGAATGTGCTTTTTACCAATGTAAGTTAATATACTGGACATTCTATCCAACTCAATAAGACAAGAAAAAGTAATTCAGAAAAATGTCCCTATTAACAGATGACATGGTTGTCTGCATGGAAGATGACAAGAAAACTACCAAAAAACCTCCTAGCACTAATACAGTTTGATAAGGTTTGATAAGGTTTTAAGATACCATACTGACTCACAAAATTATAGGATCTCAGATACAAATCTGATTTTCAGACTTAGATTGTTTTCTGAATTTCTGTAGTACTCAGGCATTTTAGAGTTCTAAAAGAAAGGTCTAAACCGACAAAATTAAGCTGTGGTGTTGAGAGGACAGTACTGGCATTAGCTTGGAGAGGAGAATGGGTGGCAGCAGTACTCCGGCAGGTCATGGGGGACTTCTGATGTCTGCTGGGATCCTGTTTCTTGACTTGGGTGATGACATGTTTATTTTGTGATAATTTATTAAACAATTACAAATTGTATGATTTTCTGAAAATTTGTTGCACATCTAATATGTTTTAAAATATTTTAAATAATAATAATAATATAGAAAGTGCTATCATGTCTTGAAACATTGATGAAACTGCATTTTGAAATTACAGTTGGCATTTGGCATTCACCAGTTAACACTAGTATAAAGATCTGAGAAACACATTGATTAACCTTACCTAATTTACAAATGTCATTAGCCCTTTATGAATATTTTATTCATAAAGTATTTGTTTAATAAAATTGGCATCAGTGTCACCCATATTTTCCTTACTATTACTACTTTTCAATGTCAGTAATTGTTGTCACTGTGGCTAACATTGATGGTCCTTATAAAGCATTATGGATGCTTTCATTTAGGGAGCAGTGGTCTTGGGGTCAAAGTGCTGGGACAACTATCCCATATCTGCACAAAGTGTGTCCTTGGTCTTGTTTGTTTTCTTCTAGCATCTGGAGTTCCTCTGTTTCCCTCCCTGTCTTCCCCTTGCCTCCAACATGGGTACCAAAGGAATGTTCTTGAGACTGCCCATAGATGTTAATGTATTCTTTAAAATTATATGTTTTCAATGTACTTAAGTTTTTAGTTTACATAAATTATTTGTGTTGTAGATCTTTATCATTTTTCTTTTTTCACCCCACATGTTTTTGAACATTTACGTGTCACTATGACACATCTAATTCATTATTTGACAGCTGCAGCATTTACTCAGTGTGTATCTATTACTTTTCCCTTTGTGATAAATAACAAAAGAGACTGCAGAGAATAACCTCTTACTTGTCCTTGTGAAAAAGTTTCTCTGGCAGAACTATGGGATAGCCTTGTCACAAAGCATCAGTGTTCACTACAGTCCTAAAGACACAATCCTAAATGCCATGATCCTGAATGCTGAAATCCCAAAAGATCAAAATCCCTAAAACTAAAATCCCCCCCAAAACAATTTTTGTTAAGTATTTTCTAGTTGTTGAAGTACCTTTAGGTGCCTCACACATGCTACAACCCCAGCCCCAAAAAGCAATTCTTGAAAGAGATTAACATCCCGAATGTTGAAACCCTTAAAGCTAAAATCCCTAAACCCACAATTCCCACTTCTACCAAAACTAACATAAGAGGACTAGAAAGCTGAATTCTGAAGAAATGCCACTCAATACAACAATAATGAAAACTTCAGCTTAAAAATGCATCATTTGTCTGCTTTGGGATTCATCCCAGCTGGTGAAATTCCAGGAGCTTTTAATGAATTAAATCTGCATTTGCCTGAAGCAGTAGTGAAGTTACTGACTGGTTCAAAAATAATTATGTGCATGGTAGGATAAGAAGACACTTACACAATGGTGTTGCTGCTTCATCACCAGTAGTGTTTCTGCCAAATTTGTGGTCTGTATATGAGTGCAAATGGAATAGAGTTTTGCATACTAAAAGCAACAAAGAGCATCGCACAGGAGATGGAAAGATTTAAGAGAGAATGCTCATATTGGTGTACATTGAGGTACAGAAGAATCTCAAAAACAGCAGCACCAGGGGCTGGGGTTGTGGCTCAGCAGTAAAGAGTTTGCCTCACACATGTGAGGCACTGGTTTTGATCCTCAGTATCACATAAAAATAACAAAATAAAGGTATTGTGTCCACCTACAACTAGGTAGAAACTAAATGTGAATATATCCTTGGAGGGAGCCATGCACCCCATACTCACACACTCCCCAAAAAAACCAGTGACCAGCTATTCATTTCCACATAAGACTTCAAAATATTGTTGATGATTGTGAAAGTTGACCATCTTATTCGTCCATCTCTGCAATTGCTCATCATCTATCTTTATAATACATTTATTCATATGTCAAATTTTCTCCTTAGTTTTTGTGTGCTATTTCTTTTTTAGCTTCCCCTCCCCTTAAATTGTCAGGATTTTTAAAAAATAATTCACTGCTGAAATATATGCTGTTTTTCAAATCATGTGTGATACTAAAGGTATAAATAGTATAAAGACTTTTAAAGAGTTCTGATTCATATGTATTTTTTGCATATTTGACTCCATGAGTATAAATATTACACCATTAACTTTGTGGAACTTTGTAGGTAAGCATTGTGTGTAAGTAAGCATTGTTGTGTAAGTAAAAATGTTGAAACTCCCTCAGTAAATGAAAATATGCCCTTTATATATAGCTGCATTCGTGAAATATATTACTTCTTTAGATTTTTGGTTCTTTGGGCCTCTGCAGATATGGTGGTGACCCATAATGAATTTTGATCACTTATCAAAAGACTTAGGTTAGCCAACAAGGTATTTCAGATGACTAAAAAAGCTGGGTGTGTACAATTACCAATGATGGTAATATTCATTTATGCATTATACTGGGGTCTTTGGGGGGTGGGTACCAGGGATTGAATTCAGGAGCACTTAACCACTGAGCCACATCCCCCATCCTTTTTTTTAATATTTATTTTTTGGTTGTAACTGGACACAATATATTTATTTTATTTATTTATTTATATGGTGCTAAGGATCAAACCCAGGGCCTCCCACATGCTAGGCGAGCGCTCTACCACTGAGCCACAATCCCAGCACCCCCAGTCCTTTTTTGTATTTTATTTAGAGATAGGGTCTCACTGAGTTGCTTAGCGCCTCGGTAAATTGCTGAGGCTGGCTTTGAACTCATGATCTTCCTGCCTCAGCCTCCCCAGCCGCTGGGATTACAGGTGTATGCCACCATGCCCAGTACATTATACTTTTTGACCTATATTTTTTATGAATATGGCTCACATGCTTATAAATGTTATACCTACATGATTGTCATTAATATACTGGCATGTTTATGTTTGAAAAAATAGGTATGTTATTGCCCATTTATGTGTAAAGTAGCCTAGGAAGTGTTCTGTCATGTTTTTAATGTTTCCCAGGATAAATCCCCCTTTAACAATGTAAATACCTTTTAAAGAATTTTTTAAAATTGTTTTTCTAAAATTATATATTTGGATTTTGATCTTTCAATATTTCAACATGTAGGACTATGACCTTCAATATTGTGTCTTTCAGGATTATGGTCCTAGCCCATAAAGCATATATAATTTATCTTTACTGGGTATAGCTAGAATGCTCTCCAGAACAATATTTCATTGTGCTTTTAGTCTGTATTTCCCTCATTGTTCAAAGGCTAAGGACTTCTTTCATAGACATAGTCATTATATAGATTTTTGGTTCTGTCAGTTGTCTGTTCATATCCTTTGCACATTTTTCTGCAAGAGTTCCAGGTACTTTTTACTAATTTAAACAAGTCTCTCCAAAGCACAAACTATAAAGTACACAGTTGATAAACTCGACACCACATAACCACTTCTTTTCTATAAATGACACCTTAAGCAAAATTCAAAGTAAACAAATAGATAACCAAATTGGGGAAGAAGATCCTGGATCAACTAAAGCATCAAGGGAGTTCCCATTCTACCTAATTTAACCCTTTCAGGGTGCAGAAGCCAAGGCCATCAGAGTCCCATTTTATAGATGAGATCAGAGAGGCAAAGGACTCGCCAAAGACCAAACTAGAAGATAGAGCACAGGTTTAAACTGATATTTATCCAATTTAAAACCTAAGCTCATAATGGCTCCCCTCCATTTCCTTCAGCACACTGAGAACACCAATCCTCCACTTACCCACCTTCATTTGTATCTTTTGCTCCCTTTTCCCTTCTTCAAGGTCAATATTCCTTAATATCAGTCACCAAATCTGAGAAATTCATAGCTTTTACTTTACAGCTGTTTATGGTTCACAATTACATTGCTAACTCCTTATCTTCTAACCTGTTTCTTCCCCAACCATGCTCATTTGCTCACTCTCTGGCCTCTTGTTCACTAAGAGACTCAAACTTCAATTTCTTTAGTCAGCATGATTGGCCTGCCCAATCTTCTATCAGGTACCCCCACAGAACAGGATATCATAGTGGCCACACCCCACATTTACTCTTCAATGGAGGAATTCCCCAGGACTCTGTCTTCTGCCCTCTCTCATATATTTTTTCCATGATCTCATGGAAATCATCCCATGTGTCTCTAGTTCCGGACAATTTACTGCAAGGTTAGTAAGTCATCAACACCCCAGAAGTATCCCAAACTCAATTCTATGTTCCAGTGAAGATTTTCCTCCACCACACTTGTTTAAGTCAGCTGTTTTTGCTGTGCATGCCAGGCATGAGCCACATCCCCAGCCCCTTAATTGGGTTTTTGAGCACTTTCATTTAGCAGTCCCTAGTTTTTTCTCCACTTCCCTTGGATCCTGATTATTTCCCATATGGACCAAAATAATTGAATCTTTCCTTCATAGTGCTACAACATTTTTTTCCTCAAAACTCGAAAAGAACATCACTCCCCTACTTAGACTCCTGGGATGGCTGGCTGGTTAGAAGTCCTTTTTTGTGGCATCTAAAGGCCACCAGTGTGTGCTCTCCACCCAGCCTGCTTTGCTCCTGCTGCTCCTCCAGCAGGCCAGAGTCTCCTTTACCTTACACCTGTTGGGTGAAATCTTATGCATTTTTCAAGGCCACTTTCAAAAGCCATCTTCCTATCGAGCCTTGATCACCCAGCTGGAATTAACCTTCCTTGTCATTCCACTGGCACTTCACTTCAGCAACTTTAAGTCAGCCTTGAGGATGTGTCTAGCTTTTCAACCATCTTCATCACTTCTCACACAGCAAAATATTGAAAAAGATGATAGGTCTTAGGGTTAAATTCCAACTCTGCTATTAACTGTGTGACCTTGCACCAATTAATCCCTCTGGATCTAATTTCTTCATCCATAAAGTCAGTGGAAATAATGTCTGCCCAATGGGGTTGCTGTAAGAATCACACAAGAGAATGTTGACAAAATGCCAAGCAGGATGATGTCTTCTTATTTGTAGTAGGCACCCAAAACATGATAGGGCACTTCTCACTTTATATCCTCCCAGATATCTAAAGAAAAGCATTTACGAACAGCAGGCTCTTAAAAACATTTATTGGATCGAGATGTAATATTGACAGGAGAAAATTATATCAATAGAGTCTAAGTGTGTAGAGCTAGAGCCATGAGGTAGCCAGAAAGAAGAAATCAGGAGGAAAAAAAAAATTAAAGAAAGGGAAGGTTGAACTGTAGGAGGCAGAACCCAAAAATAGGGGCCCCTGGGAAGCTGGGTTAACTTCCTATGGAACACCAGTTGTAACAGCACCTTTAAACTATCATTGAGACATCTGTGCATGTTATGTCGACATGATCAAATGCTCTGCTCTCACTTTTCTATCTTGTCAGAAGTGCTAAGCAGTAGGCCGTTTCACTCTATTCTCTTTATCCACCCATTTTACATTACTTGCAAAAGAAACAAGTATTTTCACAAATGCTTTCCTCAATCAGGTGGATAATTAATTCACATGTTTAGCTTTCCTCTTCCCATCCATACAGGTTTTTTTGTTTGTTTGTTTTTCCCCCTGGTGCCGGGGATTGAACCCGAGGGTGCTTAACCATATCCCTAACCCTTTTTTATATTTTATTTAGAGAGAGGTTCTCGCTGAGTTGCTGAGTCTGGCTTTGAACTTGTGATCCTCCTGCCTCAGCATCCCGGGCTGCTGGGATTACAGGCAAACCCCACCTGGCCCAGCTCAATTCAGGGTATTGATCTTGATCTTGCATACATGCTCTCTCTCCCTCCCTCCTTCCCTCCCTCCTCCTATTCCCTCTAGGTGGACATGAGGACACACACACACACACACACACACACACTGAGATAATTGAGATATGGGAAGTATACATCAATATTAGGATAAATATCTTTGTGTTATAAAGACTAAGTATCAGTGAGCTTACAAAACAGGGGTGGAAGATGCCTAATAACAACTGCTAGTTACCATGAAGCCTAAGGTTTGGCTTATTTTATAAAATCAAATCAGTATCCCTAAGCACAGTTTAGGAGAAAAGACATAGAAGAACCAAAAGTATAATTTTCCCAACAAATTTATATCATTTTATAAAGAAATAAAATTATGTATAATAAAGCTTATTAGCAGTAGAGTTAGCAAAAGGTGATATTATCATAACTGAGAACCATAGGTTTTTATTTCACAAATAATTAATTATAAATCCTGACCCAGTGGTGCACACCTATTGTCCCAGCTCCTTGGAAGCTGAGGAGGGAGGATTACTTGAGCCCAGGACTTCCAGCCCAGCATAGACTACATAGTGAGACCCTCAAAAAAAAAATTTAATGATTGAAAAGTACAGAGGAAGTAATTACCTTGATGCAAATGTTTCTTTAAATAATCAAGAACATTTCGGAGAAATTGCTTGACCATAGTATCCATTTCAGGCAAGCAGCCAATCTGCGTAGACGTGGGTCCTGAACTGCTTTCCTCTTCCATAGCCTTTGACCATGATGAAACCATGATGGATCTTCGCAGTGATGGGATCATCTCTACATAATTCTTCATCATGTATATACCCTTTGGAAGGGCACTGATCCGAGGAAATGTAAAGGTCATTGAACTCAATGTAAGCTTAAGAAACCCTAATGTCATATAAAAGAAACTTGAAGGTAAAGTTATATAATTACAATTCTTTGAAAGCCTCTATATGATAAAACTAATTTTGATAACTTAGAAATTTTAACAGCAAATGACTGGCAAAAGAACTAAAATCTCTTTTTAAAGGAAACTAGCTAGAGTCTATGGGCCAATATAAACAATGAAATAGCATGGAAATATAATATTTGACCTCAGGTAAGAATTCTCAAATATTTTAGGTAAAAAGCACCAATTTCAGGCTGGGGATATAGCTTAGTAGATAAAGTACTTGCCTTGCATTAATTTCATTTCAATTAAGCCTCTTTCACCCTGCACAGAAATCAACTCACACCCTCTAAGTTCACTTTGGTTAAACAGTGGCTGGTATGTGACCTGAAACCAACCCCATTCTTGGGTAGGTTTTGGCTGCCTCATTGCTACATGGATGGAGCTATATTGGGTCCTTTATTGATTGGAGGCATCCTTCTTCTAATCCTCTCCTCTCCAATTCCTCCCTGCACTTACACTTACAGATCTGAGGCCACTTTTTGCATTTTGCTTCTGCATGCAACACTGACCTCCTCATTTTTTGGAGAGGTAAGATTCCTTCCAGTCTCCTACAGAGGTATCCTGAGACCTCCACCTTTTGGCTCATCTGGACCCCAGGGGGTCTCCTACCATTGAGATTGTAGAAGGGGTTGCCCTCTCATTCTCTGGTAAAACTTTGTCTAGTAATGGGGGACATCAAAGGATGCTATGATCTCAACCACCACCCCAGTCAAACTTCCAACATGGGAGCTACCCAGTCAGAACTTCCCCTTAGGTTGTCTCATAAATAATTTTAAGAACCTCCAATTCCATACAGACCTTAAAATTAGGCGCCTCATTAGGCTTAGTACTCAGATCTAAATCTGACAACCTAAGCCAATAGACTAAATTTGGAATTTGAGACCTTTGATCCAAAAATTCTCCAGAATTTAGACAATTTCCTCTAATGAAATGCAAATGGCCTGAGGTTTCTTACCTTCAAGCTTTCTTTTACCTTTGCTCAAGGCTTTCATTATGCCAACCTTGCTCTGCTCTACAATTAATTCTCAATACCTCCTGGCTCCATAAGTCCCCTAGATCAGGTCCTGGTCCCCAGCCCTCTTTTTCATTTACTGCCCCCAAAATAGCAGATGAACTCCCACCAAAAGTAAGTAAAGCTGGAGGCTATAAAGGAAAGTTTCATAGACAACTCTTTCTAACCTCCCACATAGGCAGATTTGATCTGTGTTTTTGTATTTGCTAGTAAATGGGCCCACTGTACTGGCTCCTACATGCTTTCTTTTCTAAGAAGCAATTTACCTGCAGCCCTTCCTGGCCTCTGTGAACAGGATATGTCACATTCTTTAGCAAACTATCTGTTCACTACAGGAGAAATGCAGACCCAAAATAATGTTGATAAGAGGTGGGTTGGATTCCCCTTTCACACAGGTGTTGGGAAAGTCAGTCCTGACTTGCTTCAGTCTCTTTTCTATAAGAGAAATTTGATGCATGGGACAGAGGAAGGCTTGAGACAACTGAAAGCAGTTGGCTGAGGTCACTCTCCAGTGCTGCATGAAGGTGTCATGTCCTGAGCCTGACCCCAACAGCCCTCAGGGGTACCAAATATTGACCACCATCTGTCTCTGTTTCTGATTGACTTGTCCTGATGGTGGAGGGCACCCTCAGCCAATGAATCTTGGATCCTGAGATGAAATCTCAGTCTGATCTGATGTCTTTGGGAAAGAGGTGACCCATTAATTTCCAGAGTGTGAGCCAAGAAATCTCTCCCTGTTCAGAAATGCTTCTACCCCAATTCTGTCCATCCTGTCTGCCTCTTAAACAGGGAACCATTATGAGAGGTTCTCAAGACAGAGCTCCCCTAACTTTAAAATTAGACTACATTCTCTAGACTCTCACAAGATACATTTTCTTTTGTATTCCCCTCATATGATAGGAAAAAGACCAGAAAATCTATCTTGATTTTCTGCATCCAAACCTGGCCTGATTACCAACTAGGGAAATGAAATATAGTTAAAATGCCCTATGCATAAGGTTTTACTCAAAAACAGCAGCTTCTCTTACTACTTAGTTTTTGCCAGATTTCTGTCTCTCCATGGCTTACAAAGACTGCAGAGCTTGTAAGATTTACATGGTTTGCAGAGAACTGATTGAGATCAAAGCGGGGGGAAAAAGTGTCACTTGTGGGTCCTAAATTGTTGGCTATCTTATCTCCTCTTGGCAATCTACCATGCAAATTTCTTAACAAGTTCTTCCCTAAACACTACAGCACAGGAAGGGAGATGGAATGATCTCATATATACAAGTCTTCTGTACCTTGAAAATATATACCAAGGATTTCAGGGCTCTCTCATTCTTTCAATATCTGAACTGACTCTAATCTGACCAAAAAATGCACTCTGATCTGATAAATGTATTCTGAATGCTCCTTTACTAATTATAGCCATGTCAATTTTTTATTTATTTACTTATTTATTTTAGAACTGTTTTTTTAAAAATTCTTTATTTTTGAACTCATGGTTTTATGGTGAATTCACATTTGATTCTGCATGCCTAAATTAAAATATTTTTCTGATCCATCTTATTTTATTTAACCATAGATGTTTTTATACTCTTTCTTTGTTCAGAGAACAAATTTTCAAGAGTTAGCTCTCAAATACACCTAGCATACACCAACTGCACTGACCTCTGTATTTAAGTCTAATGTGAAAGCCTAATAATTTTAATTATTTTAATTTCTAACAGTTTAAATCTAAGAGAAGCTTTAATAAACATCTGTAGCATTGCCTCCTATCTATGGAGATCTACCTATCTACCCCAATTTTGTCTATACTGTCTGCCTCTTATCTGTGGAAAAGATTTCTGTTTCCTGTATATTTTATGTATGTGTGCACACCTGTGTATTGTTGTTGTGCCTACACATGTGCTTGTGTCCATATATCAGGTACATTGTATCAAAATTGGAATATAGATAAATGAGCACTCATAAATTAAAGTTTAGAAGAGAAATGTATCCAAATATCTTTTAGTTCACATGACTTAAAAAGTTCAATTTAGCCAGGTATGGTGACACATGCCTATAATCCCAGTGGCTCAGGAGGCTGAGACAGGAGGATCACAGCTTCAAAGGCAGCCTCAGCAATGGAGAGGCACTAAGCAACTCAGTGAGATCCTGTCTTTAAATAAAATAAAAATAAGGCTGGGAATGTGGCTCAGTGGTCTAGTACCCCTGAGTTCAATCCCTGGTACCCCCCCCTCCCAAAAAAAGTTCAATTTAAATTAGGTAAACAGATGAGAGTAAAGATGTTTTTAAAATTACTAACTCACATGTTTTTCTAGGTGGTCAGACAATTAACAGAATGTTGGTTTCTATAAAATTTCTAGAACATAGTATCCATTGTTTGTAGGATTCTTCTTCAACAAGGAAGAGATAGCTACACTGTTAACTACACTTGTCTAAAATCTTGGTTTTACAGTTAAAAATGAGTAAATTAGATTTAACATCAACATCAGTTGGATTAATCATAAATATGTTTGTTAGAGGAGATGTGATTAATTTACAAAGTTAAAGTGCTAAAAATATCAACTGCTAAATATGAAATCATGTAGTCTTGACTCCTTAAATTCAATACGGTAATATATTAAAACACTAAATGTGTTTTTATAAATTGGTAAATGAAAAAAAGAGTTTAAAATTGCTTTGTTTCTGGGTCTTCACTAAAGTAAGGTTACCAAGAGTTAAAGTTCAAACAGGTGCAATACTGTATTACTGTATGCAAAGAGTCCAAAAGTTTCAGCTGTGTTTCAATTAGAATACTGTAAATAGCATGAAGCATTTCATCTTATTAAGAGGAGTAATTAGAAAAATTTATAAATTTAACAAGAAAGCCTTTTTTCTAAGGTCAAATATTAATGAACCAATATAAACCAAAGTTTAATACTCTATAGGTTGAAGTAATAAGGATTTATTAAAACATTAATATGCTCTTATCTATCAAGATAATTTTTTGTGTCTGTTAAGTTTTATTATTTATAGGAACTAGTCTTGAAGAAATTAGGGTTTGTACAGCTCTGGTTAAACAACAACTGTTATTTTAGAGTATTACACTACGCTACAGATTCTCTATTTTCCTAAACGTATTCATATATTTTATAAATATACAACTCTTTAAAGTAAAGTTTAGAAGAACACTTTACCAAGCTGTTGCTTTTCAAACTAAAATTGAGAGTAAAGGTTTGGGATTATAAAAATTATGTTTCTTAGTTTATAGCTATTACACAAACTAAATGTGTTTTTACTTTTGTTAATTTCATTTTGTATTTTTCTTGTAAACTTTAACTGTTATCCATTAATGCCTTACAAAAGTACAACTTCTAATATAACAACCTGAGTATTGGAACCTTTTACCTCCTTTGGGACTGCGGCCATTATTGGGTGTTGGCTGAGGTGGCCTCATGGGCTCTTCTAGAGCATTTCTGTATATGTGACCTGGCTGGATTGGCGTGCGCGGGCTTTTGACCTTAGCCCCACCTAATGGTTTAACCTGAAATCTGCCTATGCCCCTAGTGATAGTAATGTAACTGCCCCCTATTGGTTTTCACTACTTTCTCTTACTCCCTCCTTATATCACTATATAACCTTGTCCCTGACACAATAAAGCTGAGATCTGCTGCACCTTCACAGCTGACACAACTCCCTGCTCAGTGTGGTTTCTTCCCAATCTTGGGGTGGGGACTGGGCCAGCCCATTTCCTCTACAGCTATAAATTCATTAATTATGTTGTTCATCTTATATATGATTCCAGACAACAGCTTAACAAATATTTTTCTCCTGGATAACACACTCTCTTTCATCCTTCGGTGTCAGCTTTTCTTGCTATACCAACTCTTAAATCACTGACACATGTTTTATAAATCTTTTTTTTCCCCCACAAATAATCCCATTTCTTGGAGCAGTTTTTCTATCAGTAAGGATAATCTAGGTTATGATTCAATAACAAACAATTCCAAGAATATTACTGAATTAAAACCCCAGGTTTACTTTTGTCCATGTTTATTTTGCTTATACAGCATAGGGCTGACTTGTCCTCAAACTGGACCCAGGCTGACAGAACAGGCACCCTGAAGCAGAGATGCTCTTTTCATAAATTAGTATTCATATATACATGACTGTTTCTGGGCTCTCTGCTCATTCTTTTGGACTATTTATCTGTCTTTGCACCAAGTGCACATTATAATTGCTATTGAATTATAGTGTCTTGATAACAGACAAAACTTGATAAGTTTTTCATCTAGTTCTTGTCTAAGAATGTCTAGACTTAACTTTGACCTCTTCAATTCCATGTAAAATTTAGAATCATCTTTGAATTTTGTTTGTATCTGTGAAGTTTGACTGCATTGGCAATGATTATAAGTCAATTTAAGAAAAAATAACATCTTTATAACTGAGTCAGTCTACCAATTTATAAAATGTAAATCTGTTTAATTAGGTCTTCTTTGATTCCTCTCAATATTTTGTTTGATCCAAAGGAAACTTGAAAATCTTCTATTACTCTAGTATTTGATACTTGTATGTTTTGTAGATGGTATTTTTCAAACTTTTTCATATTCTAATAAATAGAAGTTGATTTATGCATACGTATGTTTTGTTATTGTTTGTTTTGCAATCCTAGGAATTGAACCCAGGGGCACTCTACCTCTGAGTTACATCTCTAGCCCCTTTTGTTTTTTTATTTTGAGACAGGTCTTGCTAAATAAATCACTGAGGCTGGCCTCAAGCTTGTGATCTATCTCAGTCACCCAAGTTGCTGGGATTCCTGGTATGTGCCACTGTGCCTGATTGGTTTTTACATATTGACTTTATTTCCAGTAACCTATGAAAACTCTAATTGGAGTAATTTTTCTGTAGATTCTTGTGTATTTTCTGTGTTCAGAGTCATATCATGGTACACAATATTGTCATCACTGAATGACAATATTTCTTTTTTAATTATTGTACTTTTCTTTTGCTTGCCTCATTGAACTGATTAGGACATCTAGAACAATGTCGAGCAGAGTAGTTATAGAGGATCTTATTCTTTTTTCCCAATCTGAAAAGTAAAGTTTCCATTGTTTCACCATTAAATGATATTTTCTGTAGCTATAGCTAGTCTTTTGGTAGCTAACCTTTATCAGATTAAGGAAATTACCTTCTATTTCTAATTTGTTAACAGTTTTAACTATGAAAGCATGTTAAATTTTGTCACCTTATTTTTGCATCTACTGGATAATCCTTTGATTTTTATCCTTTATATGTAATGTGACATATCACATTGTTATGTTGATGTTAAGCCATCATTCCATTATTTGGTAGATGAGTCCAACTTGGTTATAGAAAATTTTAAATATAAGTAAAACCCGAGTGAATGTTATAATTCCCATGTGAACATTGTCTACCTTCACTAATTAAGAGCACCCAATCAACCTTCTTCTACATATCTATCTTCTCATTTCCCCCCTCACCCTAGATTATGCTAAAATCAAGCCCAGACATTGTACTATTATTATGTTTCAATGTGTCTAGAAAAGTACTCTTAAATATACCATAATTACTTTAGATGCGTCTCTTGTGAACAGCATATGTTGGTTTTCTATTTAATTCAGCCCAACAACCTTTGTGTTTTAACTAGAAATACAGACTATTTGCAATTTAATGTAATTGCTGTAAGCATGAACTTCAATGCCCACCTTCTTATGCATCTTATATTTTCTACTGACTCTATTTCTTTTCAATTCCTGTATCTTATTTTGGGTTGCTTTTTATTATTCCATTTCCATTCACATATTAGTTTAGAACTTTTGCCCTCTTTCTACTCTATTTTTTAAAAAGTCCTTAGAAATAAACTTTCCAGGGTATAATATTAATTTTCTTTTTTCATTTAAGAGGTATTGAGCAATGCTAAGCAGGAAGTGTGAATCAGGCGGTATAGCGATACCAGACTTCAAACTATACTACAGAGCAATAGTAACAAAAACAGCATGGTACTGGTACCAAAACAGGCAGGTGGACCAATGGTACAGAATAGAGGACACAGAAACCAATCCACAAAACTACAACTACCTTATATTTGATAAAGGGGCTAAAAGCATGCAATGGAAGAAGGATAGCATCTTCAACAAATGGTGCTGGGAAAACTGGAAATCCATATGCAACAAAATGAAACTGAATCCCTTTCTCTCGCCATGCACAAAAGTGAATTCAAAATGGATCAAGGAGCTTGATATCAAATCAGAGACACGCCGTCTGATAGAAGAAAATGTTGGCTACGATCTACATACTGTGGGGTCGGGCTCCAAATTCCTCAATAGGACACCCATAGCACAAAAGTTAATAACTAGAATCAACAAATGGGACTTACTCAAACTAAAAAGTTTTTTCTCAGCAAAAGATACAATAAGAGAGGTAAATAGAGAGCCTACATCCTGGGAACAAATCTTTACTCCTCACACTTCAGATAGAGCCCTAATATCCAGAGTATACAAAGAACTCAAAAAATTAGACAATAAGAGAACAAACAACCCAATCAACAAATGGGCCAAGGACCTGAACAGACACTTCTCAGAGGAGGACATACAATCAATCAACAAGTACATGAAAAAATGCTCACCATCTCTAGCAGTCAGAGAAATGCAAATCAAAACCACCCTAAGATACCATCTCACTCCAGTTAGATTGGCAGCCATTATGAACTCAAACAACAACAAGTGCTGGCGAGGATGTGGGGAAAAGGGTACACTTGTACATTGCTGGTGGGACTGCAAATTGGTGCAGCCAATTTGGAAAGCAGTATGGAGATTTCTTGGAAAGCTGGGAATGGAGCCACCATTTGACCCAGCTATTCCCCTTCTCGGTCTATTCCCTGAAGACCTAAAAAGAGCATGCTACAGGGACACTGCTACATCGATGTTCATAGCAGCACAATTCACAATAGCTAGACTGTGGAACCAACCTAGATGCCCTTCAATGGATGAATGGATAAAAAAAATGTGGCATTTATACACAATGGAGTATTACTCTGCATTAAAAAATGACAAAATCATAGAATTTACAGGGAAATGGACGGCATTAGAGCAGATTATGCTAAGTGAAGCTAGCCAATCCCTAAAAAACAAATGCCAAATGTCTTCTTTGATATAAGGACAGTAACTAAGAACAGAGTAGGGTCGAAGAGCATGAGAAGAAGATTAACATTAAACAGGGATGAGAGGTGGGAGGGAAAGGGAGAGAGAAGGGAAAATGCATGGAAATGGAAGGAGACCCTCAGAGTTATACAAAAGTACATACAAGAGGAAGTGAGGGGAAGGGGAAAAATAATATAAGGGGGACAAACGAATGTCAGTAGAGGGAGCAGAGAGAGAAGAGGGGAGGGGAGGGGAGGGGAGGGGAGGGGAGGGGGGATAGTAGAGGATAGGAAAGGCAGCAGAATACAACAGACACTAGTATGGCAATATGTAAATCAATGGATGTGTAACTGATGTGATTCTGCAATCTGTATATGGGGTAAAAATGGGAGCTCATAACCCACTTGAATCAAATTGTGAAATATGATATATCAAGAACTATGTAATGTTTTGAACAGCCAACAATAAAAAATTAAAAAAAAAAAGAGGTATTGAGTATCTCTGTGTATCCAACGAAGTCAAAGCAACAAGCTAGGAAAATAAGCAGCACAGACTCAGGTGCTCAAGAACTTAAGTCTAAGCCAACTTCTTTATTTTTCTTCTAAATTCAGACTTGGGAGATTTTTTTCCATCACGTAAATATCACGTTTATAAAAAGAACCAAATATTTTATAACCTTATTGTAGAGACTGTCAGCTATTTATTACATCAATCTTTTTTGTTGTTAAAAAGTTGACTATTTTGGGTCTTGAATCAATTCAGAGGATCCAGCTGCTCTAAATCTTTACAAATATCTTTATACCCATGATGCCTGTGTTCACAACAACTTTAAAATGAAGCTTTATCTCCACCATACAGATGAAGAAACTGATTTCGGTGAGATTAATTGATGTTCCCAGGATCAGATGGCCACTGGATTTTAACACAGAACTGTCTGTTTCCAAAGCCTGCATTTTTCCTGACATTATTACCTAGCAGATTTGTCAAAATGTAGGTTAGAATAATTGCAATATGCATTAATACTTTAAAAATAAATGATATTAAAGTTTTAATTCACATGCCACAAATTCATCCTTTGAAAGTGAAAAATTGAGTGGTTTTATTATATTCACAAGACTATATAACCATTATTACTAATTCTAGATTATTTTCATCTCCCCGCAAAAAGCCCTGTCCCCACTAGCAGACATTCCCCATTTTCCCTTCCCCCAAGTCCCTGGTGACAAATAATTTATTTTTTTCTGTATGGGTTTGCCTATCCTAGATATATCATATAAGCAGTCTTTTTATGTAGCCTGTGTCTGGTTTATTTTACTTAGCAAAATATTTTTAAGGTTCAGCCATATTATACCATATCTTAATACTTCATTCCTTTAATGATTGGATAATACTTCACACTATGGATGGATAGGAATATCCTTCTGTTTATCCATTGATTGGTTGATGTACATTTTTATTATTATAAATAATGCTACTGGAAATAGTTGTATACAATTTTTTGGGTGAACATATATTTTGTTGTTGAGTATATAATTAGGAGTGAAATCACTGGGCCATATGGTAATTCTGTTTGATTTTCTTAGGAACTACCAAGCACTGAATTAATCATTTTATATTCTCACCAGCAAATGTATGAGGGTTCCAATTTCTCCACATCCTTTTTACCACTTATTATTGGCCATCTTTTTAATTAATACCATCCTAGTGGGTGTGAAGTAGCATCATTTTGTGGGGTTTTCCAAATTTTTGTTTTGATTTATATTTCCTAATAACTAATATGTTGAACATTAAAAAATTTTAGTTGTAGATATAAATATAAATAAATATATAGATATAAATATCTTTATTTATTTTTATGTGGTGCTGAGGATCAAACCCAGTGTCTCACACATGCAAGGCAAGCACTTTACCACTGAGCTACATTCTGCCTGATGTTGAGCCTTTTTACTTATGCTAATTTTCTATTTGTGTGTCTTCTCCAGAGAAAAGCCTATTTATTTGCCATTAAAAATTTGAGTTGTCTTGGGGAGGCACGGGAAAAATGGAGGAACTTTGGGCAAAGGGGAGAAGGGTTGGGAGGGTGTGTGGGGTAGGAATTATGGTGAAATGAGATGGACATAATTACCCTAGGTACATGTATGACTGCACATATGGTGTGATGATACATACTGTACAACTAGAGAAATGTAAAGTTGTGCTGCAATTGTGTACAATGAATCAAAATGCATTCTGCTTTCATATATACCTATTTAAAATAAATAAATTAATTTAAAAAAAGGATCATTGAACTGTATCATAAAACTGACCCAGACATCTTTAAGATGATATTGCTGTTCAAATATAAAATTTCATGCCAGATGAGGAATTTCATTCACTTGATCTGTTAACCTCAAATAATAGAAAAGAGGTGGGCCAACATTATTTAAACTTCCTCCAGTTCAATTCATTTGACAGATAATTGTTTTAATAAATTCATACATGTGTATGGTATAGAACAGTGCCTTCTAAAAAATAAGAGCTTAATAAACAATTATTATTATTATTATGTAACTTTTGTCTATGTATACAAATAAATTTAATTTCAAAAGAAAAAAATTGAGTTATCTTTTTGTTGTTATATATTCTAGATATTAAACCTTATCAGATATATGATTTGCAAATATTTTCTCCCATTCTGTGGGTTGTCTTTTTCATTTTCTTGTTAATGTCCTTTGTAGCACCAAAGTCTTTAATCTTGGTGAAGTCCAATTAATTTTTTTAAGGAAGGAAAGTTGCTTGTGCTTTAGGAGTCATCTAGGAAACTATTGCCTGATCTAAAGTAACAAAGATTTGCAGTTAATATCTTAACTTTTAATCTCTTCTGAGCTAATACAACAATTTGGAACATTTTCATTTCATTTACCTCTGCCAACTTATATTCTATGGTTGTCAAACACTCACATGGACTGAAATTTCATATAATACATTAGCATAATAATTATATGCTGTAAGTGTCCTTTTAGATATATTTATATATTACCACAAATTCATTTTGTTTCCTGCCAAAATTCAATTAGGGCTTATTTTCCTCCTGCCTGAAGAATTCCCTCTGGATTTTCCTCCCTTGGTGAGGATTTAATGCTGTTAAATTCTCTCCATTTTAATGTCTTTGTCTTCATTCTTAAAGAATACCTGTATAGAGAATCTTTGGTTGAGAGTTATTCCGTTTTTCCCCCTTCAGTTTCATTGTGATATATCTAGTTGGGATTCATTTCTATTTATCCTACTTGGAGTTTATTGAACTTCTTGAATTTATAATTCACAGTTATTCATAACTTCAGGAAAATCCTCCACATTCTCTTTCCCTTCATTTTCTGGGACTCCAATGAGAGGTGTGTTTGAATAGTCTCACAGTTATGCTATGACTTCTTCTCTTTCTCATTTTCCCTCTTTTAGTCTCTGTTGTCTATTCTAGGTAGTTTCTTCTAATTTACAGTCCAGTTTCCTAAGTCTTTCCTTAGCTGCATCTTATCTGGTATTAAACAACTACATTGAGTTCTTAATTTTGGCTTTTGTTTCAGTACTAGAATTCCTAATTGATTCTCTTTATTTTTTTAATTTGTTCTAATTAGTTATACATGTCAGCAGAATGCATTTTGACTCATTGAACACAAATGGAGCACAGCTTTTCCTTTCTCTGGTTATACTCAATGCAGATCACACCATTCATGCAATCATTCACATACATAGTGTAATGTCTATCTCATTTCATCATCTTTCCCAACCCTAGACCCCCTCCCCTTCTCTCACTCTTCCCTTATCCCTCTCCCATTTTGGATCAGCATTCACTTATCAGAGAGAACATTCGGCTTTTGATTTTTTGGATTTGGCTTACTTCGCTCAGTGTGATATTTTCCAGTCCATTTACCTGCAAATGCCATAATTTCATTCTTCCTTAAGACTAATATTCCATTGTGTATATATACCAAAGTTTCTTTATCCATTCATCTATTGAAGGGCACCTAGGTTGGTTCCACAGTGCAGCTATTGTGAATTGAGCAGCTATAAACATTGGTGTGGCTCTGTCACTGTAGTATGCTGATTTTTTTTTTGTGTGTGTGTGTGTGTGTGGTGCTGGGGATCAAACCCAGGGCCTTGTTCATGCAAGGCAAGCACTCTACCAACTGAGCTATATCCCCAGCTCTGTAGTACATTGATGTTAAGTCCTTTGCATTTATGTTGAGGATTGGGATAGGTGGGTCAAATGGTGGTTCCATTCCAAGTTTTCTAAGGAATCTCCATACTGCTTTCCACAGTGGTTGCACCAATTTCCAGTCCCACCAGCAATGTATGAGTGTACCTTTTCCCCCACATCCTCACCAACACTTATTATTGCTTGTATTCTTGATAACTGCTATTTTGACTGTAGTGAGATGAAATCTTAGTGTTGGTTTTCATTTCTCTAATTGCTAAAGATGTTGAACGTTTTTTCATGTCTGTTGATTGATTGTATATCTTCTTCTATGAAGTGTCTGCTCAGTTCCTAGCCTAATTGGTTCACTTTAAAATGAAAAAAAAATTACAGTAAATATCAAATGATTTCAGTACCTAGAATTCCTGTGGTCTGCTTCTACTATCTTTCTATTAATTCTGGCTTATTTACATTGTCTTCTCATGTTCTTTCACTTTATTTGAAATCTTTCAGAAATAATTGAAAATTTTGATAATGTCATCATCCTCCAGAGGATATTTATCTTTCTGTCAAGGACTGGAAATCATTAGCAATCCATGACCAAGACCTGAGTTTGTTCTAGAGCAAGAGCACAATGAATACCTCTACTCTTAGGCTTTTCAATAAATGTTCCTTAGTCTACTTGTGATTGAATGACACATTCTTCAGATTTTCTCTAGAAAGAATGCATTTTCATGGCTTAAAATAATCTTTTATGGTCTTGATACTTTAAGGTCAGCATGACCTTAAGTAAAATCATTGGGCTATACTTTGAGAATTTTTAAAATTGTGCTCAACTTTGCCTTGCATTGTATGTTGTTTGTATAAAGTCTTAACATTAGTCTGATTCTCTTGCCTTTTCCAGTGATTTTTTTTTTTCTTGTAAGCTCTGAGAACTTATATCTTTATAGTAAAAATTTTTTTCTAGGGTAGGTCTTAATTAGCTGACTATCAATAGTCAATTTTCCTGGTACTATGTGTGCTCTTTTAATATGAACTCAGAAGTTTATTTCAGGAAAGCATTCTTAGACTTTAGGTGTTTTTTTCCCCCTCCATTTCAAAACAAATTTTAGATTTACAAAGGAGTTGCATGGATAGTGCAAACAGTTTCTATATATCCTTTGTTCTGCTCCCCCAACACTAAAAGCTCACATAACCTTAGCACAATTATCAAAATAAAAAACTAGCATTAGTTTACTACTACTGACTTATTTGAATTTTGCCAGCTATTTTTGGTGTCTCTTCTCCACAATTCCACTTGCACGTAGTCATGTCTCCTTAGTCCCTTCCAGTCTGTTGCAATTTGAAGTTGTTCTTCATCTACACTTTCAAAGAGTAATGGTAAATGATTTTGTAGTGTTCTTCAGTTGGATTTGTCTGATGTTTTCCGCATGATTCGAATGAAGTTATCCAGGTTTTTGCAGTTATGTGACAGAAATGACATTGCATCATATAAAGGGAAGTCAATATACTTTAGTACTGGTGACAGCTTTAATCACTCTGTAAAAATGGTATAGCATGTTTTCTCACTGCAACTTACTACCTTTCTCTTTGTAATTAGTACAAACTTTGGGGGACAGACTTTAAGACTACGCAAATCCTGCCCACTCTTTTGGCAATTTCTCTTCAGTAAGATCAGCCCCTAAAGATGCCTTCCTCTGTGTATTTACACTCTGGTATAACTCCCTCCCACCAGGGTTGGGATGTTTAGAAGTTATATGCCACTTCCAAGATTAGGTTACAAATAACACTGGAGCTGTCATCATGGGTATGCTTTTATGAGTGTTTTATCTCTCTCTCTCTGTGATCACTTCTTCCTGAGAAAATCAGCTGCTGGACACTAACCATGTGAGTTTAGAAGCAGGTCCTCTAGACTCAGTTAAGCCTCAGATGACTGTGGCCCTGACCATACCCACATGGATACAGACAAGGTGAACTGTCATCTTGTTTTCATCCACTGGCAGCCTGGAGATCAGCAGCCATCCTCCAGTCATGAGAATGAAAGCTATAATCTAACTATGTGAAAAAGGAAAACAGCAGGAGCCTAAGCCAGTAATAATTTTTTTGAGCAGCTGCCACTTCCTGGTTTGCTCACCTTCAGACTTCCTTTCCCCTTAAATAAACACCTGGCTATGGCTTAAGTCAGATTTTCTTTTGCTTGAAACAAAGCTCATTCACAACTAATATACTGATGTGAGGAGTAGTAGTTTGAATCCAGGTCTACTAATTTCAAGCCCTAGACTCAGATGGAAACCATCACTATCTAAATAAAACACAAAAGCTAATTAGAAGTAAGTTTTGATGCACATAAGGCTAAGTGTTCTACAACTCCACATTTGTCAAACTTTCCTACCTTCTCACCTCTGGAGGCTACATTTTAGCTTCTACCTCTACCACCTCAAAACTATGCTTATCAAAGATAATAAATTACTTAATTTGTCACGAAATCCATTGAGTACTCTAGTTCTATCTCACTTAGCCTCTCCATCACACTTGACTATTGTTCACTTTTTTTCTGAAGTATGCATCCTCCTAGGGTTTTATATTCCAACTCCTACCTACTGCTTCCTCCTATCAGTCTCATCATTAGGTCCATCATCTTCTGCCTGTCCACTAAATGAAGACACAACTTAGGGTATTACACAGACTTCTCTGGATGACACACTCCCACAACTTCATCTATAATTTGTAAATGGAATCCCCAATCTAAGTCTTCATTTCAGCACTTTATCTTGAGTGCATACTTGAATACAGTAACTACTACATACCCACCCACATGGATAACCCAGAGAAATCCCACACTTAATGTCAAAATCTGTGCACATCACATTCAATTTTATACTTGATCCTCCACCACTGCTTCCTAATTTATAAAACACTACCAACCATCAGGTCAGAATATAAGTTGTTTCTGTCACAGCCCTGGTATAAAATGTCTTCATTTCTCCTCTGGCTACTGAACTATACTCCTAAATGGTTTTCCCTGTTCTCCTTCTTTCATTCTCTATACCAAGGACTGTGTATGGATGCTTTTGCCTTATAAGGACAGAGCTGAATAGTGTGATATGAACTGTCTGGCCCTTTGTAGAAAAGGCTTGCTGACCTCTATTCTAAATTGAGACTATAACCAAAATAAAACCGTTTTAGGGGTCAAGAGACTGCATCTGATTGCCTCCCGTCTTTTCTGCATCATGTCTAATCATACTCCTTTCTGCTTTCTATGCTTCAACAGTGCTTTCAAACTTCTTTCAGTTTCTAGAGACCTATTCACTTTTTCAGGGTTTACGTACTAATCTTCTTAAATACCTTCTCCTACTTTCTCCTTCACTTAGCTCACCACCACCCTTTTTCAGGTCACAGTTTCAACATCATTTCTTCCATGCAGCCTTCTGTGAACTTCCCAAACTAAGAGTCCACTGGTTCCCATAACCCTCTGCCTAACTTGCTGACAACATCCAACTGACCTGTGATTATATAATGTTTTGTTCTGTACTAGAATGAGAGCAGATACTGAGCCTTTCCGTCTTGTTCAATGTGTTATCCCCAGCATTTAGCTTAGTATCTGGCACACAACAGACACTTATGTTCTGGGGTGGGGGCAGGAACCTCTAAAATCCTTAGAATAGCTTTCGACACTCTTGTCATTTTAGACTTTCCTTACATTTCAAAAGCACTTATGCAGAGAATCAGAATGACTCCCTATCAGGTCCCTGGCTAAAAGTGCTCTCTTAACTCTGATCTTTGAAAATGGTCTTCCCTACGCCTAAAACAATTCTTTATACCTCCTTTTTCACCTTGATAACATCTACACAGGTAGGAATTATCCTAGACCTCTCATATGACCCAGGTCTGGTTTTAGGGCCCCACTGTATAGTACTCTCAACTCCAGAGCCCCTCAAACTTGTCATTTGTAACATTAATGTCACATGAAGCCAAGTAAGAGAAGGGACTATCTGATTTCTATTGTATTTCCAATATTTATCATAGTGGATAGCTCAGAAGAGGAGTTCAATAAATATTTACTAAGTCATTGAAACTAAATGCTTCAACACTGAAGCAATTTTTCAAACTTTCAAAAGAAAACTTCAAGTTCCCATTAAATCTTCTCCCTGAATCTTAGTCACTTCTAATCCAAATCCCTCAATTCATCCTACAAATCTAACACGTACCCCACTCTTGTTTCAACCAGCACACCTATTTCTCTTGGAACTTATACGATACCCTTATGTATTGCATCCTCCTCTCCAATGATCAACAATGAATTAATTTAGCAATCTCACTTCTATCCTTCAGATCCTAGATTGGATCTCAGGGATTCCACATGGTCACAGAACCTTTCTAATTGGTTGCATTAAACAGTTATGGTTTCTAACCCCAATGAAGCTCAAAATAGCTTCATTGTTTAGGTAAATTCTCTCTCCTAGCATATGGTTGGACTTTTTATCACTTACCTCCAGTCCCTAAGTTATAATAGACCTACTCATTCTCAACACATAATTCTACTCCTGTCATCAAGATACAAGGGAATCAGATATAAATCCTATTTTGCTCCAGACCTTCTTTGCTCTTGTACTTTTTCCTTCTACAGCAGCTGAAGTCTTTGCAACCTACTCTTGACCCAAATTCTCCTGGTGTGCTCTTGAGTTTTCCTTCTCAATTTGGTATTGTCACACCTTACATTAATTCACAAAGGCAGCTCTATACAAGTTCCCATTGTGCCTTTTCATTATGTTGTATCAGCTGGAGCCACAGTCATTCCACTGCTACTTGGTTACTATGCACTAAATTGCCAGGTGACAGCACTTCCATACTTGATGTGTGATTAATAGAAAGTTTGAAAGGTCATAAAGAAGTGATCATACTGCCATTATTTTATTCATTTCAGCTCATTCATGTTGAACTAAGCAGTGTTTGATATCACTCAGCCAGATCACAAAGCCTTGGCGGAAAGGACTAAGTGCTATGAATGGGAGGGACTGAGGAACAGTCACAGGTCACTGGCTCTCCCACAACCATTAACTATATGGCATAACCATCAGTAAATGTTCCTTGCCTCTAATTCTAGTGGTCAAAACCATGCTTTTCTTCATTTTCTTTTTCCCAATGTGACCTCAAACACAAGTCAACAACAGGAATTTGAGAGTTGCAATTGCAGTCCTGGAAACGGTATACAGAGTATTCTGTACTGTTGTTGTTTTCAGTGCTTTTAGTTCTTCTATAAGTCACAGAAATCAATGAGTACCAGAATGCATAAAATCAAATGAAATCTCTTGAGAATATAAATGGTCCCCCAGCTGATGACTAGCTGGTGAGTTTTAGCAGGGAGGTGGAAGTGTGAGGACTGTCAATTCAGACAAGATCATAGCCTACTCAAAATAAATGTCATCATAAAGTCTGAAGTCTAGCAGGGACCATAGCAGTGGTCTATACACCCACTTCCCTCTTCCTCTACCCCAACACATTTAGCAAAGATTTAACAATGGATATGAGACCAGGACAAAAGAAACAGGATCTAGCTCTGCAAATAAAAGGCAAAATATAAGGCAAACCCTTCACATTAAACTCCACCTTAAGGAAACTATTAGTTATGTTGTGCTTTGATCTTTTAGGCCACTCACATATATCACTGTCAATATCTTTGGAAAAAGAAAAACATTTAGCATTAAAAATTTTAAGGACCTTTCACAAACCAAATGACAGTAGGTTTTTATTAACATATCTTACAATGTTGGTTATTCCTAGTTTTGTAATTTCTGCTTAATTATAAAGGCTGTTTTAGCTTCTACAGTAATGTACTGTATTTAAATGATCATTCATACAAGATATCACACCAGTACATTTTTTTTAATAATATACACACATCACTCTAACTTGGACCTGTTATTTTTAAAAGTGGGTTTATAAATGGGACTTATAAAAGTTATGGAGAAAAAAATTAAAGTTCTAGTTTAGCAGCATGCATGTATGTATTCAAGTACAATTTTCAACCAAGTGCTTTTTTTAAATTTACTGGTGACTAATTCACCAATATCAAAATAAACACTATCAAATACCCAAATTTTAAAGTTAAGGCTAATATTTTCACTTCACATCCATATGCACAACCATAAAACATTCCATTTTAAATATGTAGTAATCAAAGTCTGAATACATTATACCAGGTATATATAGCATCAGTTTCAAACTGTAGAATTATTCAAGTTCATGAATCCTGTAACAGTATTTACTAGAGATGTGAATTAGTATTTTGCTCTTCAACCACACTTACAAATGGTCTGGTATTCATAATGACCAATGCAAAAAATATGACAGGCTGAACTTATGATACAGTATTTAAAAAAGTAGCAATGTGTTGGAAAGGACAGTGATTTAGTGAAACAGAATCATTCTAGTCTTACAGAAAGTTGTCTGAATATTTTGGAAATGTATATAAAAATAGCAGGCTATTTCCATGTATTTTCTTGTAGAGCTGTAGGTAATTTATTGATGTTCTGAACACAGTTGAATATGTACTACTCTGCTTTCCCTATTATAATGCAAGGCCATCATTTAATGTTCATTTTCATATTCGGTAATGCCATATCATTCAAAAAAATTTTAGAACATGGATCTGATGTTATTTTTACGTTTTATCATTAGATGTTTTAAATTTTATTTTTCATGTAAAATTGTAATTTTATATAACAAGCCATGAAATTCCAAAGTACCAGGAATTGCTCAATAGCACGATATATGAAATAATCATCAAATTACTGAGTCATCTGGAAAAAATCTTGGTAGCAATGTATAACATGCTTTCCGTGTACTTATTATAGAGTAGGTTATAGCTCAATCATCCCATTTTTACTGATTTAAAAACCCTTACAAACAAAAATTGCTTTTCATGTACTGTTCATTCATGAGGTTCATCACCACTGAGCCTTTTTTTCTCCTTATAGTAAACCAAGCAGAAACAGAAGTGATTCCACTGCATGAATACAATGTAACTGAATCTCTTGAGCTGATAAGAAAGTTCCAAAACTTACGGTTCAGTTCATTAGTTGGGAAGTAACAGTATTTCCAATCCAATCATATAAACAAAAACTTGGTTGGTAATAAAAGGTGGGCATGCACAGGATCAAAATTTGTCATGTGGATTTTCTTAAATCTTTTGGTTTCTCTTTTTTTCTTTTGCAGTGCTCAGGATAGAACTCAGTGCCTCACACATGCTAGGCAAGTGCTTTACCACTGAGCTACACCTTCAGTCCACAAATTTTAATTATTAAGGACCCCCCCCTCAATCACACATATGCCCTTCAAAATGTATTGTATTTATATAAACAGCGCTATCTACTTATTTTACAACTATTTCATTTACCTGGGGAGAATATTTATGAAATTCCTGAGAATGAATTAAGTTTTCAGCAAAGCCTTAAACTTTTAACGATTCCTCACAATAAGAAAAAAAAATTAAGATTCTACTATTAGACTAACTTTCACTATACAATATTTCACATAAATCATGTTTTACATTTTTTCTACTTACATACAGCAAAAATTTCAAATTAACACAAGAATGGCAGAGGAAAAAGATGCATTATGTTTAGCAGATGCAAATTAAAACACAGATAGAAAGGAGCAATAAAATTTCAAATAAATCACACCCATTCTAAGTATCAATGAATAGCTGATATGCATTGTTGGGAGAATAACTTCTGAATGATTTTATGGACAAGTTGTGCTTTTTATTAATTGTGCACTTAAAAAAATGACCACTAAAGAATGATTTATTTATTATGTTCTCCAGATACTTAAAAAAAAATTACTATTCCATTAAGTGATTACCAAGCACCTAATTTTGGAAAGGCTTCATAATGTATTCTTTTTTTCCCCTCAGCAAAAACATTACTCTCCCCAAATTAAGTTAAAGCTTATTGTTGATAAAATAAATTCTTAATGAAAATGATGATATAATGCAATGCTGAGGTGGTGAGTCATAGCCCATTATAATGTGGACCCCATCTTTTATTGATGTGATCAAAAGTATGAGAAATCCATTGCTGCTCAAGAACTTTGTATCTTTCCTTACAAATGTAGAGAGGTTTGCCGCGCCTAGGGAAGGAAAAAAGAAGTATTAAATACAATATAATGAAGATTTCACACGAATTTCTTCTTTTAATAGATTTGATATGGCAAAAATCTCAGTGATTTGGTTTGTGTTTCCTCAGCATATTGATAGGAAAAATAACTCAAAAACTAGAAATTATTCTAAATTAATGATTGTGGAGCTTCTTAATTTAAAATACATACATATATTTACAAATTCAGAAATGGCACTTTGATTCTTACTGACCAAATTTCATCAAAACAATGGATATATTAATGCAGATCTAACCTAAGATCCCGATCTTCTTCTCCATGAGCATCCAAATACACGGAACCCCAGAGGCAGAAGCGGTGACCTCGAATAATGATGATCACTGATGCATTGATCAAAAGGAAAATGCCTGTTCCAGCACCACAGTTCTGAGAATGCTGAAAATTTTAAAATATATCATTTCATTTGATAATCAATGAACTTTATAACAAAATCAAGACTGTCTTTAAATGCTTTCTAAATAACACAAAGATATTTTTAAGTAAGATCACATCTATCTTAAATTTATAACCCAATTCCCAATATATTATTATTAATACATTAGGAAGAATTGGGGTAAGGATTATCTAGGAAAGCAATTAAGAGCCAACGTAATTTAGAAGCTAGAATCCTCCATAACATAGAAGAATGTTGTTTCATAGCACATTTAAATGTAACATTAAAAGATAATAGGAGAGCGGGCTGGGGTTGTGGCTTAGTGGTAGAGCGCTTGCCTAATGTGTGTTAGGCACTAGGTTCGATTCTCAGCACCACATACACATAAATAAAATAAAGGTCCAACAACAACTAAAAAATATATTTTTAAAAAAGACAATAGGAGAAAGGAGTAGAACTGGAATTGTTTTTAAGAAAGGTTTTACCCACTTAAAGCCTTGAAGATTTTTTTTTATTCTTCTACTGAATTAAAAAGCAACAAAACAAAACACACATTCCATCTATCTATATATCTATATCTATATATATATATCTATATATATATATATATATTGTGTTTAACTCAAAGACTAGTTAAATTTGAAGAGCTGACTTGACCCCATGTACCAAATTTTCATGAGATTTAAGTTTTCATAAATTTTGTACTACTGCTTACCAATACACATTCACAGTAACTTTGTTGCTTGCAGCAAAGTCCTTTCAGGCATACAAAAGTACCACAAACAAGGCAAACAGCAGGATCTTTAGGAACCTTGGTGCAGACACTACAGGTTTTTCTGTGGTAGTACTGAAAAATGGTGTTATAATTCTCAGGTAACTGTAATAGGTGCGGTAATTTCCATCTTGATTCTTGGATAAGCAAAGCCTAAAACATCCAAGAATAGTCATTAGTCTTATGTATTTAAGATGCTAACACAAAATGTTTATTTTTTTAAAAAAGGGCTTTAAAAAAAAAGGAAAATCTGCTTCCAAAAATGTGAATATTTATTGCTATACCTTTTTTCTACTTTACAATTGATAAAAATAGTACTTCAACAATTACCATTCTCTATTTTCATGCAGATTTCATTTATAACAGATGTAATTTTTTAGATTAAGCACCCTATAACATAAACTTGTTATTATTTTAAAAGTGAAATATTAATATCTCCAGCATGCATGACTATTTATCTTGGTATATTTGTCTTTTAACATGTTTAATGCAAAAGTTTTAAACAGTTATAATTTATTTTTATTGATACATTATGACTATATACAATAGTGGGATTTGTTATGCCATATTCATATATGCACATAATTTAATCAAACTCATTCTCTAGCACCTCTCCCTTCCCCTGATCTGCTTGCTCTACTCTATTGATTCCCCTATTATTATTATTTTAATTTTCAAACAATTCATGACCTTTTTAAGGAAATTCACAATTATAACTCATTTTTTATATTTTAATACTTCATAACTTAGAATCTCCTTCCTAAAATATGTAAAATTTGTTATACTTCAAACTATTAAGATCATTTATATCCACAGTACTGGGAGCTACAATTCTTGTAATAAATTTCCTCCTTTACATGGGGCGGGGGAGCTTAGTTAGGGTTGTAGAAAAATACAGGCAAGAGCATCAATTTTTCCTAGGTATTACTCTATTCACACTTAAAGTAGATCAAATGTGTGTGAATCCATTATATTAAGAAACTGTATGAATGACTGTCAACTTATGTGATCTTCATCTTACATTATCTACAGCCAGCCATAATCAACTAAATCAGTAGAGTAACCAAGTGGCTAGGTTGTTATTTATCAATGAGTTCATGGATAAAGTAAGCATGCAAGTAAGGATAAGTGGGCTTATAATAGTTCATTTGCCAATACTCAGTGCCTAACCCAGGCCCCAAAGATGACATACTCTGTAATGTATTGATTATACTGGAACCCTTCCATTAAGCAGAAGAGACAGCAATGTTTCCCCCAAAATTTAACCCTTTTATCAATTTGTTTGAGCATTACCTTGTAGCCTATACAATAATGTAATCAAAGAATTTCCTTTATGAAGAAAGATGTAAGACAATAGATAGATGTCCATGGAATTCATGAAACTTAATATATACTCAATTATCTGAAGAAATTATTGTACTTCTAAATGATAAACTACTAAACTGATTATTAGCTGGAAGAAAACACCTGTACAATGAAGTATATGCTCTAAATAGCAACCAGTATATATAAGTGATCTTTCTTTCTCACAGCTAGAATGTATAGATATGGAAAACAGGAGGTGGAAAGTCATCGTCTTACCTCTAACTAAAAATTCAGTCCTAAATTTCTGCTTTGGTTTGGGAGTATGGCTCAGTGGTAGGGTACCTGCCTAGCATGCATGATGCCCTGGGATTGATCCCCATCACAACAAAAATAGAAAGGAAGGAAGGAATAGCGGGAAGAAGAAAAAAGAATCTGCTTCACTGCTGTACTGGAGTCTTCTGTGAATTTAGTACCTAAGGAAGTATATACTATAATAGTTTCATTGAATCAGTATCTAAATGTCATCTGACTATTCTAAGTTCCTCATATCACTAGCAGAACTAATGGGAATGTCTTGTAGTAGAAGAAATGGAAATGGCTTACAGTATTGTCTGCAGGAACTGTCACTGAGTACCAAGAAGAATAAAAACACTGCCATATAATTGAAAGCAGTATTATGGAACTTTGGGACTATCGCCATGTAGGACTATTTCGGAACTTAAAAGGTAACATTTTTACACACGATGATTACAACTTTATATTAGCAAGATGGAACAAGTCCAGAAGCTTAGACCTCTCAAAATAAAGTTGGGGTCACGTTCTTAGTTAAACAAATCTAATCATTTGAGGAGCTGGTCAAAGAAGGTGAAAGAAAAAAGTCAAATATATATGACTGTATACTGACTGCAACTTTATGACTAGTTGCAAATTTTCTTGTTTACTGTGTCATGTTTTTTGAAACATTTTCATTCTCTGTTCCTCTCTTTGACTATTGAATTCAGGATAAGGAGGTGCTACACAAAAATTTCCAGAGGCATGATGGACATCTCTCAAGAGCTTATGAATACAGGGATCTCAGGTTCCATATCTGGAAAATTCATAGATACATTTGAAGTTGCAAATGTGAAGACTAAATCATTTGGGACAGTGGGAAAAGTGAAACTATAAATACGAAGATGTATATATGCTGGCAGATAACTTGCAAATGCAGTGGGCCATCAGTTTGTTCTTTAAATCTGCCTTGTATCTTTTTCTGCCTTCTTAAGTTAACAACATTATAAGGTGGTGTTCTTTTTTTTCTTTCTTTCTTTTTTTTTTTTTTTTAAGAAACTAACCTCCTTTTCTGCTCCATATTAATCCTGATGGGGCTGCCCTCAGCACAAGATCCTATCCCACACAGAAGTGTTAATATAATTTGAGTTAGGTCCATCAGATTCTCTCTCCAGGAATCTGAGTCTTCAGCATACTCATGGAAGGAAGAAAAGTAACTGAGGTAGAGGCATCCAATGGCAACACTTCCAAGAAAGCAGACCAGAGGTCTTCATGATTTCTCTTCTCCCCAAGGGATGGCAATTCAACTCTTCTACATTTCTACACAGTATTCAGTATGCTTCTAATGAATCCCATTTTTTCTGTTGTGGTTTACTTTTGTTTTGTATTCCTATCTTATTTCAGAACTTGATTTTGTTGTTTGCAAACAACAACAACAACAAAAAAAATTCCTATCTGGTAGTAAAATTCGGAAACAGTCATTCATAGACTATCTTTCAAAGGTATTGTTGGATTATTAAATTCCTATTACCATTTATTCTGCTAAGTGCTTCTATTCAAATTTTAAATTCCTGGTGGGCGGGAATATGGTTAACCTAAAATCAGGGTCAGAGTTAGTAATAGAAAAGAATGAAGAAGGACAAGAGTATGGAAGCGATGGGCGTGCACTTAAACCACCAGTAAGAATTCTGCATTAGCAAAAATAAATGTCTTTTACTCTAAGACTCTAAGACAAATAACTGCCACTCAATTTTACAAAAAGATTTAGTATTATTAAATGATAAATTCTTTATTTTTTAATCAATATTCATACCAACAATCATTCTTCTGAAATGCAGACTTGTTTTAACATCGTTAATATGAAGACCAAAAAATTTGAGTATGTAATCACTTTTCTTTTGCCCTGGTTCCACAATTATAACCATATCTTTCTTACTCCAAGTCATTTCTCCTAGATTTTCGGACATTAAATATATATATATTTATATGTATATGTATATCTTCAATTCTAGTTAAAATCCATGAATAAAGAATTTCCTAGGCAGGAAAAAGATTTGTATACATAATATACAAAGTTCCATTAGTTCTTGAATTTCCCTTTCCCTTGGCGGAGATTGAAAATTTTCCAGGGTGTCACACACATACTAACACACAACCTCTACTATAGAAGTACAAGCTACAATACCTACAGCTCCCTCTCTTTTTTCTAACAAAAATAAATAAATAAGATGAGATGGTATCTCTTTAAAAAAATTCAGTAAAAAAGAGACATTTATTATTTATGCTTACCTTGACTTTATTATTCACTTCAATATTTTAAAAATTAAGTCTAATCTGATATCTCCATATAAAATATTTTTTCTTTTTGATGTTCAAAATTAAAATTCTCATTTTCCCTGAAAATTGGCTACTCTTTCATCAGTTCTATTTCTGCCACTGATACCATCCTACCACTTAATTATTCCACAAATATATATTAGGTTACCAGTCTCTTTATCAGGCATTTTCTAGAAACTGGGGATACAAGAATAAATAAGACTTCCTGCTTTGTAAAGCCTCCAGTTAGACACATTAAAGATATAAATGTGATCAATGGGGGCTGGTTGTGAACTCAGCAGTAGAATATATGCTTAGCATGCATAAGGCTCTGGGTTTGATCCCCAGCACAAAAAGAATTAGAGAAAATAAGTATAATCAACACACCAACTGTTAGACAAAGTGACACAAGTACAGTTGAATAGCATTATAGAAGGAGGGCTTTAAAACTGTAAAGGAAGATGAACTATCAGACCAGTCTTCACAGAAGAGGTAACATTTATCTCAGCACTAAGTCTCAAAGAGGAGATGGGCAGGAAGATTGTCTTAGATTAAAAAAAAAAAAAAAGTAATAAAAAACAATTCTACCAAAGTTTAACAACATATAGCATATTTAAGAAATATTCTTTTGTGATTTAAGCAAGGTAGTGGCAGAGAAGTGATATAAAATGAAGATGAGCATGTTAGTGGTGCTTCCTTGTAATCCCAGTTACTCTAGAGACTGAGACAGGAAGATCTCAAGTTTGAGGCCATCCTCAGACCATCCATCCTCAGCAGCTTACTGAGACCCTGTCTCAAAGTAAAAATTTTTAAAAAGGTCTGGGAGGCAGAATGCTTCTGGGCTTATTCTCCAGTACCATTTTAAAGGCAGGGGTGGTGGTGGTGGGAGGAACAGAAAGGCAAGTCAGATAGTGAGGGTCACTGAGTGCCATGGTATATTATCTTCCTCAATAGGCATTGGTGTTCCATTGCCTATTGCATTTAAGCCTGTTCCTACCAGAACTACGTTAGTCACTGTTCTCCTACTGATTTGAGTTCAATTTATTAAAGTCACGTACATCTGGCCACCCAGTCCTATATATTTCTCTTGAATGTCTCTTGCATTAGTTACATTCTAATTTTTAACTATAAAAATAGTTCAGATTTTTACCACCTAAATAATTTCTTGCTTCCCTCTCTCTTTATTCTCCTTATTTTAATTGTCAGTCAGAAAATTAAATAAGAAATACTTATTTAAGAAACATTATTGTATGATTTAAGCAAGGTTGTGGCAGAGAAGTGATATAAAATGAAGATGAGCAGGTGGGTGATACTCCCTTGTAATCCCAGTTACTCTAGAAACACACTAGAAATACTTCCCTAGAATACTATTTTCATCATATTATTCCATTTCTCAAACTATAATACTATAGAAGAAAAGTCTGTGCACAAAATCAAGGCACTCACAGCTTACTCACTACTGCCCCAACTCTGCTCTCAACTCACTTGTCTCCAATGCAAACCCTTTGATCCACTGAGCTGACAACAGAGACCCAGCACATTTTCAAGTTATTCATGATATTTTAGATTTGCTAGTCTAAATCATTTTTTTTTCTTTTTAAAATGTAAGATAGTTCTCCTTCAAATAAAAATACAAGTTCCCTGTTTACCTTAAAATTCCTTTGTATCTTTCAGGTCTAGTGCTATAAAAATCTGCTGACCAAAAACAAACTTCAAATAACACCTAATATCTTATCTTTATTAAAAGAACTATTTCTTTGAACATTCTAAAATTTTACACTATAAAATGCAATTTATCTGAGTAAACCACTTTTTCAATTTAACCAGTCTAACAAATGTTGCCAAGAACAGATGACCTGAAGTCCTTTATTTTCTATTAGCATACCACCACTATGGCAAGTGAATACCACTCTTTTTACATACCTTTCCTTGTTCTGCATGTCTTTCAGTAAATGATTTTATCTCAAAACACCACTGAGTTATAATATCAAATGGTGGAACTGGCCATTCCAGACACGAGGCACTGATGAAAGGATGTTCTGTTTGGTAAAATGTTGGCAGAAGTCCCAGGCAACTGGCAAGAACTGAAAATTCTTCTTCTTCCTTTTAGACATGAAATAGAGAATTCTCAAGATATTTAATCAAGAACATTTTCTATTATAGGTATTTTAAGTGTCATCCTCATCAATTACTTTGGGACAGGAAGAAAACTTTCTTAACTGAGTCAACTAAGGGCAACAGGAGGAACAAGAAGAAAAGAAACAGCTCCTCACTGTTATATCAAGACATACTCAAATATTTTTCATAAATGTCACAGCATCTGCTTCTTTTGTACATTTATTTTTTTAAATAATTATATTTACATATATAATGAATAGCCCATCTACAGAAACTAGTTACTCAATGAAAGCAAAGTTAATTTGGGGCAAAAAGAATGTTGCTTTGATTTAAAGGGTATATATGGTCAATATAGATAAAGAACAACAATAAAAATGTAGAATTCATGAAAAGCAATGCTAAATAATTTGCTTGGACTCACAAGGAGTGTAAAACAAAGTGCATTAAAAAAGTAGGGGATGGATTTTAAAAAACCTGAGAGATCTAAAAGGCAGGCAATCTGAAGCTCTACTCACTAATAAAAGAATAGAGAAATCAGTGATCCAAGGACATATACCCTGAAAATTGATTTTTAAAGAAATTAGTCACTCTTAGAAACACAAAAATATATCCCCTAATTCCTCTTTATTTAATCAAAAACCATTTTATTTCTTGCGCTTTAGGAATCTTGTCAAGAAAGTCAGGGCCTACTCTGACATGAAAAAGATTTGGGCCTACTTTTTTCTCTATTAGGCACAAGTTCTCTGGTCTAATTCCTAGGACCTTGATCCATTTTGAGTTACGTTTTGTGCAGGGTGAGAGATAGGGGTTTAGTTTCATTTTGTTACATATGGATTTCCAGTTTTCCTAGCACCATTTGTTGAAGAGGCTATCTTTTCTCTAGTGCATATTTTTGGTGCCTTTGTCTAGTATGAGATAACTTTGTTTATATGGGTTTGTCTCTGTGTCTTCTATTCTGTACCATTGGTCTACATGTCTATTTTGGTGCCAATACCATGCAATTTTTGTTACTATAGCTTTGTAGTATAGTTTAAGGTCTGATATTGTGATGCCTCCTGCTTCACTCTTCTTGCTAAGGATAGCTTTGGCTATTCTGGGTCTCCTATTTTTCCAAATGAATTTCATGATTGCTTTTTCTATTTCTATAAGGAATGATGTTGGGATTTTAACTGGAATCGCACTGAATCTGTAGAGCGCTTTGGATAGTATGGCCATTTTGACATATTAATTTTGCCTATTCAGGAGCATGAGAGATCTTTCCATCTTCTAAGATCTTCTTGAATTTCATTCTTTAGTGTTCTGTAGTTTTCATTGTAGAGGTCAACTTTTGTTAAGCTGACTCCCAAGTTTGTTTGTTTGTTTGTTTGTTTGTTTGTTTGTTTGTTTGTTTTGAGGCTATTGTGAATGGGGTAGTTTTCCTAATTTCTCTTTCAGAAGATTCATCACTGATGTATGGAAATAAAATCAAGGAACAATAAATGGAATAGACCCAAACGAAAAAGCTTCTTCTCAGCAAAAGAAACAAACAATGAGGAGCAAATTTTGGAAGGAAATTTTTGCACATCAGATAGAGCACTAATCTCCAGGATATATAAAGAACTCAAAAAACTTAACACCAAAATAACAAACAACCCAATCAATACATGGGCTTAGGAACTGAACAGATGCTTCTCAGAAGAAGATACACATTCGATCAACAAATATATGAAACAATGTTCAATGTCTTTAGTAATTAGAGAAATTTGCATCAAAACTGCTCTATGATTTCATCTCACTCCAGTCAGAATGGCAATTATCAAGAATACAAACAATAATAAGTGTTGGCGAGGATGTGAAGGAAAAAGCACACTCATACATTGCTGATAGGACTGCAAATTGATGTAATTGCTGTGAAAAGCAGTATGAAGATTCCTTAGAAAACTTGTAATGGAACCACCATTTGACCCAGGTATCCCACTCCTCGGTCTATACCAAAGGGCTTAAAATCAGCATATTATAGAAATGCAGCCACATCAATGTTTATAGCAGCTCAATTCACAACAGTCAAACTGTAGAAGTAACCTATATATCCTTCAACAGATGAATGGATAAAGAAATTGTTGTATATATACATAATGGAATATTACTCAGCATTAAAACAGAATAAAATTATGGCATTTGCAGGTAAATGGATGGAGTTGGGGAATATCATGCTAAGTGAAGTAAGCCAAACCTCAAAACCCAAAGGCCAAATGTTCTCTCTGATAAGTGGATGCTGATCCATAATGGGGTAGGAAGGGTGCATGGGAAAAATGGAGGAACTTTGGGTAAACGGAAGGGAGAGGTGGGGAGGGGGAATGGGGGCAGGAAAGATAGTAGAATGAGATGGACATCATTACCCTAGGTACATGTATGACTGTACATATGGTGTGATGCCACATCGTGTACAACCAGAGAAATGTAAAGTTGTGATGCAATTATATATGATGAATCAAAATGCATTTTGCTGTCATATATATATATATATATATATCTAATTAAAATAAATAAATAAATATTTTTTTTAAAAAAAGACCATGTAGGAAGCTAGTGTGCTTATTTATTCTCCCTTGTCTATTGGGTCAATTCCTCTTATCCTCCAAACTCCACCTCCCTAGGGAACCTTACCTGACCCCATTTAATGAGACCTTAAACCACCCAGCTCCATTCAGATAAAATAAATCCTTCCATATCTTGTAAATACTTCTATTCTTGTGCTTATGTTTTCTATTAATAACTTTAAAAATAAATTAGTTTTCTTTATAAGATTGTGAGTTATTTGAAAATAGGAATTGTATATTTCCAGTGTTTGGCACAAAGCAGATATTTAACAAACTTTTACACAAGTGAATGACTTATTTACATTAAATACAAAATTCTAAAATATGTGAAATGAAAAATAAAGATAAAAAATCAAAATTATATGCAAGTTGAGAAAGATAACAACATCTTAATCTCTAGAAATGAAGCTATATATCCTCCATTTATATAGCTACAGACATTTTTTAAAAACCATTTTACTGAGGTATAATTTACATACCATAAAATTCCATTTTAAGTATAATTTGATTAACTTTTGTGTATGTGCAGTAATGTGACCACCACAATCAATAAAATTTTAGAAAAATCTCCCCCAAAATTCACTCATGCTCCAGGAAGTCGATCCTGATCCCTATTCCTGCATCCACTAACCTGCCTTCTGCCATTATAGTTTTAGCTCTAATCTTCTTTTCATATAAATGGAATCATTCAGTATGTTGTCTGTGCCAGGTCTTTCACTTAGAATAATATTTTGATATTCATCCATGTTATTGTATATATCAATATGCATTCTTTTTAATTGCTGAGTAGTCTTCTAATGCATAGACACAATACATTTTATTCATTCATTCATGGACTTTCAGGTCAGTTTTTTGCTATAAATTAGGCTTTTATAAACATTTATTTAGTCTTTATATGGATATGTTTTTATTTCTTTTGGAAGATACACAAGAATAGAATTGTTGGGTTGTACAGTAAGCATTTGCTTATTTTTAAAAGAAACTTTTAAATAAACTTTTTCCAATTGACTATATCATTTTGCATTCCTACCATTAAAAAATGAGAATTCTACTCGTTTAGCTACTCTAAATCCTCACCAACACTTGGTATTATCACTTGTGACATTAATTTAGACTTTTTAAATGAACATGTTGAACATTTTTCATCTCCTTGTTGGCTATTCATATACATTTTTTCAAGAAATGTTTATTCAAATATTTTATAAATTTTTGTGCTGGGTTTCTTATTTTATTATTGAGTGATGAGTTTTGATATATGCTGGATACAAGTCCTTAGTCACATACGTTTTTAAAACATTCACTTACCATAAAACTCATTCTTTAAAGGAACAATTCAGTGGTTTTTAGCATATTTATAAATCAAAGTGCATATTGCCATAATGTAATTCCACTATATTTTCATATCCTCTATTATAAATAAAATTATTTCTTAACATTATTTTCAGATTGCTCACTGTTAATATATGGAAATACAATGAATTTTTAATACCTTTATCTTTTTTCTTGCAATATTTTTTTAAATATATGTATTTTTTTTTTTTTTAGTGGTAGTTGGACATAATACTTTTATTTTATTTATTTTTATGTGGTGCTGAGGGTCGAACCCAGTGCCTCACACATGCTAGGCAAGCACTCTACTGCTGAGCCACAACCCTGGCCCCTATCTTGCAATCTTATAGAACTTATCTCCAATAATTTTTTGAAGACCCCTTATGATTTTCTACATAGAAGACTACCTAATTTGTGAAGAAATTGCTTTACCTCTTCCTTTATATCTCTACCTTTTCAATTTGGATACCTTTTGTTTATTTTTCTTGCCTAAATACCTTGTTGCAAATCTAGTACAATATTAAAAACAAGTGGCCAGTCCTGGTTGCACATGCCTATAATCCAGCTGCTGAGGAGGCTGAGACAAGTGGATCATAAGTTCAAACCCAACCTCAGCAAAAACGAGGCACTAAGCAACTCAGTGAGACCCTGTCTCTAAACAAAATATAAAATTGGGCTGATGTGGCTCAGTGTTCGAGTGCTCAATCCCTGTTACAAAAAAAAAAAAAAAAAAAAAAAAAGTGGTGAGAACAGATATCCTTGCCTGATTCCTAATCTTGTTCCTGTCTTTAATTATTTGCATGAGGTTACCTAGGTACCTTTTATAGATATCCTTTTATAGGCTGAGCAAACTCTGTTCTATTCTTAGTTTATTGAAGTTTTTTTGTTGTTGTTTTTTGTTTTTAATTACCAAAAAGGGTGTTAGATTTTGGCAAATTCTTCTTTTTTTTTTTTTTACTAAGACGATCACATACAATTTTTTCATTTATTCTATTGATATATTCAATTAATTGATTTTTGTTAAACTAATTGTGCATTCCCAGGATAAATCTTTTTGGTCATGCCCAAACTTGCTACAACATTATTCACATTAGCCAAGATATGAAATCAATCTAACTGTCCATCGATGGGTGAACGAATAAAGTAAATATGATACACAAATACCAGAATATTATTCAGGCTTAAAAAAGAAAGAAATTCTGTCATTTACAATACATACACATTTGAGGGACTTTCTGCTATATTAAATAAGCCAGTCACAGAAAAACAGATACTGATCCCCATCTATGTATGCAATCTAAAAAAGTCAAACTCATAGAAGCAGAGTAGACTGGTAGTTACCAGGGGATAGGCAGATAGGAAAAATGGGGGGATGTTGGTCAAATGATATGAACTTTCAGGCATAAGATGAGTAAGTTCTGGAGCGCTAATGTATTACATAATGATTATGATTAATAATGCTGTATTGTATACTTACAATTGGTTGAGTAGTTCTTAAATGTTCGCATCAGAAAAAATAAGATAACTATGTAAGATGGTGGATATGTTAATTAGCTTGATTGTGGTAATCATTTTACAAAATATACATGTGTCAAAATATCATAGTGTGCACCATAAATAAATAATTCTTATTTGTCAATTTACCTCAATAAAGATGAGAAAAATCCATTTGGTCATGAGGTATTCTTCTTTTTATTGTTAATACTACAGTAAATCTTTTTGCTTCTGTGTTCAGGGAGATATAGTTTTCTCTTCTTGTGATGCCTGATCTGGCTGTCAGGATAAAACTGTCCTCATAAAATGAGATTAGAAGTGTACTATCTTCCTCTACTCTAAAAGTTTATATAGTATTAATAAGATTTATTCCTTAAATGTTTCACAGAATTTATTGTTGATTATTCTTTTTGAAAGAATATTAATTATATAGGTTGAATAAATCAATTTTCTTAATATCAGTCCACTCAGATTTTCTATTTCTTCTTGAGCAAGTTATACCTTTCAATGAATTTGTCTATTTCATCTAAGTTATCAAATTTATTGGCAAAGTATTATTCACAGTATTTTAATGGGTTTATACAGAGGTCTCCTCCTTCATTCCTGATATTAGTAATTTGTACTTTCTTTCTCTTTTTCTATATCAATCCAGTGAGAAGTCTAGCTCCTAAATAAAAAATATATGCATGGGTTTTCAGATCTAACCATAGGGAATTACAAAGGCTTTCCTGACAAGTCTCATAGAGAAAACTGCCCTCCCTACACACTGTTCCAGTCTCTGAAAGGAACCGCAGTTAAGGTCTCAGGCTACCTTGGCTACCTATACTCTTTCACATATTTAATATTCCTAGTCCCAGTGCATTTACTCCTATTTTCTTGGAGTAAATGCCTTGGACAGAAGTCTCTTCAGGTACCTCTGCCAAGGCCTCCTTAATGTGGTGATGGGCAGGGAGAACTTTGGAGACATTTTTCCCCAACATGATTTAGTACCCCAGTAACTTTTCTACTCCTGTTCTTTCCCCACTGACTCCAACCCACTAGTCCATAATACTGCCAGAACCTTGACCAGTGTGCCATTCCACAAGGAAAGGTGGAGTTGGCATTTTCGGGAACTGGGGAACTGGGAGAGTTAGCATTTTCTCAAGTTTTAGCCTCCTGCTTACAGCATCAGTAGGAGAACAAACAACTCACTCTTGATTTGTTTCTTTAATTGGTGATTCTGACACATGGCAGCTCAGTTCTCTCCTAGCTCAGCTGAGCTCCTGACATCTAAATTTATCCATTTTATTGATCTTTGCAAAGAACCAGGTTTTGAAGTCACTGATTTTCTCTGCTGTTTCTCCATTATAATTCATTATAATCCATTATAATAAGATTTATACTCTGATTTTTGTTATTTCCTCTCTTTTACTTGTAAAGGAAACTGAATGTCACTACAAAATATGCTTCTTTGACATAAATATTTTTGAGCTAAAGGCAAGTAAGAAGTAAAGCAAACTGAGTGATCTCACTCTTTGTACTCTTTGTATCCTGCCCTACTTTCCATCTAAAGATAGGATACAAATTCTCCTTTACTGGAGACAACTCTTATTAGCTCAGATATGGTATCAGAGGAATATGCAAACAAACCCAACTCCATTCATTTATTCCCTTCCTACAATATCTTACCTCTAAAAAGTCTAAAACTGCTTTCTTCTGTTGTGTAACTTCTTTAAAATTTATTTCGTTGTTGAAGATGTTTTATAAGCCAGAATTTTAAGTCATTTGTTTGAGTTACCTTTCACTGAGGTTTCTCCAATGTGATGTGCACTGCACATGTTAATAAACTTGTTTGAGTTTCTCATTTTCATCTTTCTTTTGTTACAAGAATTGGTACCAAATATAGACATATGAGAGTTGAGGAGAAATTATATTTATTCCAGGACTCAACTATCATTATTTGCTGATGGGATGATTCTATATCTAGAAGATCCAAAAAAGTTCACTAGAAAACTTCTAGAACTAATAAATGAATTCAGCAAAATAGCAGGATATAAAATCAACACCCATAAATCAAAGGCATTCCTATATGTCAGCGATGAATCTGCTGGAAGAGTAATTAGGAAAACTACCCCATTCACAATAGCCTCAAATAAAATAAAATACCTGGGAATCAATCTAACAAATGAGGTGAAAGACCTCTACAATGAAAACTAAGGGAAAAAAAATTGAAGAAAACTTCAGAAGATGGAAAGATCTCCCATGTTGCTGGACAGGCAGAATTAATATTGTCAAAATGGCCATATTACCCAAAGCGTTATACAGATTTAATGAAATTCCTACTAAAATCCCAATGACATTCTTCATAGAAATAGAAAAAGCAATCATGAAATTTATTTGGAAAAATAAGAGACCCAGAATAGCCAAAGCAATCCTTAGCAAGAAGAGTAAAGCAGGAGGCATCACAATATCAGAACTTAAACTATACTACTAAGCTATAGTAATAAAAATGGCATGGTATTGGCACCAAAATAGACTTGTAGACTAATAGTACAGAATAGAGGACACAGAGATAAACCCACATACATACAATCATCTTATACTAGGCAAAGGCACTAAAAACATACATTGGAGAAAAGATAGCCTCGCCTCTTCAACAAATGGTGCTGGCAAAACTGGAAATTCATATTTAGCAAAATGAAATTAAACCACTATCTCTCACCCTGCACAAAAATCAACTCAAAGTGGATCAAAGACTTAGGCACTAGAACAGAGATCCTATGCCTAATAGAAGAAAAAGTAGGCCCAGATCTTCATCATGTTGGCCTAGTATCTGACTTTCTTAACAAGACCCATAATGTGCAAGAAGTAAAATCAAGGATCAATAAAGGGGATGGATTCAAATTAAAAAGTTTCTTCTCAGTAAAGGAAACAATCAATAATGTGAGGAGAGAGCCTACATTTTGGGAGAAAATCTTTACCACATATACCTCCAATAAAGCATTAATCTCTAGGATATATAAAAATAACCCAATCAATAAATGGGCTAAGGAACTGAACAGATATTTCACAGAAGAAATACAATTGATCAACAAATATATGAAAAAGTGTTGAACATCTCTGGCAATTAGAGAAATGAAAATCAAAACTACTGAGATTTCATTTCATTCCACTCAGAATGACAATCATCAAGAATATGGGCAACAATAAATATTGGTGAGGATGTAGGAAAAAAGGTACACTCATACATTGCTCGTGGGACTGCAAATTGGTACAACCACTATGGAAAGCAGTATGGAGATTCCTAAGAAAACTTGGAATGGAACCATCATTTCACCCAGCTATCCCACTCCTTGGTTTATACCCAAAGGACTTAAAATCAGCATACTACAGTAATACGGCCACGTCAATATTTATCGCAGCCCAATTCATAATAGCTAAACTATGGAACCAACCTAGGTGTCCTTCAATAGATGAATGGATAAAGAAAATGTGGTATATATATTCAATGGAATTTCACTTGGCTTTAAAGAAGAATGAAATTATGGCAAATGCTAGAGTTGGAGAATATCATGCTAAGTGAAATAAGCCAATCCCAAAAAACCAAAGGCTGAATGTTTTCTCTAATATGAGGATGTTAATTCACAATAGGCGGGGAGCACTAGAGAAAAACAGAGTTACCTTAGATTAGGTAGAGGAAAGAGATTAGAGGGGTGGGGAAGGGATGTGGGGATACGAATGATAATAGAACAAAACAGACATTATTACTTTATATATATATATTGACTGCATGACCAATGTGATTCTACAACATGTACACTCAGAAAAAAGAGGAATTATATCCCATCTATGTATGATATATGAAAGTGCATAAATGCATTCTATTATCATGTATAACTAATTAAAACAAATTAAAAAAATTTTTAAAAAGCAAACCATATCAGTGATAAAAATAAATCAATAAACTAAATACTATGACCTATTTAAGTACTGGAAATGAATTATCACTGATTCAATCTAAAACTGCTCAAATACCCAACACTAGTAATATTATAAAAAGGGGTGAGTGCTAACGAATACCAAAATAGCAAATACTTATTCTTTGAGGTAGAATAACATATACTTATAAGGTCAGGACTACATATGTAGACATAAATATTATATTATACATTAGCATAATTTTTAAAAATAGCTTATTATAAAAATAAGGCTCCGGGGCTGGGGTTGTGGCTTAGGAGTAGAGTGCCCACTTAGCATATGTGAGGCCCTGGGTTCAATCCTCAGCACCACATAAAAATAAATATACAAAATTAAGATATTGTGTCCAACTACAACTAAAAAATAAATATTAAAAAAAAATAAGGCTCCTTATCCACTACCCCAAATTTTACCTGGCAACTAGGTAAATCTTCCCCAAAAAGGTGGTGCTGAAGAAGGCTGGTGATTCTGAGGAAAGGTAAGCAGAAGTCCTGTAAATACTTTTCCATGGATTCAGGAGACCAAGCAATAGGACTAATCTAAAGTTAAAAAAGAAAATTTGAACAATTCATTGTATAATTGATGTAGTAAATTATATTCACAATGGCAACAAAATATTAAGCTTTTACTCAATAACTACTGTCTCATCTTAGCAAATACATACCATTACACACTCCTGAGTTCCTTCTTCATGGTATAACTTTCCTTTAGATAATTCATTTATAATAAAGCTCAATAACACTTCATAAGACTTTTCTGCATCACATGTATTCTGGAAAAAAAGTAACATTAGTTACATTGGTTATTATGAAATATAAAAAAATCTATGTTGAAAATAACACTTCTTAATGAGCAAAACTATGATTATATTATTCTTCAAGCATAGAAACTTCAATTTTTCTAAACTGGGATACAACCATATGCCTTTGGACACACAATGAAATTGAACAGGTAATCAAAACTATTCCAAAATTTGTTTAAAAGACAGCATATAAATTGTATAATGTAGATGCAAATGAACACATGCAAAACATGCCTTTTGAGCCAGTGATTTCCACTCTGGAATTCATCCAAAGAAAATAATCCAAAAGAAATTTTTTTTAAAAAAGCTATATTCAGGGCTGTGGCTGTGGCTCAGAGGTAGAATACTTGCCTAGCATGCGTGAGGCACTGGGTTTGATCCTCAGCACCACATAAAAATAAAATAAAGATATTGTGTCCACTTATAACTAAAAAATAAATATTAAAAAGCTATATGCAGAGGACAGTCATTGCAGCACTATACCAAAAAAAAAAAAAAAAAAAAAAGAGAGAGAGAAATGAACAACAATAATGATGCAGTTACCTAAATTATGGAATATCAACTTAACAGAATATTTTATAGGAAGTGATTATGACAAATTCAAACTATGTGGAAAATATTCATGATGTGAAGAGAGCCAAATAAAAGATATTGTACCACTCACTGTAATGGCACAAATCATATATGCATGTATTAGAAGAAAACATGAGCCACATTTTTAAAAATTTTACAACTTTCCTCAAATTTCTTGAAGAGGATTTGTTAAAACTATTTACAAATCAAACAGAATAATATATTTATTACAGAATGTACAAAAACTCTAATGAATAATGGTCTACAACAAAAACATAATTACTGCTTCCAATTTTATAAGAAAGCAAAATAATGGCTATTTATAAATTCACACTTATTTCAGTAAAATATTTTATTCATAAAGAAATGTACCTCTTTTATATTTATTAAAATATTAAAGAAAAGTATAACATGAAAATTATAGTAAAACATAAATTGGAATAAAGTAATGACTTTGCTATTATGTCATTTAGGCTACTCATTAACTGTATTTTTGAAACGAAAAATAAAAGAATTGAGTAAACACCATGGAATATAAGTTTATTCTTAACTTTTAAGGTACTTATAGTTGGCCTGCAGATTTATTTGATGAGACTTGTTTCTATTTTCTTTTCTAATTGTTTCTTCCATGATATTGTATTCTTTTCAGTCGAACTATGAATTCCAAAATATCAGAAACTATGCTATTTTCCAGGAATACCTTTTCATAATAAATATCTGCTCATAACAAATAGAATTTATTTGATAATATTGGAGCTTTTGACACTAGAATTTGCCTGAGCATTCCTTTTTTGATAATCAGTTCTTTGCCTTATTTTAAATTAGTCCTCTGCCTTCTGCTGCATTCACTCTGCCATGTAGAACTATGTCCTGATTCTAAACTATTAAAGTGTCCTTGTTGAGTATGGTGCCATATGCCTGTAATCCAAGTGGCTCAGGAGGCTGAAGCAGGAGAATCCCAAGTTCAAAACCAGCCAGCCTCAGCAACTTACCGAGGCCCTAGAAAACTTAGCAAGATGCTTTCTCAAAAAATAAAAAGGGATAGGAATGTGGATCGATGGTTAAGCACCCCTGGATTTAATCCCCAGTTACCTGGCCCCCACCAAAACGTCCTTGACTGCAACTGGTGTTATACCAGGTGACTCACCCACCTTTGCTTGCTTAATCAACAGGATGGATGATCGTATACTAAATATGATGACCTACAGGTTACATATACTTCACAAGAATCAACATACCACTGAATATCAAACAAGCAAAATTATTAAAACTTAATCAAATAATTTCTTAAACAAGGCAGAGTTCACTTAAACGCAAAATGTAGAAAACTTTAAAAAATATAACCATGAAAGATTTGTTACTTGCTAATAAATGTGACATACTTAAGATTCTTTAAATATACAACCCAGCCAAAAGCTTCCAAAATTTAGTACTCTTTTGAATTAGAGTTACAGAAAACAATAGTATTATTTCAAAGAACAATACTTTTTGTTCAGTATGATTTCAAGAATAACATTTATGTTTAGACCACTCAAGTAAATTACTGAATGAAATTACCTTATAAATCAAATACATCAACATGTATTACATAAATAAAGAACATGCCGAATTCTATATTAAATCAGACAGTTAAATATAATGTTTACTAGTTTATACTGAGCACTCTTCTCACCAGAGGAATATTGGATGAAAAAAAAATGAATTTCACACGTATACAAGTCTTAAGAAAGCATATTTTAAATAGTCTTTGAATAAATGAAAGAACAGGCTCATGAAACTTAAGAATGAATTTCTGAGAAAATGGGCAAAAGATCTAAATTCCAGATCAGAAGAATACTAAGGAAAAGGTAGCAAAAATAAGTGGGTTGGGGGCTGGGGACGTAGCTCAGTTGGTAGAGTGCCTGCCTCACATGCACAAGGCACTGAGTTCAATCTGCAGAACCACCACCACCACCACACACACACACACACACACACACACAAAGTGGGTTAAATAAAGGAAGGGATCAAGGTTTGAGAGATGCAGTGAGGTATGTAAGAGATGCAGAGGGTATGTGTTAGGTATAATGCTTGGTCTAAATTACAGTGCTTTTTAAACTTTTGGGGATAACAGGCCCTGTAAGTATATTCTGAATGTCACATTTCCACTTCCAGAAAACAAAACAAAACAGAATCTACCCAAATATCTCGGCTTAAGAAATTCTAGTATAAAAGACTCTTAGCAAAAATTCCACAGAACACAGGAATGCAATTTACAGTGATAATGATTTTTCCAACAGAACTAAACCTTATTATCAAGTTAATCTCAATACCCCTTCAAAAATACGTAGTACCTATATATTTATTGCCCCAGGCTAGATTAGATATGACCAAAAAAAAAAGCTTTTGTGAGAATTATCATACCTAAGCATAAAGAATTATGGAGATGAAATGAGTAAAACCCAGTGAAGAAAGGAAAAAGGGAGTGAAAAGGGAGGGAAGTGAAAGTATATTATAAAAAAAAGAAAGGAATTACACAGAATTTAATTCATACACAGCGATCCATTTCATCATTCATAGTCATTATTTACAACTTCTATATATCTAAATATTTATATCTATTGTAGAGAAAGGTAACGTGGCAAACCAACCATGACAGTTTTTGTTTTCAGTACTAATTTATATGGCTATGAACTAACATATTTTTAATTTATGTTCTAATAACAGGTGTCATAGTGTTTTACTAAGACTTTTTAAAAATAGCTATCAAGGGCTGGGATTGTGGCTAAGTGGCAGAGCACTTGCCTCGCATACGTGAGGCACTGGGTTCGATCCTCAGCATCAAATAAAAATAAAGAAACAAAATAAAGATACTGTGTCCATGTATAACTAAAAAAAAAATTTTAAAGCTATCAATTATAAAATTAACAAAGAATACTGACTAAACAGCCACTTAAATCCTGTTCCTTTCATCAGAAATTTACAATTGTTTAAATTTTGTCATTAAGACCTAATTTTGGAAACTACACTGAGATTCCATCTCTCTCCAGTCAGAATGGCAATTATCAAGAACCACAAGTAACAATAAATGTTGGCAAGGACGTGGGAAAAAAGGGAAAGTGAAGGGAAGGGAAGGCAAGACAAGGCAAGGCTAGGTTTTTTAAGTTTAGAAGTGGTAGGCTGGTGTTATGGCTCAGCAGTAAAGTGCTCATCTCGCATGTGCAAGGCCCTAGGTTCGATCCTCAACACCACATAAAAATAAATAAATAAATAAAATTAAGGTGTTGTGTCCAACTACAACCACAAAAAATAAATATTAAAAAAAGAGCAGATTATGCTAAGCGAAGTTAGCCAATCCCTAAAAAACAAATGCTGAATGTCTTCTCTGATATAAGGGAGGTGACTCAAAACAGAGTAGGGAGGAAGAGCATGAGAAGAAGATTACCACTAAACAAGGAAGAGAGCTGGGAGGGATGGGAGGGAGAAGGAGAATTGCACGGAAGATGGAAGGAGACCCTCATTGTTACACAAAATACATACACGATGGTATGAGGGGAAAGGGGAAAAAAAGAGAGAAAGAGAGAAAAGTGTCACAGTAGATGGGTAGAGAGAGGTGATGGGAGGGGGGATAGGGAGGGCAGCAGAATACAACTGACACTAGGATTGCTGTAGGTATATACATGGCTGTATAACCAATGTGATCCTGCAATCTGTGCTGGCAGCTGGAAGCTGCCAGCTGATGAATGGCTCACAGCGACCCCAGCAACTTCTAGCTGCCAACTGATTGGCTCCTCTGTGGTGATGCTCATTGGGCTGTTTCCCTGCCCTTTCAGACCACAGAGCTGCTCATTGGGGGACTTTTTTGGCTGTGGCTCTCAACAAATCTGTACACACGGAAAAATGAGAATTCATACCCTATTTGAATCAAATGTATGATATGTCAAGATCATTGTATTGTCTTGAGCAACTAATTAAAAAAAAAAAAGAAGTGGTAAGTCAAAGTGCTGGGGTTGTAGTGGTAGAGCACTTGGCTAGCATGTGTGAGACACTGGGTTCAATTCTGAGCACCACATATAAATAAATTAAATAATAAAGGTCCATTGACAACAAAAAAATATTTTAAAAAAAAGAAGTGTAAGTCAAAAAGCAAACTTCAGATTGTAATAGGAAATAGGAATAAAGAAAAAACTGACAAATAAATAGTTTAAATCTGCAGATACTTAATTACTATGTTCACTGAAATGTCACAGTTTTTTATTTTTTTTATTATTTTTTTTTTTTTTTGGTACTAGGGATTGAACCCAAGGCCTCATGCTTGCTGGGAAAATGCTCTATCAATAAGCTACATCCCCAATCCTTTTTTTTTTTTTTTTTAATTTCCCAATCCTTTTTAAAACTTCCTTAAGATTAATGTTTGTAGCAAAATTTACAAAACAAAACTGTCCAAATTTAAGGGGATAAAGGCCAAGTAGAGACAGATGCAGAAAGTCTAATCACGTAAGGAGACATTTAATTCTTTTTTTTAAAGTCTGAAGGTACTCCACTTCCAATTAAAATACCATTAACTCATTTTGTCTTTCAAACACTTAACATCACTCATATCCTCATTTGAATGAGTTCCCCAAACTACTAAATGATGAATTCAGAAAAGAGACTAACCTTTTTGAGAGCTCCCATGTGTTTCCAGGCTGACCTATCTTCCTCACTGCATTTAACTGAAAGTGCAGCAAGAGCCTGTGTATATAGTAGGGTAAAAAGAACCTTCACAATGCAGGTGAAGTGTTCTACGAGAGAAAAAGAATATCATTATTTTTTTTGGAATCTAGATATTTTATAAACAAGATAACTTCATAAATACAGCTTTCCTTGCATGTGCAACACTTAAATAGTTAACAAAATGAAATTATGATGTGCTATACTTGTTGCCTAAAAGATCTGAAATTATAAAAACAATGTTCCTCTATACATCCACAGAATATGTTGATAAGAAGCATAAGAAAGTATGATCTATTTTGGAAGACCAAAAAGTTAACGTCATTCAACCTGGGAATGAAGCCTATAGAACCTTGGCAAATACCCTCGCTGGTTTTCAGGTGCTCATTACAACATTCAAGTGTTTCAATGTTTAAAACCAACATATTACCTACCTCTAGTATAAGAAAGAGCTCATAAAGAATAGTATAATACAAAAGATCTATATAATGAAAATTACAGAATCCTAAAGAAAGAAATCAAAGAAGACCTTAGAAGATGGAAAGATCTACCTAGCTCTTGGATAGGCAGAATTAATATTATCAAAATGACCATACTTCCAAAAGCACTATATAGATTTAATGCAATTCCAATCAAAATTCCAATGATATTCCTCAAAATAACAAAAAAATCAATCATGAAATTCATCTGGAAAAATAAGAGATCCAGAATAGCTAAAGCAATCCTTAGCAGGAAAAGTGAAGCAGGTGGCATTATTATACCAGACCTTAAACTATACTACAGAAAAATAGTAACAAAAACAGCATGGTATCAGCACCAAAACAGACTGGTAGACCAATGGTACAGAATAGAGGACACAGAGACCAACCCATACCACTACAATTATCATATATTACACAAAGGTGCCAAGAACATGCATTGGAGAAAAGATAGCCTCTTCAACAAATGGTGCTGAGAAAACTGGAAATTCATACGCAAAAAAAATGAAATTAAACCTCTATTTCTCACCATGCACAAAACTCAAATCAAAACAAATCAAGGACTTAAGAATACAACCAGAGGGCTGGAGTTGTGGCTCAGTGGTAGAACACTTGCCTGGCATGCATGAGGCTCTGGGTTCAATCCTCACCACTGCATATAAATAAATAAAATAAAAAGATCCATTGACAACTAAAATATATATATATATATATATATATATATATATATATATATTTTTTTTCTTTTTAAATACAACCAGAGACCCTGAGTCTAATAGAAGAAAAAGTAGGTCCTAATCTACATCACGTGGGATTAGACTCCAACTTCCTTAATAAGACTCCTGTGGTGCAAGAATTAAAATCAAGAATCAATAAATGGGAGGGACTCAAACTCAAAAAAGTTTCTTCTCAGCAAAAGAAACAATCTGTGAAGTGAGCCTATATCTTGGGAACAAATCTTAACCCCTTGCACATCAGATAGAGCACTAATCAGTAGGCTATATAAAGAACTCAAAAAGCTAAACACCAAAAAAACAAATAACCCACTCAATAAATGGGCCAAGGACCTTAAGAAAGACTTCTCAGAAAATGATGTACAATCAATCAATACATGAAAAAATGTTCATCATCACTAGTAATTAGAGAAATGCAAATAAAAACCACTCTAAGATTTCATCTCACTCCAGTCAGAATGGCAGCTATTATCCACACAAACAACAATAAGTGTTGGCGAGGATGTGGAAAAAAAGATACACTCATACACTGCTGTGGGACTGCAAATGGTGCAGCCAATATAGATAGCAGTATGGAGATTTCTTGGAAAACTGGGAATGGAACCACCATTTGACCCAGTTATCCCTCTCCTCGGCCTATACACAAAGGACTAAAAACAGTATACTACAGGGACCCAGCCACATCAATGTTTATAGCAGCACAATTCACAATAGCTAAACTGTGGAACCAACCTAGATGCCCTTCAATAGATGAATGGATAAAAAAAATGTGGCATATATACACAACGGAATATTACTCAGCAATAAAAGAGAAAAAAATCATGGCATTTGCAGGTAAATGGATGGAGTTAGAGAAGATAATGAATGCTAAGTGAAGTTAGCCAATCCCAAAAAACCAAGTGCCAAAAGTTTTCTTTGATATAAGGAGGCTGATTCATAGTGGGATAAGGAGTGGGAGCATGGGAGGAACAGACAAATTCTAGATAGGAAAAAGGGGTGGGAGGGGAAGGGAGGGGGGAATGGGATTATTAATGATGGTAGAATGTGATGATCATTATTATCCAAAGTACAGGTATAAAGACACGAATTGGTGTGAATGTACTGTGTATACAATCAGAGATATGAAAAATTGTGCTCTATATGTGTAATTAGAAATGTAATGCATTCCTCTGTCATATATAAATAAAAAGAAGAGGGCTGGGGTTGTGGCTCAGTAGTAGAGCGCTTGCCTAGCATGTGTGAGGCACTGGGCTTGATTCTCAGCACTGCATATAAATAAATAAAGGTCCACTGGCAATTAAAAATATTTTTATTAAATAAATAAATATAGTATAATATAAAATATGTATTTTATAAAGTAAAAAAATAAAGACATTCTAGTATTTAAGTTGCTGAGTTTCAGAATTCAGTGAAAACTATAGTAATATCAAACAGTAAAAACAATACATAAAGTGCCTGATAGCTTTGGACATATATGAGGGACTTTTATATTAAATGGGAGCTTAACAATCATAGTCAACATCTGCATTACGTAATAACTTAGAAAATCTTTTCAAATGTCTTATTCAATCCTCAAAATGGTCTCAATGTTTCAGACAGATAAACTTACACACCTAGGATTCTAAACTTGCATCCATATAGATAATTTTTCTTCAAATCTGTGTTCCTTCTATCATACTATGCTGCTCTGGTAGCAAATGCTTATTTCTATGTAATCAGTTGCTGGAGTGAAAAATTTATAGACATCCTTGATACTTTTCTGTCTCTTTCTCACCCACATTAAAATAATTACCAAGTCCTGTCAATTCTATTTTTTAAATATCTCCCAAGTCAGTTCAAAAAACCTGGACAAAACTTCCATTGTTTCTTTTCCAGACCTAAAATTCCAACCTAAGTGACTATGTCACATCCTTGATCATTTCCATGTTTGATGATTCACTAGAACTCATAAGATTATACTGAGTCTTATAGTCATACTCATGACTATGATTCATGACAGCATAAGAATACAAACTAAAATCAGCAAAGGGAAAAGGCCCATTGGGTAAAGTCCTGAGGAAATTTTTAGAGTCCACACTAGATGTGCTTAATCTCCTCCAGCAACAAGCTGTGACAGCTCAGAAATCTCACGAAAGAGACAGCACCCAAAGGGATGTCTCTGCCTAGCACATATCAAAATCCCAGACTCCTAGGGAGAAAGTAAAAGCGTTCAGCAAGAACCACATTGTTACTCAAAACAGATTTGGCATTCTTATCAGTTCTGAAAATGATGGGTTTCCTTCCAAAGCCCAAGTTCACTGATGCCAGTTAAGGTCCAACTTTACAAGCAGGCCTTCTATGTTAATTCTTTTCTACATGGTAGTTTATCTGCATCACCTCTTAGATTCTTACAATCTATTTTTTACTGTAGCTAGACTGATGTCTGCCCCTTTCCACTGAGGTGTAATTGATGAAAATTATAAATACTGAAAGTATAAACATACACTCTGAAATGATTCACATTCAAGTAAACATATACATCACCTCATATAGTTATCACTTTATGTGTATGTGGTTAGGATACTTAACGTCTACAACAAAGTTTTATTAAATACAGTTAGTATACTTAATTTAGGAGATATAGTGTGAGCAGATTCTAGAACTTATTTTCTTGGCACTTGTACCTTTGACTAATATCTCCCCACTTCCCCACCCACCCTCCTGACCACTAGTAACTACACTTCTACTGTTTCCATGAGTATGAATGTTTTAAATTCTACATATAAATGGGATAATGCATTACAGCTGGTCCTCTGTGTCCACAGCTTCCACATCTGCAGAGTCAATCAACTTCAGATAGAAAATATTTGGAAAAAAATTATCTTTATTGAACATGCACAGTTTTCTTTCTGGCTTTATTAAACAATACAGTGTAACAACTATTTTACATAGCATTTACATTGTATTAGGAATTACACAATGTACCTTGTATTATTGTGTGTGTGTATATATATAAAAATATATAAATTAAAGAAAAAATATATAGTAATATTGTCTTATAAGTAAACTAGAGAAGATTTAAAGTATTACCACAGGACATGCATAAATTATATGCAAATATTATGCCATCTTTATATAAGAGACTTGAACATCTTCAAATTTTGGAATACATGCGGCATCCTGAAACCAATCCCTAGAAAATACCAGGGGACAATTGTATTTATCTCTGGGACTTGCTTATTTCATGTAACATAATATCCTCCAGGTTCACTGTTACAAATGGAACGAGATTTCCTTCCTTTTTAAGGTTAAATAACCTTCCATGTATATATGTGTGCATGTGTGTATGTGCATGTGTGTATCCATTCACTCATTAACATTTAGGTTGTTTCCACATCCTAGCTATTGTAAACAATAAGGCAATGGAACATGGGGATACAGATATCTCAAGACACTGACTTCATTTCCTTTGGCTCTACACCCAGAAGTAGGATCTCTGTACCATATGATAGTCCTATTTTTAATTTTCTGAGGACCCTCCACAATCTTTACCATAAGGGTTGAACTAATTTACATTCATTCCAACAAGGTATAAGGGTTCCATTTTCTCCACATCCTCACCAATACTTTTTTGATAGAAACCTTCCAAACCAGTTAGAGGTAATATCTCACTGTAGTTTTGATTTGCAGTTCCCTGATGATTACTGATATTAAGAAGACTGATGATCTTTTAAAGAAACATTTGGCATCCTTCCCCCCTAGGTGTCTACAAACTGAAATAATCTTCCTTTCTCATAGGTAGGCTAACTCATGAAATCAGTCAAATAACACCTTGAAAGTCACTTCCCAAAGAAAATCTTCCCTGATTTAAAATTGTGTGAGTATACACATGTGTGCCACATATCTGCTCTTATCCGTGCTGATCAGTTAGGGTGGGTACTTGATATAAACCATATTAGTCAGAGTGCATCTATGGGTTTTTATAACTGGAGATGAAGGGAAAGTGTAAATATTGAGCCTAGAAATGTCAGAGGCCATGCTTCTGGTCAACAGCTGAGCCTGAATGAAGTGACAAGACTGACGAAAGTAGACTCATGGCAGAATGAGAGATCCATGATAGAAAGAATCTGTCAGCGCTTAAAGTTATGGTTCTGGTTTATCCCTAAGACCACAAGACTACTCCCAGCTCCTACAGGCTCATGTGAGTCCATCAGTGGACTTCAAATGAATTTCTCTCACCTGCAATAGATATAGCATTAAGAACTTATAGTATGGGAGCAAATAGAAGGAGAAGAAATCTAAAGTTGGAGCATTAAAAAATAAAGGCTCCAGACCCAACCAGGAAACTTAGTTTTGAATAATGAAGATAAACAAGTCATAATGAGGAAGCCAGGGATGGAATCAAGAAAGGGAAGGAGGATTTCAGAGGATACAGAGATATGAAACTAGAAAAGTTAATTTTTGTGCTGAAAACCAAATGTTGCAAACAATAAGCTACCCATCTGAATGCAGCTTCAGAGATGTATGGTATACCTCTATCCTATTTCATTTTTATTTACTGACATTTAAAAACAGATTTCTTACAAAAGTCCAGAATTTCACTTACTCTTGATGAATAAAATCTGATAATAAAGCAATTTATGCAGGAGAATGACATTATATTTGCATTTTGAAATATCCACTGTGGCTTCTTAGAAAAGGATGGAACAAGACAAGAATGGAGGCAAATCAGGGAAATGCAAATTCAAACTAATTTGAGATCCCATCTAACCCCAGTTAAAACAACTATTTTAAAAAAAAATGCTGGCAAGGATGCAGAGAAAACGGAATTCTTTTGAACTACTGGTGGAAATGTAAATTAGTAAATGCACTACGGAAAAACAGTACGGAAATTCCTCAGAAAATTAAAAAATGAGCTACCACATGATCCTTATACCACTCTTAGGTATATATCTTAAGAAAATAAAGTCAACACAAGACAGACACCTGCATACCAATGTTTACTGTGGTACTATTTACAATAGCCAAGATATGGAATCAGCCTAGGCACCCATCAACAGATGAATGGATAAATAAAATATGATATAGATACACAAAGAAGAATGAAATTCTGTCATCTGCAGGGAAATGGATGGCACTGGAGGACATCATGTTGAGCAAAATAAGTTAGACACAGAAAGACAAGATTGTATGTTTTCTCTTATATGTGTAAACAAACAAAGAGGATAAAAAGCAGAAGAGGGACTAGCAAGGACTTGGAAGGGAGCTTGAGGGATGGGTAAAATCGATATCAGGAAGAGTGGACATGAGCAATGTACAACATATACATGGATGGAAATGTCATGGTGAAACATCTGTACAATTAATAAGTGTTAATTTTTTAAAAATTACAGTTAAGAACACCTACTAGCAGACTGAAGAAGCATTATATATATGTAATTAGGATGCCCTGCACTAAAGGGCAACAAAGATGAAGAGAATTTTTCAAGTTAGAAGAAGATTTAAATGATAGAAATTATAGGACTGGTTGACATTTAGAGGTATAGAATGATGGTAGTATCTCCTATACAAAGGGTAGATGGTAGTAGATTGACTAAAATGGAAAACAGGAAGAAAGCAGGTTTAGATAGGAAGAAAATTACTATTATATATGTGAATTTAAGGTATGTGTAGGAATTTGGGTTTGGTACTCAACAGGAAGTTGTAGCCTGGTGCTAGAGACTGGGGAATTATTAGAGAATTAAGTCCAGCTGAAGTTACAGAAAAGATAAAATTCAGAAGGTAAGGGACAGGAAGTAAGGAATAATTCAGGGTGTGAGAGAATGGTGAATGAAAAACAGCCTCAATATAAGTAGAAAAAGGATAACAGGGGAACCAGGAAATAATTACATCATCAAAACCAAGAAATGAGTGTTCCATCAATGTTTAAACAGTTTGATGAAAATTAATAGCATTTGTCTAAGCATAAACAAAAAGACTTTAACAAGGGAAATCATTTACGTTGTCTAGAAACACCACTCACATGTATCTTCTCTTTTTAAACTATATTTTTATTAAAAAGTAAAGCACTAAAAGAAATGACAGCTACTATATACAGAATTTAAGCTTTTTGTTGTAGAAAAGTACTATTTTCTATTTTTAGTCACTGTCACTGTTTTTAAGCATTTAAACTGGCAATTTAAAGTCACAGCAATTTAAAATCACTCAAATTTTCACATTCACTTGTTCATTTAATAATTTATTTATTGAATGCTCATAAGGGATGAAACCAAAGTCTTTTAGGGACTTTTATAAAGCAAGGAATCACCTATCTTCAGTTTATGTATATTAGATCAAATGAACAAATCCCTGCAAACATAAGTATCAAAATTTATAAAGGAAAAACAGGATCGACAACCACTCTCATCCAATGGGTTTAAAAACAAAAGTCCACAATCAAAACACTTAAGATTGAACAAAGAAGATCAATACCTACTTGAAATGTCTTAGAAGGAAACAGATTTTAACATTTATAATAGTACTGTGGTACTTTTACAGTGGTATAGAGGTGGGATTGGGGCAGGGTACATTCAAGGCAGCTCAATAATAATAGTTTGCTCCTGGGCTGGGTATATGGTGCTTCCTTGGTTCAAGCCCCAGCACAGCAAATCATAATAATGATAAACTTAAAAAAAAAAGCTTATTTATACTGATTACATAAGATAGATAACAAATGTGGTAAAGATAAATATTAACCTGGGACTTAATAAGTGAATTTTCCTTAGAATTACAATGTAATATACATTCTTGATTTCCTATTCTTAATTACTGTGTGGGCTAAGCTACTAAACAGATGCCACATCTATTTCAGAAGATGAAGTCATCATTTTGCAATTTATCATTTTTAAAAATTTAAAATGTCATAATTCATGAAATTAAAATAACATCTTAAATAAACATCATATGAAAATCCTTGCTCATGTTTCTTTCCTTCGCCTCCCCCTGCACCCCCATCAAGACACAACACCAGAAATGGAATAAATAGTTCTAAGGATATCTACATTAATTGGAACAAGGGCCCAATTTTGGAATGATGTCAACAGTTTTATTTTTTGTTTTCTTTTTAAGTGGGTAAGGCACAAAAACATGGACAACAATCAAAAAAATTGAGTATTTAGTGAGTATCCACTCTATGACTGGTGTTGAGGTTTCCAAGGAATCAGCAGTCTCCTTGGAAAACAGAGTTGGTCAACAAATATCCACAGATGCACTGACTTGCCTACAAGTACCAGGCTTAGTGTAGGTGATGAATAAGACAAACAGGACTCAAATGTTTGCATAAGTTCCTTATTGTTTTAGAGTTAAAATAATTCAAAATGTTCCAAGTTTCTTTTAGAACAACGTAGAATACATGTAAAACATAAAACCCCTCAGGGAAAAACATACAAGAAACAGGACATGATCTGAAGATGGCATCATATATTTTATTCTTTTCCTAAAATAATCACAAAAAAGTTGTTAAAAATATATACTGTTCCACTGCTTCCAACAGTACTTTGTACAGATCATTTGAGAACATCAAATCTCATTCTCCCTTTTGATGATCTAGAGTTACTAATTACATGTGCTCTGATCCTCTCATAAATTAATTTATGATATGTTTTTCTGTGTGATAAGCTGGAATCTATATTCTCTTTGATGAGTGAAGAACCCAGTTTAAAAGACTTTATTTGCCTTAATCAAGATAGAAAGAAGATCCCAAATCCATCCAACAACTAATAAGGTAGTTAATGCTGTTCCCCTAGGCATAATTTAGGCAACTGAATTTTGGTTCTAATAAACTACCAACATTCTCCACAAACATGACATGGAAGTGATCGCAAAATAAAATCTAAAGATTTTAATGAAAGTAAGAGTTTTCTTGAATTTCAAAATAGAAAATAAGCAATTTAGCACAAAATAAGACCAATGGATTTTTAACACATCCATTACATTCCATACCTGCTGAGAACATTATACATTATGCATTAGGGATATATACAAGATAATACTTATCCTAGAGGAACTGATAGTTTACAGAGGGATATATTTTTAAAAATCTATTATGACATAAGACAAGCATAAAAAGAGAAGTCTGAGTAAGTTGTTATGAGAAACGGAACAAGGGATACACAAGAGAAAGACTTCCAAGAGAAGGTATCAATTCAAGTAAAGGACCACCAGAAGTTATTAAGTGAAAAAAAAAAAACAAAAACAGAAATGGCAAACATTTAAACATGCTTAAAACTCTCCTATCTTAAAAACAAACAGCAAGCTACCCCTATGAATTACACCCATGTATAGCTTCTGTTTTCTCCCTCCCCAATAACTCTTGATAATTCTCTGTGGACTGTTTTCTCACTCCACTATAATCTATTGATTTTAAAACTGCAAACACAATCTCCTTACTGCTATTCCTTATTATAGAACTATTTCTTTGTCTATGGCCAGGAGTTCTCAATAGAATTAATAAATAATTGATCTTTTTTTTTTTTTTTTGTACCAGGAACTGAACCCAGGGACACTGAGCCACTGAGTCACATCCCCAACCCTTTTTATTTTTTGAGACAGGGTCTTGCCAAGTTGCTTAGGGCTTTGAACTTGGGATCCTCCTGCCTCAGCCTCCCAAGTCACTGAGATTTTTGACTTTTTAGGGATCAAGACTGTTTTAGAAAGCTGTTAAGAGCTATAGAACTATTTTAGAAAAAAAAAAATGTACATTTACATACAAAAATTTTCTACAGTTTAGAAGATTCATGGATTCCATGAAGTCCACTAATGAACTCTAGAACCACAGATTAAAAAGTTTTCTGAAGAAACTGTCAAAGACTGCCAAGATCAAATCAATAGAATCTAAGCCAAATTTAAGTATCTTAAGTTATTATTCACAGTGAGACTGAAAGACATCAAATATTTTAAAATCCATGAATTTACAATTGTACTGAAAAATAAAAATGCAAACAACTTTGGAAAATACTAAAAATAAAAGTAATCTTTCTGCAAACTGGTAAATAAAAAAAGTCTTTCCTATATTAACTTTACCAATGGGTAAGTAATAGGAAAAACTTCTTTCTTTTTATAATAATTTTTCCTGGCATGGTGGCATACACTTGTAACCCCAGTGACCCTGGAGGTTGAGGCAGGAGGGTCACAAGTTCAAAATCAACCTCAGCAACTTAGTGAGACCTTAAGCAACTCTGGAGGCTGAGGCAGGAGGATCACAAGAGATCAAAATAAAAAATAAATTTCAAAATTTATTTGTTTCAAAATAAAAAATAAAAATGGCTGGGATATGGCTCAGTGGTAAAGCGCCTCTGGGTTTAATACAAAAAAAAAAATGTAGAGAGCCGTCCCCCACCCCCCGCGCCTGCCAGGTAGGGGAACTGTGACCACGGACAGAAAAGGCCCAGTGGCCCGCGGCGGGACAGAGCTTCCAATCACTCCTGCAAGGTAGGCGGGCCTGCGACCCTCCAACAGAAGAGGAGCAGCGGCCTGCTGAGAGGCAGAGCCGCCCCCTCCCCCTGCACCGGCAAGGTAGAGGGAACTGTGACCACGCACAGAGCAGGCCCAGCGGCCTGCTGAGGGGCAGAGCCACCCCCCACCCCCCGCGCCTGCCAGGTGACCACCGACAGAAAAGGCCCAGTGGCCCACGGTAGGACAGAGCTTCCAATCACTCCTGCAAGGTAGGCGGGCCTGCGACCCACCGGCAGAAGAGGAGCAGCGGCCTGCTGAGAGGCAGAGCCGCCCCCTCCCCCTGCACCGGCAAGGTAGAGGGAACTGTGACCACGCACAGAGCAGGCCCAGCGGCCTGCTGAGGGGCAGAGCCGCCCCCCACCCCCCGCGCCTGCCAGGTAGATGGAACTGTGACCACGGACAGAAAAGGCCCAGTGGCCCGCGGCGGGACAGAGCTTCCAATCACTCCTGCAAGGTAGGCGGGCCTGCGACCCACCGGCAGAAGAGGAGCAGCGGCCTGCTGAGAGGCAGAGCCGCACCCTCCCCCTGCGCCTGCAAGGTAGAGGGAATTGTGACCACCCACAGAACAGGCCCAGCGGCCTGCTGAGGGGCAGAGCCGCCCCCCACCCCCCGCGCCTGTCAGGTAGGCGGAACTGTGACCACTGACAGAAAAGGCCCAGTGGCCCGCGGAGTGGCAGAGCTTCCAATCACTCCTGCAAGGTAGGCGGGCCTGCGACCCACCGGCAGAAGAGGAGCAGCGGCCTGCTGAGAAGCAGAGCCGCCCCCTCCCCCCCGCGCCTGCAAGGTAGACGGAACTGTGACCACCATCAGAACAGGCCAGACCTGCAACCGAGAGACAGAACAGGCCCAGTGGCCTGAGGAAGGGTAGAGCCGCCCCCCCCCCCCGCGCCTGCAAGGTAGGCGGACCTGCGACCCACTGGCAGTACAGCCCCAGAGGCCTGCAGAGGGGCAGTGCCGCTGCCTGCGCCTGCAAAGTAGACAGAACTGTGACCACCGACAGAACAAGCCTAGCGGCCCGGAGAGGGACAGAGCCGCCGCCCGCGCCTGCGAGGGAGACTTTGCAACTATACAAGACCAATATAAATATATAGGGGGAAAATTCAACAGCACAACAGTTTCACCAAGTAGAAAGGAACGCGAACAGTACGAAGAGACAAGGAAAGAAAGGACCACAAGCAATGCAGGTCAACTCAACTTTAGAAGAGGTAATAGCTGCAGCAGATGGAATGTCAGATAAAGAATTCAGGATATACATGCTTCAGATGATCTGGAGTCTCAAGGAAGACATCAGACAGCAAAATCAGACAATGAAAGATCACTTCAACAATGAATTACATAAACAAATCCAAGAAGCAAAAGATCAACTATACAGGGAAATAGAGGTTATAAAAAACAAACAAACAGAAATCCTAGAAATGCAGGAAGCAATAAGCCAACTTAAAAACTCAATTGAGAATACTACCAGCAGAGTAGAACACTTAGAAGACAGAACATCAGACAATGAAGATAAAGTATTTCAACTTGAAAAGAACATAGACAGCTCAGCAAGACTGTTAAGAAACCATGAGCAGAACATCCAAGAAATATGGGATAACATCAAGAGACCAAATTTAAGAGTCATTGGGATACAGGAAGGGACAGAGTTTCAAACCAAAGGAATGAGCAATCTATTCAATGAAATAATACGAGAAAACTTCCCAGACTTGAAGAATGAGACAGAACCCCAAATCCTAGAAGCCTACAGGACGCCGAATGTGCAAAATCATAAGAGACCCACACCTAGACACATTATAATGAAGATGCCCAACATACAGAATAAGGAGAGAATTTTAAAAGCTACAAGAGAAAGGAAGCAGATCACATTTAGGGGTAAGCCAATCAGGATAACAGCTGATCTTTCAACACAGACTCTGAAAGCTAGAAGATCCTGGAATAACATATTTCAAACACTGAAAGAAAATGGGTTCCAACCAAGAATTGTGTATCCAGCGAAATTAAGCTTCAGGATGGAAGATGAAATTAAAACCTTCCACGATAAACAAAAGTTAAAGGAATTTGCAGCTAGAAAACCATCTCTTCAAAACATCCTTGGCAAAACATTACAGGAAGAGGAAATGGAAAATAACAATGAAAACCAACAGTGGGAGGTAGGACACTAAAGGGGGGAAAATAATCAAAGAGGAAAACAAACCATGTTTAGTAACATAAATAAACAAATATGGCTGGAAGAACAACCCATATCTCAATAATAACCCTAAATGTTAATGGCTTAAACTCACCAATCAAGAGACACAGGCTAGTAGAATGGATCACAAAACAAGACCCAACAATATGCTGCCTACAGGAGACGCATTTGATAGGAAAAGACATACATAGGCTGAAGGTGAAAGGTTGGGAAAAATCATATCACTCATATGGACTTCGGAAACAAGCAGGAGTATCCATACTCATATCAAATAAAATAGATTTCAAGCCAAAGTTAATCAAAAGGGATAAAGAGGGACACTACATACTGCTCAAGGGAACCATACACCAACAAGACATAACAATCATAAATATATATGCCCCAAACAATGGTGCAGCTATGTTCATCAAACAAACTCTTCTCAAGTTCAAGAGTCTAATAGACCACCATACAATAATCATGGGAGACTTCAACACACCTCTATCACCACTGGACAGATCTTCCAAACAAAAGTTGAATAAGGAAACTATAGAACTCAATAACACAATTAATAACCTAGACTTAATTGACATATATAGAATATACCACCCAACATCAAGCAGTTACACTTTTTTCTCAGCAGCACATGGATCCTTCTCAAAAATAGGTCATATATTATGTCACAGGGAAACTCTTAGACAATATAAAGGAGTAGAGATAATACCATGCATCCTATCTGATCATAATGGAATGGAACTGAAAATCAACGATAAAAGAAGGAAGGGAAAAGAAAACATCACTTGGAGAATGAACAATAGGTTACTGAATGATCAATGGGTTATAGAAGACATCAAGGAAGAAATTTAAAAATTCTTAGAGATTAATGAAAACACAGACACAACATATCGGAATCTATGGGACACATTGAAAGCAGTTCTAAGAGGAAAATTCATTGCATGGAGTTCATTCCTTAAAAAAAGAAAAAACCAACAAATAAATGATCTCATACTTCATCTCAAAATCCTAGAAAAAGAAGAGCAAAACAACAGCAAAAGAAGTAGAAGGCAAGAAATAATTAAAATCAGAGCTGAAATTAATGAAATCGAAACAAAAGAAACAATTGAAAAAATTGACAAAACTAAAAGTTGGTTCTTTGAAAAAATAAACAAAATCGACAGACCCTTAGCCATGCTAGCGAAGAGAAGAAGAGAGAGAACTCAAATTACTAACATACGGGATGAAAGAGGCAATATCACAACAGACACTTCAGAAATACAGAAGATAATCAAAAATTATTTTGAATCCTTATACTCCAATAAATTAGAAGATAGTGAAGGCATAGATAAATTTCTTAAGTCATATGATCTGCCCAGATTGAGTCAGGAGGATATAGACAACCTAAACAGACCAATATCAATTGAGGAAATAGAAGAAACCATCAAAAGACTACCAACTAAGAAAAGCCCAGGACCGGATGGGTATACAGCAGAGTTTTACAAAACCTTTAAAGAGGAACTAATACCAATACTTTTCAAGCTACTTCGGGAAATAGAAAAAGAGGGAGAACTTCCAAATTCATTCTACGAGGCCAACATCACCCTGATACCTAAACCAGACAAAGACACTTCAAAGAAAGAAAACTACAGACCAATATCTCTAATGAACCTAGATGCAAAAATCCTCAATAAAATTCTGGCCACTCGGATACAAAAACTTATCAAAAAAATTGTGCACCATGATCAAGTAGGATTCATCCCTGGGATGCAAGGCTGGTTCAATATACAGAAATCAATAAATGTTATTCACCACATCAATAGACTTAAAAATAAGAATCATATGATCATCTCGATAGATGCGGAAAAAGCATTTGACAAAGTACAGCATCCCTTTATGTTCAAAACTCTAGAAAAACTAGGGATAACAGGAACATACCTCAATATTGTAAAAGCAATCTATGCTAAGCCTCAGGCTAGCATCATTCTGAATGGAGAAAAATTGAAGGCATTCCCTCTAAAATCTGGAACAAGACAGGGATGCCCTCTCTCACCACTTCTGTTCAACATAGTTCTCGAAACACTGGCCAGAGCAATTAGACAGACGAAAGAAATTAAAGGCATCAAAATAGGAAAAGAAGAACTTAAATTATCACTATTTGCAGATGACATGATTCTATACCTAGCAGACCCAAAAGGGTCTACAAAGAAACTATTAGAGCTAATAAATGAATTCAGCAAAGTGGCAGGATATAAAATCAACACGCATAAATCAAAGGCATTCCTGTATATCAGCGACAAAGCCTCTGAAATGGAAATGAGGACAACCACTCCATTCACAATATCTTCAAAAAAAAATAAAATACTTGGGAATCAACCTAACAAAAGAGGTGAAAGACTTATACAATGAAAACTACAGAACCCTAAAGAGAGAAATAGAAGAAGATCTTAGAAGATGGAAAAATATACCCTGTTCATGGATAGGCAGAACTAACATCATCAAAATGGCGATATTACCAAAAGTTCTCTATAGGTTTAATGCAATGCCAATCAAAATCCCAACGGCATTTCTTGTAGAAATAGAGAAAGCAATCATGAAATTCATATGGAAAAACAAAAGACCCAGAATAGCAAAAACAATGCTAAGCAGGAAGTGTGAATCAGGCGGTATAGCGATACCAGACTTCAAACTATACTACAGAGCAATAGTAACAAAAACAGCATGGTACTGGTACCAAAACAGGCGGGTGGACCAATGGTACAGAATAGAGGACACAGAAACCAATCCACAAAACTACAACTACCTTATATTTGATAAAGGGGCTAAAAGCATGCAATGGAGGAAGGATAGCATCTTCAACAAATGGTGCTGGGAAAACTGGAAATCCATATGCAACAAAATGAAACTGAATCCCTTTCTCTCGCCATGCACAAAAGTGAATTCAAAATGGATCAAGGAGCTTGATATCAAATCAGAGACACGCCGTCTGATAGAAGAAAAAGTTGGCTACGACCTACATACTGTGGGATCGGGCTCCAAATTCCTCAATAGGACACCCATAGCACAAAAGTTAATAACTAGAATCAACAAATGGGACTTACTCAAACTAAAAAGTTTTTTCTCAGCAAAAGATACAATAAGAGAGGTAAATAGAGAGCCTACATCCTGGGAACAAATCTTTACTCCTCACACTTCAGATAGAGCCCTAATATCCAGAGTATACAAAGAACTCAAAAAATTAGACAATAAGAGAACAAACAACCCAATCAACAAATGGGCCAAGGACCTGAACAGACACTTCTCAGAGGAGGACATACAATCAATCAACAAGTACATGAAAAAATGCTCACCATCTCTAGCAGTCAGAGAAATGCAAATCAAAACCACCCTAAGATACCATCTCACTCCAGTTAGATTGGCAGCCATTATGAACTCAAACAACAACAAGTGCTGGCGAGGATGTGGGGAAAAGGGTACACTTGTACATTGCTGGTGGGACTGCAAATTGGTGCAGCCAATTTGGAAAGCAGTATGGAGATTTCTTGGAAAGCTGGGAATGGAGCCACCATTTGACCCAGCTATTCCCCTTCTCGGTCTATTCCCTAAAGACCTAAAAAGAGCATGCTACAGGGACACTGCTACATCGATGTTCATAGCAGCACAATTCACAATAGCTAGACTGTGGAACCAACCTAGATGCCCTTCAATGGATGAATGGATAAAAAAAATGTGGCATTTATACACAATGGAGTATTACTCTGCATTAAAAAATGACAAAATCATAGAATTTACAGGGAAATGGATGGCATTAGAGCAGATTATGCTAAGTGAAGCTAGCCAATCCCTAAAAAACAAATGCCAAATGTCTTCTTTGATATAAGGACAGTAACTAAGAACAGAGTAGGGTCGAAGAGCATGAGAAGAAGATTAACATTAAACAGGGATGAGAGGTGGGAGGGAAAGGGAGAGAGAAGGGAAAATGCATGGAAATGGAAGGAGACCCTCAGAGTTATACAAAAGTACATACAAGAGGAAGTGAGGGGAAGGGGAAAAATAATATAAGGGGGACAAACGAATGTCAGTAGAGGGAGCAGAGAGAGAAGAGGGGAGGGGAGGGGAGGGGAGGGGGGATAGTAGAGGATAGGAAAGGCAGCAGAATACAACAGACACTAGTATGGCAATATGTAAATCAATGGATGTGTAACTGATGTGATTCTGCAATCTGTATATGGGGTAAAAATGGGAGCTCATAACCCACTTGAATCAAATTGTGAAATATGATATATCAAGAACTATGTAATGTTTTGAACAGCCAACAATAAAAAATTAAAAAAAAATGTACACCAAACAAAAAAAGTAATTAAGGAATAAATCAAGACAATCAACAATACTCTTTAATGTCACCTACAGAAAGGCAAATTGATATTATTCTCCTGATTAAAGTTTCTAACTCTGTCCATGAAGTATCTCTGAACAAAGAAAAAGAAAAAAGAAACTGAATCCACATTTCTAAATCTATCTTCCAGTTTTTAGGAAACACACAGGAACAGAAAATATTGCTAAACAACAAGAATGCAATTAGCAAAATTTAAATTATGGAAAACTCTAAGAACAAAAGACTAAAAATTTTCAACAAATGTTAGAGGGAAAGGGAAGAAATATTACCACCAAATCCAATGTGTCAACCTTGTTTGGATCCTAAGTCAAACAAACCAACTGTAAGAAATCAATTATAAGAACCAACTATGGAAACCTAAATACTGACTAGATATTTAATGATATTAAGACATAACTCCATTTTAAAATTTGTTCATAGCAGTATGGTTATGTTTATTAAAGAATTATTATATTTTAGAGATACATAATGAAGACTATATGGATAAAAAATGAGGTTTGGGATTTGCTTCAAAATAAGAATATGAAAGAGGAAGGACTAGTTGAGGATATAAATAAAAACAAGGTTGGCCATGAATTGATAATTGGTAGGTACACAAGACCATCAAATTCTGCTTTTTACCATTATGTATGTTTGAGATATTCTAAAATAGTCATTTATTTTTAAAGCCCTGGTATGTAACAAAGCAAAACTGAGACATTTTCTCTCTTAAAATGAATGGCAAATAATAAAAGCAAAGTCCTATCTCGTTTTTTTTTTTTTGTTGTTGTTGTTGTTGTTTTTTTTGGCCTTGCTTATGGGATCTTGTAAGAATAATCTCCAGGAAGATGCTCCAGAAAATCCTGGAATCACTATCCTATAAAGCATAGTTAGAACAAATTTGTGAAGCTCCTTAATAACAGCAAGATGGGAAAAAACAGTAACATGATCTAAGTAATTGACTCTTCCTTTAAAAGATGATGATTTTAAGCTTTAAACTCAAGAGGTTGAAAATGAAGGAAGAATTTTAGACAAAGACATACAATTGTTATGTTCTGAGTGGATCTTCTAAAATGGCTTTTTTTTTTTTTTAATAAAACCAGGGATTGAACACAGGAGCACTTAGCTACTGAGCCACATCCCCAGTCCTTTTTTATTTTTTATTTTGAGACAGGATCTTTCTAACTTGCTTGCAGCCTCACTAAGTTGATGAGGCTGGCTTTGAATTGGTGATCCTCCTGCCTCAGCCTCCTGAGCCACTGGGATTATAGTAGTGTGCCAGCTCCCTAAGCCTAAAATGGCCTCAGAGTTAAGTTCTTATCTCAACTCTCCATTCTACTGAACTAGACTGTGATGGCTGGAACTCTAGGAAGATGAAAACCAAACTATAAGAAATTTGGTGCTGTGAAGTAGAAGAATAGACCTGCCTACTTTCTTTTTACATGAAAGAGAAATTAGCTTCAATCTCATTTAAACTTAAAAATAATATTTAAGCTTAAAACTGTGTTGGTTTTCGTTTCCTCATTGCAATATATAGCCAAACCTGATCCTCTGTAATAAAATGTCTTTCCCCTTGAACATACAGAACTAAACATGAATACGTGAAGAAAGTGATCTATCATAAGTTATTTCCAGACTTATTCTTTGGAGGCCAGTAATGTGATGGGTATTATGATAAATAAGATTCCCAGATGTAAAAAAAGATCAAAGAAAACAAATGCTTGCTTTTAATATATTTAGTCTGAACTTCTGATGAGACAATTGGCGGAAGAAGGTCTTTTGACCTGAAACTAGTGCTTAAAAGGTGTCCAGATAAATTTCTGCTTCAACTACTTTCAAATAAGACCACCAGAAGCATTTACCATCCTAGTACATGTAAACAGTAAAATTTTTCCTTCTTTTCCTTTTCTAATAACAACCAATAACTCAAGTTATAGAAATATATACATTTCTAAAACAAAAACAGACATTATCCCCATTACCAAACACACGTATGTGTACACGTACGTGCACACATGCGCACACACACTAAAGATTACCAACTGTTATTAACTATTAGGTCAATATTAGAGGGCAAACTGAAAAATTTACATTAACAACTCTATCTTCTTTATCTATTACTCTTCACATCCCACAAAAGCTGTCTGAGGAAAATTCAAGTTACTGAATATAATTAAACAACCTTCTATCTCTTTGAGCTTCCTAGTAGTTAAGGTAAGGTCTCTTTCTAGTCAATGTTCAATGTGCTTAAAAAAAAATAATAAAGAAAGAATGCTTTTTTATTTTTATATTTTTTGGTCCAGCCCTAAATTCTAAGAACAATTCATCACTACAATGACAGTGAGCAACATATTAAACAGATTAATTTTCTTGATGCATTTTAGAACACGATTTTAGGATGTTTCTACTAAATTAAATTCTATAGTTTCAATTAAATCCCCTTTCACCATTAGCTTCGCCTTCTGTTGAAAAACTATTACCAACAGTTTCCTGTGACAATGATACAACAATGACAACTCTTAGACACTCAAACAACAGGTCCTCTACTCTTAATTGAAATATTTTTCTCTTTAGATTAAATATTAATTATGAAAATTAAAAATCCTGTATGTCAAGTCTCTTCCGTTTTAGTTTTTCAGGTTTACATAATAACTATACTTATAAACAAAAAATATTTAAAATAAAATGTATAAATATTTGAAGATGTAAAACAAAGTAACTTTTTATACTTCAAAATGTAATGACTGGTATAATTAGAATAGCAAATTAGGAGTAAACTGGCACGACTCTAAGACAATTGTTTCCCTAAACTAAGAGAAACTAACCAAAGTGACACTAGAGGGGAGAAAAGAAACCCTAAAGAATTTAAAACTGATTTGGCAAAGAGATTAATTACATTGAGGTTATTTGATGGGTTTAGATTTTAAAGTCTATAAACATAAATGATTAAATTCATAGGCACAGCCAAATCCAAAATAGTAATATGAAAAAACATCTGAATGTTAGAGGAAGGAAGAAATGGGGAGTGATTGCTTACTGGGCCTTGCATATGCTGGGCAAGCACTCTACCACTGAGTTACAGCCCCAGTTCCTGTATGCATCTTTAATTTTAAAAAATTAATTAAGGGGCTGGGGATGTGGCTCAAGCGGTAGCGCGCTTGCCTGTCATGCATGCAGCCCGGGTTCGATCCTCAGCACCACATACAAACAAAGATGTTGTGTCCGCCAAGAACTAAAAAAATAAATAAATATTAAAAATTTAAAAAAAAAAAAAAAAAAAAAAAAAAAAAAAAATTAATTAAAAATTCACAGTGCTGGTATAAATAAAATATTATGCTTGCTTATTGTTATAGCTTAGATCTGGAAGGATTGGTTCCCAGTGCAGCAATGTTCAGAAGTGGGGCTTTTGGGGATTGGGCCATGAGTGATCTGATTTCATTAGGGGATTAATCTATTGATGGACTAACCATTTGATGACATCAGTGGGAGATGTAGAAACTTTAGGAGGTAGGGCCTAGTTGGAAGAAGGTATTTTTTGTTTCTCTCTTTCTCTGCTTTTCAGCTGTTATAAAGTAAATAGTTTGCTCTGCCATTTACTCTGACATGACATTCTGCCTCATCACAGGCCCAAAGAAATGGAGCTGACTGATGGTAGACTGAAACCATGAGCCAAAATATATCATTCTTTCTTTAAGTTTTATTTTTTTTTCACATCAAAATTTTATTTGAAAAATTCATGCATTTTCTGCTAATTTTTGTAAGCATTTAAAAATATTTTCCCTTCCTATATTATTTTGCTTTTTGTTCTGTTAATTTGTTGTTTCAAACATTATTTTTAAAATTTTTTCTTTTGGAAAATTGAATAGTATTTTTGACACATGTTCCTTATAATGTTCTTACACTTTCTTCATTTATTAGTACTTTTTATTGACAACCCTGTCAGGAAAGTAATCTACTATACCTGCTTTTCTGCAAATGCTCTACAATTCACTTTTTTATTCCATGTAGTTAATCCTCAAGTTAGTAGTACAGGTGACAAAATAATCACTGGCATGTTTTATCTGGAGACCGCTAACCCTCCAAGCATTTCAGAAAATAGAACCAAACATATAACTTCCCTGAAAGATGATCTCAAAGACAGAATTGGTCCATTTCTATTTTTAGCCCACATATTGCCTTTTTTGAGACAGGGGCTTGCTTTGTTGCCCACTCTGGTCTCCAATTCACAATCTTTAAGCCTCAGACTTCCGGGTAGCTGGGAATCACAGGCATGTGCCATCATACCCAGATTCCACATACACCTCTAAAATGTAAATTTTCACCTTATAAAGAGCTGGTCATCTGAATGACCTCCTCTTGTTTCTGGGAAGTCTGTGACTACACTATGGTCTTTAAGTTTTAAAAACTAGGAGAAAAAGATATAGCTTCTACTTAGTTATCTTTTCATGAAAGATCCCAAAAATTGTTTGTGAAATCCACATGCTATGAGACTGCCATGCTGGAGCAATTTCTGGCTCACAGAAAGAGTCATTCATCACTCATGTGAGAACACCATTATGGATGTCCAGCCCACATAGTCTTCAGGTTATTATAGCTCCACCAGATATATAACTGTACTACAGAAGACATCCCAGTAGAGTCCTGCCCAAATTCCTGAAGCACAAAATCCAAGAGGACAATAGATTGCTGTTTCAGACTGCTAAAAGGGGATCATTTAGTTATCAATACAGCAATTTGAAATCTGCATTTTAATAATAATAGTATTTATAATGATACTATTTTTTGGTTTTTAAAATAATTTTTATTAATTTATTTATTTTAATTGGGTATATATGACAGCAGAATGCATTTTGATTCATTGTATACAATTGCAGCACAACTTTACATTTCTCTGTTGTACATGATATAGCATCACACCATATGTGCAGTCATACATGCATCTAGGGTAATGATGCCCATCTCATTCCACTATCTTTCCAGCCCCCATACCCCCTTCCCTCCCCTTTCCCCAATCAATGTTCCTCCATTTTTCCCATGTCCTGCCTGCCATTCAGCATCCACGTATCAGAGAGAACATTTAGCCTTTGTTTTGTGGGGATTGGTTTACTTTGCTTTGCATAATATTCTCCAACTCCATCCATTTACCTGCAAATGCCATAATTTTCTTTTAATGCTGAATAATATTCCATTGTGTATATATAACACAGTTTCTTTATCCATTCAACTATTGAAGGGCATCTAGGTTGCTTCTACAGTTTAGCTATTGTGAATTGAGCTGCTATAAACATTGATGTGGCTGCGTTACTATAATTGCTGATTTTAAGTCCTTTGGGTATAGACTGAGGAGTGGGATAGCTGGGTCAAATGGTGGTTCCATTCCAAATTTTCTAAGGAATCTCCATACTGCTTTCCAGATTAGTTACACTAATTTGCAGTCCCACCAACAATGTATGAGTGTGCCTTTTTCCCCACATCCTCATCAACACATTATTGTTTGTATTCTTGATAATTGCCATTCTGACTGGAGTGAGATGAAATCATAGAGCAGTTTTGATGCAAATTTCTCTAATTACTAAAGACATTGAACATTTTTTCATATATTTGTTGATCGAACATATATCTTCTTCTGAGAAGCATCTGTTCAGTTCCTAAGCCCATTTATTGATTGGGTTGTTATTTTGGTGTTAAGTTTTTGGAGTTCTTTATATATTCTGGAGATTAGTGCCCTATCTGACATGCATGTGGCAAAAATTTGCTTCCAAAATGTAGGCTCTCTCTTCACCTCATTTATTGTTTCTTTTGCTAAGAAGAAGCTTTTTAGTTTGAGTCCACCCCCATTTATTAATTCTTGATTTTATTTCTTGCTTCAGAGTCTTGTTAAGGAAGTCGGGGCCTATGCCAATGTGAGAAAGATTTGGGCCTACTTTTTCCTCTATTAGGTGCAGGTCACTGGACTAATTCCTAGGTCCTTGATCCAATTTGAGTTGAATTTTGCACATGGTGAGAGATAGGGGTTTAGTTTCATTCTGATGCATATGAATTTCCAGTCCTCCCAGCACCATTTGTTGAAGAGGCATCTTTTCTCCAATGTATATTTTTGGCGCCTTTGTCTAGTATGAGATAATGGTATTCATATGGGTTTGTCTCTGCGTCTTCTATTCTGTACCACTGGTCTACATGTCCATTTTGGTGCCAATACCATGCCATTTTTGTTACTATAGCTTTGTAGTATAGTTTAAGGTCTGGTATTGTTGCCTTGGCTATTCTGGGTTCCTTTATTTTTCCAAATGAATTTCATGATTGTTTTTACTGTTTCTATAAGGAATGACATTGAGATTTGAATTGGAATTGCATTGAATTGTATAGTGCTTTGGGTAGTATGGCCATTTTGACAATATTAATTTTGCCCATTCAAAAGCATGGGAGATCTTTCCATCTTCTAAAGTCTTCTTGAATTTCTTTCTTTAGTGTTCTTTAATTTTCACTGTAGAGGTCTTTTGCCTCTTTTGTTTAAGTTGATTCCCAAGTTGGTTTTTTTGTTTGTTTGTTTGGTTGATTTTTTTGAAGCTATTGTGAATGAGGTTGTTTTGTTTTCCCAATTTCTCTTTATTTTTATATACAGTGATATATAAAATCATCACTAATGTACAGAAATGCCTTTGATTTGTGGGTATTGATTTTATGTCCTGATTTTACTTTGCTGAATTCATTAATTAATTCTAGAAGCTTTCTGATGGACTTTTTGGATCCTCTAAGTATAGAATCATGTCATCAGCAAGTAATGATAGTTTGAATTCTTCTTTACCTATTCGTATCCCTTTAATTTCTTCTGTCTAATTGCTCTGGCTAGAGTTTTAAGAACTATGTTGAACAGAAGTGGTGAAAGAGGGCATCCCTGTCTTGTTCCAGTTTCTAGTGGGAATGCTTCTAATTTTTCTCGATTTAGAATGATGTTGGCCTTGGGTTTAGCACAGATAGCTTTTACAATGTTGAGGTATGTTCCTACTGTACCTAGTTTTTCTAGTGTTTTGAACATGAAAGGGTGCTGTATTTTGTCAAACATTTTTTCTGTTATCAATTGATATAATCACATGATTCTTATCTCTAAGTCTACTGATGGGATGAATTATGTTTATTGATGTCCATATGTTGAACCAACCTTGATCCCCAGCATAAACCCCACTTGATCATGGAGCACTATTTTTTTTCCTTATGTTTTGTATGCGATTTGCCAGAGTTTTATTGAGAATTTTTGCATCAATGTTCATCATGGATATTGGTCTGAAATTTTCTTTCCTTGATGTGTCTCTTCCTGGTTTTGGTATCAGGATGATACCAGCTTTGTAGAATGAGTTTGCAAGGGTTCCTTCCTTTCCTATTTCATAGAATAATTTGAGGAGTATTAGTATTAATTCTTCCTTGTAGGTCTTATACAACTCAGCTGTGAATCTGTCTGGTTCCAGGCTTTCCTTAGTTGGTAGGCTTTTGATGGGGTCTTCCATTTCATTGCTTGAAATTGATCTGTTTAAATTGTATATGTCTTCTTGATTCAGTTTGGGTCAATCATATGCCTCTAGAAATTTGTCGGTATCTTCTAGGTTTCTATTTTAATGAAATATAAATTTTCAAAAACAGATTCTAATTATCTTCTGTATTTCAATAGTGTATGTTATATTTCCTTTTTCATCACAAATTTTGGTACTTTGAGTTTTCTCCCTCCTTCTTGTTGGGGTGTCTAATGGCTTGTCAATTTTATTTATTTTCAAAGAACCAGCTTTTTGTTTTGTCAATTTTTTGAATTGTTTCTTTTGTTTCAATTTCATTGATTTCTGCCCTGATTTTAATTATTTCCTGTCTTCTACTACTTTTGGTGTTGGTTTATTTTTCTTTTTCTAGGGCTTTGAGCTGTAATGTCTGGTCGTTTACTTGTTGACTTTTTGTTCTTTTAATGAATGAACTCCATGCAATGAACTTTTCTCTAAGCACTGCTTTCATGATATCCCAGAGATTTTTGATAAGTTGTACTGAAGTTCTCATTTACCTCTAAGAATTTTTTTATCTCCTCCCTGATGTCTTCTATTATCCACATGTCATTCAATAGCATATTGTTTAGTCTCCAGGTGTTGGAGTAGCTTCTCTTTTTAATTTTATCATTGATTTCTAATTTCATTCCATATGGTCAGACAGAATGCAGGATAGTATCTCTACTTTTTTGTATTTGCTAAGACTTGCTTTGTGGCAATCATATCAAATTATCTATTTTGGAGAAGGATCCATGTGCTGCCGTGAAAAAAGTGTATTTACTTGTTGATAAAGTATTCTATATATGTCTGTTAAGTCCAAATTATTGGCTGTATTACTGAATTCTATAGTTTCTTTGTTTAGTTTTTTTTTTTTTTTTTTGAAAGATCTATCCAGTGGTGGGAGAAGTATGTTAAAGTCAACATTATTGTGTTGTAGTCTATTTGATTCTTAAAGTTGAGAGGGTTTGTTTGATATACATAGATACCCCATTGTTTGGGGTATAGATATTTACAATTGTTGTGTCTTATTGATGTATGATTCCCTTGAGTAGTATGAAATGTCCTTCTTTATCCCTTTTCACTAACTTTGGTTTGAAATCCACTTTATTTGATATAAGGATGGAAACCCCTGCTTGTTTACACGGTCCATGTGAGTGATACATTTTCTCCCATCCTTTCATCTTCAGTCTGTGAATGTCTTTTCCTGGGAGGTGAGTCTCTTGAAGGCAGCATATTGTTGGGTCTTTTTAAAAATCCAATCTGTCTTTAATTGATGAGTTTAGGCCATTCACATTCAGGGTTATAACTGAAATACGTTTTATATTCCCAGTCATTTTGGTTATTTTTGGTTCTTAAATTGACTTGGCTTCTCTTTGATTTGCCTTTCCTTTAGTGTAGTTCTTAGCTTTACAGATTTTCACTGTTGCTTTTCATTTCCTCCTCATGGAATATTTTGCCAAGAATGTTCTATTATGCAGGCTTTCTTTGCTGAAAATTCTTTTAATTTTTGTTTATCATGAAAAGTTTTTATTGTCATCAAATCTGAAGCTTAATTTTGCAAGATATAAGATTCTTGGTTGGCATCCATTTTCTTTCAGAGCTTGGTATATGTTGTTCCAGGATCTCCTCCTGGCTTGAGGGTCTGGGTTGAAAAATTTGCCGATACGCGAATTGGTCTCCCCCTATATGTGATTTGATTCCTCTTGTGGCATTTAAGATTCTATCCCTATTCTGTATGCTAGGCATTTCCAATATAATGTGCCTTGGTGTAGATCTGCTGTAATTTTGTACATCTGGTGTCCTGTATGCCTCTTGTATTTGATTTTCCAATTCATTCTTCATATTTGGGAAATTTTCTTATATTATCTCAATGAAGTGATTGTGCATTCCTTTGGTTTGAATCTCTGTGCCTTCCTCTATCCCAATAACTCTTAGATTTGGTCTTTTGATGCTATCCCATAATTCTTGGATGTTCTGTTCATGGTTTCTTACCATCTTCACTGAGTAGTCAACTTTATTTTCCAGATTGAATACTCTGTCTTTATTATCTGACGTTCTGTCTTCCAAGTGATCCACTCTTTTGGTGATGCTTTCTATTGAGTTTTTTATTTGGTTTATTATTTCCTTCATCGTGAGGATTTCCAATTTTTTTCCCAGAATCTCTCTTTTTTGAAGTAACCTTTTGCTACCTGTATTTGCTCCCTTATCTCTTTGTTGGAGTGATCAATCTTTGCCTGTATTTGCTCATTTAGGTCATTCTTTAATTCACAGGTCATTTTAATTATGTATATTCTGAACTCCTTCTCTGCTATTTCATCAACTGTGCTGTCATGGATTCTATTATTGTAGGATCCTGGTTTGTTTGGGGCATAAAATTCCCTGATTATTTTCATGTTGTCTATGTGTCTTCCTTTCTTGGAGTACAGATCTGAGGTATTACAGTTTCTACACTATAATCTTGCAGTATCCGTGCAGATTATCTGTACCCCACCTTGGTGTTGGGCTTCCAGACCCTGCCAGTGTCCCACGATGGATGCTACTGTGACTAAAGGTGGTGGCAGCAATTGCAGAGGTAACTTGAGATAGCAGTGGGGGTGCCCCAAGATGAATGCAACCACTTTCAGCAATGGGGCTGAAAGGGTGGGCCTAACAATGGCTTTGGGCCGCCTGTTTGGAGATGCAGCTGCCTCCAGGACCTGTCTGTTGTCACAAGGTTGACGAAACTGCGTGGGAAGAGTTATGGCAATGGCTGCAATATTCCAAGATGGAGGTGGGTTAGGCCTAGTCTCTGGCATAGGCCTGCCAATCAGTGGTGAGGACCCAGACCTACCCTGGGTCTGGGCTCCTGCACAGGTAGGCAGAAGCGGGCCTATGCCTGGGTCTGTATCCAGCATAGGTCATCAGGTCAGTGGGGGCAGACCTGGGTCAGACCTGGGCCTGCTCCCACATGGCGGCAGGGGTGGTCCTGGGCCCCCTTTAAGTTTTTTATGTCAGGTATTTTGGTCACAGCAACAAAAAGTTGACTAAGACACTTTTTGAGGACATTTTCTCTTTACAGAATATTATAATTTACATGAAATATCATAATTTGTCTATATTTAAAATAAGATCACTTGATGTCCTTAGGTAAGTGATTTTTATCGAATGATCAAATTGATGTACAAAGAATGTCTTCTCCAGGAAGAATGCCTTTATACACCCACAGATGTTCCTTCTACTATAACTTATAATAGCAGAACAAAAGACAATTACTACTCCAACACAGAAGAATATTAATTATCTGAGAGAATATTTTAAATGTCTTCAAGTGAAAACTATGAAGACTATTAAGCAATAATTAAAATGTTGCTAATATTAATGCAATTAATATAATAATGTTATTACATTAGCACTAGCTTAAAATGACAGGACATCACATTTTTTATAGCTTTATAATTACTATATATGAACTATGGATTTACATAGATAAGGTGGAGGCATTAAAAGTGGCAGATTGCTCTTTTTTTTTGGTTTTGTACTGTCAATTCCATTTTTAAAAAAATGTTTTCTGAATACTTTTCCCATTCTTTACCTCTTATTGACTACAATACTGCAAACAAACTCAAATGAAATAACTACCTTTATTTCACTGTCATCTTCTTACATATGATAATCATTTACTACTAATAAAAAATGTTTTATCACAAAAATCTCCAGCAGATTGAATGCTCTAATTGATCCATCAATCTCCAGAATAGTCATAATACAATATATAGTACATAATAAAAGAATTTGAGTTATAAAGACATACCTTTGTGTAGAGGTTGTGGCATCATTAAGATTTGGATAAGCAAAAGGGATGTTACATCATGATAAAGAATTGGAACCTCAGGCTGTTGTTCTTCATTTCCCAACCTAAAAGAAAAATGAATAATCACTTTAAATAGTATTATACATCTTTTTTAATTCATTGTATATTCTATATGTCTATGAAACAGAAATAAAATCTTTATAAACAAGTGAGAAATCTCAAAATAATCTTTTGCCTAAAAATTTTTTAGACCCATAATTTCCTTTTCCTAATTTGAAAAAATTGTATAGATACTTTACTAAATCTTACCAAAGTAAACAACTGGGATACATTAACTTAATTATGAGTCTTTCTAACCTCTTAAAATTATAGAAATTAAGTGAAGCATTAAATGAAATATAAGAGAATTAGAACAGAGAATTGTTTTAGGACAAATGGGGTAGCTCATAGGACAATCACCGTGGAAGCTGTGATTTGAATCAAATTACGGCCTCTGACTCTCTCATGGCTATATTTGCGCTGGGAGCTGCCTGTACAAAAATGCAGGTCATTATGGCCCAGTTGCTATAGTGATGAGGAGGGTAATGTGGGGGTGCTACGTGCAAAGGCACATAGCAGTTATCAGTTTAGGTCTTGAGTTCAGACACCAACTCACAGGGACAGTGAATTTTGAGCAAAACAAGATGACCCCAATTGTCCTGCCAGTCCTATATCCTTCAGATTGCCTGCTTTGGTGAAACTTTCCCCACAATTAACCTTTTGATGATAAAACCTATATAATAAATGTGCTGAGCTAGCTCTGGTGTCAGTCTTCCCCCATCAGGGATTGGCCCCACCTTTTACTCTCTATGTGTGTCTGTTTGTATTTTCCTCATCCTCAACATCCCTCCTCATGTATCTTCTGAATTAATAGCCATGGCTGAGAAATGAGAGGGACATGCAAATGATTATCACAAAGCACTAAAGAATAAATGCTCTCATTCTAGAACGAGACAGGGACAATTCACAAGTTAAGTCATATTGAAAAAGCTTGGTTAATATCTCGTAGTAAAAAGCTGTTTCAACATTATGACTACCATAAAATTTAAATAGAATTTTTAACATTTGCAAAGTTTCAGAAAAGATAATAACCAAAGTAAAACTTAAAATATTCTATAAAAGTCAGTGTAGTAAAACTTACAAATGTGTAGTACTATGAAAAACAGAATCTATTATAAAGTAGAGCTTATTCCAAAAGAACTTTTAAAATACCTTTAGAATGTTACCTTTTTATTTTAATCATTTAGTTTCAGTTTTTGTGATACTGAAGATTGAACCCAGGCCTTCACATCTATGAGGCAAGCATTCTAACACTGATCTACACCCGCAGCCCTAGAAGGTTAAATTTTTTTATTATAGGTTTAATTTTTAATGCAGAGAAAAAAACGTAAAGAGGAACCTAAAGAATTGGCTAAGTTCTCAAACTACACTTCTGACTAGACATGGAATAAGCAAAAATTAAGCTTCTTCATTCAATAAATATTTACTGATTACTTATTATGAACCCGGTACTGTATACATTGGTAGATTAATCAGTTCCTGCTGCTGTGAGGCTTTAAACTGCCAGAGGAAAACAGCTCTTTGAATTTCTCCATTTTCTACAAATCTCTTTATTATTTTTTGTTTAGTATTGGCAATTACATCCAGGGGAGCTTTACCACTGAGCTATATTCCTAGCCCTTTTTGTTTTTTATTTTGAGTTGCTGAGGCTGACCCCAAATTTGTGATACTCTTGACTCAGTCTCCCAAGACACTGGGATTATAGGCATGTGCCAATGCACCCAACTTATAAATGTCTCTTAATATGCTATAATTGTCTCCTTCTTCAAGACTACAAAACCTACTATTATCCTGTCTCTCAAGCCTCTCTAGCCTCTCAATATTCAAGACCAAAGTTCTTCAAAATTGAAAGAAGAAAGAAGGACAATATTGGAGGGATACCCATTTCTACAATTTTAGTAGCCCATAGACTAGTTTCCCATATGATCAAAAATGATCTCCTAGTTATAAAATTTAGTCAATATTTTAAATCTTTATCTTATTGATCTATGACTTGACTTTAGATACAAATGAATACTCTTGGCTTTTGTTACATACTGCTGTAGGTTCTCTTTTACATGTCAAATTTCTCCACGCCAGTCTTCACAGGTTCCTCTTCTTTCTCTAACCAATCTAGAGCCTTCCCCATGGTTCTAATTCTCCCTTCTTTTCACACCAAAGGCTCTTCTTAAAAGACCTAATAGCCTAACCCATGATCTCAGTCATCAGCTATACACTGACGACATCCAAGTCTGTATGTCTATCCATGATTCTCCTTAAATCTGTATCTGAATATTCATTATTTCCACTTGTTGTATATCCAACAGGCAGCTCAAACTCAACATGTCTGAAAGTGAATTCACAATCTTTCCTCGTACTCCATACATACACTCCCAAATAGTCACAATTAATCTGTTCTCCCTTCTAATAATTTTATAGTTGAAATGTTATATTTCTTTCATCCTTTAGCACTCAGCACAATGCCTGAAATATAATATTCACATAATAAAAGTATAATGAATAAATAAGCTACAAATTTGGGGATATTCCAAACCTGTCTTCTCTCCCCTGTGTGTAATTTTCAATACTAAGCAAAAAAATTAATTGGCATTAAGTCCTAAAGACTTTATCTCCACTCCCTCTTTGACACCCTATGGCCACTGCCTTCCAATTATTCAATCTCCTCCAAATTCATACTCTTCTAATTATTCCTCTATATTGTTAGTATGTGGGAAAAGCTTCCACAAGAACTATATCACCTTTACAATGATATCCCAATGTCAGAATTCAAAGAGTTAATAAACAAATTCAAAAATTTGTTTATTTAGCAGACTAAATAAACAAATGAAAAATTAATGAAATGATAGATGGATGAACAAATTAAAGGGTGGCAAAAGAAACTAAAATTAGACAACTAAGTGTGAGACCTAATGTGAATTACATTACCTAATGTGGTGGTTATGATGTTTCAATGCAGGTTCATCAGTTTTAACAAATGTACTACTCTGGTGGTAAGTAATAGAGAGGCAGTGCATGCATGAGGGCAACGAGCATGTGAGAAATATCTACACCTTCCTTTTTAAATTTCACCTAAAAACTACCCTTTAATAAAAAGCTGTGTTTCTTTTTGATTGTTTCTCTCAAAAGTTTTTAGTCTTTTGAATCCAGATCATAAAAATTATGTGTTACTCTTTCCTCTACAGATAACAAGAAAATTGGAAGTAATATAGTTAACAGAAATAATTTCCCACTTAAAAAATAACTCAGTTATCATCAACACAATGAAATTAAAAGTAAAGAAAATAATTTTCATTAGGACAATGAATAAAAGTCTGTGTGTGTGTGTGTGTGTATGGCTGGGGTTGTAGCTCAGTGGTACAGTGCTTGCCTAGCATGTGTAAGGCACTGGGTTCGATCCTCAGCACCACATAAAAAACAAATAAGTAAAGGTATTGTATTCATCTACAACAAAAGAAATATTTTATTAAAAAAGTATATATAGTAAAACATGCAATATTAGAATTTTTGTGCTGGAAAAATGTTAAAGTGAGAAAATAGAAAAAGATTTCAATTGAAAAATATATAAACATTAAACACATGACATATTACAATTTACTAGAGTATTATAGTGTAATGAACTAATGAATCATAAAAAAAGAGAATAAATATGTGTATGTGGCTATGAGGTGGGGAAAACAATCAGATTTTCAAGAAATTCTTCAGACCTTCTAATGCTAGGAAAGGAAGCATAGAATAATAGTTAAAGCTTAGTCTCTGAAGTCAGGAAGATTTAGATTCAGATCACAGCTCTATTTCTTAACAGCTATGTTCCCCGTTCCAGATAGATGGATGCATGGATGGATAGAAAATCTCCACATAATGTGGCATTCAGTATTAGGAAAAGCAAAGAACCTATGTCTGTACTATAAACTTTTTTTTAAGAGAGAGTGAGAGAGAGAGAGGAAGAGAGAGAGAATTTTAATATTTACTTTTTAGATTTCGGCGGACACAACATCTTTGTTTGTATGTGGTGCTGAGGATAGAACCCAGGCCGCACGCATGCCAGGCGAGCGCACTACCGCTTGAGCCACATCCCCAGCCCTGTACTATAAACTTTTAATTTTCCAACACTAAGCTTAGAAACTTTTTGTTTGGTGAACATCTTTTAGATTCAGGAATTCTAATCTTTTATTTCTACACTATTTTCACTCTTGAGTTTTCAAATCTAGCTAGAAAATTACTAGCTAACATCAAGGAAAGCAATTTTCCTTATCACAACAAGCAAAATACTCATGGCTTGCTAATTTTGTCTATAAGCACAAAACACATGCCCAAAGTTTTGTCTTTGTTATGAGGTATAGCAGGATATATACATAGTCTCAAAGTGTCTTCCCATACAATACTTACTAATTATAAAAGGTAAAATAATAACTCTATAGGGGAGACACTTGGCAGATACCTCCTTAGCTACATTTATGAGTTGTTATCATAAGAAACAAATCAACAGCATGTGCCTCCTCTTATGACACAAAAGGGCTGAGAGTGTAGCTGGAGATGTAGCTTAGTGGTAGAGCCCTTGCCTAGCATGCTCAAGGCCCTGGGTTCAATCCCCAGTACCATTAAAAAAAAAAAAAAAAAAAAAAAAAAAGACCACAAAGTAAGTATGTAGTATTTCTGCTCAATTGTATAACTGGAATCTCATCAGTAGGCTAGAAGCAAATTAAAAGACTTTCTACCAAACTAACTTGCCTAAACTTTTCTTAAAAATGTCAATGTTATGAAATACAAAGAAAAACTCAGGACCAATTTCATATTAAAGAAAATTAAAGATACATGACAACAAATGTAAGCATGATCTTGAATTTTATTTTGCTATATATTTTACTGAAACAATTAGCAAAATTTGAATAAGTTTTAGATTTATTTATTTATTTATTTATTTATTTATTTATTTATTGGTTATTTGCATCTTTTTCTAAACACACGACTAAACCAGTCAGGGTCACTCCAGGTGAACTGGGCTGGCATGAAATAATCACACAGAGACAAAGAAATACCTTTTTCTTTGGATTCTGTGACAGGGGTAAATATTAATTCTTTCCCATATGAAGTTCCATTTAACTCAGTATATTTTTTAATAAAAGTAATGCTCCTTAGTATCATCTATGGTGTAAATCTAATATCCAGATATGTATGCTTGTGGATTGGTTTATTTTTTTAACAAACAAGCACCAAATTATTTTCTTATCCTCACCCCCCCCCAACTTTATTATACAAACACTGGCATAACTACACATTTTCTTCTCCTGGATTTATTTATCTTTTATTATTATATTTTAGTGGTGATCTTTCTATGCCCGTAAACAAAAAACGTCTTCCCCCTTTTCTTTTTTTTTATCATTTCCATTTTTATTTGATGTTTCCAAATATTAAAAAGTCAAGATTCATACATCAATTGTCTCAAATAAGACTATGCAGAGCGATTCAGTGTGTATAGCAGTCACTTCTTCCCTCCAGTTTTGCTGCTCTTTATACAATAGTGTGATAGACAAGAAATTGGATTGCACGTACTTGGATGGAAAAATCTTTACAAAAACAAAAACATGCAGGGCGGTTTCTACTTTGTCTGCAAGTCAATGTAAGTAACTGCTTGTTTTTCATGAGGGACATGGAACTGAAAAATTTGGTGTCCGATTTTATTCAAATATCCCACAAATAAGCACAAACAACAACCTCAACTTTGGAAGGTTGGGATGGTAGACACTATTGGTTATCTTTAGTAGATTCCACTATTTAACCTGGAAATGTTGGCTTTTCTCAAGTAAATTTCCTTGGAGCTTTCCTCTAGGTCAGGTTCCACAAGAACAGTGAAGAAATTTTAAAAATGAAAACTATAAGGTACTCTGCAGCATACAAATTTTTGGTAGTTGCATGAGCTAAAAAACAGATGGTTTTGCTGAATGGCACTGAAGAAAATTCTGACGACATTACTTAGACCAAAATGTTTCTAACCAAAGAAAATTATACAACAATACTTATAGGCTAACTTTTAAGGGACGGTTGGCATTAATACTGTACATTATTTACATGTCAAATACATAGTTCAAGAGTTTATAAAATAAGTTTATATGTTATTACCTCTAAGAATACCATGTAGAAGATAAATGCCCCAAGTACTCATGACAGCATTTCAGGCAAAATCAGTCTTACATACAAAAACAATTTAGTTTGTGTGCTGTGGTAAGTATAAAACTTAAAAACAAATTTCAGAGATTACTGAGGAAAATATCTTAGTCCACTAGTGATTGACACAAAATGTCAATTTGTGGGATTTAAACTGTTTTCTTTTTCAAAAATACACAGAACACATAACCTCTGAACAAAGAAAAATTTAAAATTCTGTATAATCGTGTTTGATTATACTACATAATTTAGGATAAAGTTTCATTGGTTAAGTTTTCTACCTTACTCCTTCCATTGACAGCATTAATTTGTAAACTAATGTTTATATTGTCACTCTTCTTCTCTTTCTTCTGTTTTATTTTAAGATCTGTTTTAATGTTATTGTTATATGAAGGCAAAGCAGTAGGCCATTTGATATCTATATGGAAAAATGAAATTGGGTCCAATACTTACACCTTATGCCATGATAAATTCCAAACAGCCTAGAAAACTAAAAATTTAAACCACAGAAGTACTACACGAAGCCATGGATGAACTGCTTTATAGTTAAGGAGTAGGGGGAAGATATGTTTATGACTCAAAATCCAGAATAAATGAAAAAATTAATAAATGACTATAATTTTAAAATCTTTGACCAAAAAATCATAAAATAAAAAGATATCTGACAATATGGTAAAGTATATTTGCAACTTATAACACAAAGAGTTAATATCCATAATACATAAGGATACCTTATAAGTGAAAAGGTCAACAACCCAACTTTTAGAAATGGGCAAAATAATTAGAGACTTCACAAAAAAGAAATGCAAGTAGACAGAAATGGAAGATAGAGGTCTTTAATTTACTTTAAAATCTAGTTATAACTTTGGAAAAAATTATCTTATATAATAAAAATAAACAAATAAAAGTGAAAAAAATCATAAAATACTGAGGAAAAAGAACTGAAATAAATAAGCCTGACGATGAATCAAGTTGAAGGCATAACCACTCAAGAAAAGTAACTTCAAGTTAATTGAAAACATAGTATTTTGACCATATATTCCTAGTGATACACATTATACGTTATGAATAAAGAGAACTTCTATCTAATAGTAATACTGATATTATAAAAAATTAGTTATACAAATAAATAATTATGTTAATAAATAATAATGTTAACAAAGATTTTCAGAATAAAAGAAAAAAGATGTGTCAGGAGCTGCCCTGGATGCAGACGATGCCTTTAAGTCCTGATGCACCAGGGTTCTGAACAATTATTGCATGCAGTAACTTGGGCTTTACCCCAGCTAGGATAACAAGGCGTGGTTCCAGTAGTAGGTGTTACACACTGGGATTGAGTTACACTTACTTGTTCCTTTGTAATCCTATGCCTTTGCCCTTTTTGGGATAGAATATTCCATGGAAGAGCCTCCCCCAATAAAACCCAGGTTCAAGGCATGCTTTCTCTCTTTCTTGCCTGCCTTGCCTCTTTTGTGGGAGCTGAGTCAGAGGAGCTGTCACAGAACCCAAAGAAAAAGGTATTTCTCTGTCTCTGTGTGATTATTTTGTGCCAGCCCAGTTCACCTGGAGTGACCCTGACTGATTTAGTCGTGTGTTTCGAAAAATATGCAAAAAAAATAAATAAATAAAACTAAAACCTTACAATCTTATATTTGAATTACAAATACCGGTAAGAACTCAAGACCTTTTTTTTTCTTTTAAAAATAATATATCTTAACTCTATCACTGAAATGGTCTACAAATAATAATAACATAGTAGTTATATATGCCCCCCTAGGACTCAGACTATAGTCTCTAAATATCATTTGCCATTATAGGGAGCTACATGGAGAAACAGCTGACTCTAGTTACCAAGTGGAATATGTTCAAAATGAACACTTGCTGTACCAGAGAGCAAGGATATCATCACTACTTGGCTCATTTCAAAAATGCAAGAGCCAACCTGGATGGATTCTCACTACACTAAAAGAGAATAATTTGCATTGAAAAGAAGGACTGAAATGGCAAGAAACGTATTAACTATATAAAAATCCATGAGGTCATAAATAACTACAATTTATTGAACTTCATTAGAAGTCACTAAGGCATCAACTTGTTACTTTGAAAATTTATAAAATAGGAAAGAATCAAGCCTTCATCCTGCCAAACTATATATCAACAAATGATAAAAGTTCTTTATAGAAACAATCCAGCTAATAAATCAGAAGGAAGAATATTTTTTTTGTTTTGTTTAGGATTTTTTTTTAAATTACTATTTTGTGGCACCTAATGAAGCCACAAATCATCAAGGATTGCTAAAACCCTTAGGTGAAAGACCAATTCGGAATGTTACAAGGGAGGAATTAGCCTAAGGCTATTAGCCCGCTAATCAATGCTGACATAAATAGAACAACTAGCTGTTATGGGGTTCCATTTGAATTTTTCGAAAACCAATAAGATTCTTTAAAAAGATTTTACCACTTGACAGGAATTTTTATGAAATTTTTATGTAGAGTATAATTGTACGGTTTTCAATTTGCATTATATATGTTTCATAAAGAAAATGTGAGAAAAATTCCTGTATTTCAATTCCATTGTTATATTTAACAACTACTTTTTCAAAAAGAGTTTCAACTGATTTTAATCCTTCAATAATACTTACTGTGAATTCATGTCTTCTACTAACTGAGTAAGCTTTTTCCAGGGATTATACTCAGAGTCAATGCTATAAAGTCGCATGTGCAAGGCTAATACATGGAACAGCTGATCTGAAAAAAGTAAAGAAAGTGTAAATAGAAAGTTTACATAATTCTTCCTGAACAAAGTTTTAATTATTTCATAAAGAAATCTGAATCCTACCCTGATCATTATAGCTCATTAAGTTCAAGTCCCAATTACTTTATATTCTCTATTATTTACTTATTTATTTAGCAGTGCTCAGGCTTGAACCCAGTCCCTTGAATGTGCTAGGTAAGCATTCTGCCACTGATCTACATCACCCAACCCTTCACATTCTCTTTTAAGGTAAACCCCAAAATACATATCCAAATGACTTCTACTAGACTCTAGACTGTCCTTATGGCCAATCTGAATTTGGGAATTTCCCCCCCCCCTTTATCCCATACTTTGCCTTGACTTTATGCTGCAGCCTTGCCAATTTGTGCTCTATTGTGGTTGCCTCCTAACCAAAACTTACTACTAACTTCAGCTCCCAATCCTGGGTAGTATGGAGTAATATCCTTACAGTTCACTGTTAGATGAAGTTCTTCTTTCCCTAAAGATTATTATTATTATTATTATTCCCTAAATCTTGTTTAGACTGAAGAGTGAATTCATCATCTTTTGGTTCAACATGAAGAAACAATCATGAAATAATTGTATTATCCAGCTATTTTAATTTCTTCTACCTGAATTAAAAATAATCCACTAATCTTAGCTTTCAACAAAATTCTGCTCATGACATTTAAAATATTTGTCTAAAAATTTTAAATTATTCATTGAAAACATCCTAAGTTTTGCTTTTGCATCAGATGTCCCTTTTTATTATGTGACAAGCACTGGATTAAAAGGTTCTGCTACAAATACTGAAAAATATTTGTGAATCCAAAGTCAAAATCTGAAGAGTCAGATAATAATTTTAGATACATGAATAAAATTAAATCTTAAAACTGGGTAAAAAATTTACCTGAATAACATAAACCTATTGTCACTGATTTCCTACATCAGACTTTCATTTTCTCTGAGCAACAGACTTAGAAATCAACTATATTTTATGATTAATTTATCAAAGATCCATTAATATAACTCTGGCATGGTGTTGATGGTAGTGTGTATAGTAGCTTAGTGAAGCTATGAAGACATGAGCTAGAATATAAGCAAAATACATGTTCTACTCTGTGCAGCAGAAAAGAGAAAAATATTTCTGTCAAATTTCAATCTAATCTCTCTATACCAAAAGAAAAAAATCAATTTTTCTTATTCAGTTTCCTCTACTAATTATGTCAATGTAAAATCTAATTTTCTGTTAAAATTTCTTCATTCTATTAATTTTAACACTAGCTGAGTTACTTACTTATTACTTGCCAAGCACTATTTTCATAGTAACTTTACATCACTTCAATTAATGTTCACAAAAATTCTACTAAGTGGGTAACATTATTATCATCCCATTTTTAAAACAAGTAAGTTTCCCAGCTTTCCAGTTTTTCCACCACAGCCTCCTGGTTCCATGGATGACACTGAGAACAACAGAACTTTTAGCAGAGGAGTAACATGATAAGAGATACATTATTAACTTTTATTTCAATTCAATTATTATAAGGGTTTTATCTGTAATTTTAAGAAATCATTTTAAAGACTAAAACCTAAAAGTGTTTAAAAGACTAACTTCTTCCGGCAGAAAAAAATATTATCTCAAGTTGCAGTATGGGGAGTTTTGCAAATTTCTTTTATATAGGTGTTAACTGGGTCAAAGAGCTTTCTATCTATCTATCTATATATATATATATCTACCTATCGGGTATTGAGCCCAGGGGCACTTTACCACTGAGTCACATCCCCAGCCCTATTTTGTATTTTATTTAGAGACAGGGTCTGGCTGAGTTGCTTAGCACCTCGCTTTTGCTGAGGCTGGCTTTGAACTTATGTCCTGTCTCAGCCTCCCCAGCCACTGGGGTTACAGTTATGCACCACCATGCCCAACTAATTTTTTATTTTGAGACAGGATCTCACTAAGGGTCTTTCCAGTTATCCACATTAGCCTTGAACTTGGAATCCTCCTGCCTTGGCCTCCCCAGTCACTGTAATTACAGGTGTGCAACACCATGCCCAGCCAAAGAGCTCTTTTAATTATCTCTTTTCAAGATGAAGGTTCTAATAACCACATTACATTGAAACCATGGCCAGCACAGAAATAATGCTGCAACCAGCCTATTTTCCTAATCCCTACCATAATTAAAGAATTCAATATCAGAAGGAAACTTTTTCATCTTCTAATATTTCTGCATTCTACAGAAGTTACAAAAAGTTACCTTGCCAGGTCACCCTAATAATTAGTGGAAAATCAAAGAACATAATTCAAGATTTGCTTCTTTCTAATTATTTATACCATCCCACTTTTCCTAGAAGTTTGATATTTTTCCCCCATAAAGTACCAGAGACTGAACCCAGAGACTAACTTAAACCACTGAGCCATATTCCCAGACTTTTTAATATTTTATTTAGGGACAGGGTCTCACTGAGTTAATTAGTGCCTTGCTAAATTGCTGAGGCTGGCTTTGAACTTGTGATCCTTCTGCCTCAGCTTCCCAAGCCACTGGGATTACAGGCATGCACCACCATACCCAGCTTTCCGAGGAATTTTTACGATTAAAAGCAAAGTTTAAAAAGCACACACACATATACATAAGCTTCCTTTCCATTTCTGTAAAAACTACAATTATAACCTTGGGTCATGTTCTGAAGCTACATTTTATCATGAGAGTTTTTAGTACTGGCTATAACTAGAACTGAAGAATAACACATTTAATGAAGTATATCTATCTTTCCAAAACAACCTAAGAATTACAGATAATTTCTGTAGGAAACAGAGAATTGACCAAATAACCATTAATATATTTCACTATATTTATTCAATGTACTCTTTTCAAATTTTAGTCTTATCAAGAAAGAATAAACTTTATTATTCATTTAGAAGTGAATATACCTCTAATGCCAGACAAATACTGAAGACATAGGAGGAGGATAACCTATAACTAAATGACTTAAAAGGCAAAACTAAAAAAAAAAAATTATTAAACATGAGATGTACATGACATTTAATTTAAAAAGTTAAAAAATATCTATATCTATAAAGATTATATTAGAATTTTGAAAATAATAACAAATGAATAGATAATTAACTCCTTTTATGGTATGATACACTTTAAAATTGTTAAGTTTTATTTACATTTACAAAAGGGTTTGGAAGTGAGAAATATTATTAAGTTAACTTAAAGATTTATTGTCATTTCAATATATGTATATAGACATCACTGTCTAGTAGGAGCCAGGAAGTCATATGTCCTTAAACACATTACCTAAATTTAGTTTTATTAACTGTAGAATGAATAGACTATCACCCTTCTGGGCTGTTATATGGTAACAGTAATTATAGCAATGCATATGTCTGTAGTACGCATACGCTTAAACAAATGCATATACATAGCTTTCTAAAAATAAATTCTAAATACAAAACAAATTTAAAAACTTTTACTACTAAAATTACAGATTATGACACATTAGAAACATAAGGTTTCTGTATAAATCTACCACTGTACCAACAAGTATTAACACATATTCTTAACTCTCTTCTCCTCTAAAATTTTGGTAGCCCTCTTCCCTGGTTCTTCTCCAGTTACTTCTCAGTTAACATGCTCTTCTTCCCCTACTAAAACCCTAAAAGTAACATTCTCCATAAGAAAGGAAAAGAATCATACTTCACCCAAGCCCATGTCTTCTGTAGCTCCCTTTAAGTTTATACTCACAAATCTCTCTAGAATTTCAGATGTTCAACAGGTACCTCAAAATCAAAACATTAAACACTAACTTGATTATATAGCTCAACCCAGCTCCAATTTTTGTTACTTTTATAATCCCTATTTGAGTGAATGACACCACTTTCATTCAAACATCCAAGGGAAAACTCCAAGTCATCTCCCATATCCAATTCCAACTGATTGTCAATCCTATTAGTTCTTCCTCCTATGATTCACACTTTTCTGCTCCACTCCATCACTACATCATTACTCCCCTGGTTTTCATAATAGAGAGTTTACTAAATAAAACACCCTTTGTTTCACTCTTCCCAATCCCTCTAAACAGTTAGTCTATTGACAGGATTTCACATTTTATTGGTGAACTACTGAAGGAATAGGTATATAAACCCCTTCATGAGCTAGCCCCTCTCTTCTTTTTTAGTCTTATTTTTTAACATTCCTTCCTCTCTTTCCCTTTTTTAAGTATATTTCCCATTGTGTCATGGTGTCTTTTTCTGTCTTTGTAAGCTGCTCTCTCAGCCTAGAATATCATCTTCTTGTCCTCTAGGCAAACTCAATTCATCTTTCAAGATCCAGTTCATGTGCCCCTTTGCTCTTCTTTTCTGATACCTCAGAAGAGTCTGATCATCCTTTGTTTTAGGTACTCTCTGCAACTTGAGCTAACTCTATTTTAGCATTCCTTAAACAACCTTGTAATTATTTCTCACATTTTTCTCTCCTATTCTCTCAGGAAAGAGCTTCCTGAGGAGGACAATTGTATCTTTCACCTTTGTATCTCCAAGGTAGCACAGTGCTTGACATATAATAGGATTTTTACAAATTAGATTAAATATTTTATGAATAAATGTATATTCTTCTAAAAATCAATACAAGTATAAAATTCATGGTGGTTTTGCCTTTATATTCTTTCCTTTCTGTCATAATGGCATATGGGTTCAGTAACCAAGAAGCAGGCCAGTTAATCAGCTCTAATTTCACTGCCCCCAAAGAGACTGACCTCTAAACTCTAACCACAAAAGCAGTGTTTGACCTATTAGTTCCTATCATCTTCCCCACGCTGGCTGCAGCAACAACTCACCTGAGACAAAGAATTCCACTTTCAGTAATGTCTGATAATCAAATTCTTTACTACCTGACAAATCTAAGGTATTAGAATGTGCTAATCACAAGACAGACACATCATTACTGAAACTGAGAAAACAACACTGAAAGACCAATTTGTCCTTAAGAAAACTTGAGATTTAATTTTACGTACTCTTAACTAGAATTTAAAAATAAAATTTAATTATACTTCCTAACTTTATCAACATCAAGGAAAGATTTTCTTACAAAAAAAATCTGTAAAATAAAACAACTGTAGGGCTGGGGATATAGCTCAATTGGTAGAGTGCTTGCCTTGCATGCACAAAGCCCTGGGTTCGATCCCCAGCACCACACACACACAAAAAAAGTAACTGTAAATTCATTGCATACTTTTTTACATGTAAAACTATGAATATCATACATGCATGTAGATATACAAAACACTATTATGCCAATTTTTATGACCTCAGGGATACCCACTTATATATATATATATATATATATACACTTTTTTAAATTGTTGTATGTCAAAATCTTTCAAAATGCTTTTGAAACAGATGTTCACTGAGTTTAGTACCAGGTTGGAAATTCTGTGTCTGTCAGTTATTTCTAAACATGCAAGAAATCTAAAACGAGTAGATTATTTCTTAGTATAACTCACACTAAGAAATGAATTACAGTAGATGGGGTAGAGAGAGAAGATGGGAGGGGAGGGGAGGGGAGGGGGGATAGTAGAGGATAGGAAAGGCAGCAGAATACAACAGACACTAGTATGGCAATATGTAAATCAGTGGATGTGTAACCGATGTGATTCTGCAATCTGTATACAGGGTAAAAATGGGAGTTCATAACCTACTTGAATCAAAGTGTGAAATATGATATGTCAAGAACTATGTAATGTTTTGAACAACCAACAATAAAAATTTTAAAAAGAACCAAAAAAATAAAAATAAAAAAAATAACTCACACTAGCCATTAAGACATAAATATATATTAAAGAGAAGACATATATAAATTGGTTCTATCTTAAATTATACCACTGTTGAAATGTACCTAAGATAAACTTAACTGGGTCTCTATTTCCAGATCATTCAAGATTTCAGTTTTGGGGCTGGGGTTGTGGCTCAGTGGTAGAGTGCTTGCCTAGCATATGCGAGGCCCCGGGTTCGATCCTCAGCACCACATAAAAATAAATAAATAAAATAAAGGTATTGACAACTACAACTAAAAATAATTTTTAAAAAAGATTGCAGTTTTACCAATCTAGTCATCACTAGTCATCACCGATTAAATAATTGTTAAAAAAAAAAAATCTCAACTAGCCAAATGACTCTTTGAAATACCATAGTGGGTAGGGAGCTCCATTTGTCTGTAACTGAATAATCAAAATGAAGAAACTGCTCTGACCCAATTAACACAGGATGAATGTAATACACCTCTTACAACATAGCCAGTTTCCCCTGGTTTCTCCATACATCCCTGAGACATCTGCCATGGAAAGACAGGAGTAAGCTCCTCAAATGAGGCCTGGGAACAGCTCTAAGAAGAAAGAAGAGATAGAAGGCTAATGTTCTTTGGTGATAGGAGTTAACTCACCTTTCCCTATGCCACTCCTAAGCATTCCAGGCAAGGCAGGACAGGGAGAAAAGTGGCAATTATAGTAGAATTTTAAAGGGTTAAAGGGAAAGTTTAATAATTATCATATGTAACAAAATAAGAGATTATATAAAAATACTTTAGTTCCTTTATCCAGTATCATTTGATCTTTATTTAACCATGATAGATGTATATCAGAATATCAGCACAGGTTTCATCATCACCACTCCCACAATAAGAAATGGAGTTCGGTGACTTTCCTAAAGTCAACAGATAACAAATAGGACTAGAATCCAGGTCTTCTAACTCCAACTCACTGTTCTTTCCAGCACTGTATTCTATGTGGCCTCTAGTCAATAAGGGGACACATGAGTTTGTGGGTAGGACAGGGAAGTTTTGCTTGCTTTAGAGAGGTATTTTCCCTCCAAGTGGAAGAGGGGATATACTGAAGGAAAGGTTATCTTTAGTACTTTCCTACTTCCTATACTGTGTTCCTCTCCTGTCTCCTGGATTTCCTATACCTCCACTTCCAGACAAATTATGCTGTCCTTCTCTGGTTGCTTCAAGGATTACATGTATTAATATTAGCTTCAGCAAACTGTACTCCATCTAATAGCCTCCCTTCTCACCTTTACAACATGATATTGGGTAAGAGGGTCACAGTACTGTTTCCACAGTACTAGGAAGGGTATGACAAAGATCAGTTCTTAGAACTCCTAATTTTCTCCTTATGGGAAAAGACACACTCCATGAATCTGTGTCTTATTTAAGCAGTTCACTGAAAACTGGGTGGGAAACGTCCAATCACACTACAGAAGAAAGGAGCTGCCCTGGCCTAAGCCAAGTAAGATGTGAGGATCCCTATGTCTTGATTGCAGAAGTTATTAGTTGTAGTACTCAGTTCCTGGAATGCTCAAATTATAATGTGCAAAGCTTTGGCTACCTGGGCCACAAATCACAGAACCTTCAGAAAGATTTAAAAGAATAATTAAAGCTACCCATATAATTCAAATTTTCATGCTGTATTCTTACTCCCCTTTCACCTCCCAACCTTCCAAAATTAACAAAGTATTTTATTCACAATAGATAAACTATGCAATGGAAATAAATCCAAGCCTGTGCTCCTAACCTATCTCTTAACTGGTCAATAGACTGTTACGTGCCTTAAAACATTTTTTAAAAAATTACACAGGACTGCATGTTTATAACTCTGTCCCCAATTCATACATTAAAATCCTAACCCCAAAGGTCATGGATGGTACTGAGGTCATTAGGTCATGAAAGGGATTAGTGCCCTTACAAAAGGCTCAAAAGGGATCCTCTTACATTCCCTTGTGAGGTTACAGTAAGAGGATGTCTGTCTATAAGAAAGCACTAGAACTAAACTATAAGAAGCTACTAGAACTTTGATCTTGGACCTCCCTCTAGAACTGTGAAAAATAAATCTGTTATGTATAAGCCTCCCAGCCTATTTCACTATGCAGTCTGAATGAACTAATATGAAAAGTGAGCTAAAAATTACTGTTATTTTTGCTCTGTCTCCTTATTACACACCAATTTAATGATGACAGTGTTGCAGTAGTAAAAATACTAATGTCAAAATTTTGAATCTATAATACTTGAATTCTTAAAATAACCCTGTTTGGATATAATAAGGAACAGAACCAAGAGGTTAAATGACTTGCCCTAAACCATTTTGATAAGGTCTTTCTTGAGAAGTTCATAAATTACATCAAAATGAAGTAAATCAGAACTTCCCAAATGAAAGTGTCAAAACAAGAGTTTACTTTAGCCTCTCTAAGGTTAAAGGATTTTCCTGTTTTTATTTTGTTTTGTTTCTATTGTTTGGCTTTTGCCAGTTGTGTTTTTGAAGTGCTGGGGTTGAACCCAGGGCCTTGAGAATACTAAGTAAAAGCTCTACTAGTGATCTATATCTCCAGCCTTCAAGTTTAGTTTCTAATCTCTATATAAAATAAATGAATGCATTTGAGATGTGAACTTTGTGACTAAAGTTAAACTATAGTAATGAGCAGAAAGTCTCATACCTAAACATATGGAAAAATGGCGTTCTAACAAAATATTTTTTATATTATGTTCCCAAGTTAATAATTTATCAAATGATACCTGTTGATGGTTTCAACAATTTCTTCTTGAGAAATACACTAAAAATATCATGGCAAAAAAGTTGCTGAAAGCCTGTGAACTTCACTAGAATCTATGGCATTTCATATCTACTTTCAAATCACTTGAAAGAAGAAATAAACAGAGTAACCTCAATGAAACATTGTGTGTGTGTGTGTGTGTGTGTGTGTCAGATCCAACCCAGGGGAACTTTACCACTGAACCACATCCCCCCGCCCTTCTCATGTTTTATTTTCAGACAGTGTCTTGTTAAGTTGCTGAGACTGGCTTTGAACTTACAATCCTCCTGCCCCAGCCTCCTGAGCTACTGGGATTGCAGGCATGTGCCACTGTATCCAGCAAAAACATTTTTTATTTAATAAAAAGCTATGTTTTCAATATTTACAGCTGCTTGGTCCTACATCTGTTGCTAGCCAAGTTGATAGTACTTATCAGTATACATGGTAACTTGTTAACAGAAACCCTAAATCTCATTTATTTTTCAAAGTCTTGTTAAAATAACACACCTACCAAAGCTTCACTACTCCATCAGCTAGATATAATCCTAAATCTTTTAAATATCCTAGAACTTTATCCATAGCATCATTAAAACTTAACACTTTCTATCTTATAACAAATGATCTAGGACCAATCCAATCCACTGGATGTAAGGTTCTAAATGCCTGACATTCCCTGGTGAATAAGGAGGACTAGAGCTCTGACCCAGGAATTAGAAGCAGTGCCATGTGGAAGCTGACACAGCTGGCTTGCAGCAGGATTCGAGGGAACCAGTAAGCAAACTAGTGAGAAATAAAGGAGAACTAATTGCTCTCCAGGGGACTTAGGACTTGAGAAAATGTCTGAAGGGGTAGCCCAAAACAAAACTAGGATTCTCAGTGAAAGGCTAGCAAAAGAAAATAGATGGCAAAAGAGTTAGCACCACAGAGTCAAGAAAGATCCCAAAGCAGCAGTGTGCAGTAGAATGTCTTTGACTAAGCCCATGGATAAAAGTTCTTACAGGTTCTATACCCTTTGGAACACTTAAGAGTAGGGAATATGTCTTACATAACTGAATTTAGAGTCAGAAGAGCTGGGTTCAAGTGCAAGCTCTGACATTTTCCAGCTGTGTGAGACTTGGCAAGGCAATCACTCTGAACTTCAGATTCCTTTTCTATGAAAAAGAGATAACACCTATTTCACATTGTCATTCTAAAGATTAATAATTTATGTGAAAGCACTTTACAAACTCTAAAACTTCAAGTAAGGTATTATTAAAATACCATAGTATGCTACTATGTGAACTAATTTTGCTAATTTTTTTAATTGTGAAAAATTTCCCAAACACTGGTAACTTTACCTCAACTATTTAAAAGTTTGTTTAAAGATGTATGTGTTGAATGGCTTTGTTTTACTTTTATTTGATTCTTCAGTATAAATGAAACAAGTAATATTTTCTGGTTTAATTACTGTAAAAATATCAATCTTCTCTAAGCTCCTAATGCCCCCCCCCAATACTGTGTTTCTGAGGGGGGGGTGTCCTCGAGTGTGCATACACGCGTGTATCTCCATAATTTCTTATCATGCATTGCTCAATCCTTTCCAGACAAAATTTATTAAAAGTTATTCCAGACTAGAAAATCTTCAATTTCACCAAGAAGTTGTGATGGAACAATATTCTAATAGTATTATTACTTTATTTTTACATATTGTAGTGTTTTTAGAATGATAAAAACAAAACTTCTTTTTATCACTTGCTTAATTAATGAAGCTCTTACTCTATGAAAAGATATTATGGAAAAAAAATACACTTTAAAAATGAGATACTTAAAATGTAATGAAGAGCCATGAATAGGAAAAGAAAAATACTGACAAATGAGAATTCCCTAGGAAAAGGACAGAATTCTTGCTTAACAATATTACTAAAATTCCACTGGAAGATTGGGGCAGGGGGGACTTATACTCTAAGATCCTCCTAACATTAATTTAAGTCCTCATGCTCAATTTAAACTACATTTTAATTAGATTTGAGTAAATAACAAATACACTGAGTTTACATATTTACAAAATAGAGAGGTTTATATAATATACAATATGTTACAGAAAAGCCTTAGAAGAAAAGCTTTCATAAATATTAGCATAAATAACATAATAAGTAACTGAATAATAAATGATATGAAAACTAAAAGCAATATTAACTTATATTTAGGATGAACTAAATCATGACCTTTTCTGTACTGGCACATTATAATCTCTTATTCACTAAAGGGGAAAACAAAGAAACAAAAGTTTGGAACTATCAATTTATTCTTTAAACTAAAATTGAGTCTAGTCACTGAAGTGAATACTAATGGAATTTTATTACTGTTTTCAAAATTCTGGAAAAATGCAACATTTACAAGTCTCTGAATAAATATAAGCACTTCAGAGGGAAAAAATGAAATGAAATCAATATTTTTTAAACATTGAAATTTTAAAATATTGAAATCTTTTTACTAACTACTTTCTAACAACAATTTCTAGAACATTATCATCCAATATCAAACATCAATTAAGAATAAATTAACATGAAAAATTCATTTATTTAATTGAATTGACAGTACCTACCAATTCAAACAGATCTAAAACCGCTTTATAGCAACAATTTCCCCTTTAAGACCTATTACAAAAGTGCAGAGTATAATTAGGATATAGGTACATACATCAAGGGGTCAATATATACTAAATACTCATTTAAAAAATAACTTCCAAAAGTTTAAGTTCAAGGAATCAGTGCTAATCCAAAATGAAATATCAAAACCTATAACAATAAAAATTTTAAGATTAACTTGGTGAAAATTTCATGTCTATATATTTTTTTAAACCACTGCATTTTATTTTATTTTATTTATTTTTATGTGGTGCTGAAGATCAAACCCAGTGCCTCATACATGCTAGGCAAAAGCTCTACCACTAAGTCACAACCCCAGCCCCCTCATGTCTATATCTTTATGTTAGAAATTTTCAGTTACTTTTGGTCAATTCTTTGCTTTAAAATTGGTCAAAATTACATAGACTTTTTTTGTTGTTGTTAAATAACATGTATATGTTGTTAAAAGCCAGTATGAACTGATAATATTAATAATTATTATTTTAGTATTTGAGAAAATATATTCATTTTTCAAACTTCATTACGTATTTTAAACAGTTTAATTTCCTATACTTTCCTATACTCATCATGCTAGGCAATATTTCAACTCCAGTAATTTGGAGTCAATAATTAGCTACACTGTGACATTAAAAAAAATTACTCGCAGTATTCACATTAATTCTCTAAACAATGAGTAAACCATACTAATAAGCATAAGAAAACATGCTCATGAAAAATCCACTATGTTACAAACTTTCTCTCAAATATACTTTCACAAACAATAATGAAGAATCATTCTTGTTTTATAACATAAAATAAACACATAATTAAAAGCAAAAATCTAAAATTCTGATATATTTTATATCCACAATTTTGATATATTTTAATATATACATCAAAATATAACAAGAGTCTTCATTATAAGGAATAACAATATAGTAAGAATCTATAGGCAACATAAATCCTCTTTATAAAAATATCTTCTTAAATCAACTCAATGTAAAATTTCTTTAAAAGAATTTAAGTTTGAGGATAATGTTTTATACCTGAGAATAATACATTTTAAAAATTTTGAACCAATGTAAATATGATCACTTAATATGGTATTTATAAACTGTACAATCTTAGTACAGAAAGAGCCAAATATTTTTGATTCTTCTAAGTACAGGATTAATTATTTTAATGCAATTTTTATGCCTCTGAGGCATAATTTGTCCATATTTTTATTTGTACATTAGAATTATACATAATGGTGGGATTCACTGTTACATATTTGTATATGCACATGGTATAAAAATGTAATTTGGCCAATATCATTTCCCAGTATTTCAAATAATACTCGGTATTTCCCTTTTTCTCCTCTCCTCAAGATTAACTATTTATAACTATATTATTAACAAAATTGATCATATCTATCATAAACAGAAATAGAAAATACACCAAAGACCACTTTGACTAATGTGCTTATAAAAATGATATAAACAGAAATTTTTAAAAATTTAACATTGTTTAATACTTACTTAAACAAGACCTCTTGCCAGCTGTGCTTGCACCACCTGAACATAAATTGCCTCCTCGATGAATCAATTCAAGTTCCAAATTGGTTCTATAAGTAAAGCATTAAAATATATTTCCATGACTAGGCTGAAGAGATCCTTTTTAATTTGCTTTATTGACATGTCTGAATCAACCTAAATAATAAAGTTCTTCAACTTTATTATCTGCAGTATCAGTAATAATTATATTTTATCTGATATTTAGAACTAAAAAGGAAACGACTTATACATCCTTACTTATATGTTCATATTTACACCTGCAAAAAAATTGTACACATTACCATGTCATTGTTGCAAAGTCCCAAATGTTGGCAAATACTAAAAACTAGGACTAAAGGGGGAGGGGGGACAACCTGCAACGTATTTCATAAACCTACAATATGAATCTGATGAAAGAATTTGTACTCCAACGGTCAGCCACTAGGTGGGTAGTTATTGTCACACAAAACACAAGGTATACCAATTTTTCTGCTAGAGAAATGATTATCACTCATGAAGCTTAGATGGTATCTGGAAATCAATATCAAGAAACAAAATCATTGATATCTAAATGGCTATGAATAAAAACATAATTAATAGCAGTCTCTTTTATGGACTTCTACAAATATAGTAATTAAAATATACTGTGTAACTATAAACACTGTTAAACATCAGTATTAATTCATATAAAGATCTGAAATTAAGCTATTCAGCAATTATTAACTTATAGAGTAGTAATTAGTAAACTGACATTTTGAAAATTAAACTGCATAGAATCTAAAGATTTACTCAACAACAGTTAAAAAAAAAAGCCAAAACAATAAATAAAATTCTAGATTATAAATTAAATGGAGTTTTATTTCAATAATATTTATAAACTTAAATATACCTTTTTTTTCTATGACTAAAACTGAATTAACTACTTTATATCCAAGATATGTATTTGACTCTAGCAGTAAGATATTTTCCCATCTTAAAATGGGGATGAGGGGCAAGTTTCAAGCTTATTTTTTGCAAGTGAATTCAAGAAAGATTATATCCTATTTTATTAAAAACAAAATACTTTCAACTGGTTTTGGTTACAATTTTGAACACAATGTTTTGAAATGATATTTTCACAGATTTACTTATAAATGCAAATTATTAAAAATATTAATATTCCTAAATCTGTACATTTGCCACCCATTTCTAAAGGAATGCTTTAATCCTTCTATCAGGGTGGGGGGAAAGCAATTTAACACTGATAATGTTCCTGCTCACAGCTCCATCTGGTTGCTGCTGATAAGGGCATCTGTGTGACAAGGGAATTTTCCACCCTTCAGGCGATTTGCATTGCTCACTGAACTTCTAAAAACCTACCAGCAAGGAAGCAGGGACAAGGATTTCATATTAGTGGACAGAAAGCGAGCGGAGACCAGCATGTGTTCCTTCATCAAGGGAATATAAATGAGATCAATACATTTTGTTTTCACAAATCTTCTGTTGCCTAATCTGTAGAAAAAAATTAATGGCTATATTCTCTTATAAAAACTGATTTCCTAGATAGTATTTTTAAAAATACTAACCAAAAACATGAACAATTCTCACAAATGAATGTCAGAACCAGAATGTCAATTTTTTTCAGCATATTTGCAAAAATACTTACTAATATATAAATATAAAAACAATTCTTTTTATTCAATCACCATATATGATACTTTAAAGGATGATAAACATGTTACTAGGAATTTCATTTTAAAGGATACTTGAAATAAAACTACTAAATCTAATTTACTGAAATAAATTTTGGTTGGAAGAACTCCTGTACAACATTTCTTTCATGTTAAAAAACAAAAAGTGCCCAGCCAAGGGTTAATATGTAATAATATCTGGGATTTTAAAAATTGATTTCAGAAGCCCTATCAACTTTTCCTTACTTCATTTATATAAAAATCATCCCTTTAAGACTTGCTAGAGTGAAAAACACACAAATGGAATCATGTGTCCCTTGTCTATCACTCCTCTGGTTGAAAGTCACAACAATCTGTTTCTGTTTCTGAATGGATGATGCACAAATAAAGATATGTTGAAAGTGGGAGGTTTATGTCCCTTTTGTTCTTGAAGAAGTCAATTCTATTTTGTATATTTTCTAACTCAAATATATTCAAATTAGTTTGCGAGAAAAAAATAAGAGAAAAATCTCTACATTTGGAAGAATGATAAGAAAGACTGCTAAAAGCCCATCATAGTAATAACCTACATATACCATATATCCACATAAAACCCCTCTGCTTCTTTTTGCAGGACCACCGTCTTTCACCTCTCTACCAGCCTTCAGCACTAGCTGTTATTTCATAAAATTTGAAAATAAATAAATAATGTACACAGATGCTCAAACTCACATTGGTCTGGTGGAAAGGGCCAAAGGCCCAGAAAAAGGATCTGGATTCAAGGCCTGAATCTATCACTTTACTGGTTGAATAAGAAAGTCAATTTTTCTGGGTGTGTGGTGGGGGACAGAAACCTTCATCCACACCCCAGCCTACATTATGTAAAGTTGTGACTCAAGTTCTAGCTATTCCAGGAAGCCTTTCTGAGACAGGAAAGAAGCACTTCCATGTACTTTGAATTTCAGTTTGCTTATCTTTCCTTTTGAAATTCTACAGCATTTCTCTATATGACTTTAAAAAAAATTGTACTCTGTTTCATATAGAATGTTGTTTATTAGTTTTGTCTCTCTATATAAACTGCAAATTCCTGAACAAGGACCACTTCATATACAGCTTCTAAACCCCCAATGGTGTGTAGCAAAGTGCTTAAAAATATTTGGGGGACTAAGAACTTCTTTGTTTTGGTATGTAACCAATTAGAAGATTTTTATTACTCCTTGCAGTTCATTATCTTTCTCTTGCTGATTTTTATATTCCTTAAAACCAGCAATAACCACCCCCAACCACTGCCAAAAAAAAAAAAAAAAGTATTTCAGGAGGAAAAAAGTCATGTTTAAAAGGATTTTAAAAATGTTTGAATACTGAGTACTTTACCCATTTGTGATTTAAAGATGTCTGTCCAACACATTTCAGATACTCATGTTTCATCTTTCCATTTCTATTTTTTTCTCACAATATACAGGCCAAGTGCTACTCATTAATATCTCTAGTCCCTATATAACTTGGATCAAAAAATCCTTGGAAAAATCAATTCTTAAAATTCATGTCACTCATTGTTTCAATAATGAAATTATGAGTTGTTATTAAAATAATCCATCTGAATGATTAAAATTTGCAACAGAATGGAAATTTTGGAAATACATTAAAACTTGAATAAAGTAATCTTGATTAATTTTTAAATTAAAAGATATTCTAGCAATCTCTTCTTTATTGCCTTCAGAAAATCCTCCAAAGTTTCACTATGCAAATAAAATAAAAAACAACTATGTACTAATTTTGAAAAATATAACTCAATTATTTAAAAAAACAATTTTCCAGGCTAGTTACCAAAAACATTGGTTTTAAACATCAAAATTTAAGTTGCTGAGGAGCAAACAAAATTATTTATTCAACTGAGAGAAACTCACCTCTGAGAAACTAAGATTGTATTCCATTAAAATTACCAATGCCAAATACAAATAAACCTGCAAATTCTAATGGATTGTTACATTTAGGGATGGGGATGTAGCTCAGTGGTAAAGCACTTGCTTAGCGTGCACAAGGCCCTGGGTTCAATTCCCAACACCAGCACCAAAAAAATAAAAAAGAAAGCATTAAAAAGAAAAAGAAAAAGAAAAGAAAAAAGAGGGGCTGGGGTTGTGGCTCAGCAGTCGAATGCTCACCTAGCATATGCAAGGCACTAGGTTCAGCCCTCAGCACCACATTAAAAATAAGTAAATAAAATAAAGGTATTGTGTCTGACTGCAACTAAAATTATATATGTGTGTGTATGTGTGTATACATATATATATATGAATTGTTACTTTAATTTAAAAGTTAAACAACTTAAAGTAAATTTATTACTAAATATTTTACTTAAATATTTAAATGCTACTAAATATTTTAATGCTCACCTTTTAGGAATAAATATTTATAGAGTGAGTTATGTGTTAGACATAAGATAATTATAAAGATCTAGTATTCTATCTTGAGAAAATTACATCCTGTTCACATAGGTTACAACATACTTTTTTCCTTCAATTCATGTTTTGTTAATCTTGAGTCAATTTGTTTTTTGTTTATTTTCTTTGTAATAACTAAGTAAAACTTAGGACATTGCAACCTCACTATGCAATGTCTTGGGTAATTCCAACCAAAGGATAATTGTATTATATATTTTCACTTTCAGAATCATTGTCTTGCTGCTTCATTAGGGATCAGAGAATGATGGGGGAATAACATATTTTCTGTTTGTTTACCTATACACTTAGTAAAGCATGTGACAATTATCCCTGCTTCTCTGTAAAACAGAAAAACTAAAATGTGTTGATTCAAACAGTCTCATATTATCATTGCAAGCTTTATTCCATATATTACTTATTTATTTAAAGCAAGAAACAAGGATCTAAAATTTCAACTAAATTATGTCTAAATCAGATTATTTATCATACTATAAGAAAATTGCATGTATAGATCATTCTTATTCAACAGAGTTTTCTTATAAGGTCAACTCTAACAAAATGAAAGGTATAAGTACCTAAATATATGAATGAAATAATGTGTTTGTGTATACACAGAGGTGTATATTATATAAAAATATATAAAGCATAAGAGTGGTCTACCTTCAACCCAATCTTCTCTAATACTAGAATTATAATATTATACATAAGCTTTATATAATTCTGGAACCTTAATGAAGTTAAATAATAACTAAATAAACTAAATAATATTTAGTTTAGTGTTCAAATATTTTATTGCAAGTATGCAATAATTGGTAATTCCGGAAAGAAAACATTTAACTATTATACTTTCCCCCAAAGCATGCTGCATAAATAACAACTGTCCAGGAATATGCAGACTATAAAATTACTTTCTAATTCATTATATTCTTTTATATCAATCCCTGTCCAGCATTTGCATTCTCAGACCAAGTCTAATTAATGTTCCTTATCTTGAGCTCAAACTTGCTTGCTGCAATTTTTCTTAGTTCCATTTTCCCTGGGTTCTAAAGGCTACATATGGTTCATTTACTCTTTTGTTATCCTCTGCTCTGAGAGTAAATCAGAGAAAATAGCCATGATGTACTGCATGCATAAGAAAGGGAAAAAGAGAAGAGTAATTGAAAAAACACTAAACTTGACTCAAGAGATCAGAGTTTTAGTCCTACTCTGCCACTAACCTGCTACATGCCTTCAAGTCACATGATCTCCTAAATCTTACCTAGTATAATACTACTTGGACAAAACATGAAGTATGCTTCCAGAGATATTCAGGGGTCTACAAGAATGTGCTTACAAGTCCCTAACTTTGTCTACTTCTCCTCTCACTTCTTTTATGGTTCTTCATTTTTGCTCAACTAAACTATCTAAAATTCCTGTGTAGATCTATTTCTTAGGGTGCTAAGCACCTACTCAGTCAATTAGACTAATCAATCCTCTCAGAAAGATAAGAAAAGCATATTTCTAACTGCTTTCTTGAGATCCTACTTACTGCGGATAAAGGCTTAGAACATGCCTGATGTCTTCCTTCTTCTTCCTTATCAGGTTTGCTAAACTATCAGTCATCTTTCAGGACATTGCTAGATTTTTCACTAAACTTATGCAAATAAAGTTCTTTTGTTTCTTACTATTCTTTTTCTTCCATAAATTAAAAATATTTACCATATTACAATGTTCTAGTTCTCAGTACTACCACTTTTTTTACAGGACTTATCTGTCCCAAAACATTAATAATATACTTTTCTCCACATATACTATAATGCTGCATAACACTTACCCAACATTCCATTCAGATTAAAAACTCTTTAGGAAAGACAGAAGTATACATCTCAGTCTTCCTAGGAGGTTCTAAAATTAGCCATAATTTTAACCAATATTAAAAACATACTTCCTTTTCTTAAATAAATTTAAGTGGAAATAAAACAAAGATTCACTGAGTGATAAAACGAACAACTAAATACAGTGAATAAGAAAATTAAAAAGTAATACTACATATACCTACCTAGCAACTGAGTACATAAAGAGAAAATCATTGTCTGGTGAGCCTGGGGTCTTGCTATAGTCTCGATATTTCTTCTGAGTAGTATTTTTTATATCTTTCATTACAGATTCCATTTCTTTACTTAAGTTGGTTTCTGACTACATAAATGCAAACATATATATAAAGTTTAGATTTATTTTTTTAGATAACAGCCTAAAACTAGAATATTTATCAAATGAACATATAAGGAAATCAAAGTTAAAAAGCAAAATAGATTTAACATTATCTATCCACTATAAATATATTTAAAGTATAAAGATAAAAACAATCAGAAATAGATTATCTTATAATCTTTTGATTCTACATTGTTATCAATAATATTATAATCCAAATATGAATTATCCACACAAACTATATTCTAAGCCAATAAGTGGGTGTCATTAAAATACTATTTTGGAATAAAATTTCCATGTTTTCAGAAAACCTGACTTGCATTTAAGTTTATTTTTCAAAGAATAATATCAATGTCTCTTTAAGCATACTTTAAACATATAAAACATATAAAACTTTGGATTTACAAAAGAAAAATAATCACAGATTCTAAAATTTGTTTTGTGAATGCAAATTGCTAGGAGGTAAATCCTTCTGAGTAGGTTTAATATATGAATTTCTGTTTCAAAAGTCAGTAACTATCCACAGTTTTCATAAATTTATTACATAAAGCAGGCACAGTTGTCATTTCTCTCAGAATCCTACTAGATGAGATAAAAGATGGGTTCAATTACACAGAACCCCACAGTTAAGTAGACTGACTTATGGTCACACAACATTTTCTCTAACACACACACACACACACACACACACACACAGAGTAAATGCATAAATGTGTAAGTGTATGTGTAGATATATCTCCTTAATCTTAATACATCTAATGAGCATATTTTTATGATTATATTACAATGTATCTAAACATCATGTGCCATATAATGATGTTTCAATCAATGATTAGCCATGTGTACAATAGTAGTCCCTTAAAATTATATTGCTTAGTGATTATATAACCATATTAATTTATGTAAGTACACTTACAATGTTCACAATGACAAAATTACCAATTGACAATTTTCATAATGTCCCCATTGCTAAGCAACATGTGTCTCTATATAATTTGTTTTGCTTTGTTTTTAAATATTTCGACATTTTAAAAGGGCTTAACCGTATCTATACCTAATGGAAATCATGACCTGGAAGATGTATATTAAAGTTATAATGCTATAGGATAGGGAAAAGTCTAGCCTTCGTTGATAATTTCTTCAATTATTTTCATTTTTGTTTTTCACCAAGCTCAAACAGAAGAGAAAAACCTCTAAAAGCAATTTCTTCTAAATGTATACAAGTACAGAGTAAATTTTAAAAGGAAAGAAAATAAAGCTGAAAAGCAGAGCCAAGTTAACCAGGATATTTCTGCCTTACACTGATGCTTACTGGGAAAGCTCCTGGCCGTCCCTGCAGTTCCTCCACTTCCTTTATGAGATCTTGCATGCTTTTGTTACTAGGACGTTGCCAAAGGTTATTTTCCACATTGCTTCCAGGATAACAAGGAAGAACACTGTTAGCAAACTGCCTACAGAGGGGACACGTGAATTCTCCTTTGTCCACTGAGAAACCCTGAAGAACCTGGTCATTCTAAAAGATGAAACAAACACATAGATATATAATGCACACATGTACAGAAAATAAAAACTATACCACCAAATTTTTTAGTAAACTAATGAACCATTCAAAGAAAGACATTTCTAAAATATGTCATGTAAAAACAATCTCTTATTTAACTATGGAAATCACTTCTTACATCATAGTAATTATGTAACAGCTTGTCCTCACCAAAGAACTAACTGCCTAAGTATCTCACTCCACTCTCAGTATGAAACATTGAAAAAAATTATTCAATCAATCTGAAATATGGATATAAGATTTTTAAAAACCCTTTAAAAACCCACATAAGGTGAGTCACTTTCCACTTTCTCCAGACCCCGATTTTCAAAATTTACAAGAAAAAATGGAGTCAGACGCCGTGGTACATGTGGTACATCTTCTAGTTGATAAGGCCTGTCCTATTCTGCCTGTAAACTATGATCTATGTAATCCCAGAGGCTAAGGAGGCTAAGCAAAGAGGATCAAAAGTTCAAAGCCCGCCTCAGCAAAAGCAAGGCACTAAGCAACTCAGTGAGACCCTGTCTCTAAATAAAATACAAAATAAGGCTGGGGATGTGGCTCAGTCAAGTGCCCCTGAGTTCAATCCCTGGTGGAAAGAAGGGAGGGAGGGAGGGAGGTGCCGCAGTCTGGCTGGGCACAAATGCCGCAGTCTAGCTGGGCACACAATCACAAGCCACCACACAGCTTGTAGATTCAAACAGCAACTCTTTATTCCCGAACTCACACCAGCCGTCTACAATCACGTTCTGGGGAAATCCACGTTCTCTGCCCAAATCCACCTCCACTGGGCTTCTATCTCTCAAAAAATACTCTGAATCCCGTGAGAACTCAAGGGGAACTCAGGCAGCAGGATACGCCCTATTCCCAGCAGGAATAATCTTAAACCTTAAACCTGGAACCTAAACTGGGAACGCCCTAAACACGATTATCTTAAACCAGGAACACCCTAATCCGCCTTGGTCCTTGAGCAATGTCACCTACATTCAATGTCACTGCAAAATGGGGTACGCTGGCAAGGAAATTGTCATACCTACTTGGCTAATGGCTCCCAGCAGGGAGGGAGTAGTTTATCCAATGTTCATGTTTTTTGATGTAGGTTAGATAACTTTTGAAAGTAAATTAAGCATAAAAATAGTGTGATGTGTCTTCTAAGGTATCTAACTGCTAAACACAAGTAACTGAACAGCTGACTTAATGCTCATTTCACTGTATCCTGCAATGCAAGTATTTTAAATAAAAGAACTGAATTCTATTTTTTCACTTTTTGAAATTAATTTTTAAGTCCTTAAAAATGTAACAACATATCTTAGTCTAATTCTATAAATACTAAATTCCTATACATGTCAAATGCTGTGCCATGTAAGTATAGTTAAGATACATTTTCTCTTCTTAAGGTACTCAAAACTTAAAAGTAAATTTAAACAAATAAAATATATTGTGAGAAATGTGACAGAGAAGGCTTTCCAGAAAAGGAGAATTGTGAGCTGTTTTTAAGACACATAGAGTGCACTAGAAGGTTGAAGCAAGGAACCTGATCACAGAAGGGCATCCCGGATTAACCTTTCTCATATCCTTAAATCCAAAGAATGCTACATTCTCTTCCTTGCTATAACTGAAACTAGATTCTTTCCTGAAGTCTCTCCAGAAGCCCTCTCCCTCATTCTCTAACATCCCTCATAATTCAGTATCCTCTCTAGTGCTGGCCTGGTACTCCTGCAGGCTCATCTGTGGCTCACGTCATTTAGCCATGATACCATGCTTTTCCTTCCTTTTCACTATCACCCTCTACCCTCACCATTGAAGACTCTGGTACCTAAATCAAACCTAATCATTACAAGTCCTGCCACCCTTCCATTCAGCATTAGTGAATAAATGCACAACCAATCTTATACCCTAGTCCCTTTGCTCCTTGACCTCAGAGCTTTTATGGTTTGACTTCTGTTCTACTCTAGCACCTATTAACCATGACCACAGCCTGTCCTATAGTGAACCAAAATTGTTCCTTATCTGAAGTACTAAATTCAAACCTCTTATATTTTGACCACCAAATCCTACTTCTTATTCCCTTCTTTTTCTTCTATTTGATAAGGTCTGTTCTATTCTGCCTATAAACTATGATCTATCACTTCAAAAACTCATGGTAATATTTCCCACTCCCTTCCGTATGTCCTTCCATGTTTCATGTCTAACAAAACCTTTACACAATACTAATGCAAAGTATAGCTTATCCAATTCTATATACAAACAGAATGCTATAAAGAAAAATAAAATACCTTCTGGCCACGTATGGATTCCATCTTCAACTGAGTCCTAAATATTATCTAATAATCTTTCTCCAACATTCTGGGAAGCCTTCTCATATCCAATTCGAAGTTCCTTAACCTACCCTACCACTGCCCCCTTTTGAGAAAGAAGAGTTATGACAATCCTTTAGCTCCTTGCCTTCTCCCACTAAAAGCACATAATTAATAAGTCTTTTCAGTTTTTTTTTTTTTTTGGTGTGGGGGTGGGGGTGGGGGGGTGGGGGGGTGCTGGGAATTGAACCCAGGGCCTTGTGCATGCAAGGCAAGCACTCTACCAACTGAGCTATATCCCCAGCTCCTTCCCTTCAGTTCTTCTCCCAGCCACTTTATTCTTCCTACCCTCGTTGCTGATCTTCCTAATTAGCTTCCCAACCACACTGCTACACAAGATCTAATGTATCTAGCACCTAACGTGAGACCTTGTTATTCCAAATCAAAATCTTTCAATGATCACCATCATCTTTCATCCTGATTCCTTCCTTCTCCCTATGTTCTATATGCAATCTCTCACCAAGTCCACAAGAGTATCCTTTTAAATGTATTTCAAATCTATAACATCTTCTCCATCTCCACTACTATAACCAAGTCCAAGCCACCATTATTTACTTCCTAAACAGTTATAATCACATTTTCTTCTTACGCCCCTTTAATCCCCTCTCTTATGCAACTGTCAAAATGACCTTTGTGGACATTTCATATTTCTATTTAAAAGCCCTTAATAACTTTCTCTAAAGAATCTATATGTAAAATTCTTTACATGGGCCACAAGGCCCTTTACAATCTGGTCCCAATTCTCTTTCCAGGCTCATGTCTCATCATTCATTTATCTTATTTCGTTAGATATTCTGGCACCTAGCAGATGTTCCAATAAGATCCTGTATATGCCTCATAATAATTAGCACATATACTGCAACTGTTGTGGACACAGGTCTTATTCATTATTGTATCTTCAATGACTATCATAGTACCAGAACATTACAGACACTGAACAAATATTTATTGAATGAACAACTGAATATAGGGGTATGGAAAATGTGTAATGTGATTAAGAACTATTAGTGAACTTATTAATGCTAAGTTGATAAAAGATAATGTAATAGGCAAGCTCAGATTATAGAGTACCTTCATAGAAAAGTTATTCCTAAACAGAAGAAAGAATACTATCTCCAAGAATAGAAAAGAAAGAGAAAGAATGGGTTAAAATATGGAATCATTTATTATGGAATTTTTAAAAAGTTAGGAAGCCAAGGAAATGTATGACAAAGAGACAGTTTTCCTGTTGACATAATATGAGACAGAATCTAATGGGAGAAAAAAGATCTTGGAGTTTAGGGGGGAAAAAATGGGATGGGAGAGGCAAAGGTTTAGAATAGATGCTGAGGAGAAGAGAAGAAAGCAACCAAAGACAGACAATTGAATTAAAATGTATATTTACAACTCATGATTCTACATCACTATTATAGGAAATCATAAATTTGTGATAACAGTTCAATTACTTTTATGATTTTTCTAGCAGGGCAAGCCTCCCAGATCTAAAATCAGGGGAGACAGATTAAATGACTAGTAAAGTCAGAATAGGCGTAATACAAGAGGTAATTTACTAGGAAAAATGTAAAGAGGGTAAAAAAAAAAAAAAAAAAAAAATCCTAGTGAAGTTGGGCACAATATAATCCCAGCAGCTCAGGAGGTTGAGACAGAAAGATCGAAGGTTCAAAGCCAATGTTAGCAAAAGTGAGGCAATAAGCAACTCAGTGAGACCCTGTCTCTAAATAAAAAACAAAATAGGTTCTGGGGATTGTGGCGCAATGGTCAAGTGCCCCTGAGTTCAATCCTTGATACCAAAAAAAAAAAAAAAAAAAATCTAATGAGAGTGAAAATAAGAGAATTTGAGGAATCATATAATAAGATGATATGGTAGGATGTTAAAAAGGTTAATATTTCTAAGTAATTATACCAAAGTCTCAGTTGCAACAGGGAAGTCAACTGCTAAAGTCAAGTAAAAAAATGAAAATCACTCAAGCTGAAGAGGTGGAACTGGGATGCACATGTTATGAAGATGGAAAGATACACACATCTTTAATTTTTTTTTCCAATCAACTTACCCGTAATGATTCCATGTAAGATTTATGACAATCTATATGTAATGTGTGGCCACAGGTTTGTACATAAACACCTCCTTCCCAGCCAATTGATACTGCCAAAAGACAAGAACTCTTAAAAAAAAAAAAAAGAAAGAAAAAAAAAAGTTAAAGATGTATAAACATGTTTAAATATATCCTCACAAACCTCTACATGATTTCATATTGTTATACTGATGTGGCATTTGTAGTTTTGTGATATAAATAAATATCTGACTAACCTGTCTGGACAGCCCTAAGGCAGTTATCTTTAAAATCAGAATACCATGAAGTTTCAGGCCCCAAATATGTACACTCATTAGGAAACAGAATACACATTATGAACTAGCCTTTTTCCATCCTGTAAAAGAGAAGTTCTCAATATTGTATATATTCACTATAAACTATACTGTTGATTATTTTATATGTTCTATATGGAACTTAATCTTTCTGTATTATCTGACATAACAACTGCTTTCCTTAAATGCCTACTTTCCTTTAGCATCCATAATGCTACTCTCTTAGTTTTCTTCCTTTCTCTTTAACTATTTTTCTTAGGCCTTCTTCCAAGACTCTTTTTCTTCACCTGCCCCCTCAATGTTTTTACTCCTCAAAGTTCTTTACTTATTGCTACTGTTCTTCTCATGAAAACATTCTCCCTAAGCAAGTAATTAGTAAGTTGAAATTACTACCCTGTAAGTCTGGATATCTTGTCTGGTTGTTTGAAACAAAATCTCAACAGCCTACCAGAAATTTCCAGTTTGATGTCCCTCAGTTAACACAAAATCATTGTCAAAAACTTAACATGGCATCTTTTCTATGAATCTTTCCCTTCCTCTCAGTTTAAAAACTCCACAATCAAATTAGTCACCATGTTAGAAAAATAAGAGTCATTCTACATCAGCCTTTAACCTGTATACCACGACATTGGGTTCCAAAATTCTTCTCAACCTATAGACAAGCTTAAGATTTTTCAAAATCTCTTGCTTGGAATTTCCACCATTTGGCCTCTGTCAAACAACATTTGGGCATGAACTTTAATTTACCCTCTAGAGCCTATAGTAAACAAATGGGCAGGCCAGAGCAATGTAAGGACTAGATCTAACTTGAAAGAAAGACTTGAAAGCTATCGAATCAAATTTTTAAGCATGTTCTTACATGTTAAAATAAAATTTAAACCTTTAAATTTTATTTTTATTTTAGAGAAAAAGTTATATATGTAAAATCACCAAATTATTTATTTTTTCATGTTATTGAGACACAGTCTCACTATGTTGGCCCAGGCTATCCTCAAACTTGCAATCTTCCTGCCTCAGCCTCCCCAGCAGCTAGGATCATCCGTGCTTGAAATCACGCCCAATCAAAATGAACTTTAAATGATAGTGGAAAAAGTTCCAATTTTAGATCACAACTCTTCAAAAGTATGTAAAAGTTGAAAATATTTCAGAGTGCAAAATGCCTTCCCAGCAGATTTAAAGATGTGCAGTGACATAAATCAAATACTCACAGCAAGTAAGCAAGCTTCTACTGTTACAAATCAGAAAAAAATCAGAAGGCCTACTCATCTCTGTTTTATGTTTTGGAGCTACTTGAAATTGAAGCAGATTTGGGTGTTAGATTATTTTAGAATGGTTAGTAGTCAGTTAACAAACAAGTTGCTCTCTCTGTCACTATACTATAACAAGATAATGAATCTATTTTTAATAAAAGTGGTTAGCTTTTAAAAATGAAAATAGTAGTCATTTGTCTATATAACTGATAGATATTTTATCTGAGTTTGCTACATTCAGAAGTAGAGGAAAGCATTTACTAGTGTGAGACTAATATTTTAGAGAATCTTCAACTATGTGCCTGCCTGTCACTGTAATCGGTACTTAACACTAAATCTTGACAACTTCTGTATTTACTAAGACTTCCTAGGGTAGGTGGAATTATCCCTTTTTTAAGAGAAGAATGAAAAATTTAGTAAGATCAATAAGCTCTAAGCAGTAGAGCCCAAGATGAAACAAGTCTACCTGACTCCAAAGCTCAGGTTCTGTCCCTCTAATGTGTCACATCATCCATATATAACACTTCCAATTTCTATAGTGAATGTACTGTCTTACATAACTAAATTCTACATGTCAACTCTGTAAAAAGCATGCATTTGATGTAAAGAGAGCAGAATCTACAGTTTAATTCTAAAATCAATACCAGTGCCCAATAATAGTTACTCTTCTGTTCTATACAGTCTATTCTAGCTATAAAACTGGCATTCTGTTTAGTGTGATTCAGTAAGAAATCCAGGAAGCATCTATAATACAGAGTATGTTCGAGCCTCTGAGAGGATATAAAACCAACATAAGAAATGGCCTTAGACCTCCAAAGGCATATCATCTGAGGAGTATGTCATATATACACAAAATAACTATTATGAAAGTACACAAAAGTACTGATTTGGAATAAAAATCTCATAATCACTAACAGAAACACCAGAGTTCAGGTCCATTCAAATTTTCAAATTTCAGGTCAGAGTGCCCTTTTATTTCAAAAAAAGAAAAAAAACAGAACCTTTTTTCTAGAATTAATAACTACTCTGGCTTTTAAGACATACCCAGACCTTCTCTCCTTTATTTAATCATCCATTCCCTCATAATTATTATGCTCTTAAGTCTTGGCTATATTTTGATTAAATCAAAAATGTTTTTCTATTTGGCTTTGGCATTTATCTTTATCCATTTACTTTAAAGTGACTCAAGATGGTAAAATTAAAACCAGGATTATGACCAAAATATAAAATCAAACCAAAGATGTAGCAAAACTGCACAAAAGCAGAACTTAATATAATTTTAGAATGTCTTTAACAAGGCACACTGGTGCACACTGTAATCTCAGCAACTTGGGAGGCTAAGGCAGGAGGATCACAAGTTAGAGATCAGTCTCAGCTATTTAGTGAGACCCTATTTCAAAATTAAAAATTAAAAAATAGGCTGCAGATGTGGCACCCTGGATTCAATCTCCAGTATGAAAGAAGGAAGGAAAGAAGAAAATATTGGTCTTTGATTAGTCATGTAACATATGTACTCTGTAAACAAATTCAAACAATAAGGAATTTCAAAAGTGTGAAAATGTGTGTGCACCCTTGTGCAATATGCACAGAAGTTACTTACAAGCTAACCATAATTTAATTTTATAGCTTATGAAAATGTATGGAAGCATAGTCCTCATTTCCTAAACTGAACTGCCTTATAAAACCTAATCTAAGCCCCTAAGTAAGCTTCTGTGAATATTAAAAACATCATTTCACATTTCTGTTGACCTGTATTACAGGAAAGGTGATCTAAAAGAACCTCCAACCCGGTGAGTTACTGCAGGAAAGACCATTCTCTACAGATGAGAAAATCAAGTTTTAGAGGACTTTAAGGGATTTAGCCAGGCTTACATAGCTTAGAAACAGCAGAATTGGGATGAAATCTCTTTTTTTTTTTTTCCTGGTCTAGGACTCTTTCTACTCTACACAATGCCTCCCTAACTAGAACCTCCAGAAACCACCATAAACTTTAGTCCAATATAGTATGGAACCACGTTATATTCTAGCTCTTATCATTACTGTCAGTTACTGTTTTTTTCTAATTAAGTATTCTGTCTCCTACCTATTCTAAGTGTTTCTTCTATTTAAACCAACAGATTTACAAGGAAGGAAAAAGTTCTATCTGGAAATCTTTCTAGATAATCATCTTATATGTAGCCTAACTAAAAATAATGTTTTATATTTTAAGTATTTTAAGCCTTTATCATACGTTTACTTAAATCACAAGACACAGTTGATTCAAAATGATAGCACAGGAAAGGAAACTCCATTTGATAATTCAGACAGGAAACATCAATGATATAAAAATTTTTAAAAAATGTTAAACTATATCTTCAAAGCCTTGAAACACTTCTGAGTACTACAGCATCTAGATGCAAGAACTGGAAAAAAACCTACTAAGTTCACAACAAGGCATGACTACCCCTCCATTATATTTTAGAAGTACTATAATGAGATTTTATTGTATATCTTTAAATGAAAGTAAAAGGAGGCAAAAATCTTGGCAAAATAATCACACTTTATCTAATTCACACCATATCTAAATTTTTTTAGAGTTAATACCCATTCTTCCACTAAATTGAACTGTGAATACTTTACAATGAACATTTAAAATAAACCTATCACATTTATTGCTTGAAATTTTTATTTATTAACAGATTTTCATTTCTAGTCACATATTAACTTTTCCTGGTAAGCTACTTTCAGATTTGAAATCAGAATGACATTTCATTAGAAATAGAAAATATAAAATAAAACTCTGGAGGGAAATCACCATCAACTTTGCAGTTTAAAATATTGTTCACCAAAAAAGTACTTACATCCTTAAAATAACGCTGTAATAATGAAAGCCTCACATCATGAACTGCTGCACATGTGTCCCAAGGGTAAATCTGCTCCTCTTCAGTAATGGGCAATTTTTTTGGTTCAACATTATCACGGCACTGCCCCAAAACTACATCAACATAGATTTAAAAAAAAAAAAAAAAACTCATTAAGTAACTAACATACCTGATTCTCCAAGAAAAGTCAGATTATTTACCACAAACTACACTAAATTTTCCACTATTAAAATATTCTTAGGACCTTAAAAAAGAGTGGCATTTGAGTTTTCTTCTACAGAGTAAATAAAGGTACTAATATGTCAATATTTACTTTTCAAGATAACACAAAAGTATGGATGGATAGATGGTTTCTTAAGTATATGTCCACTGAAAAACCCTAAACAAATTTAATTCCTAAATACACTATTTCTCACAAAAAGAAAGCAGAGATCTTTGGAGAAAGCGCCTTTGTCCAGGATTGGGGAAAAGCTCAAAGTGAGCCTAGAATTGTGAACAATAAGGAAGTGGTTCAAACACTGAGAAGGCAGTTTCATGAGAACCTGACAGAGTTTAGACAGGTCAAATTTGAGAAAACGAAGTATCAATAAGAATAATGACAGTTAACAGATGACATATTCTTTGGTTAAGGCAAGGAACACCAAGTAAAATGGTAAAAAGATAAACAGGTCTTAGAATATTATTCTACCGATTACTTGCCACCTTAACCAAGGGATCAAATTTGGTTGGCATCACCAAAAATGGGACAAGTGGACATTGTGTGCCTTCTAATGTGAAGCCAATGGAAGGAACATCACTTAGGTAATACCTTTGCCAAAAATGTTTAACTTGAATCTAATAATGAGAAAACAATCACACAAATCCAGATAATAACACATCTATGGAACAACCAACCTGGATTCTTTGAAATTTTAATAAAGGGCTAGAGAGACTATTCAAAATTAAATGAGATTAATAAGAAATGGCAACAAAAAGCAATACATGATCATTTATTAGATCCTGGATCAAGAAAAGGAATATCTGTTATAAAAATAATATTAGTTCTCACAAGAAATGCCAAAAGGTGATGTAACAGATAAGTCAATTAGCTTGATTTACTCTTCCTACAATGTATACATACATCAAAACATCACCCTGTACCACATAAATATAAAGACCTATTATTTTTCAAATAAATAAGAAAAACAAAATATTTGGACAACTGAGTGAATTTGAATCGTCAGTACATTGTTATTAATATTAAATTTATTTGGTATAATGGCGCTATGTCTATGTAAAATATCCTTGTTCTTAGGAGATACAGTCTGAAATATTTAGGGATATAATGTTATGATGTCAATAATTTTCTTCTAAAAAGGAATGTGTCTGTGTGCATGTGTCTGTCGGTATATCTCAGAATACTAAAGAAAAAAATCATGGCAATATGGCAACAACTGGTGACTATAGGTAAACGGTATTCAACTTTCTTAGAGACAAAATTTTTCAAAATGAGAAACTAGAAAAGAGGTAGGTAGCAAAATAAGGGGAAAACAATGCTAAGATTTTATAATTATAAAACATCAAAGCACAAAAAAAGAGAATAAAAAATAAACAGTACCACATGTTACTATTAAATTCAATAACATGGGGAAAACTGTTCTCAGAGAAGAGAATTTCAGGTGAACCATAGTGGGCCATGACTTTGGGAAGGATTTACAGTAGAAGCGCCAGCAGCAGCAACAAAGTAACAGAAGCAGATGAATGCTAGCAGCTAAAATATAATCAAGATGACTTATAATTCTTTACTATACTGATAGGCTCAGTTTGTTAGGATTTTGTTGAGGATCTCTGCAACCTATATTCATAAAGAGTATTTATTGATCTATCTTTGTTCTTCTTGTGATGTCCTTATTTGGTTTTGATGTCACAATAATGCTAGCATCATAGGAATGATTAAGGAAGTGTTCCTTCTTTTCTACTACTTGGACTAGTTTGAGAAGAATTAATATTAATCTTTAAGTGGTTGATAGAATTCACCAGTAAAAAATATATGCTTACTCTTTTGAATTCTATATAATTCTCTTAGGTTTGTTTGTTTTATAGTGTTGCTCAAGTGTTCAGTTGTCTTTTGGGTCTTCTATCTAGCTATTCTATCCACCAAGGTCTCCAAACATTACTGGAGAAGTGTTTCTTCCTTCGATTCTCTCAATTTTTTACTTCATATATTTGTGGGCTCTGTTGTATGGCACAAGATCAGCTTATTAATATATAAAATCCTTCTTTGTTTCTTACAAATAATTATAATGTGTTGTTTATTTTGTCTCATGTTAGTATAAAGCTTTATATAGTAAAGCTTTCTTTGGGTTACTATGTGCATGAAATATCTTCCCATTCTTTCACTTTCAACCCACTGGTGTCATTAGATCTAAAGTGTAGAGAGCATATAGTGTTATCACAATTTTTCATCCATTCTGTCCATCTCTGCCTTTTACCTGGATAATGTAATGCATTCTATTTCAAGTGATCACAGATAAGAAAGGACTTAATTCTGCCATTTTGTTATTTGTTTTCTCTTATTTCATAAGTCATTCATTACTTCCTTCTTTTGTGATTAAGATTTTTCTAGTACATCATTTTGATTCTTTTCTCATTTCTTTTACTTATGTGATGTGTTTTAAGATTGTTTTTCTTTATGACTACCTTAGGGAATACAATTCATATCTTCATGTCGAAAAATCAAACTTCAATTAATATCTACTTAGTTTTTTTAGGGTCATATCAGTTTATGAGTTATGTGTGTGCAAATTATAATAAATAATGTAATGATATTTAAATTTTCCATTTAACTTTTCTGCTCTCTGATCTTGTGAGAAGGCAACATGAGTTGTTTTATATTTTTAATTTATTGGTTCTTTTTAGTTACACATGATAGTAAATCCATTTTGATATAATTATACAAGTATGGAATATATCTTAGTCTAGTTAGGACTCCATTCTTGTGGATGTACCTGATGGTGCGATTCACTATGATGTTTTCATATATGTACATAGGAAAATTATGTTAGATTCATTCACTGTCTTTCCTTTTCCTGTCCCATCTTCTCTTCTCTCCATTCCCCACTGTCTAAATGACTGAACTTCTATTCTCCTGCCGCCTCTTATTGTGAGTTAGCTTCCATCCACATGTCAGAGAAAACATTTTACCTTTGGCTTATTTCACTTAGCAGGATAGTCTTCAGGCCAATAATGAACTAATATCTACTTAGTTTTACCAGTATACAAAAAAATACCCTTCTTTACAGCTCCATTCCCTACCCACCCTCCCCTTTATGGTTTTTATCTGACTGCTTACACCTTTCTACAAACAAGAACACTGATTTTCAGTTTGAAAATCTAGATACGCAGTTCTTTTCAGATTTAGTTTCTTCATATAAACTCCTGTAGAAGATAGATTAAACGGATTGGATTAAATTACATAAGAAATATCATTACTTCAAAATACTTCAAATGGGAGAGGATGGGTAATATCAAGACAAATCCTTAAAAAAAAAAAAAACTTCAAATTTTTAAAATATTTTTTAATGACAGGTTGGCAATGTATATATCCTTAGGCTATTTCACAATTAACTGGCTCTATCTGGGTATGGTGGTACATGCCTGTAATCCCAGTGACTCAGGAGGCTGAGGCAGGAGGATCATGAGTTCAAAGCCAGTCTCAAAAACTTAGCAAGGCCCTAAGCAACCTAGTGAAACCCTGTCTCAAAATTAAAAAGGGCTAGGGACATGGCTTAGTGGTTAAGTACCCCTGGGTTCAATCCTAGTACCAAAGAAAAAATTACTGGCTCTAGTAGCCAAACAAACAAGAAGAAAACTTTCAGAACATTTCAGATATAATTAAAATACTTAAACTGACAATATTTATGGATTTATAAAGCTTTCAAATTTTATAACAATTAAATTAACAAGAAAGCTGATCATGTTATTGGACACTTAGCACTGGTGATATATGATCCCACCTTAACAAAAATGAACAACAACAACAAAAAAAAAACTGTGTAACATATATAAGATCTCTGGTGTTTTGTTTTTTTTTTCCATTTTATTGATTCTTCTAAATTATACATAACATTGGGATATATTTTGACATAACTATAAAGGCATATAGAATATAATTTGCTCTAATTCAGTCCCTAGTACTTCCCTTTTGCCTCCCCTCCACACTCTCCATGTTCCCTTCCCTCTACTGATCTTTCTTCCATTTACTTTCAGGGATTCTTGTTATTGCTGTTATTTAGTGTCTTATGGATATACATGATGGTGAGATTCACTATGGTATACTCATGTATGTGCTTAGGAAAGTTATGTTAGATTCATTCCACTGTTCTTCCCTTATCCAATCCTTTCTTCCTTTCCCTCAATCTCCTTCATCTAGTCCACTGACTTTCTTTCTTCTATTTTGATAGAATCCCCATACCCTTTATCTTTCTCTTTCTCTCTCCTTCTCTCCCCACCCCACACCTCTTATTTTGGATTTGCTTCCATATATCAGAAAAATTTTTCAACCTTTGAATCTGGATTACTTCACATAGCATGACAGTCTCCAGTTCCATCCATTTACCATCAAATGTCATATTATTCCTTCTTAGTGGTTAGTACTCAATTGTGTATATATACCACATTTTCTTTATCCAGTCATCTGAAGGATACCTAGGTTGGTTCCATAGCTTGACTACTGCGAATTGTGCTGCTATAAACACTGTGGTGGCTATATCCCTACAGTATGCTTATTTTAGACCTTTTGGATATATACTGAGGAGTGGGTCATATCAGGGTTCCATCTCCAGTTTTCTGAGGAATCTCCATACTGCTTTCTAGAGTGGCTGCAATAATTTACAGTCCCACCAACAATGTAAGAGTGAACCTTTTCCTCCATTTTCTAACACTTATTATCATTTATATTCTTGAAAATTGCCATTCTGGCTGGAGTGAAATGAAATCTCTTTGATTTGCATTTCCCTTACTGCTGGAGATGTTGAACATTTTTTTATACATTTGCTGGCCATTTGATTTCTTCTTTTGAGAAGCGTCTATGTAGTTATTTTGCCCATTTAATAACTGGATTATTTGGGGAGGTTTTGGTGTTAAGTTTTTTGAGTTATATATATATTCAGGATATTAATGTCCTGTCCGAGGAGCAGGTAACAAAGATCTTCTCCCATTCTGTAAGCTTTCTTTTTGTGCTTTTAATAGTTTCCTTTGCAGTGCAGAAGCTTTACAATTTCATGCCAGTCCACTTATCAATTTTGGAGTAGGAGTCTTATTAAGGAAGTTGGTTCCTATGTCAATATGGTGAAGTGTTGGACCTATGTTTTAATCTAGCAGTTGCAGAGTTTCTGGTCTAATTCTTAGGTCTCTGATCCACTTTGAGTCAACTTTTGTGCAGAGTGAGAGAAAGTGTCAACTTTCATTCTTCTACATATGGATTTCCAGTTTTTCTAGCATCATTTGTTGAAAAAGTTATGTTTTCTATAATATATGCTGGGGAACCTTTATCTAGTATCAGATAACTAACTTTATTTATGTGGTTTGTCTCTGTGTATTCTATTCTACTCTATTCCATTGGTCTTCATGTTTGTTTTGGTGCCAGTACCATGCTATACTTCTTATCTTCAATTTTTATTTTATTTTCAATTATACTATAGTTCTGTAGTACAATTTGAGGTCTGGTATTGTGATGCCTCCAGCATCAATCTTTTCACTCAGACTGCTTTGGCTATTCTGGATCTCTTATGTTTCCAAAATAACTTTAGAACTGCTTTTTTTAGTCCTGTGAAGAATGTCATTGGTATTTTAATGGGGATTGCCCTGAATCTGTATAAGACTTTTGATAGACTGGACATTTTGATAATATTAATTATGCCTACCCAGGAATATGATGTCTTTCCATCTTCTAAGAAGAACAAACCAACACCAAAGTCAGTAGTACACCAGAAATAATTAAAATCAGAGCCAAAATCAATGTAATTGAGAAGAAAAGAAAATACAAAGTCAACAAAGCAAAGAGTTGTTTTTTTTTTGAAAGGATAAACAATATTGCTTGGGGCACAAATATTTGAAGTCATTATATCTTATTGCCGGATGATTCCATCAACCAGTATGAAGGGACCTTCTGATTAATTTCAGCTTGAAGTCCACTTTGTCTGATATGAGAATGGCTAACCCTGCTTGTTTGTAATTTTAATTTGCATGGTATATCTTTTGCCATCCTTTCACCTTCAGTCTGTGGATATCTTTGTAAGGTGTATCTCTTGCAAACAACATATTGTTAGGTCTTGGGTTTTAATCAAAGCTGACAATCTATGTCTTTTTTTTTTAGTATTAATTTTTTAGTTGTAGTTGGACACAATACCTTTATTTTATTTACTTATTTTCATGTGTTGCTGAGGATCAAACCCAGGGCCTCGCACATGCTAGTTGAGCACTCTACCACTGAGCCACAACCCTAGCCCCCAATCTATGTCTTTTAATTGAAGAGTTAAGATCATTTACATTCAATGTTTTTAAAGAGAGATTTTTTTTTCCTGGCAATTTGATTCATTTTGTGATATTTAATTCAAACTTGGTTCTCCTTTAACTGCATTTAACATAATGCATCTTCCCTATGCTTGTTTACATTTTTATTTTCCATTTCTTCTTCCTGAAATATTTTATTGAGTATGTTTTGTAGTACAGGCTTTGTGGTTATGAATTCTTTTAGTTTCTGTTTATCATAGAAGGTTTTTATTTTCAATTCTGAAGGATAATTTTGCTGGTTGTAGTAATCTTCGTTGGCACCCATTTTCTTTCAGAGCTTGGCATATATTATTGCAAGCCCTCCTGGCTTTTGAGGTCTGTGTTGAGAAATCAGTTTAAATCCAAATTGTCTTATCTCTAAATCAAACCAGTCAGTTTTTCTCTTGAAGCTTTTATAATTCTATCCTTATTTTGTATACTAAGCATTTTCATTATATGTGTCTTGGAGTAGTTCTACTGCAATTCTGTATATCTGGAGTTCTATATGCCTCTTATATTTGAATTTCCATCTCATTTCTAATATTTGGAAATTTTTCCTAATATTATTTCATTGAAAAGATTGTGTACCCTTTTAGTTTGTATTTTGGAGCATTCATCTACCCAACAATTCTTAAATGTTATATGTTGATGTAATCCCAGATTTCTTGAATATTCTTCTGGTCAATGTCTTTTAACATCTTTTCTTTATGGTCAACTTTATCTTCAAGATTATTATTATTATTGAAAATCTATCTTTGAAGTGGTATAATCTTTTGGTGATGCTTCCACTGATTTTTTGATTTGGTTTATTAAGTCTTTTATTTCCATTGATTCTTTTTCAAAATCTCTATCTCTTTATGACCTCTCTATTAAGGTCTTCCAACATTCATGTCCAGAAAATTGAGATAAAACCAGATAAAGAAGCTTGTCATTTGGATCAAATCAATACTGCTAGATGAAGTTCTAACTAGAAAAAGATATAACTTTCATCTGTTTATTTTTAATTTCTTGTATATACCTTGGCTCTAAAATGTTCCCACTGAAAAACTGAGTTTACCTGATGATGCTTGTAACAATACAACCAATCCTGTAGGTCGGTCTTCTGAGGAGGGGCCACTCTGTCCACAGATAACACAATCATATACTGCCTCAGAAACCTGTGGTTCTGCTGTGGTGATCTCCATAGGAATATCATTTTCAGGAGAATCTGCAGGAAAAACAAATTAAAAACTCCTAATTCCTAAGAAGAAAAGCCCATTTAAATGAAAAAATCCATTTAAAATAATTTTAGCTTCAATACCAATAAATTTATATAGTAATAAAAGTATGCCAAAAATTATCTTTCTCAAGTAAAATGTATACTCAGAAAAATTTTGGCAAAAATTACAAAGAATTGATATAAAGACTTCAAATAATATATGGCTAAATATACCTGATATATCATTCATAGTTTAAAATTGATATCAAATACACAGAGGCAAAAACACTGGTATCAAAAAAAATTTTTTAAATAGCATTTTAAGAAAAGAAGGAGAGGATTGTTTTAATTTTCTTTGAGGCACTTAAGGGTGGGAATTTACAATAAGATGGGAGCTAAAAAACTATTTCTTCCTTACTCCAATTCTAGTGATTGTATCTCATAAATAAAAATATATAGGGAAATCATTACATATGACCATAATATATATTAGTAAAGCAAAACTATTATAGAAAATATCAGTAATCCTCTGGTGATGTAATGTCATTAACAAAAAGAAATAAAATATTTACACAATAATGATTTACAAATGAAGGCACTTAAATTCCTGATTAGTGAAACTGCCCATAGTGGCAAAGAAATGTGTAGAGGGAATTGGGAAGACCAAGGACACAGAAGTGCTTTATTAAATTCTTAAAAGATAGATGCATATCTAAATAAATATGTAAAAATACATGACAGAAATAGAAAAAGGAAGATGTCCTTTTGATATTTTAATAATAATTCATGAAGGTAAACATACATCTGATATTTACTTAGAATCAGAGAAGTAGGAATCTAAAATAGATCTTTGGTTAATGCCTAGTAATGACAGAAGTGAAAATAAGCCAAAAGAGAAATTAGAGAAAAAAATAATAACATGAATGAATCAGAACCAGAAAGCACATATCTATGTAAATAAGATTAGTGAGTTAAAATAAAAAGAGGTCTAGTCTTGAAAGGCATATTATTATATCTGACACATACTTTTAGATAAAGCAAAGTATTACTGAGGTTAAAAGTAAAGAGTGATCTCATTTGGTAAAGCAATCAATGACCCTAGCCCCAAGAAAAAGAAAGAAGAAAGGGAGAATTTGTATGATTGTATGAACACAGATAAAAGCACTCAAGTACACAAACCAAAGTGTAATCACCAGTTATGAAAGAAGAAAAAACACAAATTAGAAACATTTATGTTTAACTCCTGTATATTATATTATATGTGTGTGAAGATGAAATCTTGGATTTAAAAAAGATTTATATGCAAGGATTTTCATGATACTTTAAGGTTTTAAAAAGGAAACAATGGCACAACTTTTGTACAGTATGATTTCATTACAGGAAAAATAAATACAAACAAAATTCATTTATGTATGCAATCGTATGAAGCAATAAAAAGGTTTACAAAGATTTATCTCAGAGAGTAAGATTAAAAAAGGAAAACAGGAAGATATGATTAGTTTTGCCCACATATACCTTTATATGATCTTATTTCACCTATGTTAAGGATATATTATGTTGGGGGGTTTTGGTTTTGTTTTTTTTTTCTTTTTTAAAACTGTTTTGGCTTGGTACTAGAGTGTATCTTATATGTGGAACAATAACCAAAACGTTGTTTTTTATTTATTGGTCTATTTTTTGTAATATACTATATCACAGACGACTGACTTAAAATGGCAGACCTATTAACACCAATCCTCAAAATTAGCAATTTTATATTTCAAAATCAAGCAATGTAAACACTATTCTATCCCACTCTAATTTCAGTGAAACAATTATTCAAATAGGTTCTACTTTGTAATGAGAATAAGAATTTTGCAAATTAATACAACCAAATTCAAAACTACATTGAAATATTTTATAAAATAACATTTTTACAACATATAAACAACAGTCACAGGTTCATAGAAGTATATATTATATGCATTCCAATGCCACAAGTAAGTCAATCCTACCTAAAAAGTTCACAGCTATAACTGATTCCAAGGAAGTGTACAAACATAAAAGAAAACTTAATTTAGTATAAAATCATAGCCAAGTGTCCCAAAGTAGCTAAAAGATACATCAGGAAATAAGAAGCAATTAAAGGTCCAAAGATCATTCTCTTTCATAAAATAAGAGACATCTCAACTAAAATTAAATCAAGATACCACTTCTTTCACCTACAAAATTACAACATATGCTAATGACAAGGATGTAGAGAAACTCACACATTCCTGGTGGGAATACAAAATAGTACAGACTCTATAAAAAGAATCTGGCATACCTCATTAAAATAAACACACATCAGCTACTCAGACCATCTTTCAAGGATCATGAGGCAAATGAGGAAAACTAGCAACATGAAAGACCGATATAAATTTTAAAAGCAATTCAGAAAGCTAAAAGATAATTTAGAAAAGAAAAACCCAAACACATTCAGGAAGTTTTCAGAGAAGACTTCCACATACAAAAACAAGGTAGTGAAGGCACTGAAGAAAGGAAATCTCTAAGTGTATAAAGCAAAAAGAACAAATGATAATAAGACACAAAAATTTAAAAGATCCATCATCCAACTAGAATCCCTCAAAAGAAAGAAAATTTAAAAGTATTATAATATTTCTCTATAATAAATTACCCCAAAGCTTAGTGGCTAAACATAACATGTATTTGACAGTTTCTGAGGAAGAAAGTATAGAAGCAGCTTAACTATATGGTGTTAGTTCAGTTAGGATCTCTCCTGAAACTGCTGTCAAACTATTGTGTGGGCTGGGCATGGTGACACACACCTATCATCCCAGCAACTCAGGAGGATGAGGAAGGATGATCGCAAATTTGAGGCCAACCTCAGCAACTTGCTCACTGATGTGGCTGTTGGCAAGAGGCCTCAGTTCCTCTTTGTGGTTCTGCTATGACATGGCAGCTGGATTCCCCAGAACAATTAATATAAAAGAAAGAAAGCAACCAACACAGAAATCATAATGTCTCTCATACCCAAGTTTTAGGAATAATATTCCATCTCTTCTGCCACACTTTGTGGTCATAAAGAATAATTTTGATACATTGTGGGAGAAAAGTACATAAGGCATAAATGCCAGGAGATGGGGGTCACTGAGGGCCATCCTAGAGGATGATTATATGAGTGATCAAAAAATAACAGTAAATTTTTTCTCAGATCTTCAGAAATATGAATCTACAGACTGGAAAGACTAAGGAGGAAAGACAAAGTTGTAAGAAAGAAGAAAACAAAAGCACATAGAAACAAATCATAAATTTTCAGATTCAAAGAATCAGATGATCAGGGCTGAAGTTGTAGCTCAGCAGTAGAGCACTCACCTAGCACATACAAGTCATTGAGTTTGATGCTCAGCACCACATAAAAATAAATGAATAAAATACAGGTATTGTGTCCAACTACAACTAAAAAAAAAGTATTTTAAAAAATAACAGAATCAGATGATCATAAAAGGATCATGGGAAAAGAAAAATATATATTCACCTACAAAGATATAAGAATGAGATTCCCACTAGAATTTTCATCAAATGAATAGTAAAAGACAAGAGAGTGATGCCTTCAATTGTGACAGAAAATATAATCAACCTGGCATTCAATATCCATCCAAATGAATAATCAAGTGTGACAGCAGAGTAAATTCTCTTTCAAAGATATAAAGAATCAGAATGCCTCTATAAGAATATTATTAGAAATATACTTGAGGCTATACTCCAATAAGACATGACCAAGAAAAGAGATGAGAGACAGAAAACCCTAAATTGATCCAACAATAAGAAAATCTCAAGGTAATGGCTATGTAGCATACTATGGACCCTACTGGAAAAGTATTTCATGCAAAGGACAGAATGACTGATTGGGCAGAATGACAGAGACAGAATAAAGATAGTGCAGTTCTTGGAACAATACAATTTTATTGATTGGTTAGTTGATTGATTGGATATTCAGGACTGAACCCAAGGACACTTTACCTCTGAACTATATCCCCAGTCCTTTTTAATTTTTGAGACAGGGTCTTGCTAAGTTTGAGGCTAGTCTAAACCTGCAATCCTCCTGCCTCAGCCTCCCAAATCACTGGATTATAGACATGCACCACTGCATCCAGCTATAATTTTTAAAATAAAATCAAAAGGGGCAGTTGAAAACTCCAGGATTAAAAAAAAAAAAAAGACACTATAACAAAGTCCTGGCCCAAATACAAACAAACATTAGCTGATATGGGTTTAGGAATCAAGCAGCTATAAGAAAAGAGACTTTAAAGACAGTCTCCTTAAATCAAGCCACTTGGATTCAAAAACAGTGAATAAATCCTAGTATATTACTTAACCCTGTACTCATAACATCCAAAGAGTCATACTAATGTAACTGTTTAGAGACAACCTTTGGATGGAAGACTCCATCCATCCAAAGTCTGTGACAGCAAAACAAAATGTCAGCAATCTTGACAATTTAAAAGTAAATAAGTAACTAAAAAGTAGGTGATAAAAAGCAAGAGATAGAGATGAGGAATGGAAAAATGAAAAAAGCATAGGAGTGATTATTAGTTCATTTTATATGAAAGGGTATCAAGTTAGTACTGTAAATAGATAAACCCTCTTCTTCCATATGAGAAAGTCAACTAATACTAAGTAAATTCCACAAACAGAATTCGAGTATTCTTTCCATCAAAGTTATGACCTGAACATAAACCCCAATGTCAATCATTTAGAAAACAGTTGGCTATATCTGGACTGACCCCATCTTCACACCTCTTCTGGCCATTGGATATGTACTTATGTGTACAAAAATGAATGGAAACAGACTTTCACTATTTTAAGTGTATTTTACTGGGATTTTAGCTTGGAAGTAAGAAAGCTTACCAATAATCATAAGTATGCTTTAAAGTTAAAGGTTAATAAAATAACTATAGGTATGCTTTAAAGTTAGAAGTGAATAATAGGTCAGGAGACATGTAGTCTAGTTGCATCACCTAGCACCTAGTGATTGAGGTGAAAACATAAAAGCTTAATCATGATTGGCTAAGGTTATAGAAAAAAGATTTTGAACAATCAACGTATGTCAGAAAAGATTGTAACTCTTAAAAATTATGTAAATCAAAGAAGTTCGGGCTTTGAAGCTATCCATTAACTACCTGAAAAAATACCTGTAAAAAAGGTATATAAATAAAGATCCCTCTGGGGGCAAAAAAAAAAAAAAAGAATGGAAATGTAAACACATGTTTGAATGCACATATTTGTAAGGATTTATTATAGTTAGAAGTGTCCCACAAAAGCTCCTGTGTGAGACAATGCAAGAAGGTTTAAAGGAGAAATTATTGGGTTATGAGAGCCTTAACCCAATCAGTGAATTAATCCCCTGATAGGAATTAACTGAGTGGTAACTGAAGGTAGGTAGGGTGTGGCTGGAAGAGGTGGGTCACTGTGGGTGTGCCTCTGAGGTGTATATTTGGTGATCTGAGCTTAGTCTCTCTCTGCTTCCCTCCACCAGACATACTCTTCCACCTCAATTCCCAAGGAATGGTGTCTGCTGGCTGTCAGTGGACTGAGATCTCTGAAACCATGAGCTCTCAAATACACTTTTCCTCCTCTACAATTGTTATGGTTGGGTCTTTTAGTCACAGCAGTGAAAAAGCTAACCTACTTGTTAATTACTTATTTACTTTTAAATTGTTAAGGTTGCTGACATTTTGTTTTGCTGTCACAACTTATTTTCTTTCATCAATTTTGTCTAAAAAGAAAAGGAAAAAGAAAGAATCAAGCTTTCAAAGAACCTCTGTAAGCAAGCAAAGCAAAACAATCACTGTAATGTAAAAAGTCATGGAAAGGAGTATCCTGGTTAACTGAAAGTTAATTTAATCCATTCCTTCAATGTTTGTAAAAGGTTACTCAGAGCAACCTACCATCATACAGAAACATGGCATTCCTTCTTATTGTAGGAATCTAAATGCTAATCTGAATGAAAACAAGAAGTGTGCCTTATCTTTAGCAATATCTCAGAAATCTGAGGGACAGTTTAATAGAAAAGAGGGAACATACTTTCTATGTACTGCTACCAACAGGAAGGTCTTCCTCACAATGGCAGCCATTCAACCACAGAATGAACTGTCTATAATAGAGATCAATCCTCCATCATTATATTGTTTACATAAAGACTAGAAATCATCTGTCTGTAATATTTAAAACTTGTGGAAGATTGGTCAAGATCATCCCTAATGTAATGACTATGAGAGTTCTAACCTAAAAAGTTTTGACTTACCAACATCCATTGCAGTTTCCATAAAGCTTTTCTGTCGTGAAGCAAATTCTGCAAGCAATTTCTGTTGTCTCTCTCTAGCCTTTTGTCGCCTAGATTAAACAGAAATAAATTATGAGTACCAAATGTGCTTAAAACTAATCTACTATCTTTGAGTAGTATATAATGTATGAAAAGATCCTTGCAAATAATGGAGAACAATCTATTTTCTACATTATGCATTAAATTTCATGTAAGACTTGACTCTCCCAAGGATTCTACTGCTTTAGGCTTCAAACTCACTCACTCAATAAGTAAAAATAAAAGCCAAGATTTACCTTTAAATGTGATCTAATAATTAAGGTTGATAGAAAATTTGATTTCCAACAAAACAATGTCCTAAGTATATGTATTTTGATAGGAAGAGCAAGAGTCTTTTTCAGCAAGGGACTAGCAATTTAACCTCAGGCACAAATGACAGTAAATCAGTTGCTATAAAAAGCTATGAGGTTTATATATAAACAAAATCTAAAAGATAAGAATAATCAGATTTATTTTTATCCTAAAAATAGGTTTCCCCTAATAGAGAATGAGCAAAAGCCAGTAAATGTCCTAGTTTCTACTAAGACATAGTCCAAGTTTAATTTGGCTTGTATGAAGCAAAAGAATATGAAACAAACACAACAGAGAATAAAAACATATCCCAAGTATAAATATTCATTTGAATTAATTTACTATGGTCTCTTTATTATTTATACCTTATCTACTTTTATCTTCTTTCAAAGAAGATTTTAATTTGAGAGTGGTTACAAAAACAAAACAAAAAGATAATACAATAGGACCATAAAAATAAGAAAATGAAAGTAAACTAATAAAGAAAGCTGATAGAATTGAACACTAACAATACTAGTGAACACAAAAATAATTGTTTTTAGTTATATATGGACACAACAATATCTTTATTTTGTTTATTTATTTTTATATGGTGCTGAGAATCGAACCCAGTACCCCAGAAGTCAGAGGCAAGCTCTCTGCTACAGAGCCACAAACCCAGCCCCGGGAGCATAAAATTTCATACCCAATAAAAAAAGGTTAAAATGGTAATTTAAAAAGGAGGAAAGAAAAAAGTTTTAAAAAATAAGTTTTATATTAACTCCTTAGGAAAGATAACATTTTAGTTGAATGAAACTCAAAGAGGAACTGATCACAGCCCATGAAACAAAAAACATGATAACATAGTAGACTAAATTAAAATAATTTCTTTTAATAGCCATTTATGATTCCTGTACACTATAAAAGACAAAGTATTATGTTAGATGGAGATGCTATATAGTCATTTCTATGAAAAACCTCAAAGTATTTTTCTATAAATCTGAAAGATATTCAAAGACATAATAGAATTTAAAGGAATAAAATGCAAACAGTGATTTTTAGATTATTCACACATCTGCTCCCATTAAATTAAAAGAGATAATCAGGAACTATAAAGTACTGTGGTCCATCTTATCAGAAGTTACATACTTTTGCCAATAATGTTCAAAAGATTTTTTAACATTTCTTTTCTAACATTTACAGATATTTAGGATCCACATGAGAAAACTTGCTTTATTATTTAATAGCTATAACTCTTTTACATTGTTCTTGAGTCAAAATATTATTATTAAAGTTGATCATTCATCTTCATCAAACTTAATTCTCAATGGCATTGATCATTTCAAAACATTAAGTATATCCCTTTTTTCCTAAACACAAATGGCTAGAGTTACCAAGCCCTGGGTGTCAGGATCCAACAACCTAACACAAGAGAGCATTGGTGTGTGGAAAGATTGCAAGAAATTGATTACAGACAAGGGAAATTATCAAAAAAGTAATATATACATTGAGGATAATGGGTGCTGGGTTTCTCACTATGGAAATGAATTACAATATGGAAAGAGAAAAAAACAGAATGATTCCTATGGTGTCAAGATTGCAATTTTAAGTATTATAAACAGACATAAGAATAATTCTCCCTCCCCTCCTTCCAGCCCCCAACACACACACACACACATAGACATACAAATAAACAGTTTTCCCCAGCTCTGTCCACTAAGAGGACCTGAAACAACTATTCCTCATTAGAATAAACACATGGCTTGTGGTTTCTAAACACCATTCTCTACTAAAAGCAACCAGTACTCTTTGGACAAATGACTGACCTCAAGTACAAGATGAGCCTGGAACAATTTATTGCCCCACAAAATAAGAATATACTCGAGCTAGGATTGTGGCTCAGTGGTAGAGCGCTCTCCTAGCATGCGAGGCCCTGGGTTCAATCCTCAGCACCACACAAAAATAAATAAATAAAACAAAGATATTGTGTCCAACTACAACTAAAAAATAAATATTAAAAAAATAAGAATATACTCTAAGAATGAAAGTTATAGATGAAAAGGGCATATAACCAGATTAAAGAAATTTCTAGGATCTAAACCTGGAACAATTTGAGCATCAAACTGAATATGAGCACATCAGATTATAAAACAGAAAGTAGGAACCCTAATAAACGTACATATATTGAAAGTTGATAAGAAAAGGGATAGTACAGTATCTCAGAGTATATCTTCACAAATTGCATATTAATTACAAAGGTGGAAAAGGGTAACTTAACAGTAAAGAACTCTGGCAGACACCCCCTTAAAACAATCAAATGTAATCATCAGTAATGAAACAAACTGAAATCATGGACCACCTGATGGGATACAATGAAAACAAAACAGTGATTCTTCATTGATATTCCTGCCACATAGGCACCACCTAAATCCAACATAAAGGATGGCATACCCAAATTGAGGTACATTCTACAATGCTACTACTGCCCTGTAATATTCAAAGCTGTCATAGTCAACAAAAATTAAGGAAAGGCTGAGGAAACTATTCCACATTGAAGGAGACAAAAATAATACAATTAAAGAATTTAATTAAGGATTTAATCACACTCAAATACTTTTTTTTTTTCTTGGCTTTGTCTTGAGATGAGGGTCTTACTACGTTGCCAATGCTGCTTTGCTGGCTTCAAACTCCTGAGCTTAAGAAATCCCTCTGCCTCAAATTCCCAAGTAACTGGGACAGTAACTGGCATCACTGTGCCCAGACTAATTTCCTCATTTTGATAGTCGCCCTGGTTATATAAGAAAAGGTCCTTATTTCTAGGAAATGCATAGTAAAATATTCCACAATAAAGGTGAACCACACCAGCAACTTATTCTGAAATAATTCAAGAAGTTCCTTATAATTCCCCTGAAATATTTCAAGTTTAAGATTACTTTAAAATAAAAAATTCATAAAAATTAATTTCATCCTCAAACATCTGCCACAAAGGAAATGGCATCAAACAAAAAATGTGCTATAGATGTTCAGCATTCTGAAAGACATTTATATTTAGAATAAATATGTTCAGAACACTCTATTTCAAATAACAAATCTATATATCAAGCAGGGCATGGTGGCGCATGCCTGTGATCCCAGCAGCTTGGGAGGCCAAGACAGAAGGATCGCTAGTTCAAAGCCAGCTTCAGCAAAATCAAGGCACTAAGAAATTCAGTAAGACCCTGTCTCTAAATAAAATACAAAATAGGGCTGGGTATGTAGCTCATCCCAGTACCCACCCACCACCCCCCACAAAAAAAATCTATATATCAAATTTTAAAAACCTCAAGTATAACTGCTTGGCATTAGAATTAAAAATGCATTTCTGTACCAGCTTTGTAACTAGAAATCGAATGTCACTGTTCTTTCTTTTTTTTTCCTAGTTGCCAATGGACATAATATCTTTATTTTGTTTATTTTTATGTGGTACTGAGGATCAAACCCAGTGCCTTACACATGTAGGCAATTGCTCTACCACTGAGCTACAACTCCAGCCCCTATAAATTTTTTTCTTAATTTAGGTTATTACTTACTAAAATTGAGCATAAATGTAAATAAAGACCATTAACAAAAAGATATAAACAAGTTCAGATAGACTGCCTACGTCATCAAAATTTTCCATTATTATCCTGGAGATGAAGACATTGAAAGTGTATATTATTACAACCATCTAAAGTTTCTGGTTTGTATCTTGTTTTCTAAGGAGTTAATCTATTATGAAAGTGATGCCAAGTTTGTCTATAGGTGAGGCACATAGAAATGAATCATCATTAAGTGTTTATAAACTGATCTGCCTTTATTGTGAAACATAATCCAAAATAGAGAAAGGACAAATGAGAAGCACAGCAAGATTCAAATTCATCTTCATTCTATCTGCTACATAATTCATTTCAAGTACATGTCAATATCATTACTACTCAAAGGAAACAAAACCTATCACAAAAAAGTCTAAAATTTTGAGTATTATTTAATACAAGAGCATTAGGGCCTCTATAAAAATAGTATCTAAATTATATCCTCCAATATTACATCTATTATTAGTAATAACTACAAGATACCATTAACCACATAAAATAAACTCTGATCCACTGAATGTTCAAATAATTACAAAATTGAAAGGAAAGACCACTAATTTAGAAGAAGTTAACAAAAATAAAAATCTTGCTAAGCATGGTGATACATGCCTGTTATCCCAGCAACTTGGGAAGCTGAGACAGGAGGATCACAGGTTTGAGGTCAGCCTGGGCAACTTAGAGAGACCCTGTCTCAAAATAAAAAATGAAAACGCTGGGGATATAGATCAGTGGTAGAGCATCTCTGGGCTCAATCCCTGGTATTGTTAAAAAAAAAAAAAAAAAAAATCAAACAAAAAACCTTAACCTTGTTTCCAACCTTCTAATTGTATCAACAGTAGATGTATTAAATTCTGGGCAGTTACTAATACAAAAAGTAATAAGCTGACACCTAAATTATGTTAGTTCTTTATAAGTCATATCTGAAAGTACAATTCTACGAAAAAGAAACAGAAAAGCTTCTAAATTTTTAATCTCCTATAGACTTCTATGTATATCTTAATATGAATTTTCTGTAACTTTTTTTCTTAATTTTTTTTTAGTTATAGGTGGATACAATATCTTTATTTTTATGTGGTGCTAAGGATCAAACCCAGTGCCTCACGCATGCTAGGTAAGCATTCTACCTCTGAGCCACAACCCCAGCCCTGTAACTGACTTTTAAAATATCAGAAATGAAGTACAACTACATATATAACTAATATTTCTCCTAATGTAATATCCAAAGGATGACATCCTAATCAGCAAATCGAATGGGCTGCCAATCTTATCTGACCTCTTGCAGCAGCAAACAATCTTGTTAAGTTTCTTCTTTCTAAGCTTCCTCCTATGATGCCTTCTCTAATGCCACTCATCCCAGTTTTCATACCACTCCACTATAGCCATCCCTTTTAAGTCACATTGTAGGTACCCATTCCTCAAGCATTTGCTTTAATGTTTTTTCCTTGAGTTTCACATTCAGTTTTATTATTTTATATGCATTCTTTCCCATATACAAGATTTCCACTATTAACCTCTATGAAAATATCTGTAGCTCTAGCTAAGAATTGTCCCCTAAGTCACAAACTCTTTATCTAAGTAGGCATCTTCACCCAGATGTCTTCCTAAAACTCAGTAATGACCTGAATTATCAATGTTACAGCAAAGCTTTAGCACTCTATTATAACTCCTTATCTTAGTAAACAGGAACATCATCCAAGTTACAACTCTAGGAATAAATCATGAATTTTCCCTCATCTCCCACATCAAATTGATCACAAAGTCTAACAACCTGAAGCTGCCAAATAGCTTGTATACATCTTCTCCTATTTTTATATTTACCCTCACTACACCTGCTCTCCTAGATTCTTAAATAGCTCCATAGCCCAATCTCCAGTCTGACCACACTCAACCCAATTTGCACGTGATTACACTACATATTATTCCCTTCTTAAAAATCTTTCAATGGTTTATCTGTAATCATTTACACCTTAAGTACCAAATTAATTATTATATCTGGTTACCTTCTTAGCTTTTTATATCCTGCTATTCCCATTAATACCCTGTACACCTAACATAGTATTTATTACACTAAAAACTATCTGTTTACTAGTCTGTCTCCCACTATAGTATTAATTCCTCAAGGTCAGGGAGTTCAACGTTGGACATAGTTCCTATCCAGAGAAGATCCTGAGTGATACTTGATGAATGGAAAATGTATCACTAGTATAAAATCTACCTGAGGCTGGCTTCCACTGATAATCAACCCCTAATATCTACATTTAATTTTAAAAGTAATAAGACAAAATAACTCCAGAAAATACCTCTAAAAAACACTTCAAACTATCAAATAATATATTGCAGGAAGACTGGGGTTGTAGCTCAGTGGTAGGGTGCTTGCCTTGCACGCATGAGGCCTGCGTTTGATCATCAGAACCACATAAAAATAAAATAAAATAAAATAAAAATAAAGATATTGTGTCCATCTACAACTAAAAAAAAGTAATGTGTTGCTCATGTAGCTCACAACAGTAGTCCATTTAACAATGTGCCAAGAATGATTTTTATCTGTATGAAAGAGGATATGACAAAAGTGCAAGGTTCTTGATTAAAATAACATTGAGGGCTAGGGTTGTGGCTCAGAGGTAGAGTGCACACCTGGCATGCGTGAGGCACTGGGTTTGATCCTTAGCACCACATAAAGTAAAATAAAGACATTGTGTCCGCCTATAACTAAAAAAAAAATAAATAAATATTTTTTAAAAATAAAATAACATTGAGATGATCCTTTTCAACTCTATAAAGGAAAGTATATATTTCACCTATAATTTTGCTTTGTTGCTTTCTTCTTATTTTTTTAATTTTTGCTTTATTGCTTTAGTAGACAAATTTGTTTTAAAGAAATTAAACCAATGAATATTATTTAAAAGCTCAAAAAGTAAGCAATCGCACTCTTGAATTTCATCTAAAAAAATGTTTTAATAATCTGGTCCTTTTAGTCTTCTCTGTATTCATTAGAAGTTATTTTTGTTTTTTTGGTTTTTCTAATAAATACTAATCCGGTCTAAAGGATTGACAATCACACTGAGTTGCAGTCTCTCAAGATTCATCTTGTCATTTGTCATGTTTTTGACAAACAAGGTAGGCAATGGTAACAAGTCTGTTGGAAAACAGCTGGTAATAATGCATAGTAACATAACTTGAATACAGCTCTTAGCAAGAAGCATGTGCCAAGAACCATACCACAGTTCATTACCTACAAACTCCACTTATAAAAACATCATTCCAAGGAAGAAAGTCAAAGATTTATAAATACTATGACTCAACAGCAAATTAGAAGCAACCTAAAACTCCAAAAGCTAAGGCATAAGTGTGTTTAAAAACATTACCTTTTTAATAAATAGTAGTTATATAAAGATTATAAAGGAACAAGAGTAAAGTAATTGGATTTTTATTATTTTGAGAAATGTTTAAAAGTCTTCCAATTTTTTTCTATTCTCATTTATCACTGAACTAATAATACTTTCTCACAATACCAACAGAATTATTAGATTCTTATAACAATAAGAATTATAGTAATTTTTCTGAAGAAGCCTACAAGTTTAAAGTAGTAATTTCATGGTGGGGTCAGAAACTCATCTTCTCACCCCCAAGTAACACATCATACTACGCATATAAGTGCTATGTTCAATTTCATTTGTCTTACAAATTAATCAGCAATTATTGTTATTGCTAAAACAATCAGGTCTCAGATGATGTAAAAGGAGAAAAAAACAATCAAATCTTCAACTGTACCATACATATTTAAAACATTAAAAATAAAAGTTACCTTTCTTCTTTATCCAGGGTTTTCTTCTCTGCTGCAGTGATTTTTTTGGGTGGTACAGGTGGGGTCACTTTTCTACATATCTCTTCAATGATACGTTTGTTCATTCTGCTTTGCAATGCAGCTTTTAGTAAAATTCTTTCTACTGCAGTTATACCATCGCCATGACTGTATTTAGGAATTTCTGGCTGGATTAAAATTTCAATGTCATCCAGCCAAGGAGGATAGTAGGAGTTTTGTTTTCCTGAGAGTTTGTGATGAAGCTTAATTAGCAAAGACAATATACTTTCTTTAATTTCCAAAATGGCTGTCGTTAACTGGGGAGCTGAACCAGGAGCAGACCATTTACTTGAAGTTTTGGGACGAACCACCTGATTTGCTTCACTGTTACTACGATTGATGATCTCCTGAAATTTCTTTCTACGTTCTGCTACTAAGCTGAAAACTTGAGCTGTACCAGAATTCTACCAGTAGACATGAGAAAAAAAGAAAAATCAAGAGAAGTTATTCAGTATCAACTCTAAAAATACATTAATATATTTTTCAAAGGGAATGCTCAAAGTTTCATCAAGAGATTTATTACACTGATTAACTCTTAAATAAATCTGATCCTTCTTCACCTCTCTTTCTCAAATAAATTGAGTTCCACTCAATCTGGAAACACCAATAAGAAAAAAGAAGACTTGGGCTGGGGATGTGGCTCAAGCGGTAGCGTGCTGGCCTGGCATGCACGCAGCGCTGGGTTCGATCCTCAGCACTACATACAAATAGAGATGTGTCTGCCGAAAACTAAAAAATAAATATTAAAAAAAAAATTCTCTCTCTCTCTCTCTCTCAAAAAAAAAAAAAAGAAAAGAAAAAAGAAGACTTATCAGCAATAACATCACTTTCTAAACCTCCTTAGCCTATCAATCAGTGGGGGGAAACAATCTTAAGTAGTACCAATATTCATGTTAAAGAAAAAAATCATAAACTAAATTTCTCCTGTTTAATGGAAGAAAATCTGTTCTATTCAGCATTCATAAGGAAAATTATGTTTTACTAACTTCTGGAAGACTGCTATAGTTTCCAGTTAAGAAAATTATAAGTTAATTTAATTTTCTAAGTTAAAGATTCTGAACTGGTAATTAATTACACTTTTAAGGAACTTCAAAAATTTGAAAATTACTTCTAACAAATGCTTAAAGTTATTAAACTACAATATAAGGATGAATGATCAAACTGATTTTATTTTACATTTGAATATCACTGTGATTTAATATTTGAAGTTTTTTTTTAAACTAAGTGTTATTCTCAATTACTTATCTTCTAAACAGTCTTTTTGCTAAACCCCAAGTTGCATTAGGGCTCTTAGAACTCATCTTTTAATTAAGATATGAGTCAGTTTAATGGACTTCATTAGTTTTTTAAACTGAGCATAGAAAGGATGCTTCAATATCAGTTGAATTTTTGTGAGTCAAATTATAATATACACTATTTTTTAACATCCAAGCTGTTTGTTAAAGTACTCCCTGCCAGCATTAGAGGGCAAAAGCTTCCTCTTATGGTTTTAATTAAAACCCTTTATGATGCTCACAGCAAAAACATGCTATCAAAAAAAGTTCTTACAATTAGACTCTACTCTGAGAAATATCTGTTTTAATGCTGTCTTCTCACAAAAATCTAGATTAAAGGAATGTAACTGCTCAAGTTTAGTTACTTGGCATGTTATTTCAAGACTTTTTTTTTTTTTTGCTCTTTAAAATTAATTAAGCTACATGCAATGGCAGCTGTATTTCAAAATGAATCTAAATATACAATATATTTAGTTTAAGATTTTATGTACTTATTTTATCAAAGTTAATTAATTCCCATAGAAGCCAAAAAAAATATTTTTAAATGAGCATGCTGCCAGAAACTAAATTTACTTTTTTAGAAAACAGTCATTTTTAAGATGTTAGTAATACAGACCCAAATATGCTGCCTATCATTGATTCAAAACATGTCTAACACTAATATGAAAAATACACTATTGAATACTCAATATTATTTTATTTTTGAGATCAATAATATCAATTTTTTCAAAATTAAGCCTAAATTACTTTAGTTTTTAAAAAAAGCACACACAAAGAAACTTTTCAAAAATTTAACCATATTAATCAAATACACACACACAAACACACAAATACTTTCAATGTGAATTTTTTCCATTTCCAGTTAAAGCCAAGTTGCTAGTTAATACACATATCATACACATCTACCTCTCTTTGAAGAACTTTAGGTCGTCTTGAACTCTGGCAGGTTAAAGGAAAAAGACTAGTGAGACAGACTTTGCTTAGATATATCAGAGGAAATAGAAGACAATGTAAAGTTACCTATAATTACATTTTTTTTTCTTTCAACATCATAGGGGATCTAAACAATATATCTTAACACTTAAACATACAACTTTTCCTTTCCTTTTCTCCCACCCACCTCCTTAATTTCACACTTACTTGTAAAGAACCCAAGTTATCAGAGCTAGTGCTTGCAGGTGAATCTCTCTTCACTTCAGGAGCAGTCTCTGGAACCCTCACTCTAACATAGTTTATAAAGTGTCGCATGTTAGATACTAAGTTACTGCCAGGAAACCAACTGTCATGACAACGCTCTGGTCCACCCACTGATGTCTAAAATATAAAAAATAAAGAATATGAATGTTTGTCACTTCAGATCTAAGATACAATAAAGATGTAACTGACCAAATAATCAATCATGCCTGTCAAACTCCTAAATCCACAAATTAAAAAAGTGAATAAATTTAAATTTAAATAATAAAACCAAATTGAAACATAAAATACAATAATACATTTCTCAATACTAATAGGGCTAAATCTAGTGAAATCAGCAAACTATCTAAAGAAAATATTTGTCAATCTGGAAACACTTAACATTACAGAATATTTGTCATCACCCATTAGTAATAACTCATAATACAATTAAATGCCACCGTGTACTAATTATGGAAGAACGTCTAAAACATTAACCAAAAGTATGGCACAGTCTTAAAGGAATCTTAATGACCTTTTAATACACACAAAAGAATATATGTTGATTCCCCTTGGACTACAAAGTACTATTTAGTTTACTTTGGGAGAGAGGCTGTTATGCTTTGCTATATTTTTCCTGTGGAGAGGTAGATTTTCGTCTTTTACATTTGGAAAATTAACATCATTTTATGTTTGTAAAAATAATTTGTAGTAAGAATTGCTTTGTTGGAAATACTTCTAAAATCCAATAATACATTAACAATTGTATACTTAATAATTTACCTTAATATCTTTACAGAAATAATACGGTTCTCAGCAATAATTATGCTAATAATTTTATTAGAATCAATAATACAAATTTTCTTTAAAATTAATCTTACTTGTTTTTAAAAAGTACAAGGAATTTTTTAATTTAACCATATTAATCAAATACTCACATACCCAAATACTTCAAAGTGATTTTTGTTTTCCCTTTTCTATAAAGCCAGGCTGCCAGTTAATGCAAATATACACATCTACCTCTCTTTGAATAACTTTAGGCCATTGTGAACTCTTTTATTCTCAAAAATAATTCCTAATCAAATTATTAGACTATCTAGACTGAAATTCTAACTTAATGATTATTTCCCAGCAGCCAATTTCTCACCATAACACCAAAAGTACCTCAACCAATTTGATATGAATGAAAAATTTCAATTCCAATAATTCCATAAGAAAGTATTTCCATAAGTATCAACAAAAGCACTAAAAGACAGTATACATTTGAAAATCCAAAAGGTGTTTTCTATAAAAGTAGCTCTTCAGAAGATCTTATTTATGTATAAGGAATTCATAAATATACTTCATTTAAACACTGGCCTGGCAACAATTACCTAGAGCTGGAGAAAGGTTTATTCCTATCTAAAAATTTTAAAATATAAGAAATTACTTACCTCTTCATCTGATTCATCTTCAGTAGAATTTTCAAGTCCTAACTCAATCAGATATAAAACCATGCAGAGTACATGTTCTGACAGATTTTGATGATCCATCAAAATCTTTAAAAAAGGAAAAAATTACCTCAAAATTGTCTCTTTCCACAGAACATTTCACGTAAAGACAAAAAAATTTTAATAAAGATGAAATGACATAACTAAATACATAAAAATCAGACACATATTACACATTGATAAGAAAATAAGCTAAAACCAAAAAGCCATTTTCTCTACAGAATACCTGGTACTTTAGCACTATCCTGCAGATTAAAGACTAACTCATTAAATAACCCACTAAAATCACTAATATCCATATGCCAGTACTTAATAAAATATTTTTCTTAAATGGTAGTCTTACTATATTGCCTAGGTTGGTCTTGAACTCATGGGCTCCTGCTTCAGTCACCCAAGTAGCTAGAGTTATGGATGACACCACCACACCTGGCTTAATAAAATAATTTAACAAAAATACTTAATATCCTAATTTTCTGACACTCTTTTCCTGAAGACCAGGATATCACATAAATAAATTTGTTAAATAGATTATTTATGCAAATGCCAATGTGTTTGGCATAATACCTAGCATATAATTGGGAGCACAATAAATGCTTATGAAACATTAATGTTCTTAGAATTAAAGGTCTGAACCTCTGAGTATTGTGTGGAGATGTATAAATGCATATGTCAATGTGGGGTTTATATGATGAGAAAGATAAAAGGAAGCCAGGCATGGAGGCACACACATATAATCTCAGTGACTTGCAAAGCCGAAGCAGGAGGATCACAAATTGAAGGCCAGCCTCAGCAAGTTTGTGAGACCCTGTCTCAAAAAATTAAAAGGGCTGGTTATGTAACTCAATGCTAGAGCACCCCTGAATTCAATCCCCAATACCAAAAATAAATAAATAAATAAACAAAGGGAATGAGAGTGGTTACAAAGGCTTCCCTGAGAAAAATCTGATAAGTCAGACCTTATACCTGAATTATACAAGACTTAACATATCTGACACATGATTTCAGGATTAGCCATACCAATCAGTAACTTAATGTGATATAAGTGACCACTAATCAGAAAACAACTAAAATACTACCCCACAAATAAGCTGGCAGCTATCATTTTGTTCTAATTACGTATCTGGATGGATGGATGAATGGATGGATGGATGGATGGATAGATAGATAAATAAACAAATAAATAAATAAATAAATAGATGTTATGGCTATAGCTAAAGTAACAATTTTTTAAAAATGTATTAAATGTTATGATAAATATATTTTAAGGTTGTAAATTTAAAAGCTAAAAATTATCTGGAGAAATTATAAAAATAACTGCAAATTAAATCTAAAGAATGTACACAAAAGAAAACAATAAAGATACTAACAGAAAAAAAAAAGAGTTTCTGAAGTGAGTACCAATGTCAACAGTAAATGAGACAGCAAAGGACAGGGTAACCAGAGCCTCACAGAAATTGCACAAATGGCTGAAAGGACTAGGAAAGGAGGGCTTCATCACTAAAGACCCAATCTACTGTAATAGACTTTCTACTGCTTTGACTTTCTACTGCTTACTTTGACTACTGCGAGGGCTTTTCCATTCATCTCTTGTGTTGTGATAAATGGTGAAGAGCGTAGGCTTTTTCAAAAGCTTTTAAAAACTGATTTTTTAACACAAATTCTATCCATGACTATTTGACTTATACCAACAGATTCTGGCCTTAGTTTTCATTTCTAAATCTGGAAAAATTGTCCAGAAAATATTGTGAAGATTACATGAATAACATCTGTCATTTTCTTAGCATAGTATCTAACAATCATTGTTCAACAAATAGTCGGTGAGTGGCACCCATGGTATGAGGAGCAGGAGCAGAAAAAGACGGGACTGAAGGCTAGGAGTCAATAAGGTCATCCTTTCGAATCCACTACATTGTAGAGAGGAAACCAAGACACAGCAACACACCCAGCTAGTGAAAGCAACATGAGAACACAGATTTCAGACTCCCAGGCCATTGCCTATCATTATTATACTGCCTCCTCTTGATAATGAAACATTGCCAGCTAAATGCAAATAAATTTTGACTTGAAATTCTGAGGTATTACAGTTTTAAAAGAATAACTTAAAGACTAAGGGAGGAAATTCATTTTCTAAGGGCTACAAAAAAAAAAGATTATTCTTCTTTATTTTAAGTATTAAACATGGCAAGGAATGAAAGTGGTTTACTATCACTAATGTAGAGAAATTTGATTTGATAATGTAATATCAGATAAATTTTTTTTATTATACTTGCTGAAGTCATGAAAGCTATTACAAATACATTTAAAATTTTTTAAATTTGCTTATAACAGTCTTGGAAAACTAAAGCAATGCCTTATTATTTTGTAATAAACATTTACATTAATCAAATTTTTTAAGTTGAAAAAATGTATAACTCAAAAGAACATAAATTACTTGCGGTAAGGTGAAATTAATTATTAATTATTATTAATAACAGTATTCAATTCTCCATTTGGAATAGTTATTTAACTTCTCAGCCCAATGATCATATTGAAAACCATGAATAATAACAGAACTTTTACCATAAGAATTTTTGCTAGATTTATGTCTACAAGTACATTTAAAGCACTTGAAAGAAAATCTAGCACTAAGAATTAACAATAGCTAAACTGTGGAACCAACTTAGATGCTCGTCAATAGATGAATGGATTAAAAAAAAGTGGAATTTTATTCAGCAACAAAAGAGAATAAAATCATGGCATTTACAGGTAAATGGATAGAGTTAGAGAAGATAATGCTAAGTGAAGTTAGCCAATCCCCAAAAAAAACAAATGCCAAATGTTTTTTCTGATACCAGATGGCTGATTCATAGTGGGGTAGGGAGGAGGAGTATGGGAGGAATACAGAACTCTAGATAGGTCAGAGGAGTGGGAAGGAACGGAGGGGGCATGGGGTTAGAAATGATGGTGGAATGTGATGGACATTATTATCCAAAATACATGTATGAAGACATGAACTGATGTGAATATACTTTGTATACAACCAGAGATATAAAAAAATATGTGCTCTATATATGTAATATGAGTTACGCATTCCACTATCCTGTATAAGTAAAAAAAAATTAATTTTTAAAAAAATACCTTCAAATAATGTATGTTATTTGTAAAATAAATACAAATAGCTTTTCAGTAAAAGATAGTTAATGTTTTTTTCATGAAGAAAAAGAGATTTTAAATCATTTTACTGAAGAATCCTCTTGGGAAGTAGTTAAAATAAACCTTTCCAGGCATTTATTGAAGCACTAGTTTAAAATCTTAATTAAAGCAGCATAACTTTTTTAAAAATTTTTTTAGATGTTGATAGACCTTTTATTACTCATTTATTTGTATGCAGTGCTGAGAATCGAACCCAGGGCTTCCCACATGCTAGGCAAGCACTCTACCACTGAGCCACAACTCCAGCCCAAAGCAGCATAACTTTTAAAAGTAAAATAAAAATTGGTCATGACTGAGACTTAATGAGGGGCAGAGAAATCTAAAAGAATTATTTCATTACAAAGCAAACATTAGGAGAAAGACTAACATATCTAATTAAATTTATACTTTCTTAATTTAAAATATTTGTACATAAGCAATTGGAAATCTATATTACAAATATGCGTAGTTTTCTTTTAAATTTCTTTAAATTTTTAATTTTTCAAATTTTAAATAGGAATAGCAATGATAGGTTTCATTTTATCTAATTGCATAGCATTTATCATGGTTTACAGTTATTTTATAGATGTTAATACTTATTTTATCTATAAACTGGGGATAGTTATTTTCTTTCATCTCTTATCTAAGTTAGATCATAAAAGTTATATATTTGTGTGTTTATATATATATATATATATATATATAAACACACACAACTTTCTAAAAATGTCACATTTCATAAAATTTTTTAGTACATAATAAATGTTAGTAAAATAAATCAGCCAGTTGTACCAGAGAAAACCCAAGAATACGGGCTGGGGTTGTGGCTCAGCAGTAGAGCACTTGCCTAGCATGGGCAAGGCCCTGGGTTCGTTCCCCAGCACCACATAAAAATAAATAAATAAAGATATTGTGTCCGACTACAACTGAAAAATAAATATTAAAAAAGAAAAGAAAAGAAAACCCAAGAATAAAACAAATTCTAAATAACATGAAAACATATTTTGGGTTGCTAAGATGTCTACCAGAAATACCAGAGATAAGACTCAAATCCCTCTATATCATACTCCTAATCAGAGGTTAAATAAAAAAACACAAAGAAGCACCATAAACTAAGGTCACTAGCCCACGTAATTGCCATTTTTAATTACATCATTCTAGTGGGTTTATGGGTTGTTTGGTTCCTTAGCTCATTCCATAATTTCTTTGTTCTGCATCATTCACTTCTTGTTCTATAGAAGCTAAAACCTAACACTTATACTTGAAGCTAAATAATTATACCTGAAGCTAAATACACCACGAAAAATGGTGTAGCTATTTCATTATTTTCAACTTCAAATTCACACACATACTATTATAACATACCCATATACATTTTACATACATCATATTCATCAATATGCTTTGCTTTATGAGTGTTACTTTTATTTAAATATTACCCTTCAGTATTTTTATTCAAAAATTATGAAAATAAATTCTAATCTAAGTCTTTTTACTTAAATTACTACTGTACCTTGTAAAGTAGAGTGAATAGCACAATGTGTAAAGTTTTACAGTGCAAAAGTCTCATGAGACCTTTATAACTAGGATGAAGTGATGTCCTTTTCTTATAAGGTGGCCAGGGATTTCCAGGGAATTTCCCACTCTGTTTTAAACTGTAAAAATAAAACCAAAATTAGATGACAGACTCAGAATTAAACTGTGGTTTAAACAGTGATTTATCAATATCAATTTCTGTCACATTTTTTGTATGCAGTACTATTTTTAATCATAATTGCTTTAAGATGCCAAACAGAAATCTAATCTCCACACAATGAGCTTTACTATTTGCTTTTCTTATTGGATAAAAATGAATAGAAAGAGCTAAGCCAAACACTAGAAAGAAATTTGAATACAAAAATGTTAATGGACACAGTGGTATGTGCCTGTTGTCTTAGCTACTGAGAGGCTAAGGTAGGAGAATGGCTTGAGCCCAGGAGCTTGAGTAACAGTGTGACTTGGGTAACAGTGTGACTCTGTATCAAAAAAAAAAAAAAAAATGAATTCTAACAAAAAGGTGACAAAGCAAAGTACTCAAAGAAATTTCCAGTTCTAACAAATAATCAAAATAGATAACTTGAAGACTCTCCCATTGGCTGGAAGAGCTGCATGAAATATAAAATGTATTCTTTTGAACATATATTTAAGACCTCACCAAAAAAAAAAAAAAAAAAAATGGAACTTCCCAGAAACCAGGAAAAAAAAAAAAAGAAGAAGGAATTAACAACAAGCACTACCACTGTGCCAATGGTTTTAAAGTCCTTGATTAAGCAGAGAACAAGGTGTTGAGGCCTACAGGCAAAAGAACAATCACTGTAGGTAATTAATGATGGGGTCAGACAAAAGGAAATAAAATGTTAATACCTCCTGAGCACTTCCCCCTCCTCCACCAGTTGCCAAGGTTACCTGCCTCCAGAGAATTATTCCTCACAGTAAGGAGTTAATGAGTAGCCCCAGGGTGACTCCCTTCCTGCCTCTACCCCAGAGCCTCTTCCTTCCAGCCTTTGGATCACCTTTTGGGTCATGTAGGCAGGATAGAGGGAGGAGAGAACACAAGAACAAAGAAAATCTAAAATGTATAAAAGGGGCAAGACATCCCTACTTCCTTGGATACCTAGCTCTCGGTCCCCTTCTCTTTGGAGAAGTATATCTTTGTTCTATCCTTTAAACAAAACTTGCTTTCTGTGATTGCTTGGCATTTCTCTGGTGTTCAATCTTCAACATCAGGAAAACTGGACTTGGCCCTGATTCTCATTACTGATATCAGTGTTGGGTACACACAAGCTCAGAGATGAAACTGAGATTCCCCCCAAAGCAGAGACCCTAAGAAGTCTTTAACCTCAATGAAGAGGATAACTCACAAGGAGAAATAAGAATCTTAAAGAGAAGGTTCTCTCTTCTGGGCTAGAAGAATGATAGGCTCTCCATGAAGAAAATAATTAGCAAACTTGTGTGCAGACAACAGCAGACTCAAAACACAAAAGGAAAAATCTAAGGGAATGACACAGAGAAACTAACAAACCCAAACTATTTTAGAGAATATTAACTCCTGCCTAGAGGCCAATAAAAACAAATTAGTAAAAAATTTTAACAATATAATCAACAAACATGAGGCAGGAACACATAAATAACATTCACCAATTAGATGTATTTAGAATATTTATAATTTTAAGTGCACTTGGAAATTTATAAAAATTTGTTAAATGCCAGAGTACACAGTAAATTCAGCAATGACTAAAAGAATTGATACACAGACCACAATCACTTGTCACAAAATAAATAAAACTAGAAACCAACTTAAAAAGATAATCCACAACTACAAAAATGTAGACATTTTAAAATACTATGGGTGCAAGGCATGGTGGCGCACTCACGTAATCCTAGCAGCTCAGAAGGCTGAGGCAGAAGTTCAAAGCCAGCCTCAGCACAAATGAGGCACTAAGCAACTCAGTGAGACCCTGTCTCTAAATAAAATACAAAATAGGGCTGGGGATGTGGCTCAGTGGCCAAGTGCCCCCTGAGTTCAATCCCCAGTACTCCCCACCCCAAAAAAACACTATGGGTTAGAAATTCAGAGGTTGTTAAAAATCCTAGCAGAAACTTTTAAAAATTAAGAACTCTGTAATGCTAGCTACTCCTGAGGAAAAGCAGGAGGATCACAAGTTCAATGCCAGCTCAGCAACTTTGGCAAGATCCTGTCTCAAAACCAAAATTTTTTTTTAAAAAAAGGCGGTGGGGGGGGGGGGGGCGCCTGGGGATGTGGTTCAGTGGTTACATGCCCCTAAATTCAATCCCCAATAACCAGAAAAAAAGGAAAAAATATATATATATATTGGAGGTGGGGTTGTAGTCCAATGACTGGTTCAATCCCCAATACCAAAGTGGGGGTTGGGGGATAGAGAATAATTTTTCAAAAGAATAAAATAGAACCTAACAATATAGAAAAAAAATATGAGATATGACCAAAGAAGTGTTTGGAAAGAAATGTACAGCCTTAGATATCAATCCACAAAATGGTAGGAAATAACAGCAAATCATATATATCGGGTTAAGTCTAGTATTCAGAATACATGAAGTGTTTTTAAGTCTCGGTAATAAGAAGACAATCCAACTTAAAAATGGGCAAAGAAATCAGCAGCTCCTGGTACCTCGCTAAGTGGAAATGGAGAGATGAGGAGGGGCAAAAATAAGAAGAACTGAATGCAAATTGTCACTTCACCACTGCAACAGAATTCTGCCTAGACAACTTGTCTCTGAAGAGGACAAAGCACCATACATAGGTATGAAGATGGAAGATTAAAATCATAGTATGCATATTTGATTCAGACCACCTAAGGCCTCATCTCCCATTCAGTTCACAAAACACACATAGCCAAACTATTACCTTCTGGGAAATATTTTAAGACACTTCTCTGAGAAATCTGACCAGAACAAGATCTAAAGAGACAACATAAGGGATCCCAAGAAACCTGCATAACTAAATCCCCCTAAATTAAATTTCAGCTTCTACAAGTTTGACCAGCACAAACAGCTCTTAATAACAAGCACCAGAATTATCAGACTTCTGACTAATGCCTCTCATGTGGAAGAGCTAGAGAGCAAACAATACATAATGTATCTTTGAGGAAAGAAACACTATGTAGGTGGGGGAAAAACAAATCTTTAAAAACTACCATTCTCGTATTAGAGAAATCAATTACATATATGGTTCATAAACTAGATGCCAAAAAATTAACTTTGCATTTTTTAAAAAAAACTCCTTTCTATACAATGTTACAATGGTCATATATAGGCATAATTTTCAAAACAATTATAATATCTCGTGATGAAATATTTTAACTACTATATTTCATTTAGCATAGAAAAGCAGTTCCTAGTTTTTATTTTCTTTGTTTGCTTTAAGCACTAAAGCTCCTAAATTTTAAGCAGCACTAGATTATTAAAGTGTTAAAACATAAAGGTTATATATTTTTTCAAGGAGCAGGTAATACATCATTTTGACTGCTCTTTTCAAAAGCATTAATGGAATAATGCAAATGATATGCTACATGACAGAAAAAAAAATTAAGTGATTCAAACCAACACCTAATTATTGACCAGTTAGAGACAAAAATGATATATACAAAGTCATACATCATACTTTCAAGCATGGGGCAGTAGCCATTAACCTTCATGATGAGAAATGGGAAACAAAAGAAATTATAGAATAAAAAAAAAATTACTGTCCAGTTGAATTTAAGACAGTCCCTGTATAAAATCATTTTTATCTTTTTGAAAAGGCCTAGATCATAGTTCTAACACTGCCATTAATGAACATATTTCATTGAGCTTCTCTGGGCTGCAATGGCCTTATAACGTAAAATATAACAATGTAGGGATAGTTTTCCATTTGTTGCTTTGCTTTGTTGCTGTTTGCTGTTATCTTTCTTGTTCTCTTTTTAAGAGCTTAACTATCCATTAAAGGGTATCTGGTAAGCAATGAGGGAAGCAGGATGAGCCTTCTCTTGTTGTTGCCCCATCCCTCTTTCAGCGATAGCTCACAAAACACTTTTATGGAATCTGCACTAGGTCTTGAAGGCCATTCCCAACAATAAGACCCCAAGATTCTAAACATAAATATCACATAAGGCAAACAGTTTTTAATTTCAACTCTCGGCACAAAAAGAAATTTACTTTTTGTGCGCTTAATAAATATTTACTGACTGCCAACAAACTACCTAGCAAAAAGTTTAAATTCTAAGGATACAATAGTTTAAATCTACTCAACCATTTTAAACTAGTATTCTTCAAAAGGTTTTTCTATTGTCTTCTTGCAAATAAAAGAGGACTAACCCAGCAAAGTCAATTAATCAACTTTTTATCTCGATACTCAAAAATGAATAGTCAATAAGACAACAACAATATCACATTTTATATTTCATATAAAAATAAATATTTGAAAATTCAATTTTTAAAAATTCAAAGTTTTGGACTGGGGATGTGGCTCAGTGTTAGAGCGCTTGCCTAACACGTGCAAGGTGCTGGGTTTGATACTCAGCACCACATAAAAATAAATAAAATAAAGGCATTGTGTCCAACTACAACTAAAAATATATTTTTTTTAATTCAAGTTTTACACAGAAAGAAATATTTTCCTTCATGGATATACATAAGTAAATAAAATGTTGTCAGATGAATATAATGGTTTTCACATAGAATTTAAAAGGTTAATATATTTTGTCATCTATTTTTATTGCTTTCAATACACAGTTCTTTAAAAAAATAACAGATGTCCAAACTGCTAAGAAACAGAACACTTCTAAGAAATTACCAAAAAAAAAATTTGAACAAGAACTCAAAGGCCTAATTGAGGGAACTGAGAGAAATAAGAATCACAAAGAACAACATAGAAAATAAGGACTAAAAACATCTTTGGGGATATAGTTTTATCTGATTATGTAAAGTAGCTATAAATCAAAATATGATATAGATTTTAACAACTAATAATACAAAACAGATTAGAAAGCACAGAATTCCTCTAAACACAATATACATCTAAACTATATTAGCACTAATGACATTTAAGGCAAGGTTGGTTGTGGAGTAGACCTATCCTCTACCAGATGTCTGCAGCAACTCTACCATTCTTCAGGCAATGCTGGTGTTTCCTGGGAGACAAAAATTGTCACTATTTGAGAAACACTACTCTACACGAAAGAAAGAAACTGCTCAGAACGAAATGAAAAGTTTGCTAAGTAAAATATAAAAGATAAAACTCTGTCTTCCTTTCAGAGTGCCTGGCATATAATAAACAATAAATAAATGGGTATTGTTAAATAAAATTTTTCCTTTAAAATTGTTTATATTAATAATTTAATGATTCCTTCAAAGCGCTGGAAGTTTCAGCCCAAACCCAGTTCAAATTTCTGTTAGCTACAAAGTAAAAGATAATATTAAATTTGCTTTATATTTATATATTCAAAATGACTAATCAACAACAACAACCTGAAAAAAAGGCAGAGCAACTTGAGAAGTTTATGAAGTCCACTTTATGCATTTTTGAAATCTACTTTAGGTATTCAACACAAAAGCACCCTCCCACTCATTTTTCCATTCATATTATTTAAATTTATTTCACTCAACAAATAAACTCTAAATGCCTACTATGTGCCAGTGATGAGATATAACTTCCCTCAAAGATTTAAGAATTTAGTAAAAGCCTAGAAGCAAATAGATTATTAACAAACCACATAAAAAAGAATAAAAAGAAGTGGCTAAGAGAGCAGAGAAGAGAGAACTCAGACAACTTCCCCAAAGGGTTTTTAGAAAAGGCAAAGAGAGATGTTGATGGCTAAGCTGAGTTTTGTTTCTGCTTTGTTTTGTTAGGTTTTCTTATTTTGTTTAGAGGGAAGGGGAGCACACTAAAATTCCACAATCCACAATTTTCTTCAGATTAGTTGTCTGTGAAATTCAACATATATCTATTACTGCAAATCTTGGCAAAGGAGAAGTTTCAATTACACATAGTATCTATGATGATACTTTGATAGTTATCTGAATATTTCCTCAAGATCAAAGACATTTGCATAATTTTAAACTTGTTTTTAAAAATGTTTACCTTAAGCTTTAGAAAAGTACAGATAAAAGACACTGATGTTGAGCAATAATATTAACTACTAAGATTTAAAAAGAGGTAGAAATAATACATTAAAAATAGTCTACAGTTTATAATAAAGTATAAAATCAAATTTGAAAAAGATATTCTTCAAATTTTTATTTTCCGCAGTCATCATTTTAAACTTTTATTTTAAAAATGTATAAGTAAAATATATTTTGCTTTATCTGTTTTCTCAGTTGTCAAACACATAGCAATATTTTCACACTTTTTCATAGACAACTATCATCATCTCTGATGTCAATTTTATTTTCTTAACTTGTGCCTCCTCTACTGGTTCAAAAGTAGAACAACATAAAACTACACCTCAAAATCTACTAATCAAAACTCAACTAAATATGTAATATTTTTATTTACTAATCATGTTCTATAAATTGAACAGATTAACATCAAACATTGAGAACATAATCTCAGTCTGATTTTTTTTAATCTTAAAATTTTTTCTCCTCTAAGATTTGAGAGTATACTTCAATGAGAATATATTATATGGGTTATAATTGAAATCTTTTCAGATAAACACAAAATATTCCACTGTGAGAATAATCAATTTGATGGACTTACAATGCTGTATATCTGTCCATTGCAGACTGCACATCTCTACGGTAAACTGTTCGAAGAATGACCATGACAGGGTCAAACTCCTGATCCCAGACTTCAGCTATTTTTCAAAAAAAGTAGAAACAGAACACTGATTTCTTAGAAATAAAGTCAATTTTTAATGATTTCTTACATTTGTTAAGTATATTTTAAATTTTAAAAAATGAAATAGATCAATTTTACTATATTTGCCTTAATAAACTTGATGTTATAATTAGTTTTCTAAGTCAAAAATCACAATTTCAGCATTATGTTCTCTTAAGCTCTACAAATACTAGTGAGCAAAAGTTTTGCAATATAACAATGCCCCACCATAAAAGTTTAGTTCATTTGTTGTTGTTGTTGTTTGTAAGATGCCTATTAGAAAGTAAGAAAGACCTTAAAAAGTGCCCAAAGGTAAAACCATGAAATCAGATTAAAATGTTAATAAGCTATTGATTTTCAAGACTCTTATTTTATCTATCTTTTTTGTTAATAAAAGATTTTCTGTCCCTTTGCTAAAATTAATAGTTTTCTCCTTACCTTCTGTATAATTATGAACCATTGTCCCATATGTTTTATGTGTACTACTGGTGGGATTTCAAATGTTAACTGTATAAAGGCTTTTATTTTAATAATTATGTAATTATTTTTAAAGTATATATGAAAATTGCAAGCTGCCAATAAAAATCTATAACCTCACTAATAACCTCATCATGTTTAGGATGAGGTGAAGTTTAAAAAAGAAAGTTAACTCATGTAAGAAAATAATAATTTCAGAAATCATTTCCTTGAGAGTATCTCTTTCCTGGTTAAGATTGTTTTTCCTTTCATCCTATCTAACAAAATTCTTAACATTTGAAAACATGACATAGAGCTTAAACTAATTTCAACTTTCTAACACTATTAACCATTGTCCCTAATTTGTCTCAAACTCAAGTGGGCTTAATAACCATCTACACAGCATGTTTAAAAAGCAGTTTCTCAGGTTCCTTCCCCAGGGATTCTGATGAAAGCAGATAGGGGATGAGATACAGGAACCTGTGTCTTTAACAATGGCTGCAAATGAGGCTGGCAAAGGTAATATACATATTGCACTTTCATAAGCACTGCTCTACACCAGAATGCTACTTTATTCCTGAATCCACTTAAATGTGTGACACAGAGTTCTTTATTATAAATAACTACTGCTTTTTCTTTAATGGAATACATTCCAACCACAGACTCTAGAATCTTCTTGTTTCTTGTATACTCTGAAAAATTCACTATAAGGCTTTTCTGCTGCTTCGCCAAATACAGTATATACTATGTAAAACTTCAAAAAAGTTTGCTTTTTCACTTAGAAAATGAATGTTGAGGAGCACATAACTGCTACTCCCTTCAAAATTTTAACATAAGCAAAAATCTGAAAGTTAAAAAAAAAAAAAAAGAAAGAAAAGAAAACACTGAATCAGAACTTAACCTCTCTAGCTCTTGTCAAGCATATCATCTGTGAATCTAGTGGAAAAACCTTAGAAAACCAGTCATGTAAATAGTTTCTATATTTATATAGGTTCAAATTTGCCAATTTCATCAGCATTCTATATAGATTTTAATTTGAACTGTTTCAAACTAAAAATTGGGAACTAAGAAAAATTTCAAAATAATTAGAAAACATTCAAGATATTTTTAAGTATATACTTTTATTTTATAATTTCTGGTTCATTTTGGTTATGGTCACTTATAAAAAGAGTTCATATCTAAAGTTCCTTTTATAATTTAAGAGTCATCTAAGAAGCCTGATCATAACATAAAACCAAAAATTTGTAAATAAATGGAAACAATATTACTCTTTACCATAAAATACACAAATTTCGTAAGAAAGCTGAGAGAAGAAAACCAAAACTGAATCAATAAAAGGTGAACATTTCCTTTCAGTGCATAAAAGAATTTACCTCCAGAGAATTGATAATTGACGGAATTTATGTATATACATACTATATAAACATACCTTTGGGAGTATACATGCCTTGTTGCATAGAACCTCCAGGTTCAAAAACAGGAGCCTTAAAATCAGCTACAGCTGATAAAACTGATTCAAAGCTGTAACTGCCTGGGATAATGCCACTTTTGGGGTTGGGATTTTCTGGAATATAATGTATGTGTCAAGAAAAAAAAAATTCATCCAAAAAAGCCAGCTTCACAGCCTTTCCAAAATACTCTAGTTTCCTAATTAATTTTACTCCAATGGGGAATAACTGGCTGCAATATATAAAATTGGCCACAAGAGGGCTACATAGCATTCCAATAATAACTTATTTTTATTAATTGTGATTTCTTTTTTTAATATTTTAAATCTAGGAGCCAACTAGTAAACTGCATGATGAAGTAGTTCCCAGGTATATTTCCTCCCAAATAAATTCATCAAATTTCAAAGAGTGAGAAAAAAAATCTAATTGATCTCCATTTTCATCATTTTGCAAATATTATACCTTTCCTCAGAAACCAGAAAGAATGTTATAAATATTAACCAATATTTTTATGAGCAAAGAGATTATTTTTCCAAAAACATAAAATTTTCCCAAAGAAAAAAGATGAAAAGCAAGTTTAATCAAAGAAGGAAAGCAGTAAAACACAAAGATTCTCTTTTTGTTTCATATTAAAGTATATAATTTTTCTTAAATTCAAAGTTACAAAAAATGTTTTTGCCCTGAACTAGTACTGATACATACACAGTCTACAATGGATGAATGAAATCATTCAAATATCAAGTTGATGTTGCTTATGAAAATCAAGGAAATCAAATAAGTATTCTAAGGAAGCATCATTTCACAAAACCAAAATTTCAATCAATTCTTCCAGACAAAATCATAAGATAAAATACTAGATTTATTCAAATATTTTCCTCACAAAATAATATTATAATCTTTGTCTAAATGTTCATTAACTAAAAAAAAAAAAAGTACAAATTGTATACTCAGTCCTATGCAAACAACCATAAATTTCTGGTTTGAAGACAAGAATATACAGATTTGAAAATCTTTTTTCTTTTTCAAGACTGAATTCTAACAACAATCCAAAAAGAAATCAGAATGTTTGAAACCCTGGTAATGGTTAATTACAAAGTAAGCCACTGTGAACTAGAATTCCAGCCTGGCTACACTGATGAAGCTAACTATCTACCTTTTAAAAAATATGCAGCTTCCTAATGCTATTCTAGAATGTTAGTTCCTGGAGAGTCAAGAACCACTATCCCCAAGGTCCATCCTAAAGACTAAGGAAAGACTCCTAAGAGGTAATAATAGGTTAAAAATACCTGTCACCATCCCTGAACAAATACTTGAGCAAACAAATGGCATCCTTCTTTTCCTATATCATTTTTCAACTCCAAATAAAGCATTTTTAATTAAAATACTAATATATCTTTAATTCATAAAAATAATTTTTATTTTAAATACAACTAACAGAACATTAAACATTTTAAAAGGATATGAGGTCCAACAATGAACTATGTGTCCTGTCGTTCATACACAGCTGGGCTACCATCTCTGCCCTGAGAATCTCATCATCAGACATTCCTAAAATTATTAAAAATAGAATTAATAAATCTGAATGTAAATAATAAAAAAATAAACATTTTACCCAGATGTTTTACCAAATATAATATGCTTCAAATTAAGAGTAAAGGATGCAAAGCCCCAAATTTAACTATTTTAACTACCCTGCTATTTGCAAATCAAAGGAGTTCCTTAACCAAAGAATTTTTTAAAATATTTTTAGTTGTAGATGGACACAATACCTTTACTTTATTTATTTATTTTTATGTGGTGCTGAGGAGCAAACCCAGTGCCTCACATGTGTTAGGTAAGCACTGGACTACTGAGTTACAATCCCAGCCCCCAAAGGAATTTTTTAAAGGCTATTCTAAAAGATATATCAATTGTACAACATATCAAGAGTTTGAAAGTATGTTTAAACATATCTGTATCCTTTCCTTTTTCCATAAGCTGATTATTACCACATGGAGAAGGAAGGAAAGGGAATAAAATAGTTAATAATTTAAGTGTTGCTAATACTAGTAGTTTTTACCTAAATGTAAACGAAGACTCAAAAGAATCACAAGAAATGTAAGAGCTCCTTCTAGCATCGATCTTTCATGCTCTGCATCAAGTACTGTATTTTGATGTTGCGATGCCATTGTCAATAAATCTACCACTTTAAATCTATAAAAATAAATATTTGAGATAAATTTTTAGAAGTTAAAACAAAATTAACCTATATTCTAAATTTTTTTTAATAAAAGTATGCTTACCGTTCAAAGACAGATGATATAAAATAATCTGGGTCAAGTCTAGAAGCACAAACCTTTAAAAAAAAAAAAAAAAAGAAAAAGCTTTATATCTTAATATACTGTTTGCTTCTTACTCTTTTTTCCCTGTTTTGACATTGTGGAATGTGGGGAATTATTGACCTGGAAGAGAGTGCCCCTCCCAAGGATAATTCCTAAACACAGTAAGACCTTACTTGATAACATACCTCATGTAAGCCATCCAACCCACGTTATCTAACTTACACACCAACACAGGTTTTCCCCTAAACAACCCAGAGCTGAATACATACAAGTCAAGTACAGTCACTATGCCACAAAACCACCAGAATTATTCAAACTATTCAAGTCTAAACTGTTTCCCCTGCCCTTCCTTATCTTTCCTACAGAAACCAAAACAAGGCACTGGCTTAGATCCTCTCACTCCTGCCTCTACCTCCTGACCAAAACCTGATACTTTCCTTTGTGGCCCCATGTGGTATGGTATGAACTCTTTCCTTAAAAATGTAAGTAATAACTTCTTTCATTGGTACTGCCCTCTCCATGTCATCACTCTGTTACCTTTATAAATTAAAATTCCACAGGTATAAATTAGACACTTCAAAACACAATATTATTATCAAGTTGACTTTACCTGTAATAAGTAAATGTCAGGATCTATCATGGAATTACAAAAATGAGACTGGACATAAGTCATGGCTTGTCCTTTGATTTGCAAGCCATTTCGTACCCACATATTGCTGTGGATTTCAGCAAGACTTGCCTAATAAAATAAAAAAAAATAAGTACTTTAGAGAATAAATCACATAAATTCAAATCTTTATAAAATCACATTAAATAATCATTCTTAAATATTTTATGACGTAATCATAATATAAACCTGGCATTCTAAGGTTAAAGATATTCAGTTTAAAGGCTGAGGATGCAGCTCAGTGGCACAGAGCTTGCCTAGAATGTGCAAGACCTTAGGTTCCATGTCCAGTACTGGCAGAAAACAAAAACAACCCCCCCCCCCAAAAAAAAAAGTTGTTGGATAAAAAGATATTTAGCCCAAATACATATTTTTAATTTTTTAAAATAAATATTATGTTTTATATAGCCACCTTTTTTGGAGCTTATATGTGAGTTAGTTTTCAAAGATGACTTCTAGATATATTTGTAATATTTTCACTGAAATCTTTCATGAGAAGTTAATGTTCAGTTTCACTTAATTTCTCCCTCAAAAAATGCACACATACATGAAGCTCAGAGAAACACAATGGAATGAGCATAAAAGAAACTTGGCTATTTAAAAATCAACTAATACAACCTACATCTTTAATTCAACCTAACTCAACCTTTGAACAACTCATCTTCCAAATAACTGGAGGTTTTTATAAAAGGATATTAGAATAAGTTTTCTTTCTTATATTTCTTATATGACTTGGTTAGGTGCTGGCTAGAATACACAAAATCCTCAAGTCAAAGAATGTCTAAAAGAAGTTCTAAGAAGGTCTTAAAGTGTCAAAAACATACTTTCACTGAATTTATTCCTAAACTTTATCAAAACTCCTCATATATTTATTTCTAATGTTTACTAAAACTAATCAGTCATAACATCACCTTTTACCTGTTCCTAACCCCTAGAGTTGAAATTCAATGATTAACAATCTACAATAGCTAGGAAAAATAAATTGAGATGCAAGTCCCTCTAATGTATATAAAAGACTGGCCCAGAAAATAATAGTGTGAGAACTCAAAGAAAACTTATTGCTTACTAAAGCTAATACTTCTTTCTTCTTTCTCATCTCATTTTACAGATGAGGAAACTGAAGGCCAGTGAGGAAATTTCCCCAAACTGTGAAGAAAATAAAATGTTAGGAATCCCAAAAGCTAGAACCTATTGGGTCCCATGACTTCCAAAACAATGGTAAATATGTTTAAATTCCTCTGTAGTTAAATATAGTGAAAAGAACTCCTAGGGAAATTAAAGCTACATCTCATAAAATAAATTTTAAAAACACCTGAATTAGGCAAAAACACAAGAATTCATTTTTTTTCATGTTTTCAAACATTGTGGCTATAGTAACAATGATAAAGGCACACTAACCAAATAAGAAAAGCATCACTTAGCACAAAAATCCAATTCAAAACTATTTAAAATTTTGAATACATACTTGAATTTGGAGTGGGTGAATCATTAGTTTCATTAACATCTCCTGATCTGGTAAAACAGAATCCAAATCTAGTTCTTGACATTTTACAGCCTAAAAATTATTTAGAAAAAAATAGTAATTCAATATTTCTCCAAAAATAACAACTTTAAAACAAAACAAATTTGTTTAATGGGAGTCTTACCTTACTCAAAAACATAGCATAGTAACGATGTAGAGGCAGATGAAAAGTGACTTGGTTAGGTGCTGGCTGGAATGAACAAAATCCTCAAGTCAAAGAATGTTTAAAAGAAGTTCTAAGAAGGTTTAAAGTGTTAAAATCATACTTTCACTGAATTTATCCGTAAATTTTATCAAAACTTAAAATTTTAGAAGTTATTGCTTTAAAAATCACTACAGTTAGAATTATTACAATTTTAAACACCTAAGAAAGTATATATTATTCGTCTTTGAAATTTCTGAAGCATCTATCACAGATATTTTTCTAACCTAAGCTAAAGCAAATAATCATTATAAAAATGAAATGGAACAGATTACCTTCTACATTAGTCCATTTAGGGACTCTTCAATTACATGCATTATAAACTTGATAGTAATAAGAATAATATACTCAATTAATATTCATTGAGCACTTATTATGTGTTACATCACCATGCTAATAACTTTACCCACAATACCTCATTTAATTCTCACAAGAATCCTATAGAATAGGAACTATTGATATTTCAACTCAACAATAGAGGATTCAAGCTTAGAAAATATAAGTCACTTCCTAAAGCTTAAAACTGGTAAAATGAGGAGCTAGTCTGGACCTCACTGCTATACAGAGTGTTAAGTGGACCGGACAGCTGGGCACAATGGCTCACACCTATAATCCCAGTGGCTAAGGAGGCTAAGACAGGAGGATCACAAGTTAAAAGCCAGCTTCAGCAAAAGTGAGGTGCTAAGCAACTCAGTGAGACTCTGTCTCTAAATAAAATACAAAATAAGGCTAGGGATGTGGCTTAGTTGCCAACTGCCCCTAAGGGAGGAAGGAAGGGGAGGGGAGGGGAGGGGAGGGAAGAAGGAAAGATGGACTAGATAACTCTAAACTGAAGTACAGATGCAGGGTATCCTTGATTCCTTATTCACCAGCTGGGTGAGACACTCCTTGTACAGGTCAACCCCTATATAGGTCAAACACATCAGCCTCCATAACAAAACTTGATAAATAATATGTCAATATTCTTTGGCAGCCTGTGAATATTATAAAATTTTTATTTTAAATCTGTGACTCCAATGGATCATGATATCACTAAAGGGCAAAAGCACACCATACTTTTCATTCTTATACAAATAAGAAAAATTAAAAAGGTATTATTTGTTCTTAATGCTTTTATCAATTTTCAGTAAGTATTTTCCTATTTAAAAAAAGTTTTATCCAGAGCCAGATACAGTGGCACACACCTGTAATCTCAGCAATTTGGAAGGCTGAGGCAAGAGGATCTTAAGTTCAAGGCCAGCCTCAGCAACTTAGTGAGACTCTGTCTTGAAATTAAAAATAAAAAGGTCTTGGAATATGGCTCAGTGGTAAACTGCCTCTGGGTTCAATTCCCAGTACCAAAAAAAAAAAAAAAAAAAATCCAGAACATTGTGTCAATAAAATAACATTATATACGTTATAAAGAGTCATAATATGAAATTATTATCTTTGTTAAAACTAATGAGAATAACATGCTCTTCAAAATGTGAAGGATATTAAAAAAGTGTTCTTTTAAAGAAAAATTTGCCCTTGATTACCATAATTATTTTAGTAACACATTCTAAACTAACTAGTTAAACCAGAATTTCCCAAAATTTTCTTTAAAGGCATTTAGGCATAGTCATTAAGAATGCTCTTAAGGCCTCATCTGTATGCATTCAAACCCTAACTCTACCACCTAGAGCCACAAAACTATAAGCAAGCAACTTAATTTCTCTGTGCCTAATAAGTTGCCTGGCCTGTAAAGTGGGAATAATAAACAATAGAATGATTATAAGAAAGAAATAAAATGACACAGTACTTAATACACACTGCTGTGAACTAGTAAACCATGGACTCTATTTTATCTTTGGGGGTTTAGCATATTGTAAACATATTTTTCTGTAGTGTTAAATTTCATGCTCCCTCTTTGTCAGATTGGTCACTTGATAAATTCCTTTTCTTTCACCCCTAGTATATATACTGGGTGGTCCCTGAATTCCATTTTCCATTTCCTACTGTTCTTGTTACAGATGACTTTATCCAGATTCAAAGCTTTCACCACTAAACCTACCCAGATAATTTCCAAGTCTCAGCAGAAATCACAATCAAGTGTCTATTGAAATCAACACTTAATATACCACAGGGTTTATAAATACAATGTCCAAACCAAACTCAGCATCTTTGCCCTAAAACTCAATCCTACTTAATGTCTCTTCTCCAGATTCTCTGTAATAACAATCTAAAAAGTAGACTCCTTCCTTCTCAAAAACCTCCTCCTCAAGGCATCAAATTATGATTATTTGATTTTTAAAGTATCTCACAAATCCACTTTCTCTTCTTTCTACACTGCATCTAATCAACCTTAGCTTAGGCTCTCAATGTTTCATGCCTAGATTTCAGCAGTAGCTCCTGCTTCTACTCTTACCCTCTGTAAGACATCTGTTGTGGTGTCTATTTCACTCATGACCATCCATTCCATCTTCTTCAAAACATATCCACACCCCCTTTACCCGGTCTCCATGACCACACATAGAGGGATTGGGGACTGAAAGTCAAATTTATAATAGCCACATTTGACTGAACTCAAAACAGGCAGAAGACACCCAATTCAACCAGAATAATGAGTTTCCCTCACTCTTAAAACAGTTTGGAACTGGGACCTAGAGACATTCACAAAACAGCCTTAGAATATGCCTGAAATTGCAACATTAGGCAAATGTAAGAAGACAATATTTCACCACATGAACATGGAAGCAGAGAGGGAGGAAAAAATGAAGCAGATGCATGTAGCAAAGAAAAGGCAAAAGAGGTATTTCTATACATCATTCCAACCCATTCCTGAGCTCCAGAGGCCCTAAGATCCCTGAGACATCCCTATGCACTCATTATAAATTATCCCTCCTTTAACTTAAGCTGCTTCAAATTATCTTTGCATTCAAACGAATCCTTTGACTAACATAACTTCTCTCTAGTTAAACCTGTGTATGCTGACAGAAAGTAGTCTTAATAAAATATTAATTCAATATTGAACTTCAGCTCACAATCTTTTAGTGACTCCTTAATGTTTTAGCCTTGTGATAACCTTCCAAATACTTTTTTTTATTATAATCTATTTTTGACTTATAGGTGGAAACAATGTCTTTATTTTATTTTCATGTGGTGCTGAGGATCGAACCCAGGGCCTCACACATGGTAGGTGAGTGATCTACCTCTGAGCCACAACCCCAACCCTAACCTTCCAAATTCTGAGAAGACAAAGCTTACCTTCCCAGTTTCATCTCATGTCACATAAAGTTATGTACCATAAGCAGTGCTGCCTAAGTCACCACAATTTTGTTCCTTTTTTTTTGTCTAATTTTTATTGATTTTTTTTAAAGAGAGAGAGAGAGAGAATGAGAAAGAGAGAGAGAGAGAGAGAGAGAATTTTTTAATATTTATTTTCTAGTTTTCGGCAGACACAACATCTTTGTTTGTATGTGGTGCTGAGGATCGAACCTGGGCCGCACGCATGCCAGGCGAGCGCGCTACAGCTTGAGCCACATCCCCAGCCCCATTTTTATTGTTTTTTTTAAAAATGACAGCAGAATGCATTACAATTCTTGTTACACATATAGAGCACTTTTGTTCCTTAGTTTATGCTATTGCTCTGCCTTGAATGCTATATAGCCCTTCTTCCCACCCCACCCCTGAATTAACATATCTTTAAGACTTTGCTATTGAGTCCTACAAGGTAAATCAGAAGCTCCCTTCTGTTGTTCCCACAATACCTGCTCACAACTTCACATAAACACAAATCAAATTAACCATTTACTTATGTTCCACATACTTAAATCAGGGTCTGCTTCATCACTGTCTCCAAGTGTTTACAAAAAAGCAAACATTAAATAAATACTTGCTAAACAAATGTTCTAATATCCTTCTATCAGAGGACTCCAGTCACACGTCTCTGCTACATACTCATAATCACCACCCCACATAATATTCACATTTGAAGTTTCTTAAATGGTCTGCCTTATAGGAAATTTTACTGTATCCTGTTTCTATATAATTACTTGATTCAGCTTATTGAGTTCAATATATATTTTTGCTTAATCTTTACTGTCTTAACTATAATAACTTCTGACATCCACCCACAAGGACAGAAGAACTAATAATTATCATACATGTAATATGTCTCTTAGTCAATCCTCATTGGTTAGTATTATGATAATAGATAAGAAAAATGAACTGAGCAATGTTAAAAAGATTTTTAAAAAAACATACACATAAAAAACAAAATTTTTAAAAATGTGTTTAAGGTCACATAGCTAACTGAACTGTATATAGCAGAGCTACAATTCACATGCCAACCTTCCTGTTCTCAAAAACTGGCATACCTGAAACACTATTAAACAAACAATTGAGAAATATGAGGTTTAGATCCAAGACCACTAGTAATTTACTACATAACTATAGGCAAGTCATTTAATATCTCTGTATCTACACTACATACCTACAAATGAGAGATAATAAAAGCTTTTAAACATTATATAAAAACAGAATTCATTTTTTGATCTCTTGTGTTCTATGTTTATTTTCTCTTCTGTTAAAATTCAATTTAAATTCTTTATTACATTCAATATCTTCCTAAAAATATTTGTGTGAAAAATGTACTATTTCCTTGAATTCAGATACACTGTATATCACAAATGATTCTAATTATCCTTAACTCCACTCTTGAATCCAACTATGAATTAACTTCATGTCATTTACTACATAATCCTGTGTATAATATAACTTTCCCCCACTTCAATCTTCCTATTGTCTCAGTGTTATTGCCATTTCAACAATAGTTTCTAAAGTTGCAAATACCAGTAAGAACTGGGTTGAAAAAAGTCAAAAATTCAGCTGAGGGATTAATCCTGCAGAGGGATAAAGAATACAGAAGGCTAAAATAAGGATAAAGCTCTCTAGAAACTAGACAGTGTTCTAGGGAGATTCACTCATTATTACCGAAATAAACAAAGTTTAAACTTAAAGAGCAACAATTACTGAAGGGCAAGAATCAAGGTAATCTGATAAAGAGAGACTCAGAATCCAAAAGGACAAAATCCAGATCATCCATGCTGAAGGTTAAGAGTAAACACAAATATTAGACGAAGGGTGGATCAGGGTGGAAGATAATGTAATTTGGGGCAGGAAGGATCAGAGTAAAAGATAAAGAGGGCTCTTTCCTTCCGAAACAATATACTCTTAATGCCACTGGGAGGCTAAGAGTGGGCAGGACAAAACACGCATATTTTGCAGGCAGGCAAAATAGACAGAATAAGTGAGGAGCCTGAAGAGGGACATCAGAGCCCAAGTTCAGAACAACTATGTGGGCAAAGGAAGAGGGCTTGAGATGTCAGAGGTTGCTTAGAATGAAAAGGGAGGTGGGGTGCTAATTAACATAGGGAGTATGGCCTGGCATAGGAAGTAAGACCTGAATAGTCATAAAGTCATACGACACCCCCAGGAGAGAATACATGATGATGGAAGTGAGGTTTCTTATTGCTGGGGCATAAATAGAAAAAGGTCTATGGTTTTATAGTAGAATTTTATTTTCTATTTATTCATTTAGCTTACTGTGGGGTGGGTACTGGGGATTAAACCCAGGGTCTTGTGCATTTCTAGGCAACCACCCTACCATGAAGTATAGCCTCCCCACACCTTTGAAATTTAAAATATCTGCTTGAGGGCTCAGCGATAGATTATTTATCTAGCATGAATAAAACCCTTAGATAAATCCCTAATACCAAAACAAACAAAAAAGTGATATAAAGTATCAGTTTGAATTCATAACATTTACTGCACATAGAAAAATAAATGTAGAAGTAAATATATATGTATGTGTGTGTATACATAATATACACCATACTCCTAACCAGGGCTTACTATGAGAGCCTGAGAAGACTAACACTCCAATAATAATGAGCACATCTAGCACCCAGTTTTTGCTTTTAAATATTGTTCTCCACTAAAAGTCACCAGGTAACCTTAAATAAATTACTTATTCCAGAAATGGGTTATAGAATCTATAGTGTGAGCTTGAAACATCTTGTGACATAAAGCATGGAATTACTCAAAGAATTGTGAAACAAGCAAACGGACCCAGAAACCAACTTGAATGGGTTTTTTCTGGCCAAATCTAAGAGAATTTGAGCATTAAATAATAATACTAATGGATTAAAAACCATTAAATAAAATAATTACAGTAATAGAAAAGGTAACCTCATGCTGATGAAGGCTACCAAGCATTATTCTAATCAAGTGATCAAAGAGAACATCATCAGGACTAACATAAATCATAAGTTACCAGTTACAATTAAAAGACTACAACTTCACTATGTCATATTTCTAAAAATGATATATAATCTGAATCTAATCATGAGACAAACCCAAACTGAGGAACATTCTACAAAATGATTGATCTACATGCTTTAAAATGTCACAGTTCAGGATAGGCATGATGGTGCACAGCTGTATTCCCGGTGACTTGGGGGGCTGAGGCAGGATAATTGCAAATTTGGGCCCAGTCTCAGCAACTTTAGCAAGACCCTAAGCAATTTAGCAAGAGCCTGTCTCAAAGTTTAAAAAATTAAAAACGGGCCAGACACAGTGGCACACTCCTGTAATCCCGGCAGCTTGGGAGGCTTGGGCAGGAGAATTGAGAGTTCAAAGCCAGCCTCAGCAATTTAATAAGGTCCTAAGCAATTCAGCAAGACCCTGTGTCCAAATAAAATATTAGGAAGGGGGTTGTGGCACGGTGGTTAAGCACCATTGGATTCAGTCCTGAGTGTCAAAAAAAAAAAAAAAATTTAAATTAAAAAAGGACTGAGGGGCTGGGGTTGTGGCTCAGCGGTAGAGCACTCACCTAGCACATGTGAGGTACTGGGTTCGATCCTCAGCACCACATAAAAATAAATAAATAAATAAAATAAAGGTATTGTGTCCAACTACAACTAAAAGAAAAAAAAATTAAAAAGAGGACTGAGGAGATATAGCTCAATGGTAAAGTGCCCCTGGATTCAATCCTAGATACAAGTGAAAAAAAAAAAAAAGAAGGAAGAAGAAGAAGAAGAAGGAGAAGGAAGGAAGGAAACAAAAAGGAAAAGAAAAACTGAGAAAGTATTCCAGAAGGAGACCAGAGACTAGAGGCAGGAAATCAAATTGCAAAATTTGATTCTGAACCAAATTCTTTTGCTATAAAGGACATCACTGAACAACTACTAAAATATAAGTGATTAGATGATAATAATATAGTACTGAATTTTACAGTTGTAGTCTGGTTATAGGAGAACATATCTTTGTAGGAAATATACACTAAAGTGCTTGGAAGTCATAGGGTGTCAAGTCAACAAATTAACTGTTCAATGATTCTAGAAAAGAAACCTATTTCCACTATCAACTTCCAAATAAATTTGTGATTGTGTCAAAATTAAAAAAAAAAAAAAAAAAACAGGAAAAGAAAAAAAGAAAGACAATTCTACTCCTCTCCATAAACACAAATATACACACCCCTACCTGCCCAAGGTTTGGAAAGGAGATTGGGAGGTGAGGGGCAGTGCTGTCTAAACATATTTGTTTCTCTGTATATAACATATTCTGACCCTACTTCATAAGATGAATAAAAAGGGCTCCTGGTAAACTTGACTAATAAAAGTAATCACTTATTCAATTCACACATAAAATGTCCTGTGCCAACTCTTCTCTATTATTAATAAAAATTACCTTTGTTCAAGTGTATCTTTTCAACCTCTAAAAAAAATACTGTCCAACTAAAAGTTGTAATATATTTTTCTTTATCTCCCCTATCTTATTCAAATTTGCACTGACATTTTTATCTCTTCAACTGAAATTAATCTTCACTTCTGAGAAATAATGACACACATACACATAACATAAAAAGAAATCATGCCTGTTCTAAGAAAGAAGCAGACATAAATACTACATTCTGGAATTTTCTAAACGTCAAAAACTAATCTCCCCTTTTAATTTACCCCTTTTAAAGCAAAATAATATTATGTTAATTCTGACTTCTTTCCCTTATTCCATTAAAAAATTCATAATTTTTTATGTGAAAGGAGATTTAACATTTTTCTTAAATGCTTTTGCATATATCAAAAATATACATACCTCATCTACGAAGTTTATCGCATCAAACCAGTCTTGAAGGGCTTCAAGGCAATATCTTACAACATTTCGGGTATATTCTTGAGTTTCCTAAAATAATATGTAAATTTTACAATATGTAAATGTAAATATTTCAATACCAAATTATATTTAATGCATGATAACGGTATACATTGCAGATATGGTAAAATGTATATATTTTCAAGATAACCATTATATTTGGCATTTCAAGAAATCATCCCTTCAAAAGATAATGACAGGAAAAGAAAAAAGACAATTCCATTCCTCTTCATAAACACACAAATACACACTCCTACATGCCCAAGGTTCAGAAAGGAGATTTGGAGTGAGGGTGAGGACAAATATGAAAATTAAAGAATACAATTTTTGCTTCCTTTTATATAACATATCCTAAAAATGAGTCAAAGTTGATAAAGAGAGAAAGCAAGACATTAGACTTCTAAGCAGGAACCTTCAGTGCACTAGCGACAAGAGAGTAAATTAAAAATGGATGATGGTGAGAAGTAAGAAGATTTTTGTTTAGAAGTGTGCCCGGTGCCACTCTGAGAGAAAAGGGAGTCAAGCAAAAACTGTGTCAAATCTCCATGAACTGTCTGGGCTGAAGACAGGTCAGGCTGTTGGATTCTCTCACTCAGCCACCAATAAGAATAAAGGAAAAGAGAGGATATACACTGATGGAGTATTTGGAGAATCCCAAAATGTACATCCCTGGAGCAAAAATTATCTTCACTGGCATTAAGGAGAAAGGAGAAAAGCAGACTTAATAACTTACCTCAAAAAAGTTACTAATAAATAATAGCCACTGCCATATTTATCATAAAACAGAAATTTCTCATGGCTTTTTAATGTGTACCATATTTAACTGTTATCATACACCAGAATTCAGATCATGATGGCTGACAGGATATTTTTTGTCAGTCACGATTTAAGTAAATTTAGCCTGCAGTTAAATAAAAAAAAATTTAAATGGACTCAAATTAGGTTCTATTTTAAGAAACCCCCATAATGGTACAAATTGGTAAATATGGGGCTGGGGTTGTAGCTCAGTGGCAGAGCACTTGCCTCGAATATGTAGGCACTGGATTCGATCTCAGCACCATATACAGATAAATAAACAAAGATATTGTGTCCATGTATAAATAAAAAATATTTTAAAAAAACAAATTGGTAAATGTAATTGTTTAATTGACAGAGAGTCTCTTTTGGGCTGATGAAAATGTACTGAAACTAGCCAACGGTGATGACTACTCAATGTGAATATACTTTGAACTTTAAACCTAAAAATGGTTAAAGTGCACATTTTATAAAATTAAAAAAGGAAAGCAAAACATGAATACTGTAATTAGCCTGTGATATCTTGACTTACAACACAATTTGGAAGAAGAAATGATAGGTATGAGCCATTAGAAATAAAGGTACTATGAAAGGCAATTAAAATGTTTTATGGTAAAATGGACCCACTGAAATAAGAAAGTTTTAAACTAAATGAAAACATAAATCAAGAGAAGGCTCTCATAAATAAATAAATAATAGGGAAAGGATTTGAATAGACATTTCTCCCAAGAAAATATACAAATAGTTAATTAGTACATGAAAATATGTTTAAAACCATGGAAAACTGAACGAAAACCAAAAGCCAGGCACAGTTGCACATGCCTATAATCCCAGAGGAGGCTGAGACAGTAGGATTGAGAGTTCAGCAACGCCAAGGTGCAAAGCAACTCAGTGAGAACCTGCCTCTAAATAAAATACAAAATAGGATTGAGGATGTGGCTCAGTAGTCAAGTGCCCCTGAGTTCAATCCCTGGTATCAAATACATACACACACACACACACACACACACCCCACTTCATACCCATTAGGATGACCATAATTTTTAAAATGTAAAATAAAAACTATGTGTTAACAAGAATGTAGAGAAATTAGAAAACTCATACATTGTTGATGAGAATATAAAATGGTGCATCTGCTAAAAAAAATACTTTGGCAATTCTTCAGCAAGTTAAATATAAGAGTTGCCATATAAATAAGCATTCCACTGGTACATACTATACTTAAGAGAACTGGAAACATATTCACATAAAAATTATATGCAAATGCTCACAGATGCTATATTCATAGTAGTCAAAAATGCAAAATAAATCCAAATGTCTATCAACTGATAGACAAATAAAATCTGGAATATCCATATAATGGACTACTATTCAGCCATAAAAAGGAATGGATTGTTGATAATGCTGCAATATAGTTGAACCTTCAAAACATTACACTAAGTAAATGGGCCAAGGAACTGAACAGACACTTCTCAGAAGAGGATATACAATCAATCAACAAACATATGAAAAAAAATGTTCATCACCTCTAGCAATTAGAGAAATGCAAATCAAAACTACTCTAAGATATCATCTCACTCCAGTCAGAATGGCAGCTATTATGAAGACAAACAACAATAAGTGTTGGCGAGGATGTGGGGAAAAAGGTACTCATACACTGCTGGTGGAACTGCAAATTAGTGCAGCCAATATGGAAAGCAGTATGGAGATTCCTTGGAAATCTGGGAATGGAACCACCATTTGACCCAGCTATCCCTCTCCCCGGTCTATACCCAAAGGACTTAAAATCAGTGTACTACAGAGACACATCAATGTTTATAGCAGCACAATTCACAATAGCTAAACTGTGGAACCAACACAGATGCACTTCAGTACATGAATGGATAAAAAAATGTGGCATATATACACAATAAAATTTTACTCAGCAATAAGAGAGAATAAAATCATAGCATTTTCAGGTAAATGGATGGCGTTGGAGAAGATAATGCTAAGTGAAGTCAGCCAATCCCCCCAAAAAAAATGCCAAATGTTTTCTCTGATATAAGGAGACTGATTCATAGTTGGGTAGGGAGGGGGAGCACGGGAGGAATAGAGGAACTCTAGATAGGGCAGAGGGGTGGGAGGGAAGGGGAGGGGAAGAGTAAGTTAGCAAGGATGGTGGAATGTGATGGACATCATTATCTAAAGTACATGTATGAAGACACGAATTGGTGTCAACATACTTTATATACAACCAAAGATATGAAAAATTGTGCTGTATATGTGTAATAAGAATTGTAATGCATTCCGCTGTCATTTATTTTTTAACAAATCAATAAAAAAAAAGATTTAAAAAAAATTACACTAAGTAATACCCAGACACAAGAGGCCACCCATGAAATGTCCTGATTAGGCAGATTCATAGAGACAGAAGTAGATAAATGGTTTCCAGGGGATGAGAGGAAGTTGGAATTGGGAAGTATGAAGTTTCTTTTGGGGGTGATATAAATGATGAAAATAGTGGTAATGGTTGCACACTTTTGGGAATACACTAGAAACCACTGAATTGTATAGCTTAAAGTGGTTAAAATGGCATTTTTTTATGAATTATATCCTAATTTTAAAAATTGTTTTGAAGTATTTGGGGGGCATCAATGAATAAAATAAAACTGTAGTGTCAAACACATTAAATTCATAGGCTATGTAAGTAAATTATTCACACACACACACACACAGAAAAACTGAGTCTCACCTTTTTTTTTTTTTTTTTTTTTTTTTGGTACCAGGGATTGAACTCAGGGGCACTCAACTACTGAGCCATACCCCCAGCCCTACTTTGTATTTTATTTAAAGACAGGGTCTCACTGAGTTGCTTAGTGCCTTGAGGTTGCTGAGGCTGGCTTTGAACTCTCAATCATCCTGTCTCATCCTCCCAATAAGCAGCTGGGATTATAGGCATGCACCACTGTACTGGCCTCAAGTTCATTTTTTACTTCTCGTTTACTCCCTTGGTCCCATGTCCTGTTGATTCTTCCATAATATTATCATATAGGTTCTCAACTATTGTTACTGTATCCAACCAGACCAAGCATCACTTATCTGGTTACAAGGCTGACAGTCTCACTCTGTTTCAGTTTATTCTGTATGAGATTCATCTTCATAGAAATATTATTTTATACATTCTATTCCCCAACTCTCAATTTAAAAAATTTAATTGTACTTATAAGTTACCATAAATAATCTGTCTTAACCAAATTAAAGTGCCAAATAATTCATGGATTAAAAAAAAAGAAAGAAGAAAACACCAAATATTCTCCCATTATGTCAAGGATTTGAGTTAACAGTGTTCCATTCTACACTCTTAGCACAAGTATGAACTGGTACAACCCACTTGGAGAACAACTGGACAAGTAGGTACCAAGAGTATTTTAAGATGACCAGTTAATTCCATTTCTATAGTATATTTTTACATTCAGAGTATGTCTCCCAACTTCCCATTACCACCATACCAATCCTGGGGAAAAAAAATGGTGGCTTATACTTAATAGTTTTATGACCTTTAGCAAATGTACATTTTATGATTCTCAGTTTCTCCAAAAGTAAAAATGGGCATACTACTACTTGCCTCCCAGCACTATTATAAAGATGCAAATGAAATGATCCATAAAAAATATTCTGTGAAGAGAGAGGATAGCACATTAGAGGAAGGATGTACTTTCCAGCAGCTCATCAGCATTTGACTTACAAAGCGGGAAAACTGTTTCTCAGTGAGCCAACATCTGCTAACTACCTCCTTTTCCTCTGATAGCATTTTTTTTAATATTTCAAACTTTTTCTCACCTTTCCACCTGTTTTCCTTTTCTTAAGAAACTGAGATCGCACTAATACAATTACATGGTTTATGTAAATCATACCCTATTTATGTTGATGTAATTATTAATACAGTAGACAACATATTAGATACCTGATGTTAAATACCTGATCTAGTTCATAGTTGTGTGTTGCTGTCACTGATGTTAAATGCTGACCTCACCTTTCCTATATAGGAGACAATTAAGATTACAGATGTCAAAGTAAATATCAGACATCTATCTTAAAACTCTATGTCTGGGGGCTGGGGATGTGGCTCAAGCGGTAGCGCGCTCGCCTGGCATGCGTGCGGCCCGGGTTCGATCCTCAGCACCACATACAAACAAAGATGTTGTATCTGCTGAAAACTTAAATAAATAAATAAATAAATAAAAATTCTATGTCTGGCCAGGTGCACTAGCACATGGCTATAATCCCAGCATCTCAGGAGGCTAAGGCAGAAAAATCCCAAGTTCAAAGCCAGTCTCAGCAACTTGAAGAGGAGAGGCTCTATGTAACTTATTGAGATCCTGTCTCAAAAAATAAAAAGGGCTAGGGATGTAGTTCAGTAGTTAAGCTTCCCTGGGTTCACTCCCAAGTACCAAAAAAAAAAAAAAAAAAAGGACATCTATTACCAACTTTAGTATTATTCCTGGATTAACCCTCCTTCTAAAAGGGGATGGAAAGTGATTGTGACACTTCAAGATTATAGAGATCCTGCTACTGAGAAATGCTCATAATCCAAACAACAGACAAACTTACCCCACACATGATCTAGCCTCCCTTGAGACTAAACATTACTTCAACTCATAGAGTTGGGGAGATAAATACCCCAAACCAAAAACCAAGCTCCAAGAAGGAACAATCAGAGGGGAACTTCTGGTTCCCCCAACTGTCAACATCTACTCATATACCAAAAACAGAGAGAAATCCTAGAATAAAAAAAGAACTATTACACATATAAGGACACATATATAAAAGAGGATGGAGAATTCACCTGAATTAATACCCAACATAAGGAAACAGGAAAACAAATCTCCGCACAAAATTAATAATCCCCCAACAAAGAATCCTACAGATATGGAAATGGATGAAATTCCAGAGAAAGATTATTTTTTTAAAAAATGATTATTAAAATGTTGAATGAAGGGGGAAAAATTACTGATTATTACAATATTCCATGAAGTAAAAGAAGATCTAAGCCATTTCATTAAAGAAATAGAAATACTGAAAGCCGGAAGGGGTGAAGCACACCTGTAATCCCAACAGCTCGAGAGTCTGAGACAGGGCAATCAAGAGAATTAAAAGCCAGCCTCAGCAAAGGAAAGGCGAGGAGTTGCTAAGCAACTCAATAAGAGATGCTGTCTCTAAATAAAATACAAAATAAGGCTGGGGATGTGGCTCAGTGATCAAGTGCCTCTGAGTTCAATGCCTGGTACCCAAAATAAATAAATAATTTATATATATAAAATAAGTCAATCAGAACTCCTGAAAATGAAAGACACAATGACTTAAATTAAAAATTCACTTGAGTGCTGGGGTTGTGGCTCAGTGGTAGAGCACTTGCCTAGCATGTGTGAGGCACTGGGTTCAATTCTCAGCACTGCATATAAATAAATGAATAAAATAAAGGTCCATCAACATGTTTAAAAAATTTTTTTTTAAATTCACTTGAAAGTATCACTAACACATTAGATTATGTAAACAAAACTTCAGACCTTGAGATAGATCCTCAGGCCTTGTAGACAGAATACATGATTGAGTAGACAAAATACCACAAAAGAAAAAAATGATAGAACATGACCAGAATATACAAGAATTCTGGCACAACATCAAGAGACCAAACCTGAGAATCACTGGGATAGAAGAGAACATGGAGATGCAGGCTAAAGTCATTAAGAACATTTTCAATGAGATAATAACAAAAAAATTTTCCCCATATCAGAAATGACATTCACATACAGGAAACATATAAAACTCCAAATAGACCTGATCAGAAAAGAAATCTCCAAGACATCATAATCAAAACGTCCAGCATAGAAAATAAGGAAAGAATATTAAAAGCTGCCAGAGAGAAATATTTAGAGGCAAACCAACAAGGCTAACTTCTGATTCTGAACTCAGACACTAAAATCAAGGAGAGCCTGGAAAGAAAAAAAAAAAAATCTCAATATTCCCAAATAGATAAAAATCAAGAGAAGACTAATCTTCTAAACAAAAATCAAAACAAAATAAAATAATCAAAACGGCAGCAAATCACAACACATATCCATAATAACACTGAATATAAATGGTCTCAACTTCCCAATTAAAAGACATAGATTAGCAGAATGGAACAAAAAACAAGATTCAACTATACGCTATTTGCAAGAGGTGTTCATCTCATAGGCAAAGATATTCACAGCTGAAGGCCAAAGGATGGAAAAAATATTCTACACAAATGGAGTCCATAAACAAGCTAGAATAGTTACTCTCATATCTGACAAAGCTGAATTCCAAATAAAAACTAATCAGAAGTGACAAAGAAGGCTATTACATCCTGGTAAAGGGAACAATCTAACAAGAAAATAAAACAGTAGCATATATATATATATATATACTGGTCAGGTTGATGGAGATGGCTGAGGAACAAAGCACCAAGCAATCCGGGAGACACAGAAACACCAATCAGATGCTGACAAAACCACCTGTCAATCAGCGGGGTCTCCTGACCAATCCTGGATCTTAGCCAGCCCCCCACCACCAACAACTCCAGTAGGACATGGGACTCTAAAAACCCCTTTTCCTGTCCCAAGCCCTCCTTTCCTGCTCTAAGCCCAATAAAAATTCCAGTCCAGTAGAGCCCCAGTGTGCTTCTCCTCAGACCCACCCTTTTGGTCTAAGGGTCTTGCCTGGGAGCGAAATCTCAATAAAGCCTCATTCAGCAGCCATTTTAAATCTGCCTCCTTTTGGTCACCACTGTCTGACCTTACATGTACCTCAAATATCAATTCATCCAGTTGCATTATTTAAAAAAAAAAAAAAAATACTCCTTGACTTTAAATCCTTGATAGACCCAAAAAATAATAATGGGTGATTTCAACACACCCTTATCACCAGAAGACAGGTCATCAAAGCATAAAATCAATAAAAATATATGCAACATAAAAAATACTATAAATCAAAATACCTAATAGACTCCTATAGAATATTTCATCCCAAAATAGTTTAATTTCCCCTTCTTCTCAGCAGCTCATAGACTGTTTCACAAAATAGACCATATTCTAGGTTATAGGTCTTAGAAAATACACCACCCTCAAAAAAATCAGTATAATTCCATGCATCCTAGTAGACCGTAATGGAATGAAATGAAAAATCCACAACAAGAAAGATAATAGAAATCACATAAAAAGATGGAGATTAAACATTACTCTTTTAAATAAAGAATGGATCAAAGAAGGAATGAGAAATATAATCAAAAAAATCACAGAAACAACAAATGAAAATAAAGGAATAACATATCAAAATCTCTGGGATAGTATTAAAGCAATACTTTAATACTAATAATAGAGGAAAATTCATTGCAAAATTGAGTGCCTACAGTAAATAAAGAGAGAATGAGAGATTCCAAATAAATAAGCTTATGCTCCACCTCAAGACCTGAGAAAAAGAAGAAAAAGCCAGGCATGTTGGCACATGCCTGTAATCCCATTGGCTTGGGAGGCTGAGGCAGGAGGATCACAAGTTCAAAGCAAGCCTCAGTCTCAGCAAGTTAGCAAGGCCTTACAAAGCTTAGCAAGACCCTGTCTCAAAATTTAAAAAATTTTAAAAGGGTTGGGAATGTGGCTCAGAAGTTAAGTACCCTTCAGTTCTATCCCTGGTATACAAAAAAAAAAAAAACTACTCCAAAGTATCAGTAGGAGACAGAAAATAATAAAGATCAGAGCCAAAATTAATGAAATTGAGAATGAACAAACAATACACAGTATCAATAGAACCAAGAGTTGGTTCTTCAAAAAGATAAATAAGATTGATAAACCCTTAGCCAAACTAACCAAAAGAGAGAAGACCGAAATCAACAAAATTAGAGATAAAAAAATGAGATATTACCACAAACATTCCTGAAAACCAGATGATCATTAGAAACTATTTTAAAAATTTATACTCCAATAAACTGCAAAATCTAGAAGACACTGACAAATTTCTAACACATGACCTGCCCAAATTGCACCAGGAAAATAGAGAAAACCTAAACAGTAGCTGGGGTAATAGCTCAGCAGCAGAGCGCTTGTCTAGCATGTAAGGCACTGGGTTCGATCCTTAACACCACATAAAAATAAATAAATAAAGGCATGCTGTCCGTCCACAACTACAAAAAAAAAAAAAAAAAGCCCTAAACAGGCCAATATCAAGTAATGAAACAAACAGCACTTAAAAGCCTACCAATAAAGAAAAGCTCAGAACCAGCTGGATTCTCAACGGAGTTCTACCATACCTTTAAAGAAGAACTAACACTAGTCTTTCTCAAATTATTCCATGAAAAAGAAAGGTAGAACAACTCCCAAACACATTCTATGAAGCCAGTATAACTCTGATATTAAAATCAGACAAAGAAACATCTAGGAAAGAAAACTACAGACCAGTATCCCTGATGAATACAGAAGCAAATTTCTTAATAAAACATTAGCAAACTGCATTCAAAAACACATTAAGAAGATAATACACCACGATCAAATGGGCTTCATCCCAAGTATGCAAGATGGGTTCAACATATGCAAATGAACAAATGTAATTCACCACTTAAATAGAAATGAGAATAAGAATATGATCATTTCAATAGATACAGAAAAGGCCTTTGATAACAGGCAGTAATGATTCATGTTAAAACCACTGGAGAAACTAGGGATAAAAGGAAATTACCTTAACATTATAAAGGTTATATATGACAAACCTAAAGTCAACATCACACTGAACAGAGAAAACTGAAAGCTATTCTTCTAAAAACAGGAACAAGACAAGGATGTCCACTCTCACCATTTCTATTCATTATAGTTCTTGAAACTCTAGCCAGAGCAATCAGGCAAGAGAAGGAAATTAAAGGAATACAAATAGAAAACAAAGAGCTCAAACTATCTCTGTCTGCTGATGACATGATCCAATATCTAGAACACCCAAAAAAAATTCCACCAGAAGACTTCTAGTGCTGACAAATGAATTTAGCAAAGTAGCAGGATACAACATTAGCCCTCATAAATCAGTAGCTTTTTTTTATACTCCAACAGCAATTCAGCTGAGAAAGAAATTAGAAAACCATTTATTTCAAAATAACCTGAAAAAGAATAAAATACCTGGGAATTAATCTAACAAAAAATGTGAAAGAGGAGCTGGGGTTGTGGCTCAGTGGTAGAACATTCGCCTAGCATATGAAAGGTGCTTGGTTCAATCCTCGGCACCACATAAAAATAAATAAGTAAAATAAAGGTATTGTGTCCAAATACAACTAAAAAAAAATTTTTTTTTAAATGTGAAGAACCTCTACAACAAAACCTATAGAACACTGAAGAAAGAAATTGAAGAAGACCTCAGAAGATGGAAGAGTCTTGGGTAGGCAAAATTAATATGTCAAAATGGTTACACTACCAAAAGCACACATATATATAATATATATACAATAATATATACATATATTATATACATATAGTATATACATTATATATATACAAATATACACATTCAATGCAATCACCACCAAAATACTAATGACATTCTTCACAAAACTAGAAAAAAATCTAAAATTCATTCTGAAGAATACAGACCCAGAATAGTCAAAGCAATTCTGAACAAGAAAAACAATGTAGGAGGCATCACAATACCTGATCTCAAATTATACTACAGAGCTACAATCACAAAAATAGCATGATATTAGCATCAAAACAGACGTGAAGACCAACAGAATAGAATAGGAGATACAGAGACAAACCCACATACTTACAGCTATCTGATACTTAACAAAGGTTCCATAAATACACTGGAGAAAAGGTAGCCTTTTTAACAAATCGTGCTGGGAAAACCGGATATCCATATGTAGAAGAATAACATCAAACACCTATCTTTCAGCTTGCACAAAAGTCAAATCAAATGGCTCAAAGACTTAGGAATTATTCCAGAAAACCTTGTGACTGCTAAAAGAAAACTCCATTATACAGGTGGACAGGTACCAACTTTCTCAACAATACCCTTACAGCTTAAGCAATAAAACCAAAAGTTAAGTGGGATGCCATCAAATTAAGAATCTTCTGCACAGCAAAAAGAAGGCCTACAGAATGGAAGAAAAAAAAAAAATCTTTGCCAGTACTCCTCTGACAAGTGTGTGTGTGTGTGTGTGTGTGTGTGTGTGTGTGTCCAGAGTATATATCTAGAATGTTAAAAACTAAAAAAACTCAATACCAAAAAAAAAATATAACCCAATCAATAAATGAGCAAAAGAACTATACAGAAATTTTTCAAAAGAAGAAACACAACTGACAGACAAATACATGAAAAAATGCCCAACATCTCTAGTAAATGCAAATCAAAACTAGACTAAGGGACTAGTGTTGTAGCTCAGTGGTAGAGTGCCCAGCATGTGTGAGGCACTGGGTTCAATCCTCAGCACCACATAGAAATAATCAAATAAAATAAAGGCATTGTGTCCATCTAAAACTAAAAAAAAAAAACAAACAAAAAAAAAAACATTTCACTCCATCAGAATGGCAATTATCAAGAGCAGGAATATCAATAATGCTCATGAGGATGTGGGAGGGAAAGGTACACTTGCACATTGTTGGTGGGACTTCAGACTAGTATAATCTAGAAAGCAATATGGAGATTTCTTTAAAAAAAAAAAAAAAAAACTAGAACAGAACCACCATATGACCCAGCTATCCCACTCCTCAGTATTTATCCAAAAGAACTAAAATCAGCATAATATAGCAATATAGCCACTTCCATGTTTATAGCAGCACAATTCACAATAGCCAAATTATGGATCAACTCAGATGCCCATCATAGATGAATGGATCAAGAAAATGTGGTATACATACATAATAGTGTTTTTTATATTTTTTTAGTTGTAGGCAGACATAATACCTTTATTTTATTTATGTTTTCATGTGGTGCTGAGGATTGAACCCACACATGCAAGGCAAACGCTCTACCAACTCAGCTATAACCCCAACCCACAACAGTGTTTTTTTTTTTCTCAGCCATAAGAAAAATGAAATGATGGCATTGCCAATAAATGGCTAGAAATGGAGAAAATATGTTAAGTGCCATAAGTCAGACTCAGAAAATCAAAATATTTTCTCTCATGTGGAAGTTAAAGCAAAACAATGGGAAAAAAGTAACTGGGGAGGGAATCAGATATCATAAAAACATATGGGAGTTCAGTGGAGTAGGAGGAGAACAAGAGGGAAAAAGGGAATGGGGAAGAAATAAGGAATGAATTTAACAAAATCATATTATTTGTACCAAAGTGAATTTCACTTTAGGTATATGTAGAAAGTACCAATTAAAAATAAATAAAGAAAGAAGTAAAAGGAAATCAGTAGAGTGGAAAGGCAGACTAAAGGAAGTGAGGAGGGGAGAAAATGGGAAGGGAGATGGAAGTTGAAATCAAATTCCTTGCACACATATGATTTTGTCAAAATGAACCCAAATACTATGTATAATTATAATGCTCTAATAAAATATTTTTAAATATTCTGTTACATCTTAACACTATGAGATACCAAGTAGTTAACTGCTCCAAGAAGTCAAGACAGTATTTGATGTCTATAAAGTTTGCAGTAACTGAAAGTTGCCACTAGATGGAGATTTTCCAACTTATTTGTTCCCATCAGAAAATAAAATTAATAAAATTCTAAAACTGTGTCATGCTTTAGTCAATACGCTTTTATTAGGCTGTTATTAAAAGTGATGCTCCACCAACTGAAATACCTGGGTACTATTACTTTTTTAACTAGAACTTAAATGTTTTTAAGACTCAAATAGTATTCAGGGCAATCGCACAGACATAATTTAATCACATGAAATTTCCTTTTATGTTGCTTATTCCTTTAGTTTTATATTTTACAGGGGAGAATATGAACAGAGAAATACCTTTTAAACTTTAAATAACCTTCTAGTTTTCATTTCTAAAACTTGTCAGCACTATTGCTAAAAAGCTCTGGAAATTCTTGCTTACAAAATAAGTACAGCAAAGTGGTTAATGAAATCAGACAGATTTCAAATTCAACTTTCTCTTATAGCTATGTGAATTTGACAAGTTGTCTTACCTCTGAAAGAAAGGCATGATGGTACATACTTCATATGAAATACTGTAAAGATTAGAAGAGAATATATGTAAAGTGTCAAGTACAATGCCTGGTATAGTGTGGGTGCTGCTCAAGAGAAAGTTTGTTTTAGGATCTAGATGCTCCTTTCACAAAGAAATTACTTTCTGAGATATTGTCAGGACAATATAAGTCTGTTTTCTCACTGCCCTCTTAACTTCTTAGGTTAAGGGAACCATAGCACATTACAATCTGGGCCTTCAGAGCTGAAATATTAACTACTGCATGGAAATAATGGTTTTTCATTATCAGAAATTATCCCAGTTTCACAATCCAAATTTGTCCTAAACACAGTTGTCAGAATAATCTTCCTAAAATAGTGATCTTTTCATATCAGTATCACGTCAAACCACCTTCCTGAATCATCGTCTTCCATTGGTATGCAGGACACTGCATTCTTCTGGTTTTTCTTCTATCCCTCTCCCATAAATATTTGTTTGTATGTTTGTTTGGGGGTACTGGGGATTGAACTCAAGGGCACTCATCCACTGAGCCACACCCCCAGCCCTATTTTTGTGTTTTATTTAGAGACAGGATCACACTGAGTTGCTTTAATGCCACTCTTTTGCTGAGGCTGGCTTTGAACTCAGAGGCCAGCACACTGCTCCCAGCTCTCTCTGATATTTAAATGTCATTTTTTCTTTAGAGTTCATGTCTCTTCTTTCCCTACTTGATCTCATCCCATTCCCTAGTGATAAATATCATCTATATATCAATGAATCTAGAATTTATAAACAGTCCAGACTTCTCTTTCGAGCATGAGACTTACAATTGTCACTTCATAATTTCCACTTGAATGTTTCACAGGCTTCTCAAACTTAACATATCTAAAATTAATTTGAACCTCTCTAAACTTTCTTTTCTAACGGTCTCTTCTACTTCTACAAACATTACCCCACACATAGTTACCCAAAAGTTTCTCTTCCTCAACAATAACATACAACCCATCACACCAAGTTTATTGATCCTACCTCCAAATTATAACTTTTCAAAAGAAATCAAATCTCAATGTTTATATTCAAGTTTATGTTTAACATCTCATGTTTAGACTATTACCAGGCATTTTTTTAATTTAATTTTTTTTTAAAGAGAGAGTGAGAGAGGGGGAGAAAGAGAGAGAATTTTTTTTTAATATTTATTTTTAGTTATTGGCGGACACAACATCTTTGTTTGTATGTGGCGCTGAGGATCGAACCCGGGCCGCACGCATGCCAGGCGAGCGCGCTACCGCTTGAGCCACATCCCCAGCCCACCAGGCATCTTTTAAATAAATAATAATTATATATATATTTGGGGAGCTACAATGTGATATTTGGATATATGTGTACACTATAGAAATATTACATCAGCCTAATTAACATATCTAACATCTCAGACACTTAACATTTTTGTACTGAAAACATATAAAAATCTATTTGTTTAGGAAATCTGAAACACACATAATTACTAACTATGGTCCCATGCTACGCAAAAGATCTCAAAAATTTATTCCTCTGGTCTAGTTGAATCTTCGTACCCTTTGGTAAAAATCCCCACATTCCCCACTCCCTTACATCCAGCCTCTGGTAACCACCATTTTACTCTCCACTTTTGTTAAGTCTTACTTAGATTACACATATAAATGAGATGGATTTATCTTAATTGGTCAGTTACTCCTAATGTTCCTGCTTCCCACTGCTTTTTTCTCCCAACCCCACCTTCACCAGCAATCAGAATGACTTTTTAAGTATAAATTTGATCACAGTGAACCCCTACTTAAAAATCTTCACAGGCGCCAGGGAAGGGTGATGCATGTCTATAATCCCAGTAACAGGAGGCTGAGGCAGGAGGATCACAAGTTTGAGACCAGCCTCAGCAACTTAGCAAGACCCTCCCGTAAAATAAAAAATAAAGGGGCTGGGGTTGTAGCTCAGTGGATAAGCAATTGCTTCCCATGTGTGATGCACTGGATTCAATTCTCAGCAGCACATTAAAAAATAAATAAATAAATAAGTTGTGTCCATCTACAACTAAAAAAAAAATTAAATAAAAAGGGCTAGGGATGTAACTTAATGGTAAAGTGACCCTTTTGATCCCCATATTAAAAAACAAAAAAGAAAGAAAGAAATCTTCATAGGCTAGGGTGTGGGTCAGTGGTAGAGCACTTATCCAGCCTGCTTAAGACCCTGGATTCAATCCCAGCACCAAAAAAAAAATCACAGGCTTCCCTTTAAAATTAAATCAAAGACTCTTATTTCATTTTTATGTGGTACTGAGGATCGAACCCAGTGCCTCACATGTGCTAGGTAAGCACTCTACCACTGAGACACAACCCCAGCCCCAAATCAAAGACTCTTCAACATGATCTACAAGGACCAAAATAATAACCTGGTCCTTGCCTATCCATCACTGTTTTATCTATTCTGTAGTTCCAGATTATATAGCTCCTTATATGAATCAATCGTTTTCCTACTAGAGGTAGGCTATTCTATTCTACCTTCCCCACTACCACCACTACCCTCACTTATTTTCACAAAGCTGGATCTGCCATTTTCTTTCCTCAGAAAGGCTTTGTCTAACTCTCAGACCTAACCCATTTCTCTATCTCATAGCAACCTGTTATTTTCCTATAGAAGTACATATAAAAGTAAAGCAGTGGGCTGGGGTTGGGGCTTAGTGGTAGAGTAAGCTTGCATAGCAAGCGTGAAGCACTGGGTTCATTCCCTGGCACCACATAAAAATAAACAAATAAAATAAAGGTATTGTGTCCATCTACAACTTAAAAAAAAAAAAAGTAAAGCTGTGTTTTTTACTTAAGGTCTACCTCCCCGTAAAACTGCTTCACAAAAACAAGATCCATGTCTATTAACACCAAAAATTTAAGCATCTAGAAGTATCTAATATAGAATCACATTCAATAAATATTTTTTAGAATGAACAAACCAAATTCACATTGTTTTATAAATGCTACAGTGGAGATTAAATGAGGTACTATGAAAACACTGTGAATAGAATACAACTCTGACTAATGAGCAGATTACCTATCAGCTGGGTCTTATGAGTAGAATTTCTGAAGAGCTAGCTCTAGTGGTACTTCATTCTGGCTAGAATCACTATCAGGTCCCACTGCATATGAAACACATCAAAATCTCAAATAATGGGTCTTAGGCATGTGTATTTTTTTAAGCTTCCCAGACAATTCTAATGCAAGAAAAGCACTAGGCAAAGGAAAAAAAATAAGCGAACATATTGCCATAAAGGGGGACTAGCTTGATCAAAAGCACAGGAATCAAGAAAGGACATTGCATAATAGAATAGTAATCAACCAAAAAAAAATAGGAGGTGATATAAGATTAATTATAAAGATAAATTGAGGGCTGGGGTTATGGCTCAGGGGTAGAGCACTCGCCTAGTATGTGTGAGGCACTGGATTCGATCCTCAGCACCACATAAAAATAAAATAAAAAAGGTATTGTGTCCACCTACGACTTAAAAATAAATGTTTAAAAAAAAGGTAAACTGAGGGTAAATTATGGAAGATCTTAAATGACTCTTTAGGACATTACCCTCTAGGCAAATGAGAACCTGAAAGACTTTTAAGCAAATGAGAGATATGCAGGGCTTAGAAAAATAACTTTAATATTGGGGTGAATAACAGTAGGAAGACTCTAGAGGCAGGAAACAAGGTAAGAAATTATCTTAATAACCTAAATTTTTAAAATATAAAAACAAAAAAGAAGCAGAGGGAGATACATCTGAAAGGAAAGAATGAATTCATGGTATGTGACTACAAGTTGAACACAGCTAGTACAGCAAGGGGAGGTTTCTAGACTAAACAACTCCATCAAAGGACATGAAGGACACAAAAGGAACTACAGTATGGAAAAAATGGTTTTAAAAAGTTAATGGGGGTGGGGACCGCGACTGATATAGCTCAGTGATAAAGCACCTGTTTAGCTTGCATGTGGCACAGGATTCAATGCCTACTAACACCAAAAAAAAAAAAAATTTAATTGGGATCTGAGAAAATACACGTACCTATTAGGAAAACTACACGAATAACCTAACCTGTTAGAAATTTGAATCTAATTAGACTGTTGCAAAGTTGTGAGACTTTTGTATTTAGAAAGTAGCTGAACTCCTGGGAGAAAAATATAAATCTTCTTGAAGGAAAACACACATTTAAAAGATAGATAAAAAGAGCTTCATAATTACCTATAAGGAAGAACAGGCTTTTCTGTCCCATTTGCTTTTGTTTTGTTTTGAAAGGATAAGAAAACTGAGAAGTTCAAATAGTTTTAAATGGGTTGACCAAATGACACAAGTAGAAAGAGGCAAAACCAAGACTAGAACCAAGGGGTTTTAAAATATTTCCACTATGAAATCTTGTCCAGCATGCTACTAAGCTGGATTTCATGGGATCATATATCAAATATTTAGTCAAGTCTTTATTTTAATAGGATTAGAAGACTTCATTTTTCTGAACTACTTAAGAATTCTGGGGACCTGTCAAACCAGTGACTTATTATATATCAACAACTGGAAGCTGTGTAAAATTTATTTTGTGCCTGGAATCTGAATATTGTAAATTTTACCAAGGAGTATCCTTACCCTTTGAAAGATAAGCAGCATTAGACAGCTGATAATAAGTAAAAAGAAATAATAAAGGTGAATGTAGAGACTTACAAAGTTTCAAAGACTATTCAAAATAGGGGCAGGCTGAGAAGATCAGATAATATAAATTAATTTCAACCTAAGAATAAAAATTACTGTCTCAAGTCAACTTTCACAAAGCCGAATTCAACTTGAAACAGAATTAAACCCTGTACATTATATGCAAATAAACATGCCATTTTTTTCACAAATCTTTTTCTTATACAGTTATTTTTAAAACAAATACAGAAATTACCAAAAATATTTCCAACATACCCTAATTTTACAATGTGATAAGAGCCCCCACATTGGCTGTGCACAGGCCTCAAGTTCAGCAGCAAAGGCAGCATAGTAGGTCTGAGACTCAAATTCCACATGCTCATTCAGTTCTCGCTTGTTTAAGTTCATACCTTACAAAAATTAAAGCATACATAGGTCCCATCAAACAGAAGCAAGAATTCAGGTTAAAAAGCAAGTAAAACATTTCCTAGTACCCAACACAACTGACACACACAATTACATAAATTGCATAATACATACAAAAATAAATTACTTAAAATGAAATAATCTAGAACTTTAAAATTTTTTCACAAACTATGTTTTCTTGGATAACACTTTGTGAATGTCTCATATAACAAATGGGTATCTTTAAATAAGGAAGAATCTTAACTGATGCTTGTTGAAATTTTTATGGAAGACTAGATTTCACATTTCTAGATTAATGGTTTGAGATGCTAAAAAAAATTACACTCTTGGGCGAGGGTGTGGCTCAGTGGTAGAGGAATTGCCTAGCATATAGAAGGCCTTGGATTCGATCCTTAGCACCACAAAAAAAAAAAAAAAAAAGTTTCCTTTTTAATAATTCAACACTTTTTCTTAACTCCCTGGTGTTTTTATGAACTTATAAAAGTTCTTATAAATAACAATTAAAATAATGAGACATTTCAATTGTTAAATACTATTTAATAGTTTAGCATGAGACATCTGTGAACCAAAAAAAAAAAAATTAACAAAAAGATTAAATTCATACCTTGAAAGAAAGATACAAAGTTCATCCACGTAACTAACAAACCATGGTCCTCCAAAAATCTCTTAGCCACACTTTGATGAGAAAGAATATTAATAAAATCACTAACAAGAGGCCAATAAGTATTATTCTTCAGTAATGCTTCTCCACAGTTCACCACCACATGTAAACTATTTTCTTCATCTAAAAAAGACACACACAGCCCCAAAATAAATAACTTTAAAAAAAATTGCCAATGATACAGAATGTTACACATCTTAGAATCAGAAGCATCTAAATTCAAATCCCAGCCTACCATTTAGTACCTATATAGCTCTAAGTGTGTTGGACTCTCTGAACCAACTTCCTCATTTGTAAAATGGGAAAAAATATATATTTTAAAAGATTAAATGAGATGTTAACATAAAGAACTTGGTACATTTTTATAGTAATTATTATTGCATATTGAGCTAACCATATGCTCATAAAATATTTTTTATTCTAATAATATTTTCAGTCCTTATCAATAAGATTTTTATCCCTAGATTAATCTCATTCTACCTTAATAATCAAATCTAAATGATTCAAGTAATACATATTTGCTTTCTTCTAGTCAAGGAATACATAAATACAACTTTGTTAACAAACAATCTTTCAAAGATAAAAGACCAAAAAATTTGTAAACCTCTCAAGTCTTTAAAAAAAATCCTCAAACTTTAAATACATTGTTGCAGTGGGAAACAACTAGACTGCACAAAAATCTTTATCATTAAAATTTATTAGCACTATAAAACATACTAATACACATCAGACACAGAAGGCTCAAGAATAGTAATCTATTTCCTAGTCCACAAGATGAGGAATATGTTTTTTTATTTCTGTTTGTGCTAACTATTCTTTTTGTCATAAGTATAAAATCTAAATCAAAAGTGCATGAACTAAGGAAATATCAATAAATACATTTTAAGAGGTATTATAGAAACTGGATCACATGTTTTTGAGAGGCAATAAGTATGGGGGAGGGGAGAAAACCTTATAGCAGAAAAATCATAAAAGCCTAGATGTATTTTACACTCAGTTTGCGTCACAACGACCTTTACATTCTAACTTTAAGGAACTGAAACTGGAATTCACATATGACGATATACAGATACAGTACATACAAAAAAGATGAGATAAAACTCCAGTCAAAGACACTATCCTGAAAACGTTTTGTCCAAATTTAAAAGACTGAAGAAAGAACAATGCATTTCTGTGTTTCAAGTTAAAATATGATGTTTAAGGTACATATTTTTGTTTGTTTGCTTTTGTTTTTTGTACTGGGTATTTAACCCAGGGACATTTTACCTCAGCCCTTTTTGTGTTTTATTTTGAGATGGGTCTCATTAAATTTCTGAGGCTGGCCTTAAACTTGCAATTCTCGTGTCTCACCCTCCTAGAAAAGCTGAGATTAAAGCATGCCACCACACTAGCTTCATGTGTGTCATTTTTAAATGATTCCTCACTTTAACCAACTTTTTCAACTATCCACCTACTGTCAAACTCATCAGTGAGTAGGTCCTCCAATGCACTTCTTAATTTCTACACATTAAGTTTATATTTTAGCCCATGGAATTATTTTATTCAGCCCTTAAATTAAACAATATTGAAGAACAAAATCCAGTGAAGCAAAGTATGCTGTCTTTTAGTACTTCTCAATGAATGAAAAAAAGGTAATTTAATAAGTAAAGGAGGGAGTAGGGGTGAGGGTAGGACCCTTTCTCAAATTATTCACACCTGAGATTCTGAAAAGCAACCTCCTTATACTGCCACTTTGAGCCAATGAATCAGTGATATTGATGGGACAGTGCTAAAGGATGTTGGGATTAACCAAAAAGAGAGAGAGAATAACTGTCCTATGTAATTGAAATCAGAAGATGAATAAGCAGAATACAACTGATCAAAATCACTATTCTCCTGACACTGCTTTAAATACTCCTGTGTTCTTGTGAAAAACGCCTTTGGGTTTATAATGAAATAATTAGAACTTCTATTTTTACCAAAATTGTTACTTTCCTCACTACAGATAAAAGCAATGATTCAGTGTTAAATGAAATTCACTCATCAACAAATATTTAGGAGAACCTACTAAGGGTCAGGTATTCTACTAATCTCTAAGAATAAAGCCAAAAAAAAAATCAAGATATATATTATATCTCTTTGTCCACGGAGCTTAACATCTAAACAAGTGTGTGGTAAGGGATGTTAAAGGGAAAATTCAAGAATCTCAAGAACAAATAAAGCTAGTATACAATTCAAGAAAGACTATCCTGAGTATGTGATGCTTAAACTGAGACCTATAAAATGTAATAAGAATTAGGATGAGCCAAATACACTAGACACAAGGGAACAAATGGTGTTCAGGTAAAGGAGCAATAATGTAAGAGAAGGGTAGAATCATTTGAACAAAGAAGGGTAGAATCATTTGAACATGCAGAAGATGGGATAATATAAATGAGGCTAGAGAATGACACATCAGCAACATTGGGAGTAATCATGTGACAAGAACAGCAAGCCATGGGGGCGGGAGGGATAAGAGAGAAAACATGATTTAGTTGCATAGCATGGAAAGGAACTACAGGAGAGTGGTGATGAGTAGAAATAAAGAAATATGGAGATGACACTGGTTTGAACTGTGGAACAGTGGTATAAAAACAGAAATGAATGGAAGTAGCTATAAAGATATTTAGAAAGTTAAAATGACAGAGTTGGTTATGTTTGCTGTATCTACAAGAAATAAAAAGAAGTAAAGATGACTTGCAGGTTTTTAGGGTATCTTTAGATGGCTAAACAGTGGTAAAAAAAAAACACACACACACTCATATGTTCATGCACATACACATAGAATAAGTTTTTTTAAAAAAAAAAGCTTGATATAACTAACGAGTTTGTGCATTTGAAGTGTTTAAAGACATCCAAAAATATTCCAACAACTAGTTTTATCAGCCAGACAGAAGATCAATCTGGAATTTTCAGTATCTACAGATATTCCTATAGTTATGTGATGCATGGTTTTAAATTACATTTTATACAAACTGTTTCATAAGACAAATTGTAAAATTCAGGGGCATGGCAAATCATGAGTTATGGCTGGATTCACAATTAGCATGGAGTATAAAAATTAATATAACAAAGTAAAGGCATTGAGTAGGGATCCTGTACCACTAGAAGGCTTTTTCCTTTTAGTCTAGCTATTGCTATAGTCATGTAAATTCTCATTGCATCAGCTCAATATTTACTAACAGTATAGCTCAAATGTTCAAATACTGCCTAGAGGCTAGGAATGTAGCTCAGTGGTCGAGTATTTACCTAGCATTGGGTTCAATCCTCAGCATATCATATAAAATAAAACAAAACAAAACATTATCTAATCACATTTTAAGCAAAGTCTACAAAGAAGCTATTGAAAAATTTTTTTAATGTTAAAAACAGAGATCCTGGGGCTGGGAATGTGGCTCAAGCAGTAGTGAACTCACTTGGCATGCGTGGGGCAATGGGTTCGATCCTCAGCACCACATAAAAATAAAATAAACATGTTGTGTCCACCAAAAAACTAAAAAATAAATATTAAATTCTCTCTCTCTCTCTCTCTCAAAAAAAAAAAAAAACAGGGATCCTATTGTAATATCTGTAGCTACACAATATATTTAAGGATCATTCTGATATCCTTAATGTAAAAATAGGGAACACTTATAGTGCTTTTAGAAAAGCAATATATATATATATATATATATTATCAAATGCCATGCTACTATTTAAAGAGAAAAAAGCAAAGTTTGAAGGATGTTGAAGATGTTTTAGACACTGGCTTGGAGATAATGTAATCTACTGTAATATATTTAACACGTGATCACCTGAGTCCTGGACAATATTTGAACATAACAATTTCAATAGAATGATGAGAGTGAACACTAAATTGAGGTAGGTAAACTGAGATGGGTTAATGAGTGCCTGAAAGACATAAAAAAACTTTCTCAGGAAAGCTGATGATTTTAAAAAAAAGAAGAAGAAGCAAACTCACACATCTTTTCCCCAAACATACTTCCTTAAAGACCAAATGCAAACCATACTTAAGCACAACTAAATTACTTAGTCAAAAAAAAAAAGAGATTCTTTTCAAAAGAGCAGATACTAGACTGGGGTTGTGGCTCAGCAGTACAGTGCTCACCTAGCACCTATGAGGCACTGGGTTCAATCTTTAGCACCCATATAAATAAAGAAAATAAAGGTATTAAAAAAAAAAAGCAGATACTGCACTCCGGTTAGAATAGCAATCATCAAGAATCCAAATAACAATAAATGCTGGCAAAGATTGGGAGTAAGACTGTAAACTGGTACAACCACTGTGGAAAGCTGTACTGATGTTCCTCAAAAGACTAGGAATGGAACCACCCATATGACCCAGGTATCCCACTCCTTGGTATTTATCAAAAAGCACTAAAATTAGCATGCTATAGTTATACACACATTCCAAAGTGTACAGAACATTTCACAACAGCAAAGTTATGGAACCAGCCTAGGAGCCCAGCAACAGACAAATGAATAAAGCAAACATGGCATATTTACATAATGGAGTTTTCTCAGCCACAAAGAAGAATGAAATTATGTCATTTAGTGGTAAATGAATAGAATTGGAGAACATCATGCTAAGTGAAATAAGCCAGGCTCAGAACATCAAAGGTCAAATGTTTTCTCTTATAAGAACCTAGAGGTGGTGAGGGTAGGGAATGAAAAAAGGAGATCTCACAAAACATAGGGCAGACCAACAGAGAAAGGAGAATGAGAAAGAGGGATGAGAGGAGGGCATGGAAAGTACTGAGGAAGAAAATCTATCAAAGTATGCTATGTCCATATATGAATACATCACAATGAATCTCACTTATATATAATTATAATATACTGATTGAAATAATACTAGAAGAAAGATCAGTAGATCAGAAGGAAGGAGGTGAGGATGGAAAGGGAAGACAGTAAAAAGTGAGACTGATCAAATTATGTTATGTCCAGGTACATATATGACATAAAGAATCCCACTATTATGCATAATTATAATATATCAATAAAATTTTTAGAGCAGATACTTCTATTTTAAAAGTTTTCTAGTTTATGAATTAAAAATTCTATATTTGAAGTCTTTCTCTAAATATGATCCTATATAACATTAATACAATTAATGACAGATACTATTCAAAAAGAAAAAATCAACAAATATAGTTAAATCTCTAAGAAAGAAAGAAAAGGTCATGCTACATAAAGTCAGAAAAACTATAATGTAAAGCAGCTTTTAAATTTTTCTTTAAAAAAGTAAAGAGGTATATTGCTTAATATAAACAATACATTATGTTCCCACTACACCTGCACAAAGAAGGCAAAATCATATCATGGGTAGAAAGAGCATGGGCTTTTAAGTCAGATACTCAACCTTATCACTTAGAACTATATGACAGAGACCATGACTTCAAATCACTAAGACACAGTTGCCTCATCTATAAAATGGAGTCAACAATATTTGCTTCATAGAATTAATGGCAGTTAAACGAAATAAAGCATAAAAGTACTTAAAAAAGAGCCTGACAGATGGAGAATGTTCAAAAGATGGTAGCTATCATAATTAGCCAGCTATTATTACATATAAGGCATTAAGTCTTACAGTGAGCATATATCAATGTTTAGGATACAATGTCATTTCTGAATACAGACTGTGAGTATACTGAGAAAATAGAAGCTAATATGAACAAAGGTACAACAGTGGAACAAGGCAAAGCTCAACTAAAAAAAATCTCTTCTCCCCAAAGAATGGGTGGGTCCTATGACTTAATCTGAGATATTGCTTATTATTTGTTTTTAAGTTTAGCTCCAGGGACAAATAAATGAAGACAAAGTCTTCTCATGTGATTGTGCCAAGGTGAAAAACAAAGGTTCTCACCTCAGGAAACAAGAAATCTTCCTTGGCTCTGTCATTTGCTAGCTGTATAATCTATAGCAAATGTCCTAATTTTCCTAAGCTTCAATGTACTTTATCTTTAAAGTGATGATAATAATGCCAATCTCAGAGAGTTGTTGAGAAGCTTAACTGAGATATTATATGAATAGTATTCAACACAGTGCCCAGTACATACAAATATTCAAGTAATATAAATGATGTAAGAGAAGTTAAAATGAAGGACCACTGAGAAATAAGAATGGGCAAAGATAGGGCTGGGATTGTGGCTCTGTGGTAGAGTGCTCGCCTAGCATGTATAAGGTACTGGGTTTGATCCTCAGCACCACATAAAAATAAAATACAGATACTGTGTCCACCTATAACTAAAAAATAAATGTTTAAAAAAAATAGAACAGGCAGAGATAGAGAAATATATGACAGGTCAAGAAGTTTACCTTGTAGTTCACTTTTAATAAGGCAACTTTCCATCATGTATAATAGTACAGTGACCATAATATCCAGCAGCTGACATTCTTCTGTTACCTGTCTGGCTAGCTCCTCATTGCTGAACAACTGAACACTAATATGCACAATTCTATTAGACATTGTGTCTGATTCATGACTTTTCTTCAGTGTTTTCATAATGAAAGCATAATGTTGAACAAAAGTTTTTGTAAAAGCAACCTGCAAATAGGGAGGAAAACAATACATTAGTTTAACTGAATTTAAAATACAAATATAATGTTGAAAATATTTTAAAGCTATTACTAAATTGTGATGAAATCCAAAGTAATTAAAAAATAATTCAATGATGATGGTAGTCCTAAGTCAGATTTTCCCTTTTTCAGAATATCAGCAAATATTTTGATGGTTAAAAAAATTTAGTTTTAAAGCAATTGCAAACACTATGGTTTAAGAATACAGAATTTCGCTGTGTTCACAAGTATCAATTTACTAAGGTCTAAGGATATGTCTTTGTTATGTGCTGCCTACTTTAACAACAAAATCTAAAGTCTAAGCCACAAACCACATGGAGAATTTAATACTACTAAACAAGTGAGTCAGTGTGATTACTCCACAAGTAAAAACTTTTATTTGATATGAAAGCAGAAAATGATCTGACTAAATGTCTAAAGTGCTATTTAGTTTACTTTTATTTCCTTCATATGCAGGAAGTACATTTCCTCTGTCATAATTTTTAAGAAGAAATAAAGACACCATAACAACTATACCATGCTTTCTTTTTTCATACATTGAGGTATGTAACTTTGCCATTAACAACCACACGATAATAAATGATGAGTTCAAACCCTCTGGAACTAAAAACTTCTACCTACATTCATACCTGAGTCAGTAACTATTCTCTTTAACAACTGTGGCCACCAACTATTAACCTTGTGTTTTTCCTAGTCTAGTCTAAATTCAGCTACCCCATTAAACTTTATCATAGCATTTTATACTACCTTTCTTTCAGAGAATTTAGAATAATTTCTAACTACATATTTACCTCTACATTTGTGTTTTTAATGTTTGTCCCCCAGCATTCCCTTCAAGTTCTACAAAGACTTTTTGAATTCTTAAGAGAAACCTAAGGTCCTGTGTGCGTTTTGTGCAGACCCTGTGGTAGCAAGAGAATAAGCAAATGTTTTCTTATGTTATGTCAATCCTTAGATTTATAATATAATAAGTCTCACCTGAGAAATACATTTTTAAAAAAAGATTTAATGATGACAAAGCAAAGTTTAGAAAAGAAAGAAAAATTATGATACCTTATACTCTTGATCTGGAAGCATGTTGAGTAAGAAAGTGACCATCTTCTGAGGGAATTCATACTTTATTGTCCAAAACAAAAGTTCTTCTAGAAAACTTTTATGCTTCAATACATCCATTATGGATTGATCTGCTTAACAAAAAGAAAATTCATTTAATCCTTACTATAATTAACAGCACATCAAACACAAATACCTGAAATATCTAAAAATTAAGGACACCCTTTCTTTTTTTTTTTTTTTTTTTTAATTATTTTTATTTTTTTTTTAGTTTTCGGCAGACACAACATCTTTGTTTGTATGTGGTGCTGAGGGTCGAACCCGGGCCGCACGCATGCCAGGCAAGCGCGCTACCGCTTGAGCCACATCCCCAGCCCAAAGGACACCCTTTCAATAATGTAGTGATAATACCAATATTAAGTTCCTATAATCATATAAATAACAAAACACTTCATCTCTTTATTTTAATATAAATTAGTAATAAAATAAGTGTTAATTGTCCTTAAACAAGGGCCATTTATCTAAAATTTCTACAAAGATTCAAAATATATATTGAGCATTCCTCATCAAAAATTAGGGCTGGGACACTGGCTCAGCAGTAGCATGTGTGAGGCACTGGGTTTGATTATCAGCACCATGCATAAATAAATAAAATAAAGATCTATCAACAACTAAGAAAAAAATATTAAAAAGTTAAAAATGCTCCACATTTTTTAGCATATAACTAGTAAATTTTATGCCAAATTTCCAAAACCTGAAAAATACAAAAATTTGAAAGTGGTCCCAATGAATTCAGATAAGGGATATTCAGCCTGTAACTATTCAATAATACTTAATTAAAATAACAGTGATAATTTTAAGCTAAAAAGAAATATTGCTTAGGACATAATAACACCAAAATATTTCATTTCTAAAAAAAAAGGATAGATATCTTCTTTATAGGATTCAATAATTCATCTATTTATTTAAAAGAATTCCCATAAATGAGATACTAATATCACTACTAAAGGAAACTCCTTATGTGCTGCTTCCTCTAGTATATTACTTTTCTCTGGTAAGAATATATCCAAAAACGTATAAATAATTTTAGATATGTGTACTTGCACTGGGCTCAAGACGCCTTCTTCACATATAGGGGAAAAGGTAAGTGATACCCTTTATTTATAAAGATATTCAAATGCAGATTAAAGAGAAGGCCTATTTCTAAGAACAAGTGCCCCTCTATGAAGTCTAGGTACAGCACATTTCTGTATCTTATTTAATTCTCACAATTCACTTAGCACCTACAGAATAAAAATTTCTACATCCTTGCCATGCTTAGTCAACAGAAAATCTCAACAAGTATTTGATGAACTGGATAGTTTTAATACTTTTGCTATCTCTTTCACTTTCTCTAACTCATATTTTTGCTCACTAATTTTTTTCCTTGAAAATGATAAGGACACAGCAAATGTCAACTGTGCAGAATTAGATGGAAGATTGGGGCAGTGGGGGTGTCAGTAATACACACTTCAAAATAGTCAAGTATAGCCCTATACATCACAGTTCAAATATCTTGCAGGGTAACCTTGTAGCAATTTCTCAATTAACACTATCTTAGTTCACAGTTCTATTATTAAGCAATAATGTCCACACCACATCTCCTCAGGTAGTAGGTCTAAAAGAGTAACAATGTAGGCTCAATATGCCATCACTTGATTCTTTTATAAAACACAGTGAGTTTACTAAATCTTGAATTGGTTAATATTAGATATGACTTTAGCCCTATTTCTTTATGAATAACTAAAGAAGAAAACAAATCCCCAAAAAATCTTGTATGTTCTGGAAATAAATTCCTCTGGTGCAATCAGTATAAGCAATATGTAATAAGGATTAGGTGTAAATACAATTAGAGTTTTGTAATTATTTTTCAAAACTCAGAATTTTCTTCTTGTAAAACAGAAATCTTTTCCTCCTGAAACACCATCATTCCCATGGTGTGATAATGATTTAAAAACAGAAATAAACTAAGCTTGCAAGAAATGAGGCAAAATATATTCAAAGATCTATACTGACGACTCAAAGCTAAAAAGTAATAAAAGTAGGACCTAAGAGAATCAGATAACAGGAATAAAAGAATCATAACTTAAAAACAGAATATAATCAACAGCACATTTCAATACCTTATTTAATTCTCACAATTCACTTAGCACCTACATGACTAAAAATTTCAGACTACCAAATTAAAAAAAAAAAAAAATTCCTAAATAAATGCTCCTTAACATATTCACAAAGCTGAACACAACTAGTGCTATTAATCTTAGAATTCATAGTTATGTCTGCAAGCCTGCATTAGCCAAATGAAAAGTCTGAAGCCACCATCATTACTAATTGGCATGTACTTAGAAGGAAAATACATTAACTTTGTTTTAAATCAACAATCAATCTGAATGCACCCCAAAATGTTCTGACTTCTCTTAAAATGAGAATAACTGCAGTTACGAGGAATTCAATTTCTTTATCTTCAGGAAGGAAAAAAATGCAATGTCTTTGTTGATTTTCTTAAAATGGTGATGTCCGTCTCACAAGATTTTAAAGCTTGTGTTATATGTTTTATGTGTAATATTATGGAATGTGATTAGAAACGCTTCTATGATGGGGCTGGAATTGTGGCTCAGCGGTAGAGCACTCGCCAAGCACGTGCAAGGCCCCGGGTTCGATCCTTAGCACCACATAAAAATAAATAAAATAAAGATATTAAAAAGAAAAAACGCTTATATGACTTACCTGATTATATACTTTTAAAATCTTGTCATGACTTTTAACAATGCCTAATCTGCCTTAAGTTAAAATGTAAAAAGATATTTCTAAACAATCAGTGCAGTGTAAATGCATAAGTAAGGCAAGGTCTTAACTAGACTGAGGATCCAACCTCTGCAACCTCACTAACTCTTTTTCAGTAATCTTAACCACGTTAGTTAACACATTGTAAGCTTCAGTTTCTTCATCTTTAAAACTCAGGCTATGAATATAGACTGTGACTTTAACATAGTACTTGGCCTCTTGCCTTTCATTACATATTTTATTTCAGCTCACATGCAAATGTTGAATCAAATTCTTATAAAAACTAAACCACCCACTAAACTTCAGAAATCGTCCTTCAGAAGAAGAGCCTATAATGAAAATTACCCACTGCTTCCACCTTTCCAGGTAGTCCTATAAATGTCTCAATACACTTAATCAACAGCAAAAGAAAGAACTCTTTTCATCAAAATCATATTTTAACCATTAGAGACTCTATAATAGACCACATTAACCCAGAAAATGGATCATATTACAATTTAGACATCCCTGGCAAAAATCCAAAGCACAGGTTGCCCACTAATGAGAGTCAAGAAAAACAGTGCTTAAAAGTTTAGGCTCTAGGATTTGAATTAAGGATTTATTTCTTATTAGCTGAGATCTCTAACATACCTCCATTTCCTCATTCATAAAATGGAAGTAATACTAAAACCTACTTCATAATGGTTACTTTGAAAATTAAGTCAAATAATACAACAAAGTGCTTAGCATTGTATCTAGCACATATAAAACAATTTAATGAGTATGGTAGCCCTGTAATCTCAGCAGTTCGGGAAGCTGAGGCAGAAGGATCACAAGTTCTAGAACAGTCTCGGCAACTTAGTTTCAAATAAAAAGGGCTAGGGATGTACCTAATGGTAGGGCATTCCTGGGTTTGATCCCCAGTACCTCCCCAAAAAAGAAAAGCCAATAAATATTTTACCCATTATTATTACTAATCTATTCCCTTACTGTAGGCATATCTACCTCTTGCTTTGACTAAACACGTTTAGTTTTTCATTAGCCTTTACTATGTGTTTAATGCTATTCATTCATTGCCATTGTACATTGTGTTTCTGTATTTCTCTCCCCTGTTTCTCCTTTGCTCCTCCTTTCCACTCTAGAAAATGCATACTACAGATTATAAAAAGATGAAAACCAAACTAAAACTCTACACCAAAAACACTGGATCCAAATCAATTAATTAATGAAAAAAACCTTCTATTTGAGGACTCATATGATAATGCTCGTTTTATGATAACAAACAATGAACTAAATCCTAGTAGAGTTTTACTTGCTTTTGAGGTCCCTGCAACTACCTCCTAATAACACTTCCTCCAACATTAGATAAATCTAACAATATAACTGTCCCTTCAAAAAAAATTTGATGTCACTGTGGCTCTAGTAACCATCAAGTGTCCTTAGTGATCAAGGATTTTTTGGGGGCTGGGCATTTTGCTCAAGGAAAAAACAGAATATACACACACATAAACACACTCTCTCAATTTATACCAATGATACTTTATTTATACCTTTGGTGCCACTGCTCAGTTTTACCCTCTTTCTCTTGCCCAAGCCTTGACTCCCATCCTGATCCTCCTGGAGGGGGAAAAAAGCATTAGATTTATAAATAGTCATATTCATAAATTTATACATTTTATATAAATATAAATGTGCTTAAAACATAATATTTGCATGCTTATACACATATATAATTAAACATAATAAATGCATGCTTATACACTATTAAACATATTTCACTTTTATGTATTTACTATAAAAAATCTTTTTATGCTAATTTTATTTAAATATATAGTGAAATATCCTTAGTGTTAAAATACAAAAGCTCTTAGGGCTGGGGTTGTGGCTCAGCGGTAGAGCACTCGCTTAGCACGTGTGAGGCCCTGGGTACAATCCTCAGCACCACATAAAAATAAATAAATAAAATAAAGGTATTGTGTCCAACTACAACTAAAAAATAAATATTTTTAAAAAAATACAAAAGCTCTTAAACTTAACCTATGCTTCTAATGGAAGCTTCTTAAGCACCCCAAAATGCCAAAATAAAAATTTTCCTAACCTCATATACATGACAATAATTACACTCAGAAGTTAAGAGAATAGGGAGAAAGTTATCATAGAAAAAAAGAGAAAAAGGGAGAGGACTAAAGTAATGAATAGGATAAAAGCTTCAAAGAGTTTGAGACAAAATGAATTCAAAAAATCAAATTCTGAAAAAAAAAACATAACGCATTAGAAGCTGGAGTTGACAGTTTAAAAATAATAGAATAATAATAATAAATCAAAATACGCCTAGGAAAAAACAAAGAAGGAAATATAGGCATTTTTGTTCACATGTGATACATGCATTCCTGAAAACCCTCACACTTAAAATAACAAGGATTATGGGAGAAAAAAGGGTGAGGGGAAAACCACTCACAACCTACTCAAGTTTGTAACCAAAAAAGTAATAGAAACAATAACTGGTACCTGGGGAGATAATTTGTATGCCCAGGCAAACACCTTGACATGGTTCAGGCTGTCTCAGAGGATGCTGACACTGCACAGCAGCAAAATGGGCATCAGCCAGATGAGACAACACATAGGGAAGAGAAGCAGATGCAGGAGCCTGCCACTGTGAAAGTCATATAAAGCTACAGGTGCACCTATTTAGGGAGGTAATTCTAGGTATAAGGGCTCACTTCTAATTTTCTTAAAATGTTATTGGAAAGGCTTCTAATATCTTTGTAATAGAGCTCAGGATTTTCCTATTCATCTACAGGTTATGATTCTACCCCACTATTCCATCTCTCCTAAATCAGGAATTCTACATATAAAACAAAAACTTCCATTTTATACTTCCTTTCCCTATATCAAATGCATATCAGTCAACTGGTATTATAAGACATATGTGTTAATATTTTGGCATAGATTTAGTTCTAACCTGGTGGCAGGTTAGAACTGTAGTAAAAACTTCCAAATACTTTCTCAATCAGAGTTGATTAAACCTCCAAAGTAGAAAAGTAGTCTGAGCTTCCTGCTACAGCTTGATTTATTGGAGTTGCTTCTTTGGCCTATACTTCATATCCTTTAGAGGGTTTCTGTCAAATCCAGCATCATTCCTCAGGGTTATTCTCTAGGTTTTCCGGAGCTACCATTTAGCTTACTTATTCAGCATTTATTGAGCACTTCAATATTCCTGCCCTGTTAATCCCTCACTTTGTCCAGTCTCTATGGCCATCAACCTGGCAGCAAGACTATCAAATTACACTCTCCTCCTCCTCTACCACTCTAACCTTGCCCCAGGAGAAATTCAGCAGAATGAAATTTGGATTCTTGACAGACAGAAAAATGTGAATATCATGCCACAGGGCCCAAAGAATTCAGATTTAAGATTTCAACTAATAGCAATTTATGAAACTATTCTCCCAGACCTGAGACAAAAGACAAAGTTGGAAAAAATATGTTAAGTCCCAGGTTAGAATCACACCATAAATTTCAAAAATAAACTTCCCTTGTAAAAAGTATCCTTGATCCAGTAATGGCCATGGCAATATGAAGTTTTATAAATTTTCTGGCCTTCTAGTCTTAAAGAACAAGTAGAAGTAGCCAAGCAAAAGAAGGAAAAGTCATTCCGAGAAGAAAAGAGATGGCAGAGTTTTTTGCCTGTGGTATATTGCTTGTCTAATACAGACAAGGCCCTGGATTCAGTTCTTACCAGCAAAAAAAAAAAAAAAAAAAAAAAAACAGAGGGGATGTGGCTCAATGGTTAAGCACCCCAGGGTCCAATCCCTGGATAGGGGGGCGGGGGTGCGGGCTGGGGGGATAGGAGAGGAGGAAGAAGAGAAGATAAAGAGGAGAAAGAGCATGAACTAAGGTACAAAGACAAAAATCTGGAGACATGGACCACGGGATTGGACTTAATATCATGGTATGCAAACACAACTAGGACAATAGATTATCTTCATCTATGGTGGTGGAAAAATTAGTACTCTTGCACACTGATGGTGAAAGTATATAGTACAGACTTCTGAATGACAAGTTGATAATATATGTCAAAACTCCTTACAGTGTTTTTAACACAGAAATTCCAATTCTAAGAATTTTTCCTAAAAAAGTAATGAGACAACTGAATAGGAAGTATGTACATGACTATTCATATAACAATATTATGTATAAAAGCAAAAGAAAACAATCTCTGGCTTTTAAGAGAAGATGGATAAGTAAATAAAATATAGCACACCTGCACCATAAAAGAAAAAACAATGCTAGAACTCTATATTCATTGTTACCAGATGACATTCAAAAAGCATTACTGTGAAAAAAGCATGTTATGTACAATAACATATGGAATAAGAAATCATTTAAGCAATCTACACAAATAAAATGTTAATATATTCATTATAGTCAAAATTATCATTGGTGGAAAAAAATGATACAAGACTATAGCATGAAACCATTAAAATAGTCTATGTATTAAGATCTGTTAGAATGCAGATGTTTTATATATATACGTATATATATATGTATGTATATATGTGTGTATATGTGTGTATTTATGTGTGTGTATGTATTTATTTATTTACTTGTTTGTTTATATTCATGAAGTTCTTCTGATATGCTGACCTCTGAAATATTTTTAATTGTCTTCCCTTTCAAAGTGACAAATGTGGTTTTGCCAAAATGGTTTGAGTATCTCTGAGAGTAGACTACATCTTGTCCCCTCTTGGCCAGGATTCTTCATTCTGTTATACTGTGATAGCACCTAGCCTGATGTTCAGAGTGCACAGTGAAATGTTCTAGACTACAAATTAAGGTAGAAGTCCTGATGTACTTTTTCTTAAGAACTTAAAATAGAATGCAGATGTTTATAATGAGTTACCTCTACGTGACAGAGTTATAGCTCATTTTATCATCATTTTTCAATATTTATTTCCTATTTATTCAACAATTAATATGGGTTGTAGTTTTAAGTTAATAAATATTTATTAAGAAATACTGCCTTGATTTCTAATCTCAATCACAACAAACTGCTCAAGATGATGGACTACTGTGTCATCTAAATATGATATTTTTATTTTGAGAAAGAACAGAAATAACTCCCAAAGGTTGGAATTTCAGACACTAAGGAAGATCAAAGCAAAAAAAAAAGTCATCATGACCACAATTTTCCATCCTTTCAAATTCATTATTGGGAAATGAAGTTCTTCCCATTTATCCATGAGGAAACAGTAGAGGACACTGGGAAGAGGGTTTAACTGATAAGGTGAAATAAAATGAGTACAATCCTGACTCAGCATTTGTACAGGCCCCAGACTTTTTTTTTAATATTAATTTTTTATAGTTGTAGTTGGACACAATTTTATATATATATGTATGTATACGTATATACGTGTATACATATATATATATATATACACACACATACACACACACACACACACACACACACAAAGCAGGTATGCTATACTTTATTTACTTATTCATCTTCTCTTAAAACCCAGGGCCTTGCATGCGCAAGGAGTGTGCTCTACCGCTGAGCCATAACCCCAGCCCCCTTCTAGAATTTTACTAGTCCCTGGGGGCAAGGCACCATTGCTGCAAGTGTTTCTGGGACAAACTATGGACATAGGTGCAAATTATTTTAGAGAAGAGACAATTAGACCTGAGACAAGAAAAACATATTCAACTACCAGTATATAAAATCCCTATATAATATATTCATTATAGCAAAACAGTTATCATGACCACAATAAAGAGTTTCTCAATTCAAATTAGTCCTTTTTTTCTTTGATGAATTACTAAGCAAATGAAAAATACAAACCCCATAAAAAGAAGTCAGGTAAATTCACAGCTGATTAAAATAATACTCAAAAAAATGAGACTATTTAATAAAAATAAAATCCAAGAGATCTTGAAAAACTGGAATAAAATAAAACTTAAAGATTTAAGTAAACCACTGTAATCTGAGACTTTAAATCAACTTTACAAGAACAAAGGAAGCTTTAACTTGTTAGTTGTGAACTGGAAGGGGAGGGGAGTGAACACCCTAGGCATTTTATTTGACCACTGTGGCTCCTGCCAACAGTTTAAAATAGCTACTAATAGGCTAGCAAAAAACTTTAGGCCTAAATGAAGGCACAGTATTCTTATCAAAAGATGTCTCTTCACTGTGCACAGAACCAGATCATAGATTTTAAATGGAAATGAATTTACTAAATAGATGAAAAGAAAAAGCTATGCACAACAGAGAATATTAAATAAAGGTAGATATTTAAAGGGATATTGTAAGGGTCCGGCGAAGCGTCGGAGAAAGAGACCACCAAGTGACCACTCATGCAATTGGTAGAAGGGGATTTAATGATCTAGCATGCTAGGGCTCCGTGCCCATTCAAGAAGGGAGAACAGCCCAGAGCCCCGAGCAGGGGCTGAGCACTGCTTAAGTACACTTTTTTGGGGGAGGGCGGGGATTTTACATACATCACAGTCTCCTTTAACAAATCATTATACACCGCGGGAAAGTCAAACAACAATTCTTAGACTTGATTAGTACATACATTGGCGGGAACAGGTCGGGCGGGGGTGATAGGTCAGTTCTAAACGGGGTACACATTCAAACTGATTGGTCTAGACCCTGCAATGCCTACATGCGAGATCACACAGAGCCCTGAATTATTAAACAACCAAGCAATCAGGGGGAATATTTACTGGGCGGTTCCAAGCATTGTCTTAACAGCTACAGAAATTTCAGGTTTTGCAGGTAGCATAGAAACCTAACAATACCTAATCCTTTACATTTTAACTCAGACCTTGCAGCTTAGAAACTTTACAATACCCGGTCTTTTACCCTTTAACTTTTACGCTTTAACTTCAATTTCTTTTACCCTTACAATATCATATGGCAATTAAAATAAAAATCTCTCTAGAGGACAAAATAAGAATAAATGTGTGAAATTATACAATATTGATAAGAAATTCCTAATAATAAGAACTGTTAAACAAAGGAACAAGTTGGCCCATAAACTAGGTAAGCTCACTACCACTGGAACTGTTTACAGAGAAGCTTACCAATTGTCAGGAATGTTGTAAAATCAATTCCTGCACTGGAAAAGAAATATATTAGATATGTCTAAGACCTTTCTCACCAAAAGTTTACGTGATTTTCTACCTCACCCCTCCCCATTAATGTAATTTATGATTACAAATTAAAATTTAACTTTATATCTTTTGAAGTAAAGCTATTTTATTTCTTATTCATTTATGAAAAAACATCTCCAATTTTCAATTTCAATAATCCTACCTTTGCTAATATTTAGCAAATTTGTTTTAATTGTTCTTTTGGATTCTGTCTTTAATAAAGGTGAGAATATTCAGAGCCTATCTACACAGTGACTTATTTTATTTTGCTAATGATTATCTCTCAATTATGTGAAAGTATGCAAGAAAAAAAGACTAGAAGTAAACAAGCAAAATTAATAAACAATGGTTATTTCTGTATGGTAGGCCTGAAGGTAAATGTTTTCTTCCTTGTACTTTTTTATATTTTCAATTTTTTAACAATGAACATTCATTCACCTGATCATAGTTCCCCAGGAGAAAAGTGTTTTAAATTATTTCACTTATATTAATAGCTAAATACATCAAAGTTACAGAAATTAATGATCTGGTCATTGCAAACAGACAAATAAATACTGCTAAAGGAAAAATATCACAGTGAATAATCTTCTCTTGAAAAGTTCTTTACCTAGGGGCTGGGTATTGTTATAGCTCAGTGGTAGAGTACTTGCCTCGAATGCATGAGACCCTGGGTTCAATCCTCAGCACCACATATAAATATATAAATAAATAAAAATAAAGATATTGTGTCCATCTACAACTAAAAAAATATTTTAAAAAAAGTTCTTTACCTAAAAGATCCTATTTCTTCTAAGAAACTTTCTAATTAGACCCACTTATATATAAAATAATTTACTTTTGATTTGGATTATGGTTATAAATTAAAACAAATAAGGATATAAATTTAAATCTTAAAAATAATTCACATAGTTAAGATGTACTCTTAATATATTTTCTTTCTGGTTCCACACAACACAAACATTTTCTCCTCTTATTTCATATGAGCTACACAAAAAAAGAATAAGAAGTAATCGTATGAAGAATGTAATGTGTATAAATAGCACTGCTGAGTACATAACGTTCTTTTCCTCTAGGGACAGCAGAGACCAATAGCTGACACAACTTGTATAATAAAATTAAGTAGACTGTGATATATATACTCCTTCAAATAAAACTGCAAAATAAAAAGTTATTAATAGTTTCTAATCTTTCTTCATTTTAAAAATGAAGTATTGGGATTAGATTATATCTAGAGTATCTTCCAATTCGAAATTCCAACTTATTTTTTTTTCTTTCTTTTGTTTTTTGTTTGCTTTGCTTGGGGGGGGGGAGGGTTGTTTTGTTGTTGTTGTTGTTGTTGTTGTTATTGTTTTGGTACTGGGGATGGAACCCAGAGCCTTACACACGCTGGACAAGTGATCTACTACTTAGCTACATTCCTAGGTCCTAAAATACTTTTTTAATTATTACAATTACCTCTACATTTTTTTTAGCAATTAAGATGATGCTGTCCTCTTCTCATCCTATCTTCCTTTACTTATGAAATTACAAGTATATAAAAACACAAAAAGGGTTTGGTTCATAATCCCATGGGTCTTACACAGTAAAGGTGCAGAAATTCTAGTCTTTAAGTCATATCCAGTTTTTCATAAAATGTCAAGTAGAAATACTAACATGCCATTTGTGCCTACAAGTGTCCGAAAAGAAACAGAGAAAGAGAGAGAGGCAGGCAGGCAGGCTGACTTCAAAGCCTTAATGAAATTTTTAAATGACATAAAATAGTTTTATCTTTCTATCTACCTTATCCCTTCATCTTTTTTCTCCTTAATCTGTATACTCCATTCTTTAATGATGCTTACATATTTAATCATTTTACATATTTAAATATTAAAAATTACATATTTAATAATGTATTATTAAATATTTAATAATGGCTACATTATTATTTTTAAGTAATTTTTTCTTAAAATTTTTTTATATTTATTTTTTAGTTGTAGTTGGACACAACACCTTTATTTCACTTGTTTATTTTTTTATGTGGTGCTGAGGATCATTTTAAAGTAATACATGTGAAAAATACTTTGAAAAGAATAAAAGTACAATACAAATTTAAAATAATGTCATTAGTTTTTAATTGGCTAAGTGGCAAATTTTATGTTTCCCTCTACAGGAAATACTCAATTAACACACTTCTTGCATATGATACCTAACCCAAATAGAAATTTCTTTTCCATGTAGGCCAACAGTCCTAATAAAATAATATCTCTCATTAATAAATAAGAAACAAATGCTGAGAGGAAACAGATGACCCTAACAATGACAAGCAGACAAATCACATAATGTTAGTTTCATTATTAAATTCAAAAGTATGTTTTACTCCTTTAGTTGCAATAAACAAAGCAAAATTTTATAATATTCCTTTCTTACTTTACAATGGTAAAAATAAACTACCTAAATATCTTTCAGTCTGAAATATGTGTTTTCATTGTCTCAATGTACAATAGCAGCCATTATTCTTTTCATTAAAATCCTTCAATAGTCATTATATGTCCATATTAATGGCTACATCATTATTTTTAAGTAATTAATTTTTTTTCTTAGATTTTTTTTATGTTTATTTTTTAGTTGTAGTTGAACACAACACCTTTATTTCACTTGTTTATTTTTTTATGTGGTGCTGAGGATCGAACCCAGGGTCTCGCACATGCGAGGCAAGCGCTCTACTGCTGAGCCACAACCCTAGCCCCAAGTAATTAATTTTTGTTGTTGTTATTGATGGACCTTTATTTTTATTTATTTATTTTTATGTGGTGCTGAGAATATAACCCAGTGCCTCACACATGCTAGGCAAGTGCTGTACCACTGAGCTACAACCCCATCCCGCTACATTATTATTTCATAATTAGGTACAGTTTTTCTCAGGAGAAAAATGCCACTGAAATAGAAAAATCGAAAATCAATCATTGGGATGTTACTTAGCTATAATCACTAGACATTACTGGATATCAAGAGAATCTGATGAAAAGAATAGCTAATGTCACAATGTGATTGTGGAAGTTATAAAACATGTTTACAAATTCTATGGCACTCCTCCCATCTACAAGTAGGATCTGTATATCCTCCCACTAAATCTGGGCTAATTGAAGTCACTTATAACTAATAGAATGCAGTGTAGTAACACAATGTAACTTCCAGGGCTAGTTCAGATATGGCTCTACAGGTTTTGTCTTGGGGTGATCTTTCTGGGAGAAGTCAGTCACTATGTAAAGACGTCTAATTTAAGACCACCATGCTGGAGAAGCCAGATGTAAACACTGATGAATAGTTACCTGAGCTCCCTCTGGACAGCCAGCACTGACTGTCAACTCTGAGAGTAAGTTATCTTAGACCTCCATCTGAGTTTGGCCTTGAAATAATCACAGATGCAGCCGACAACCAACTGCAATCACATAAGATATCCCAAGAGAGAACTATCCAGCTGCCTTGCCCAAATTCCCAAGTCATAAAATTATGAGCAAAATAAAATGATAATTTTAAGCCATAGTTTTCAAAAAATTTACTGCATACAATAGTCTAGTTATTGTAATAGTAACAAAAATGAACAGTGATTGACTCACTTTTCAGAAAGAACACTAGACCAGCAATTAGGAGATTTAGTGTCCAGTTTCAGTGCTACCACTCACTACATGAAATTCACTATGTGAGTGAATTGATTAATTCTAAAGAATTCAGCTTCCTCATCCATAAATAAGAAAATTAGACATGAAAAATTTCCAGGTCCCTTTTAGCTATAGCATTCATAATTTTTACAACATTTTAATTGCTCCTCCTAAATCTCATTTTTGCTCGTTACATCACATGATTGCCATAAAGCAAACATCTTAGTATATACATCAATAAAACATGAATATATATTTTATACAGAAAATTGTGATCACAATCTTTTTTTGGTGGGGGCAGGGGTGTTTACTGGGTATTGAACTCAGGGGCACTCAACCACTGAGCCACATCCCCAGCCCTTTTTTGTATTTTACTTAGAGACAGGATCTCACTGCGTTGCTTAGCACCTCACTGTTGCTAAAGCTGGCTTTGAACTCTCCATCCTTCTGCCTCAGCCTCCCAAGCCCCTCGGATTACAGGTATGTGCCACAGTGCCGAGCCACAATCTTAAGAGAGAAATTTTCCTGACATTGTCACTAAAACATGACTGGTCTTTCACTTTTCATTTTAAATGCTTGTGTAACTTTTATAATCAGAAAAAGTATAACCTATTAAAATTTAAGATATGTTATATGCCATGACCTCACAATTTCACATTTTAGAGAACTATTTGTACATCTACACAAAAAGAAATTAAAGCATTATATTTTTTTGTAAAAATTGGAAATTAAGAAAATGGATAAGTTGTGGCTTATTCATATTTTAGAACGTTATTTGGCAAACAGAAAGAATAGTATACAAAGATGGATTTATATAACATAGTAAATAAAAGCAGGTCACAAAACAATATACTGTTTTACAGTATTACTTACACACATGCATGTACATACACACACACACACACACACACTATACATTTTTGTAAAAATAGTTATTTAACTACACAGAAATGGGCCTGTCAAAGACATTCAAACTATTAACTAACGGAGGGGCCTGTATTAGAAAGGGTGGAGAAAAAACTTTTATTTGAATTGTCCAGCAAAAACAACTACAATGTATTCACATTACATCAGTAATTTTAATCTATATTTGGAAGCAAACTTCATTGTTTTTAAACCATGCATTAGTAACTAGTTCCTAAAAATATCAGCAGAGCTTGGGTTGTAGCTCAGTGGTAGAGCACTTGCCTAGCATGGATGAGGCACTGGGTTTGTTTCCCAGCACCAATAAAAAAAAAACTAAACAAAATAAAGGTATTGTGTCCATCTACAACTAAAAATGTTTAAAAAAAAAAAAAAAAAGAAAAAAGAAATATCAGCAGAAATTTCTATAGTGTGATCCATAATAACTCAAAAATTAAAATATCTGAATCCCTTATATACATAAGACAATAGGATAGAAAGCATACATAAAAATCCACATATATGCCTGGTCAATAACAGGGACCATTGCTAACATTAGAATTACCGTCTTTTAACAAAGAAATTAATGTTCAGAAGTTAAATGACTTTGCAAAAATCATAGGGATATTATGAGCAAAAATTCAAACTTAGTCTTGACTCTAAAGCTCAAGTTCTTTTCAGGGTATATATTGTAATGTCTTGAGGAATACATGAAGAACTAATTGCACACTAAAAGGAAACAAAATGATGATCCTAATGATGCGCTTAAAAAAAAATAAAAAAATAAAGTACATGTCCCTTCAATCAACTTCCAGTTAAATATTGTACTTCAAATTCTTCTTCCTTTTTTTTTTTTTTTTTGGTAATGAAGATTGAACCCAGGGGCACTTTATCACTGAGCTACATCTGCAGCCATTTTCATTTTAAGACAGGGTTTCCAAGTTGCTTAGGACCCTACTAAATTGCTGAGGCTGGCCGCAAATTTTCAATCTTCCTGCTTCAGTCTCCTGAGTAACTGGGATTACAGTGATTCAAATTCTTACATTTTCAAATGTCTAAATGATTTCATTTTTATTCCATTGGAAAACGTGATAAATGTAAAAACTACAAAAAGCTGTGGTTACAGGTATGCCCTATCTTGCCCAGCTCTAAATGGTTAATGTATTAACCCATTCAACCCTCTTAATATTCCTATGAACTAAAAACTAGTATCTCCATTTTATAGATGAGAAAATCTAAGCATGGAGAGGTTAAGACACTCGCCCAAGGTCACAATACTAATTAGTACAGAAGCCAGAATTCAAACTCAGGCAGCCTAATTTCAAAGTCAAATTCCTAAGGGCATACTAACTGCATGTCCAATCTGATGAAAATTCTTCAAAATTGTCCAAACTGAAGCTTCAAATGTTGCATTTTGGGGAGGATTTTTTGAGGGAAAATATTCATATAAAATTTAAATCCTAGGCATTAAATTAATTACAAGATCCTATAACAGAAACTATCCTTCCAAAAGAAGCATTTGGTATACTTGTGTATGCTTAAATGTAATTTTTTTAATTTTTAGCCATTAAAAGTATTATTCCATAGAAATATATATAAACTTTATAATTTTTTAAGAATACAGATTATAAACAAAAGTAATAAAGCAATTTTTTCATGTACTTACAAAATGAGATGATAATAAAGGATTTATTAGAAATATTTATTAACCAACAATATAAAAACCAAAATTTCTAATTGACGATCTACTTCCAAATATAGCACTTTTTTTAAGTAATCGTTCATGTAAGGCATTACCTTTATTATAGGATTAGAAAAATGATTACAATTCATATTCTGTTTCTTAAACGTTTTTATTAGTATATTATAGTTATTTGTAATAGTGGGGTTCATTTTGACATAATCATACATGCACAGAATCTAATTTGCTCCATTTCAGTCCCCAGTAGTTTCCTCTTTCCCCCTCTTCTTCCCTTCCCCTATTGACCTTCCTCTATTCTACTGGTTTTGTGTTATTTTTTAACTGATGCTTTATAGACATCCATATAGATGGAATTCACTTGAGGTATATTCATATATGTACATAGCATAATTTTGTAAATTTCATTCCATAGTTCTTCCCTTTTCCCAAATTCATATTCTTTTAATAATTTATTCTAGACTTAAATTTTTTAAGACAATTTCATTGAACATACAAAATTCATTGTACACAGATATATTTGGGGATATTTTCTTAGGAGAAAGATCCATCTCCTACTTTTATTTATTTTAGGGTGGTTCTTTTTTTAATTGGTGCATTATAATTATACATATTAGTGGGATTCACTGTTACATATTCATACATGTACACAATATAACAATATAAATTTGGTCTGTTTCATTCCCCAGTACCTCCTTATTCCCTCCCTCCTCCTTCCCCTTATTCCCTTTCTCTACTCAACTGGTATTCCTTCTACTTTACATCTCCCACTTTTAAACTGTAAAAAGAGAAATGAATTAGAAACAAGAAATAAAACTCTACTTGTAGTCCTTGACCTATTACTAAGTAATTTTATGGTCAGGCTTCCTAAAAAATCACTCTGAGGTTCCATGTTCTAGTCTAACCGAATGAGGAATTTAAATCAAATAATATACACAAATCTTTATACTTCTATAACTTTTTAAATTTTATTTTTTAAATTTTTAAACTTTAAGTCTCACCTCATCTGAAGAATCTACTTGTCCCAATGTTCCTGTTGCACCTGCAAAACCTTTAGAAGGGAGGAAAAAAAAGTTGCCCTTCATAGTTGTTATATATTGATTTACTTTAAAATTATTTTGAGACATATAAATATCAAAAAGCTAAGTTTTGTTGTATTAAGACACCTCGTTTTAACAGTTATCTTGGCAAAGGTCAACATTTATCTTAAATAAATTTGGGCCTAATAGGTTTAATACTTCAATGGAAAAATCTCAAGATTTAATAATTACAAATGGTGTTTGGTTTTTTTTTAGTTTTAAACCATGATTTATTAAAATACTAAGCCAATAAAGTTTTGGGACACTCTTAAATACCAAGTGGTACATTTCTCATGAGTTAGAACCAGAACCTTATAAAAGTAACCAAATTCCATTCAAGAAAAATATACTTTTTCTTTAGCCAATTTATTCTTTCTTGCTTCTAAATTTATAATAGTTTTCTTGTAAAAAAAAATGACACTGTTTTAGCTCAAAATAAATTTGTTCAATAATGAACATTTCAGGGGTTTTATTGTTGTTATTTTTGTTTTAATACAGAAAAGTCACTACTGCTCAAACTAAATACTTATACAAACCTTGAACTGCCAGAGTGCTAGTACCAGCAGATGGCTCCTGAATACCATATACAAGCTTATCCTCAGGATATGTGAGTCCAGAGCTCTTCAAAGCTATAAGGTACTTTTCATGACTTTTCTTTGCACAAGCATTTTCTCCAGGTCCTAATATTTAAAACAAATTTAAAATTAAAAAAATATATATATATATTCCATTTAAAATCTAAATACAGTCATCTCATTAATTAATATACACATGATAAAATAGGTGAATATTCTACTGGAAGTGGAACAACATAAAATAGCTTCAGATAATATTTTTGTGCTTGTGTTTGTTATTAATAATTCCAAAAGGCACAGGATACTTGTAACAAATAGGAAAATAGCAGCTGGTGTCAAAATAAATGAGAGAATATACTTTGTATACAACCAGAGATATGAAAAATTGTGCTCTACATTGTAATACGAATTGTAATGCATTCTGCTGTCATATATAGCAAAATAAAAAATTTAAAAAAAACAAATTAGAATATAAAAATAAAAAAAAATAATAATGAAGCATGATTCTAACCTTCAAGAACTTTAAAATCGGTGGTAAAGAAAAATAAACAGCCAGGCACATGCCTCTAATCCCAGCCACTCAGGAGGCTGATAGGAGAATTCCCAATTTCAAGGCCAACACTGCAAACCTGGTGAGACCCAGTCTCAAAAATGAAACATAAAAAGTGCTGGGGATGTAGTTCAATGGTAAAGCACCCCTGGGTTCTATCCCCAGTACCAATATTTAGAGAGAGTGTGAAAGAGAGAAGAGAAGAGAAGAGAAGAGAAGAGAAGAGAAGAGAAGAGTCAAGGAGAGAAGCGAAGCAGATAATACAACAGATGAAAATTATGTGGCAGACTTCACCACATGGTCTGTCAATCTGTGATCTTGTAATTCCAAGCATTCAAACTTATTCAAAGCACAATACCTAGAAAAAGCTTTTTTTTGAAGAGATAATACCTGAATGGAATTTTCAAATACTACAAATTAAATTATTTTAATTCCTGTGTCAATCACATTTAAGGAATTAGAAGTATAGTTTCTACTGAAATATTAATAAAAACAATTTACTTCCAAAAATACAGAAAGGTTTAAGTTCTACAATCACACAATCCCAGAACTTTCATTTAAGCATTGCAGCTTATTATTGCCAATTTTTTCTTTTGTTTTTGCTTTTTAATGTATTACGGAGGGTGGAATAATAGTAAAAGAAAAACAGATTGATAATTAAGAGTTTTTTAAGTGAAACAATTATTTTCTACATCAAGGCAAATTTCCTTGGCATTCACCTCTTCATAGTAGATTATGCATCTTAAACTGTGAATCTCTCTGATTATATAAATTAGTTTAATATTTGCTGAGTTTTTCTCTTTTATTTGGTTTCCTTATTCTTGTTTTGTTTTATAATTTTCAATCTCTATCTGCCCTTGATTAAAAAATAAAAATTTTTTTAAAACTCCAACACAGACTAAACAAATGGGAATTTCCTTCTTCAATTCCAGTTTATGAAGAATAAAGAATTAGTTTATGAAAAACAAAGACTTGGGCTGGGGTTGTGGCTCAGTGGCAGACTGCCTGCCTTGCACATGTAAGGCACTGGGTTCGATCCTCAGCACCACATAAAAATAAATAAAACTATATATACATCTATAACTAAAAAATAACTTTTAAAAAAAAGAACAAAGAACTTTCAGAGTTCTGTATAAGAAATGATTCAGGCCTGGAGGGTATAGCTCAGTCAGAGGTAGAGCACTTGCCTAGTATGTGTGAGGCCTTGGGTTTGATCCCCAGCTTCATGAGAAAAAAAGAAAAAGAAATTACTAAATATCTGCTGAATAACACAAGCCACATATTGACTTCAATAATGCTAAATGTTCATCTAAGTCAACCCCTCACAATAACCCTGAGAAAAATAAATATATAACCACCATTTTTTTTAAGTAAGAAACTTGAGGCTTAAAAAGACAATATAGTGGGGCTGGGGTTGTGGCTCAGTGGTAGAGCACTCGCCTCGCATGTGTGACAGACCCTGGGTTCGATCCTCAGCACCACATAAAAATAAATAAACAAAATAAAGATATTGTACCCTTGTATAACAAAAAATATTTTTTAAAGAAAAGATAATATAGCTAGCCAGTTTCACATAGAAGGGAATCTAGACTGCAAATTCAAAGCTTCTGAATTAAAATCTAATTTGATTTCCATCATTAAAAGTTAAGAATTGTTGCTATTAACTTCAGGAAATAAGATTTTTTTATATTTTATTTTTTAGTTTTAGGTGGACACAATATCTTTATTTTTATGTGGTGCTGAGAATCGAACCCAGTGCCTCTCGCATGCCAGGCCAGTGCCCTACCACTTGAGCCACATCCCTAGCCCCTGGGAAATAAGAATTTTTAAAAATTGTTTAGGACTGGGGTTGTGGCTCAGTGATAGAACACTTGCCTAGAATGTGCGAGGCACTGGGTTCGATTCTCAGTACAACATATAAATAAATGAATACTTTTTTCCATCAATATCTAAAACAATATTTTTAAAAATTGTTTAAACAAAAGAGGAAAACTATCACAAAATATTCCTAAAATATACATTCCTCCAATGATTAAGAACAACCTGTTTGTTCTCTTTCTCAATAGTTGATAATTTCTGAATAACAAACCATTTTCTAGGATAAGAAATAACAGATGTCCAGATATGAACTTCACCTCTCTCCAGTTTCATCACCAAAACTCAAGCACAAGCCACCATCGTCTTTACCCTAGACTTCTGCCCCTTGAGCTGCTTTTCTTATACCTTCCAATTAACTGCTGGCAAAACAAGTCACCTTTTTAAAATACATATCTGATCATCTCACTCTTAAGGTTAAAATATTTCCATGACGTCCCACCACATTCAGAACAAAATAGAAAATTTTACATGGACCATGAGAACCTGTCTGATCTGGATCTAGTCTAATGTAGGAGTCTTATTTGCGACACTATCCCCCCTATTCATTTCACATCAACCACCTTGGCCTTTATAGTCCCTTAAAAATAGGCTCATTTCCATCCATAGATATTTCCAGACACTCGTCCTTTTGCCTGGAATCTAGGAAAGATCTATGTGTGATTTTCTTTGTATTTGTATATTTTCTTTAATCATTTTTCTTTCTGTCTAGTCTATTGATTCACCTTGAAATTCACTGACTTCTCTACCCTATCAAAGCTGCTACTAAGCCAATGAAGTGAATTTTTTAATTCAGTTATTGAATTTAACAAAACTTTGTTCTAGAATTTCACTTTGGTTCTTTTTGTTTACATTCTGTGCTAAGATTCCTATCACTTCACTCATTAATTTACACATTTCCTAATTCTTTGAACATATTTTCCTTAAATATCTTGAACATATTTAAAATAGGTAAATATATTTGTAATAATTGCTCTCGTATCTTTATGAGTTAAACCCAATATCTGGGCCACCTTAAGATCAATTTCTGGTGGCTATTTTTTTTTTCTTGCCTATAGCACAGTTTGTTTTCCTATATTTTCATCAGTTTTTATTATATTCTGGATATTCTCATGACACATTATAGAACATTTTGGATTCTATTTCCTTCCTCTAAAGAATATTAAATTTTGTTCTAGAAGACAATTCAATCACAGATTGAATACCAAACTGAAACTCCAATGTCCCCCAACATTGCATGACCTCTATTATTTCTTTTCTGCTTTTAATCCCATAGTAATCAATGTAGTAAGGTTTAAGATTGAATACCAAAAATGCATGAAGGCTTGGTTTCATGCTCGGTAAGGAGCAGACCTGTGAAAAGCCTAATTGCTCAGAAGGCCCTCTTGAGTCACAGGAATCACCTCTAAACTCTTCCTTCCTTGCAAATCCTGTTAAGAGTTATAGGCTTTCTTTTTTTTTTTTTTTGGGGGGGGGGGGAGGGTACCAGGGATTGAATTCAGGGGCACTAAGCCACATCCCCAGCTCTATTTTGTATTTTATTTAGAGACAGGGTCTTACTGAGTTGGTTAGCACCTCACTCGTTGCTGAGGCTGGCTTTGAACTCTAGATCTTCCTGCCTCAGCCTCCCGAGCTGCTAGGGTTACAAGCATACAAGCACTGCACCCGGCTAAATATAGGCTTTCTTAAAGGCTTGTCTAAAACAGACTTTACACCAAGGTTTGGCCTACTGGTAACTCTGCTAAATATCTGAGGTCTGGTTGAACTGAAACTCCAATGTCCCCCAACATTGCATGACCTCTATTATTTCTTTTCTGCTTTTAATCCCATAGTAATCAATGTAGTAAGGTTTAAGTAGTCTCATCCTATAAATATGCAATCCAGTCTTTAGCTAAGCACTTCCAGGACTCCCTCACAAGTCTGCCCCCACTATATCTCAGCATTCTACCCCAAGACTCCATAATTTCCAATGACATCAGCTGTCCTACACCTTAATCTCTGCATTCTTAACAAGACCACAATGCTCTGCTTCAATACCAGTGTTTCTCTATAATCAGGAAGTTGTTCCCAGAGCTGTCATGAGGCTCATCTCATTTTTTTCCCTTCTGAGTTCACAGTCATGGGCTACCTGATATCCAGAGCCTGAAAACAGCTGCCTCATCATTTGTCCAGTTTTATGTTGTTATGACATAAGAGCCATTCCAGTAGCCAAAAGCAGATGTCATCTACCTGGACTCCAACTCCATGGCTTTATACTCAACTCCCCTCATCCTTTAGTTAAATGACTCCCTCTCAACCATTGGGTTTTAGTTTAAATACTGCTTCCACAGTGATGCTTCATGCCTCTACCACCAGTGAAACTGGATCTTTCTTTCACAATCACTTGCCCAACACTTTCACAGCACTTATTATAGTTTATAATTACACAATTGAGAGAGGGGGTTAGTTTGATTAATGAAACCTAACTCATTAGACCACAGTTTTATAAGAGCAAGGATAGAATAATAAAAGTTTACTATTACCTTCCCTACCCCACACTCCAGTGCCTGGTCCAGAGTCAAGCACCTTGTGGGTGCCTAATAAGAACTTTGTGACTTAGCCAGGCATAGTGATGCCACCCCACCTGATATCCCAGTTTCTGGGAGGATGAGGAAAGAGGATTGCAATTTTGAAGCCCATCTGTACAACTTAGCAAGGTCCTATCTCAAATTACAAAAAAAAAAAAAAAAAAAAAATTTAAAGGGTTGAGGGTGTAGCTCACTGGTGGAGGGCTTGCCTCATGAGTACAAGGTCCAATATTCAATCCCCAGTACTAGCAGTCAAAAGAAAGTATTGAAGAAATAAGTGTATCAGATAAGCATCTAATATGGTAAACAATACCCATGAAAATTTTACCACTCAAAAAAACATGATGAACTTTAATTTTCAAATTATGTTGTTCACAAACAGTAAGAAAAAGCACTGTTTAAAATATTTATAACAAGATTTTGAAATAATTGATGCATTTATTGTACAATAATTGGGGCAAACTAAAGGTGTTTAAACTATTTTTATTACAGTATACCAGATACATAAAACATTCAGTAATCCCAAGTTTTATAATTTAAACTCCTTATTATAATAAAATCCTAGTCCATATAATCCAGAAATTTAAAATACCAAAACTATAAACATAAAAGTGGTTGTTACTATTGGAAAACAGGGCAGTAAAGCATAATTATAAATATGTTACATCAAGGGGCTCAGTGGCAGAGCACTTGCCTTGCACATGTGAGGCACTGGTTTCAATTCTCAGCAACACACACACACACACACACACAAAATGAATAAATAAAATAAAGGGTTTTTTTTTAAATATGTTACATCAAATGTTGAAAGACTTGGGCTTCTCAAAATAAATTAGTTGTGAGATCTTTAATAGATCATTTAATTTTTCTGGAGCTCAACTTCCTCATCTATGAATTCTCTTAACTTCAAGTTTTCTATGAAAAATCCACATTTTGCTTTTAAGTTATAAAATGTATATTTATAGTAACATAATTATAAATTTCTCATCTAACATTTTACTCACCAGAAGTTAGATCTTTGTAGTTTTGTTGGTTTGTCAAAACCTGGGTAAGAACAGACCTCATTGCTCCTCCCATTTTAGTTAGGTCTTCTAAAAAGGAAATTTGAGGTTCCAAAAGCTGAAGGACTTTGTTAAGGTCTTTTTCTGATGATACATCAGCTGCTAAAAGGAAAAAAAAAAAAATGTATATATGTGTATGTGTGTGTATATACATATATACGCACAGATATAAGTATACATATAAAATTTGTATGTGTATATGTACAATCAATGATAACTAAAGGAAGAACATGGTGGTACATACCTATAATCCCAGAGACTCAGGAGGCTAACGCAGAAGGATCACAAGTTCAAGGCCAGCCTCAGCAACTACAAAAGGCTGGGGATATTGTTTAGTGAAAGCAACCCTGTGTTTAATACCCAGTACCACACACTAAAAAAGTACATATATGTGTATGTGTGTAAAAATATCATATATATATATATATATATAAAAACACAGCAGGCAAAATGCCTAGTATAGCTGAAGGGAGAGATAAAAATCTTAGACAGCAATGACACAGAATATTAAATATAAAAAGAAAAAGATGTTTTAGAGAAGTTAATATCTAAAAGGAAGAAATAAATAGAAATCTTTAGCGTTGAGTCATAATTGATTAAAAGAAGAACACATATAAGAAAGCTAAGGGAGCACCTGTATGTCCAGGAAAGGTGACATTAATTTCATTCTTTATTCAGCATCTAAAACCTTACTTTCTCAATGGAAAACTAATATTGTATACTATTCATTTATATACTCTTCCCAGTGATCTTTTTTTTTGGGAGATGGGGGGAAACAGAGATCGAACTCAGGAGCTCTCAACCACTGAGCCACATCCCCCAGTCCTATTTTGTATTTTATTTATAGACAGGGTCTCACTGAGTTGCTTAGCACCTCACCCATTGCTAAGGCTGACTTTGAACTCTAGATCCTCCTGTCTCAGCCTCCTGAGCTGCTAGGATTATCAGCATGCACCACCATACTCAGCCCCAGTGATTTATATATATTAACAGATATTTAATTAATATTTGCTCTTGGTTTCTAAAGTCTCTGACACAAGCTCTAACAATGGTCAAAGGATTATGGTGTGAAAAGAGAAAAAGAACTCAAAGCAACTGTAAAACCACAAGATCCTTTAACTTCCATTACCTTCTATTAATTTATAGTGATCTCTATACAAAATAATGGAGTTGTTTTGCTTTTTCTGGTTTTTTTTGGTTTTGTTTTTTTTGTTTGTTTGTTTGTTATACAGAAATTGATGCTGAGTACAAAGAGGAAATAGAGGAAAATTTCACGAACCCATATTTATGAAACTCATCTTTGTACAAAAAGTGTTCCTACTCATTCATGTTTTCAAATAATGGTAACAGATGATTATCACAGCTATATACTTATGTCATCTACCTTTTTTTTTTTTTTTTTAAATATTTATTTTTTAGTTTTTCGGCGGACACAACATCTTTGTTTGTATGTGGTGCTGAGGATTGAACCCTGGCCGCACGCATGCCAGGCGAGCGCGCTACCGCTTGAGCCACATCCCCAGCCCCGTGTCATCTACCTTTTTAACTGCTAAATATCACCAATAGTACACTTTTATGTGAAGTAGTCATTGACTAAACTAAATTTTAAGGTTCTCATAATTACTTAAACCTATTACATTTCCGAAATAGAACACCGGTAATATAAAAGGTAAATTCCAAAAAAATCTGTTAACTAGTTTATGAGAAATATGCAAGCAACTTATTGATAACCCGTCTCAAATTTTAAAAAGCTGGGAATGTAATTCAGTGGTAGCACACCCCTGGGTTCAATTCCCAGTATCAAAAAAATTAAAAATAAAGGAAATCTCAATAACCCAGCTGGTAGCTGGTATCTGGTTCTGTTACCTCAAAGAAACAGTAGTCTGGGACTAAATCAAAATAATATTTTTCTGTATTATAAGATATATATTCTGAGAGAAGCAGAAGTACTTAACAAAAGATTGTATACAAACTCCTGGTTCAATCCCCAGCACCAATAAAAAAATATTTTTTTTCATTAAAAAAATATGTTTTTTAATGAAAAACAAGCCAGGCATGGTGGCACATGCCTATAATCCCAGAGACTCAACAGGCTGAGGCAGGATAACAAGTTCAAGGCCAGCCTGGCCAATTTACTAACCTTGCCTCAAAATAAAATTAAAAGGGTTGGATATGGCTCAGTCCTGGGTCCAATCCCAAGCACAGCAAATAAAATAAACAAAAAAGTTAAAGTTAATTTTTAAAAATGTATATAAAAGACATTAAAAGTTAATAAATTCATTTTACACCACTGATAATTTCTAATTCACATCAGACTAAGAACTTTAATAGATAACAAAATCTAAATATTTAACTAAAATGTATTAATCAAGATTGTAGCAGGCTGGGGTTGTAGCTCAGTAGTAGAGCTCTTACCTATCATGTGTTAGGCACTGGGTTAAATTCTCAGCTTCACATATAAATGCATAAAATAAAGGTCCATTGACACCCAAAAAAATATTTTTAAAAAGAGCCAGGTATGATGGCGCACACTTGCAATCCCAGTGGCTCAGGAGACTGAGACAGGAGGATAGAGAGTAAAAAGCCAGCCTCAGCAAAAGTGAGTGCCAAACAACTCAGTGAGACCCTGTCTCTAAATAAAATACAAAATAGGGTTGGGATGTGGCTCAGTGGTTGAGTGCCTCTGAGTTCAATTCCCAGCACCCAAAAAATCTTTAATGAATACCCATAATTTGAATGTTTCTTTTCTCTTTTTAATACTAACATGATACGTATACCCACACATTTTACCAGTAATATGGAAATGAGCAATGTGACCCTATTATAAATTATTATATAAACTATATGAAGGGGAATAAAAATTACAATATATAGACTTCTACCAGAAAGAAAAAAAAATACAATGCTTTTATCATCTAAAAATATACATTAAATTCAAACATTTCCAGGGCATCTTAATTCTGCTCTATCCTAATATGATTACAAATAAAGTGAATTTAACCCCATAAAATGGACTACTTCTTCATTTGCAAAAGGTCAAATAAGTTTGATCAAAAACATTTTGACACCAAACCATGACTACTACAAGGTATCTATAGTAATATCATTTATTCTAGTGTTTTTATTCAGTCTCTGTATTTAGTCATCTCTTTTAAAATGGTAAACAAAAACAATAATGTCTAAAAAAATCACCACATTATTCATGTAAAACTTTGTGAACTAGGAACTTATAAAGAGTACTAGCAAGGAATAGTTTGAAACATACCTGGTTCATTATAGCCGTCTCTTAAGTACTGAATAAGACAAAAAATAAATCTTGGAAGAACAAATTCAGACATCATCAATAAGTCTTTGGGAACACAGGGAATATTTGAACTTGATTTAATCTGATGCCTTTTGCAAAACCTTTAATGAAAAAAAAAAAGAAAAAAATTAACAGTGATATCCAACTGGTCAACAATATATTACTTCCATTCCCAATATTCATAAACAAAATACTGGCCAATAAAGTCAATATGGTCCTTCTTCATGATTTTTAAGGCACCAAGTTAAAAGAATAAGTTGCTCCCTTTTCTTTTTGCAGTGCTAAGAATCAAACCCAGAGCCTCATGCATGCTACGCAAGCACTCTACAACTGAGCCTCACCACTGTTCCCAAAAGAATATAGTTCTAATTGGCCTTTAAAAAAAAAACAAAAATGGCACTCAGGGATATTTTTCCTAAGACAAGACCATACTAGTTAAGTTCCAATTAGAATTCAAAAAGAAAATCTCATCACAGAATTTATATTTTGAATTGCAATTTATTACTTTCAAGTACTGTTGCTTCTTTCCTTTATAACCTATAAAAATACAATGATCATTCCAAAGAATTTACATTTTCAATTCATATATCAATTACTTCTAACTTACTGTATTAATGAATAGATAAAAAATAAACACATATATTTATCTTTTAAGTTAAGACAGACGTTTAACTGTATGCCTTGTGACTTTAACACACCTCTCTCACCACTGGATAGATCTTCCAAACAAAAACTAAACAAAGAAACCACAGAACTCAATAATACAATCAATAATTTAGACTTAAAGGACATATACAGAATATCTCTCTTTTTTTAATATTTATTTTTTAGTTTTCGGCGGACACAACATCTTTGTTTGTATGTGGTGAAGAGGATCGAACCCAGGCCGCACACATGCCAGGCAAGCACGCTACCGCTTGAGCCACATCCCCAGCCCCCAGAATATCTCATTCATCAACAAGCAAATACACTTTTTTCTCAGCAACACATGGATCCTTCTATAAAATAGGCCACGTGTTATGCCACAAACCAAGTCTTAGCCAATACAAATATAAAGAATAGAAATACTACCCTGCATTCTATCAGACCATAATGAAATTAAACTAGAACTCAATGATAAAATAAAAAATAGAAGCTACTCAAATACCTGAAGACTAAACAATAACTATTGAATGAAGCATGGATATCAGAAGACATCAGGGAGGAGATAAAAAAAATTCTTAGAGGTAAATGAGAACTCTAATATAACATATCAAAATCTCTGGGACAATATGAAGACTGTGTTAAGAGGAAAGTTCATTGCACTGAGCTCATTCATTAAAAGAATAAAAAATCTACAAATAAATGACCTGACATTACATCTCAAAGCCCTAGAAAAAGAAGAATAATCAACACCAAAAGTAGAAGACAGGAATAATTAAAATCAGGGCTTCAATTAATGAAATTGAAACAAAAGAAACAGTTCAAAAAACTGACAAAACAAAAAGCTGGTACTTTTAAAAAATAAATAAAATTTATAAACCTTTAGCCACCCTAACAAAAAGGAGAGAGAAAACTCCAATTACTAAAATTTGTGATAAAAAGGAAATATCATGACAGACACTATTGAAATACAGAAGATAAAATCAGAAACTATTTTGAAACTTTATACTCCAGTAAAATAGAAAATCCTGAAGACACTGACAAATTTCTAGAGGCATATGATCTGCTCAAACTCAATCAGGAGGACATACACAATTTAAACAGATCAATTTCAAGCAACGGAATAGAAGACCCCATCAAAAGCCTACCAATCAAGAAAAGCCCAGGACCAGATGGATTCTCAGCCAAGTTCTACAAGATCTGCAAAGAGGAATTAATACCAATACTCTTCTAGATATTCCATAAAATAGAAAAGGACAGAAACCTATCAAACTCATTCCAAGAGGTTAAACCCTGATTCTAAAACCAGGCAAAGACACATCAAAGAAAGAAAACTTCAGATGGATATCACTGATGAACACAGACACAAAATTCTCAATAAACTTCTGGCAAATCACATTAAAAAATATTAAAAAGATAGTACACCACAATCAAGTAGGATTCACCCCAGGGATACAAGGTTGGTTCAACATATGGAAATCAATTCATCACACCAAAAGACTTAAAGACAAGAATCATAGGTTATCTCAATAGATGCTGAGAAAGCACTTGACAAAATACAGCTCCTGTTCATGTTCAAAACACTAGAAAAACTAGGGATAGTAGGAACATAACTCAACATTGTAAAAGCTATCTATGCTAAGCCCAAGGCCAACATCAATCTGAATGGAGAAAAATTGAAAACATTCCCTCTAAAATCTAGAACAAGACAGGGATATTCTCTTTCACCACTTCTATTCCATATAGTCCTTAAAACTCTAGCTAGAGCAATCAGGTGAAAAAAAATAAAGGAATACACATAGGAAAAGAAGAACTATCACTATTTGCTGATAACATGATTCTATATTTATTTTTTTTAATTTTTTGAGAGAGAGAATTTTTTAATATTTATTTTTTAGTTTCAGTGGACACAACATCTTTACTTTATTTGTATGTGGTGCTAAGGATCAAACCCAGTGCCCCGCGCATGCCAGGCAATTGCGCTATCGCTTGAGCCACATCCCCAGCCCCGATTCTATATTTAGAAGATCCAAAAAAGTCCACCAGAAAACTTCTAGAAGTAATAAATGAATTCAGCAAAGCAGCAGTATATAAAATCAATATCCATAAATCAAATGCATTTCTATACATAATCGATGAATACAATGCAAGAAAAATTAGGAAAACCACCCCATTCACAATGGCCTAAAAAAATAAAATACTTGAGAATCAATCTAACAAAAGAGGTAAAAGACAATGAAAATTACAGAACACTAAAGAAAGAAATCAAAGAAAACCTCAGAAGATGGAAAGATCTCTCATGCTCTGGGATAGAAAGAATTAATATAGTCAAAATGGCCATACTACCAAAACTGTTATACAGATTTAATGCAATCATGAAATTCTTTTAGAAAAATAAGAGATCCAGAATAGCCAAGGCAGTCATTAGCAGGAATAGTAAAGCAGGAGGCATCATAATACCAGACCTTAAGTTACAATACAGAGCAACAGTAACAAAAATGTAAAGGTATTGGCACCAAAATAGACATGTAGACCAATGGTACAGAATAGAAGACATGGATACAAACCCACATAAATACAGTTATCTCCTACTAGACAAAGGCACCAAAAACATATAGTGGAAAACAGACTATTCAACAAATGGTGCTGAGAAAACCAAAAATCCATATGCAGCAGAATGAAATTGAACCTCTCTCTCTCACCCTGCACAAAAATCAACTTAAAATGGGTCAAAGACTTAGACACTAGAACATAGACCCTGCAACTAATAGAAAAAAGAGTATGCCCAAATCTTCATTATGTAGTAATAAGACTCCTAAAGTGCAAAAAGTAAAATCAAGAATCAATAAATGAGATGGATGCAAACAAAAAGCTTCTTCTCAGCAAAGGAAACAATAACATGATGAGAGAGCCTATAGAATGGGAAAAAATCTTTACCGTACACACCTCAGGCAGAGCACTAATCTCCAGGATATATAAAGAACTCAAAAAACTTAAAAACATGGGCTGGAATTGTGGATCAGAGGTAGAGCGCTCGCTAGCAGGTATGACGCCCTGGGTTCAATCCTCAGCACCACATAAATAAATAAATTAATTAAAGGTATTGTGTCCAACTACAACTAAAAAATAAACATGACAGGAAAAAAAAAAAAAAACAATCAATAAACAGGCCAGGAGCTGAACAGACACTTTATAGAAGAAGAAATACAATTGATCAAAAAACATATGAAAAAATGTTCATCATCTCTAGTAATTACTGAAATGCAAATCAAAACTAAAATTTCATTTCTCTCCAGTCAGAATGGCAATTGAATACAAGCAATAATAAGTGTGGGTGAGGATGTGGAAGAAAAGGTGTACTTATACATTGTCGATGGGACTACAAATTGGAGCAACCACTCTGGAAAACAATATCGAGATTTCTCAGAAAACCGGGAAGGGATCCATCATTTGACCCAGCTATCCCACTCCTCAGTTTATACCCAAAGGACTTAAAATCAGCATACTACAGTGACGCAGCCACATCAATATTTATAGCAGCTTTATTCACAATAGCTAAACTATGGAAACAACCTAGATGCCCTTCAATGGATTTGGCCAACACCATTCCCCTGTTTTTCTCCTTTCCCTTCCCTCCTCCCTCCCCCAGACCCTTTTATCTACTCTGCTGATCTCCTTTCCATTTTCAAAGACTACCCTACACCTGAAAAACTGATTGTATTTTAAAAAGAGAAAAAAAGGCAGTTCCTCAAACATAATGCCATTAGATTTAAATTAATCATATGCTAATTCTAAAGTTAAAAAGCAAATGTGTCAAAAATAATAGCAACACTGGGAAAATGATTAATAATAATAAATTTTTTTATATTTTTTAAATTGTAGATTAACACAATACCTTTATTTATGTATTTTTATGTGTTGCTGAGGATCAAACCCAGTGCTTCACATGTGCTAGGCAAGCACTCTACCACTGAGCCACAACTCCAGCCCAATGATAATGAATTTGACCTTAAAACACAGTACAAAACTATTTTAATTAAAACTTCCTGGTAATTTAATAACATAGCATATAGACCACAATGGAGCCCTAAATATGTAAATTTGTAAATTTAACATATGCATCTCAATTCAATATGGTAAGTATAAGATTTTAATAAATTGCTTAAGGAAAAATTCACTTTTAAACACAGGAAGTAAATCTGATTACTATCTTACACCATATACAAAATATATTTCAAATACATTAAAAATCAAATGTGGGCAGTGGAGGTGTGACTTAGTGGTAAAGTACTTGCCTAGCATGTTCAAGGCTCTGGTTCATTCCCCAGCACCCCAACCCCCACTCACACAAAAATCAAATGTAAAGAAAGGAATCTGGAAGAAAATTAACTATTCTCCTACATTACCTCAGAGAAAGCATATCTAAGTAAGACTTGAAACTAAAGCTACAAAAGAACAAAAATTGTCTATATAAATCAAAAGCTTCTATGTAACAATAAGAAACAGGAAAAAATACTTATCTAAAACAGACAAAAGATTATTATTTATGATACAAACCTCTCAAAAATTAATAGGAGGGCTGGGGATATAGTCCAATTGGCAGAGTTCTTGCCTCATATGCACAAGGCCCTAGGTTCAATCCCCAGCACCACACACACACAAACACACACACACTAAAAAAAATGAACACAAAAGCAATTCAGTAGAAAAAAAATCACACAATGACATGAACAATTCACAAAATAAATTCTGATTAGCCAATAAGCATATGAAAAGATGTTCCAGTTCTCTAATAAAGGCAATTCATTTTATTATTAAAACAAAGTGACTAACTAGAAAAAAACATCTTGTGGTATCTGCTGAAATAACTGACTCTTTTTTTATTATTTTTTAGTTGTAGATGGACACAATATTTTATTTATTTTTCTTATGTGGTGCTAAGGATGGAACCCAGTGCCCCATGCATGCAAGGCAAGCTCTCTACCACTGAGCTACTACCCCAGCCCGAAATAACTGACTCTTGATGGGATATTTTCCACTTAGAGATCAAATTATTATATCCTTATCAATCTTACTATCACCAAAAGTGAAAAATCAGACACTGTGATACACGTGAAGCACACAGCACCATTTATGACATAAATACTCTTCTCAAACAAGTTGAGTTTGAATAACACCCAGTCTCTAGAGCCAACTTCCACTTAAAAGACATATGGAAGATAAAGGAGAATATTAAATGACACCACAAAAAAAGAAAAAGAAAAAAAGAACAAATACAAATAGAGAATGTGAGACATTACACATAGGATAACTGACTCAGTTTCTGCAATCTGTCAATGGCAGAGGACTAGAGTAGAAAGGCTACTCCAGGTTAAAAAGAGTCTTGAGAGATCCAATAATGGCATGCAATGCATGAATCAATTCTAACAAATCAACTCTAAAAAGCATTTTTTTAGACAGTCAGGGACATCTGACTATGAACAGGGCACTAGTTCATTACACTTGGTTGTATTAGGTATTATGGTGGCACTGTGATTATATAAGAAAATGTTCATAGATATTTAATGACATTAAGGAATTATTTTGTGCAAGTGTGACAATAGGGTAGCACTGTGATTGTCACTGAAAGGGAAGTCCTTGTCTTTTAAATTACAGAAAAAGGGAGAGAAATGTTTACAAATGAAGTACTATAATATATTCAACTTGTTTCAAAATAATCTGGTGACATAAAGGGAAGTAGGTAAGAGTAAACCATCACCAGCTATGAATTACTAACTATTGAAATGTTTCATTGTCTCATGCTCCTTAAACAGAATGTGAGCCAATATTAAGATCAATAAAGTACTCCTTTCTGATTTTTAGGGGCATCATTTTAAAAGAGTGTATTTTAATATTGGCTTTAAGTCTAAAATGATGAATATTATAAAGACCATACTAGATAGGCAGATTGTGTTTACTGCTTTTAAATATGTTTGAAATCATCTGAACTAAAAAACTAATTTTTTTTGAAATGATATAACATGAGTTGGGGGATTTGCTTTAAAACTCTCTATTGAACCAAGCATGGTGGCACACACCTGTAATCCCAGCTGCTCTGGAGGCTGAGGCCACATGATCCCAAGTTCAAATCCAACCTTAGCAACTTAGGGAGACCCTAAGCAATTTAGTGAGACCATGTCTCTAAATACAATATAAAAAAGGCCTAAGGATGTGGCTCAGTGGTTAAGTGCTGCTGGGTTCAATTCCTGGTACCATAAATAAATTAATAAACACTTTATTGAAAGGGAAAAAGGACATGCCCACCTGTAATGACTTGGGAGGCTGAGGCAGGACAATATAAGTTTGAAGCCAGCCACAGCAATTTAGTGAGAACCTAAGCAACTTGGAAAAAATACAATGAAAGATTTGACAGTTGAAAAACAGGAAAGTAAACAGAAAAGACGAGAAGACACAGAATGCTCATTTGTACATTTTCTGCACAGGAAAGAAGTCAATTCAAGGGCTGGGGATATGGCTCAAGCGGTAGCACACTCGCCTAGCATGTGAGGGGCACTGGGTTCGATCCTCAACACCACATAAAAATAAAATAAAGATACTAAAAAAAAAAGAAGTCAATTCAAAAGAGCTACTGGGTAAAGAATAAGAAATAATTTGAGCAGTGTTAAGTAGCATTGAGGAATCAGTTTCAACCTTGAAAAAAGTTGAAGGAACAGCAAGTATAGTCTAAGTAATTTAGGAATGAGGTTTACAGCAGTGTATCAAAAGGCTGAAGACTGGGACTGGGGTTGTGGCTCAGTGGTAGAGCGCTCGACTAGCATGTGTGAGGCCCTGGGTTCGATCATCAGCACCACATAAAAATAAAATAAAGATATGTGTCCCACCTACAACTAAAAAATAAATATTTTTTAAAGGCTGCAGACTGAAAAAATCAATAGCCAAAAGAATAAAGACAAAGCTCTGAGTACTAGTTCAAGTTAAGTAGGTACTATGGTTTGAATAAATGTCCCCAAAGGCCCAAAGGCTTGGTCCTCAACCCATGGCATTATTGGGAGATGATAGAAGCTTTAAGGGTAAGAGCTTTAGTGGAAAGTATTCCAGTTATTGGGGTTGTGCCCTTGAAGAGATATCTGGATCCCAGCCCCTTCCTCTTCCTCTTTCATATCCCAACTATGAAGTGAACAGTTCTGCCATGTGCTACAGCCATGATATCCTGACTCACCACAGGCCCCAAAGCAACAGTCAACCAATCAAACACTGAAAGCTCCAAAATTGTGAGCCAAAAGTTAATCTTTTCTCTTTATAAGCTGATCATCTGAGGTATTTGTTACAATAAAGGAAAGCTGACACAGTAGGATTGTCCAACGTGGATATAATATACTACAGGATTGTCAAACAAAACTGGGTTTTGTATTTCAAGCTGAGCACAATGTGGACACTTAAAGCATCCTATATGGCAGGTGCTTAATAAAGGCTTGATGAAATAAAAAATTAATCTAATAGTAAAACATCAGAAATTATTTTAAGGGTATACAATTAAAGAATAACCTGGGACCATGTAATAATCCCAGCTGTTCATATGTTTTTGAAAAGCTACTCTATGTCTAGTACTTGGGCCCTAGGAATACAGGGGCCTTACTCTCCTGGAGCCAGCATTCTACTACAAAAGGGGAATGAAAGATGGAGAAAGAAACAAGTAAATAAATACGAAAATACCTGATAGTAATAAATTCTATGAAAACAATTTGACAGCACAATGTACAGAAAATGTCCATTAGGCTCCTTTATAATCACTTTGTCACGGAAAGCCCTTCTGAAGAGGTGATAACTTCAGTTACAATTCAAATAACATGAAGGAAACCAGACACAGTGGTGCACACCTGTAATTCCAGCAGCTCTGGAGGCTGAGACAGGAGGATTGTGAGTTCAAAGCCCGCCTCAGCAAAAGCGAGGTGCTAAACAACTCAGTGAGACCCTGTCTCTAAATCAAATACAAAATAGGGATGGGGATGTGGCCCCTGAGTTCAATGCTTGGTACCAAAAATAAAAAATAAAAATAAAAATAAATATGAAGGAATTATGATGCTAGGCATGCAAAGTTCTATAGGTAGACTATACAGAGGGAATTTACTTTGTGTATTCAAATTATAAATATTTAACTAAGAAAAAAAATTTATTCAATTTATAGCACCTAAATTGATCCTGAAATTCATGTCACTATCATCACCCAATGATTAAAGTCAGCACCAACAAGCCAAATGAGCTAATCAAAAGACACTAGTAAAATCAGTTTAGAAACCTGACAAATGGGGCTGGGGATAGAGCTCAGTTGTTAGAGTGCTTGCCTTTCATGCACAAGGCCCTGAGTTTGATCCCCAGCACCAAAAAAAGAAAAAAAAAGAAACCTGACAAAAGCCATCATAGTAGTGCAAACCTGTAATCCCAGCAACTCAGGAGGGTGAGGCACTAGTTCAAAGCCAGCCTTGAAAATTTAGTGAGACCCTATCTCAAATCAAATAAAAAGGACTGGAGATGTAGCTCAGTGGTAGAGCACCCCTAGGTTCAATGATCCCCAATACAAAAAAAAAAAAAAAAAAAGCCTGACAAAGGAAACCATATATGAATAGGTATTGCAGACCTCTCCCAAAAAAACAAGAGGAGATCTTTCTACACAACCAATATGACTCCCAATTTAAAAAAATGTGATAGGGGGCTGGGGTTGTGGCTCAGTGGTAGAGCACTCACCTCACACGTGAGAGACCCTGGGTTTGATCCTCAGCACCACATAAAAATAAATAAACAAAATAAAGATATTGTGTCCATGTATAACTTAAAAAAACTGTGATAGGAAGAGGTGTGGTAACATTAGTAGTTCAGAGGTCACATATACTTTCTTCAAGGACACTTAACAGTTTTGCAAGATTAAGAAGGTTAAATATTGATTTTGTTGTGCTGGGCCTTGGAACCCAGGAGGAATACAACAGATGTCCCAATGCAGATGTTCATAAATATTTCTTGAATAATTAAAATAAATCTGTGAATAACAAACCTACCTGAGAACTGACTTAGGTTTAATGTGACCTTGGACAGGTGAATCTGAGATCCACTCTTTTCCCTCCACATTTATAGAGTGCCTACTGTGGGGAAGGCCCTAAGCAAGAGACACTTTTCTTAATTCTATGTGTGGAGCACCTAGTCCCATAAGGATGATCCTAAATTTGAGTTGTAGTTGTGTCTGATACAAAAATCTGTGTTGCTAATTTATATAATAACAATGTTTGTGGGCTCAAGACACAAAAAGAAGAAATAAATTATTTTTTTAAAAAAGGTTAAATATTCCTTAATTAGGTTTGTTAAAGATGATCAGATGAAGTGAAAGAAATAGTAGATAACATGATCTCTCCAAATTTTGTTTGAATTATCTTTTCAAAATTTTTCACTGCAACATAATTGATGAAATCTTCAAAAGGTAAGTGTGTAACTCAATGAAGTATCAGAAAATGAACACACCCATGTAACCATTGATTCAAGATCAAGAAATAGAACATGACCAGCCCTCCAAAAACCCTCCTTCTGACTTCACTAGTATCAAATTTAAATGTCCTGGACTCTAAGAACAGCAGAGGTAAAATGAATCAGGGGAAGGGAGGTTCTGGAAGTCCACTGAAAATTACTGAGATGTTTGGAGATAGGAAGGCAAGGAGAGGACAACTAAAATAACCACATATTTCAAGAATCAGAAAAGCATCTAACACATACACAAATTATATAAATATTTACATAATTTGTATTATTACATATTTTGGGGGAGGGGCGGGGATTAAACTCAAAGGCACTCAATCACTGAGCCATATCCCCAGCCCTATTTTGTATTTATTTAGAGACAGGGTCACTGAGTTGTTTAGTGCCCCACTGTTACTAAGGCTGGTTTTGAACTCGTGATCCTCCTGCCTCAGCCTCCAGAGCCACTGGGATTACAGGCATTTGCTACCATGCTCAGCTAACATGAATATTTATATCATGTGTGTTTATATGTATTCTTTACAAATAAACTTTTTCCACTTTCTCAGTAGAAAAGGGTCAAAATTATCAGTTTTAAAGTTCCAGTTTATAAAAATTTAACCCTCTTTTTTAAAGATATGTAATTATAGAATGGATAATTGAGGGAAAATATAATTATCAAAATTATGGCAACACATTAATAGTTTCAAAGACAAAGAAGAATGCGTACTTTATAGCTTTTCATTGCTAAAAAAATAAATAAATAGGGCTGGGGATGTGGCTCAAGTGGTAGCGCGCTCGCCTGGCATGCATGCGGCCCGGGTTCGATCCTCAGCACCACATACAAAACAAACATGTTGTATCCGCCGATAACTAAAAAATAAATATTAAAATTCTCTCTCTCTCTCTCTCTCTCTCTCTCTCTCTCTCTCTCTCTCTCTCTCTCTAAAAAATAAATAAATAAATAAATAAATAAACGACCAATGTATGCTCAGGGCATCTTTTTGACTAGAATTCTGATACAGGTTTGTTTTTCTCTTTTCTTCATCATTCCTTTCCTTGTACACATACACAAAAATGTAGATTTCAAAAAAACCAAGTTGCTTTTAGGGGAAAAAAACACACACACATACTAACATGTATACACATGTACTAACATCTTCTAACTCCCTGACAAAAATACCCTGATAGATAATAAACAAGTCAATGCTAAACAAAATGGAAAGTTCTCAAAAATTGTCTGCCTCTTGCCCAGCTCTTCTCCATAAACCTTGTTTACCTGTTCCCAGTCTGGGTATTTTGTTAGAGCTAATGAATGAGAGTACCCTTCTCTCAAGCATTTGTACATAATTCCTTCCTCTCACCTTTCAAATGAATTTAAATGGCTACATGATTGCTAGTTCTGTTTACACTAACATAATAAGAGAAAAGATGGCAGTAAAGCCAAAAATATATCTATTAAAAATTTTACATTTTTGAGTGGGAATCCACATCTCTGGGGTGATGAAGGGTGGTGGCTGGTGGCTAATGCTGTGGTGGTGTCCCAGTGCTCAGCAAGTGGCAGTGACACAAGGTATGGCAGGGCCTTCCTGAGCTCCTGAGGACTGCTAAGAAAACTGAAAATCCATATGCAGCAGAATGAAATTGAACCTCTATCCCTCATTCTGCACAAAAATCAACTTAAAGTGGGTCAAAGACTTAGACACTAGAACATAGACCCTGCGACCAATAGAAAAAAGAGTATGCCCAAATCTTCATCATGTAGTAATAAGACTCCTAAAGCGCAAAAAGTAAAATCAAGAATCAATAAATGAGATGGATGCAAACAAAAAGCTTCTTCTCAGCAAAGGAAACAATTAATAACATGATGAGAAAGCCTACAGAATGGGAAAAAATCTTTACCACGCACACCTCAGTCAGAGCTCTAATCTCCAGGATACATAAAGAACTCAAAAAACTTTTAACACCATAGGCTGGGATTGTGGCTCACACCTAGCAGGTGTGAGGCCCTGGGTTCAATCCTCAGCACCACATTTGCTGATGGCATGATTCTATATTTAGAAGATCCAAAAAAACTCCACCAGAAAACTTCTAGAACTTATAAATGAATCCAGCAAAGTAGCAGGATATAAAATTAACACCCATAAGTCAATTGCATTCTTAAATATCAGTGATGAATCAACTAAAAGAGAAATTAGGAAAACTACCCGATTCATAATAGCCTCAAAGAAAAAAATAAAATACTTGGGAGTCAATCAAATAAAAGAGGTAAAAGATGTCTACACTGAAGACTACAGAACACTAAACAAAAATATTAAAGAAGACCTTAGAAGATGGAAAGATCTCCCATGTTCTTGGATAGGCAGAATTAATATTGTCAAAATGGTCATACTGGACTGGGGTTGTAGCTCAGTGGTAGAGCACTTGACTAGCATGTGTAAGGAACTGGGTTCGATCCTCAGCACCATATATAAATAAAATAAAGATATCATGCCCATCTGCAACTAAAAATAATTTTTTTTAGGGCTGGGGATGTGGCTCAAGCAGTAGCGCGCTTGCCTGGCATGCGTGCGGCCCAGGTTCAATCCTCAGCACCACATACAAACAAAGATGTTGTGTCCGCCGAGAACTAAAAAAATAAATAAATATTAAAATTCTCTCTCTCTCTCTTTAAAAAAAATAAAATAAAAATAATTTTTTTTAAATGGCCATACTGGGGCTGGATTTGTGGCTCAGTGGCAGAATGCTTTCCTAGAATATGTGAGGCACTGGGTTCGAGTCTCATTACCGCATATAAATGAATAAAATAAAGGTCCACCAACAACTAATAAAAATATTTTTTTTAAATGGCCATACTACCAAAAGCATTATACAGATTCAGTGTAATTCCTATTAAGGTTCTGATGACATTCTTTATAGAAATACAAAAAAGCAGTCATGAAATTCATTTGGAAAAACAAGAGGCCCAGGATAGCCAAAGCAATCCTTAGCAAGAAAAGTGAAGCAGGAGGCATCACAATACCAGATCTTAAATTATACTACAGAGCTATAGTAACAAAAACAGCATGGTATTGGCACCAAAACAGACATGAAAACCAATGGTACAGAATAGAAGACAGAGACAAATCTATAAAAATACAGTTATTTCATACTAGACAAAGGCACCAAAAACATACAATGGAGAAGACAGCCTCTTCAACAAATGATGCTGGGAAAACTGGAAATCCATATGTAATAAAATGGTTTTAATGAAATTAAATTAAACCACTATCTCTCACTCTGCACAAAACTCAACTCTAAGTGGATCAGTGATCTAGGCATTAGACCAGAGACCCTGCACCTACTAAAAGAAAAGTCGGCCCAAGTCTCCATCATCAAAACACGGGATGGGGGAGGGGCTGGGGTCGTGGCTTAGCAGTAAAGCATTTGCCTAGCATGTGCGAGGCCCTGTGTTCGATTCTCAGCACCACATAAAAATAAATAAAATAAAGGTATGGCATCCAACTACAACTAAAAAATAAAAAAAATAAAAAAATTTTAAAAACACGGGATTGTATCAAATTAAAAAGCTTCTTCACAGCAGAGGAAACAATCAAGAATGTAAAGAGAGAGACAAGAGAATGAGAGAAAATCTTTGCCACCTGCACCTCAAATAGAGCATTAATCTCCATTATATGTAAAGAACTAAAAAACTTAACACCAAAAAAAAAAATAACTCAATCAGTAAATGGTCTAAGGAACTGAACAGACACTTCACAGAAGAAATATGAATGGTCAACAAATATATGAAAAAATGTTTTCAACATCATTAGCAATTAGATAAATGCAAATTAAAACTACACTGAGATTTTCCTCATTCCAGTCAGAATGGCAGTTATCAAGAATATAAGTAACAGCGCTGGGGTTGTGGTTCAGTGGTAGAATGCTTGTCTGTCATGTGTGAGGCACTGAGTTCGATCCTCAGCACCACATTAAAAATAAATAAATAAAATAAAACTATTTTGTCCATCTACAACTAAACATTTAAAAAAAAAAGAATACAAGTAACAATAAATGTTGGCGAGGATATAGGAGGGAAAGTACACTTATACATTGCTGGTGGGACTACAAATTGGTGCAACCACTCTGGAAAGCAGCATGAAGATTCCTCAGAAAACTTGGACTGAAACCACCATTTGACCCAGTTATCCCACTCCTCGTTTATACCCAAAGGACTTAAAATCAGCATATGACAGTGACATCAATGCTCATAAAAACTCAATTCACAATAGTTAAGCTACAGAATCAACCTAGGTGCCCTTCAACAGAACAATGGATTAAGAAAATATGGTCCATATATGCAATGGAATATTACTCAGCCATAAAGAATGAAATTACAGCATTTTTTGCCAGTAAATGGATGAAACTGGAGGCTACCATGCTAAACGAAGTAAGCCAATCCCCCAAAATCAAAGGTGGAATATTGTCACTGACATGCGGATACTGCTCACAATGGAGAAATGGGGAAGTGGAGGTTCACTGGATTGGAGGGGGTGGGAAAGGAAGGGGTATGGGAATGGGAGAAACAGTAGAAGAAATCGGACATAACTTTCCTATATTCTTATATATGTATACACAACCAGTATGACTCCACATGATGTACAACCACAAGATGGGAAGTTTTACTCCATGTATTTATGTTAAAATACATTCTACTGTCATGTATCACTAAAATAAAAAAAAATTAAAAAAAGTTTGTTTCAGGGGAAAAAAAAGAAAAAGAAGGAAAAGGGTTGGGGTTGTGGCTCAGTGGTGGAGTACCCCTCTCGCATGTGTGAGGCACTGGGTTTGATCCTCAGCAACATATAAACATTAACAAAATAAAAGTATTGCGTCCATCTACAACTAAAAATATATATTAAAAAAAAGAAAAACAGAATGTAGGGGTTCAGTGGTAGAGTGCTTACCTAGCATACAAGGCCTTGGGTTCAATCCCTAGCACTGAGGAGGGAAAAAAAAAAAAAGTCTTCCTAAATTTAGACCTGAACAACACTATCAACCAACTTTATTATAAAACACTACACCCACAACAAAATAATATACACTTTTTTCAAGTGCATATGGACTATTCATCAAGGCAGACTATATTCTAAACTAGAAAAGAAACATTAACAATTTTAAATGAATTCATTTAAGCATGTTCTCTGACAATAACCAATTTAAACTAGAAATTACTAGTAGACAGAATCTGTAAAATCCCCAAAACATCTAAATAATCCAAGTACCAAAGAGGAAATCACAGAAAACAGAAACTATTTTGAATTGGATAAAAGTGAAAACATATTTTAAAAATGTGATGCCTCATACTATGCTTAGAAGGAAATTTATAACATTAAAATCTACTAGAGAAAAAGACCACAAATAAATGATCTAAGCTGCCACCTTAAGAAACCAGAAAGAGCCAGGCAAGGTGGTGCACACCTGTAATCCCAGAAACCAGGGAGGCTGAGGATTTCACAAATTCTAAGATAGTTTTAGCAATTTAGCAAGGCCCTGTCTCAAAAAAAAAAAAAAAAAAAGGTTTGGAATGTAGCTCAATGGAAAAGTAGCCCTGGGCTCAATCCCCAATGCCAAAAGAAAAGAAAAGAAACTACTATAAAAGGTGAGAAAATTAAACCCAAAGCAAAATGACGAATGAACATAACAAAAGATATCCATGAAATTGAGAACAGAGAAAAAAATTAATAAAACATAAGCAAGCTCTCTCCATCAGCATGTAACTCCAGCCTGGAAGAGACACAGATACCTGACCCCAAACCATGAGAGAACTGTGTGAACTGTACCCAAAAAAGCCATGGGTAGGGCTGCCAGGAGCAGCCTAATTTCTACCTAATTTCTACCCCTGTCTGTCCAAAAGGCAGAACAAGGAGTTAAGATTGTTCTCAAGCCTTAAGACTTAATGTTTACCTTGCTGAATTTTGGACTCAACTTTAGATCTTTCTTCTTGACTCTTTTGGATTGAAAATGTCTGTCTTGTGTCTATTTCACCATTGTATGACAGAAATATATAACCTGTTTGAGTTGTTGTTGGAATGGAATAAGTGTATTCTACTAAGAAGAACATGAATTTGGGGGAGCCAGGAGTAGAATGCTATGAACTAATACGTGTCCCCTCCAAAATTCATATTGAAACTTGATCCCCATTGTGGTTATTAAGGTAAGGCTTTGGGGGAAATGGTTAAGTCATGATGTCTCAGTCTTATAAAAGGGCTGGAGGGAAATAGTATAGGCCCCTTTTACACTTTTTACCCATTCCAATGAATAAGGATGCAATAAGAAGACCCTCACCAGACACCAAATGCCAGCACCTTGATCTTGGCCTGCCTAGACTCCACTTACTAAGAAATAAATATAAATTCTGTTCTATATAAATTACCTCACCTTGGGCATTGGGTTATAGCAACACAAGCTAAAATAAATGTCAATTTATATATTTTATATTCAATTGCATGATTAAACCACTGTTCACTAATCTCAATGTTACCAATTTTTCCCTGTTTCAAATAGTGTTACAACAACCTTATATATGTCACCTGTCCTGAAATTGAATGTGATTCCAGTCCGTATCTAACCGGAGCTTTCCATAGAATTTAACAAGCTGACCCTGAAATTCAAATGGAAGAGTTTGGAAACAAGAACAGCCAAAACTCCTTTTGAAGAGTAATAATATGGAAATTCTACCCCATAAGATTTCAATGTTTTAATAAGGCAGGATAATATTATTGTAAGAAACACATCAATACAATAGAGAGCTTAGAACACATACAAGAAGTTGGTATGTGATAGAGGTAGCACTGTAGAGAAAGGAGGAAAAAAAGTTCAATAAATCAGTGTCAGGTTGGGTGCGGTGGTGCACACCTGTAATCCAAGCAGTTCGGGGGGCTGAGGCAGGAAGATCATGAGTTCAAACCTAGCCTCAGCAAAACCAAAGTGCTAAACAAATCAGTGAGACTCCGTCTCCAAATAAAATACAAAACAGGGGTGAGGATGTGGCTCAGTGTTTGAGTGCCCCTGATTTCAATCTTCAGTACCCCCGGCAAAAAAAAAAAAAAATCAGTGTTAGAACAACTAGATCTCCATTTTGAAAAAGAAAAAATTAGATCTCAATCTCATAGTACGTAAAATAAATTCCAAATTTACTAAAGGCTAAATGTGAAATGCAAAATCTCAAAATCTTTTAAAAGAAAACATAAACATGTTTTTAAAAAGGTAAAGATTTTTTTGTTAAGGGTACAAATAATACAAACTAGAAAAGAAAAACTACATTTTTTAATTTAAAACCTTTTATAATAGTCCATTTTTGATTGCTATAATAAAATACCTAAAGCTGAATCCTTTATAAAGAAATGAGGTTTCTTTTGGAGAAATGGTTTTGTAGGTCCAAGATCAGACAGCCCCATCTCTTCAGCCTCTGATGAGGGCCACATAGCAGATGGTATCACCATGATAGGAACACATGCAGAAAAGATCACATGGCAAGACAGGAAGCCTGAGAGGCCAGGTTTGCTCTTTTTATAACAACCCATTCTCACAGGAACTACCTGGAGTCCCAAAGAGAATACATTAATCCCTTCAAAAGACAGCACATCCAGTGGTCTAATCACTTTTCCAATAAGGCCTCCCTCTAAAGGATCCACCACCTCTAAACACTGTCACACTGAGGACCAAGTTTCTAGCACAAGAACCTTTGGGGGACACATTCAAACTTTCAAAACCATAGGAAACATCATTTATGTATTACATGGTGAAAAGACGAGCCTGATAGATGAGATTACAAACCCATATAACCCAGTATCAGTGTCTTAAATATATTTCTATTTCTTAAAACTCAGTAAGACAACACAGAAAATAAGCAAAGAATATGAACCAGAAGTTCACACAGGAAGGAGCTCAAATGGTCCCAAAGCATATGAAAACATACTCAATTTTACTAATAGGAAAATACAAACCTTAAAAAATATGTTTATATAATACAAATTGGCAAAAAATTAAAATCTGTATTCATAAGACCAAGTTTTGGTAAGAACAGGATTTTTCTCAAATTTCAGATGACAGTATAATAGAAAGTAAAGCAACCATTAAAGGACAATTCTTATTTAGTAATGTTAAAAAAATAGAACCTTCTATAGTCCTGTAATTCTTCTCCTAGGAATCTATCCTAAAGAAATTCTAATCCTTCTATACAAAGTTGTTCAGTAGAGCCCTTTTGGAAGCAATAATTTCAAAAAAAAAAGTACTTAACTGTCCCTCAACAAAGAAACAGATAACTATGGTTTAGTCGTAACATTAAATACTTAAAAGTAGTTAGAAATGAACAAACTTGTCTATTATTAACAACATAGTAAGTGAAAAAAAGCAAATTGTAAAAAGATTCACATAATATAAAATCATTTATGTAATATTTTAACAATAAAACAATTAATGTGGATCGTTTCCATGTGGTAAAAGCACAAAAACATGTATGGATATGACATAGGAATTTCAGGATGATGAAATTTCCTGGGGAAAGAAAAAGAAAGGAAGGGTAACTCTGATTGGGCTTTAATTATTTTTATTTTAATTGAAAGCAGCTCTAAAACAAACATGGCAAAGGGTTAAAATCTATTAAATTTCAGTGGTAATTATAAATGTATAAGTTACATTATGTTTGAATTTTTCTATATATTCATTTCATAATTTAATAGTTTTGTTTTGGTTTTGGTTTTGGTACTGGGGATTGAACTCAGGGGACACCCGACCACTGGGCCACCTCCAGAGCCTTACTTGGTATTTTATTTAGACCCAGGGTCTCAATGAGTTGCTTAGTGCCTCGCTTTTGCTGAGGCTGGCTTTGAACTTGCAATCCTCCTATCTCAGCCTCCCAAGCCACCGGGATTACCGCCTGGCATTTAACAGTTTTAAAGAGATTTATAGGGCTGGGGATATAGCTCAGAGATAGAGCATTTACCTAGAATAAGGTCCTGAGTTCAATCTCCAGCACAGCAATAAAAATTAAGAATTAGTAGTTTTATAGTAATGAAAGATAAGAAAAAATAATTCAGCCTAACAAGACTTACTCTGTTATAGTGAAACTTCATTATAATGAAGATGATTAAAATTATACTGCCAGCTGAAGTACAGTCTTCAATGAAACTAACAATGAAAAAAGTATAATGAAAAGAGAAATGGAAATTTTTCTTCAGCTCTTCCTCCTCCAAGTTCTTACATCATAAGAAGTGTTATGTTCCTCTGAATTGGTGACTTGAGAGTTAGATGGATAGTACTGTAAAGAAAATTACAGGTTCACAGGGAAGAAACACCCTCCCTATAAAACTAATAACCACAAAATAAGGCAGAATTGACCAGTTTGTTGAAATCTCAATACACGTGAAGGGAATATAAATGAGAGAGGCAAAGCACAGGTCTTCATTGGATATAAATGAGAGTAGGCAAAGCACAAGTCTTCATTACCAACACTTTACTGAAAGTTCACTATTTGTAGAAGTATAAATGACAAATGAAAAAAAAGTGTTAGGTCAGAAAAAAGTACTACACTGTGGTTTTATACTATATTTGTGCAATAGGAATGCTGCCTCTACAGATGAACTTCATTCACAATAAAAGTAAAACTCAAACTGCACTTTACAGAACAAAATATAACATGAGACTTCAAAGGCAGGAATACATGCTGAGCTAAAAAATAATGGAGAGGATTCCACAGAGCAACAGAGGTGCAATAGAGTTGACCATGTTGAGGAAAACCTTGACATCTAGTTAAGGGCTCTAAACTTTAGATTATAAACAATGGAATGCTATTTTAAGTAAAATATACATAACTAGCACAATTTTATATGAGTGACAAAAAAAACAGCAACTTAGGAATACGCTATGATGGGGGCTGGGGATGTGGCTCAAGTGGTAGCACGCTCGCCTGGCATGCGTGCGGCCAGGGTTCGATCCTCAGCACCACATACAAACAAAGTTGTGTCCACCGAAAACTAAAATAAATAAATAAATATTAGGAATACGCTATGATGGAATAAAGTCCTGGATGAAGGTAATAGCAGAGAGTGAAAAGAACAAATATGAGGCAAAAGTATAGATTTTTATAACAAGCAAGCATAAAGAAAAGAATTAAGAATGACGCTAAGCAGCCGTTGTTAGATATCTAGCCAATATCCATTTTCCTGTTTTCCCCAAGTCTTGAGATAACAAAGACCAAAAGCCAACAGACTGAATCATGGTGCAAAAGTTCATGATTCATCATAGAAAAGTGTGATGCCTAGTAACACTAATAAACCAGTGCCAAACTAGTCCTCAGCTGCAAACAGTAATTATCTTTGTGACTTAAGCAATTATTAGCTGGTGTTTCTGACTAGGGGGTAAAAAAAAAAAAAGACAGTGATTTTGTTTTTAAGGAGAAAAGAAAATCTACAGAGAGTTATTTTGAAAGATATATAACTGATTCAACTTCAGACATACTGATACTGTGGAAACAGCAAGATACTCAGGTAAACAAAAGTTCCAAGTTGGTATGACTTGAAATCAGTGGTTGCTTGGATTTAATGAACATACCTTAGATTATAAAAAGTTACAGATACAAGATTTCTTAAAGATGTCTGCATTGCAGAGATCCATGAAGATACCAGCATGTAGAATTTCCCAAATTTGTTTGACCACAGTACTCCCCTTCCAAAGATCTCTGCAAAACGTCTAGAGATACATGAGTATAGGTGATTCTTTTTTTTTTTTTATAGGTGATTCTTGACACTAAATGTAGAGTCCTTTAGAAAGAATTCTTATTAAAATATGAAGCCACTAGAAAATCACCATTTTGCAACCCCTAATAAAATAATGGATTCTGGACAGTGATAATTAATAACTGCTAAAATTTTTACCATCATGTGGAACTTTGTAACAAATGTTTATCAGGTTAACAAACCAAAACCCACTGATCAAATCTAACATCTACTATAGTTGAGACAAACTTTTAATATGTAGCATTTAATATGATAGAATATAAGTATAAAACACTACTAAAAAGGACTGAGGTTATGTGGCTCTGTGGTAGAGCACTTGTCTAGCATGTGTGAGGCACTGGGTTTGATCCTCAGCACCACATAAAAAAAATAAATGAATAAAATAAAGGTATTGTGTCCATTCATAACTAAAAATATTTTTTAAAACTATTAAAAGTGTTTTCACAAAAAGAAGAAAAGAACATGAAACTGGCCGGGCACGGTGACACACGCCTATAACCCCAGCTGCTTTGGGAGAATGAGACAGGAGGATGGAGAGTTCAAAGCCAGCCTCAGCAAAAGCTAAGCACTGAGTAACTCAGTGAGACCCTCTCTCTAAATACAAAATGGGGCTGGGGATGTGGCTCAGTGGTTCAGCACCCCTGAGTTCAATTCCCAGTACCCAAAAAATTAAAATTAAAAAAAAGAATGTGAAATTTTATCAAGTCTTTAAATTCAACTATTTATTTGAAGGATACAATAGGCAGAAGAATATCCTAAATATCACAAAGACACAATCAGTAAAACACAGAATGTGGGTTTCTTCAACAAATTAACTACAGAGAATTTTTTTTTAAATGGAGAGAAAACTTATGAATGAAGAATGTTAAGAGATATAACAACCAAATACAATAAGAGACTTGTCTACATCCTGATTCTAACAAATCAACTCTGAGAAATCAATTATGAGACTACTGGGAAGATATGAACATTCACTAGATATTAAATTACATAAGAACTGATTGTGCAGGCTGGGGTTGTGGCTCAGCGGTAGAGCACTCACCTCAGCGGTACAGCACTCGCCTACCACTTGCGAAGCCCTAGGTTCAATCCTCAGCACCACATAAAAATAAATAAATAAAATAAAGGTATTGTGTCCAACTACAACTAAAAAAATAAATATTAAAAAAAGAAGAAGAAGAAGAAGAACTGACTGTGGGCCAGGTTTTGTGGCACATGCCTGTATAACAGTGACTCAAGAGGCTGAGACAGGAAGACTGTATGTTTGAGGCCAGCCTGGGCAACTTATGGAGACCTTGTCTCAAAATATAAAAAATTAAAAGATCTGGGGATGTTGCGCAATGGTTAAACACCCTTGGGTTCAATCCCAGGCTCAAGACAAAAAAAAAAGAAAAGAATGAATGAGTGAATGAATTGTGGGCTGAGGTTGTAGCTCAGTGTTAAGAGTGCTTACCCAGCATGCATGAAGACCTGGGATGTATCCCCAGAACCATAGGGAAAAAAGACAAGTAGGCAAAAAGAATTATGACTATTTTAAGAAAATATATCAATAACTTCCAGTGGGTGTGGTGGCACATATCTGTGATCCCAGCAACTCAGGAGGATGTGGCAGAAGGATTGCAAATTCAAGACCAGACTCAACAACTAAGTAAGACCCTATCTCAAAATTTAAAACAAGGATTGGGTCGGGGGTAGGTATCTCAATAATAGAGCACTCCTGGGTTCATCCCCATATAATAAAAATAAATAACTCCCTCTTCTCCCTGTCCCCTAGCCCCTGATAATCACTATTCTTTCTGTCTCTATGAATTTGACTATCCCAGCTACCTCATATAAACAGAAGCATATGATATCTGTCCTCTTGCAACTGGTTTATTTCAGGTAGAATAATGTCTTCAAAGTTTATGCATGCTATTGGATGGCATTTGTCAGAATTTTGTTCCTTTTTTTCTTTTTTTTCCCCTATACTGTGGATTGAACCCAGGGGCATTCATCCCTAGTGGTCCTCCTACCCCAGGAGTTGCTGGGATTACAGGTGTGCACCAAAGAATTTTGTTCCTTTTTAGGGGCTGAATAAATATTCCACTGTGTGTGTGTGTGTGTGTGTGTGTATCCCATTTTCTTTTCTCTATCATTCATCAATGGACACATGAGTCATGTTTTATTTTACAGTTCACATCCCTTTACTGAGAAATATTTATAAATTAAATTATGTAATATATGATATTTGCTTCAAAATACTCCAATCTGGGAAGAGATGGGGGTGGAGGTGATAGTTGAAACAAGATATCATTTTGTCTTATGAGATTAAGGAAGATCAGCTCCTTCTCCAGATGCCTAACATGCTAAAGGAAAGGAGGCCAAGGAGGAAAAGGTTGCCCCACTTTTGCTGTCATGAAGAACCAGGAAGCCAAGAAGGTGGTAAATCCCATATTTGATAAAAAGCCCAAAAGTGGCATTGGAAAAGATATCCAACTCAAAAGGGCCCATTTCTCAAATGACCCTGCTACATCTGGCTGCAGCAGCAAAGGCTATCTTCTATAAGCGGCTGAAAGTGCCTCTGGGGATTAACCAGTTCACCCAGGCTTTGGATGGACATACTCACCTGCTTAAATTAGCTCACAATTACAGACCAAATAAAAAGTAAGAGAAGAGGGGCTGGGGTTAGAGCTCAGTGGTAGAGCACTTGCCTAGCACACTTGGGGCACTAGGTTCAATCCTCACCACCACATAAAAATAAGTTAATAAAATAAAGGTATTGTGTCCATCTAAAATATATTTTAAATATTAAAAAAAAAAAGTAAGAGAAGAAGCAGAGACCATTGGCCATGCTAAGGAGAAGCGGTGGACGAAAGGGACGTCCCAACCAAGAGACCACCTGTCCTTCCCCACCTTAGTGCAGAATGAGAAGGCTTAGCTGGTGCTGACTACACATAGCTTGAACCCGGTAGAGCTAGCTGTCTTCCTGCCTTCCTGTGTTACAAGACAGGAGTTCCCTACTACATCATCAAAAGGAAGGGTAGACTGGGACTTCTTATTTATATCAAGATGCGTACCATCTTTGCCTTCATACAAGTTAACTCAGGAGACAAAGGAGCTCTGGCTAAACTGATGGAAGTTATAAGAACCAAGTATAATAACAGATATGATGAGATCTACCATCGCTAGGGAAGCAATGTCCTGGGTCCAAAATCTGTGGCTCACACTGTTAAGCTGGAAAAGGCAAAAGATAAACAACTTCCCATTAAAGTGAACTATATATACACTGTTGAGTTTTCTATACAGAAAAATAAAAACTGTCCTACAAAGAAACACTGATAGAGCTGGGGATATAGCTCAGTGCTTGCCTTGCATGTACAAGGCCCTGGATTCAATCCCCAGCACCACACACACACACACACACACAAAAAAAAAAAAAAAAAAAAAAAAAAACACTGATAATACCATATACATTGGTCAAGATTTAAAGAAACAAATTTATACTTTGTGGGAGAGAATGTAAACTTTTTTGGAGGACTCTATTTAAGTTTAACATAAACAATTTCCTCCCTCTCCCCCCTCCGCCTCCTCCACCCCATTTCTTTCTTTATTTTTTTCCCTTAAGTGGCACTGGGAATTGAATACAGGGGCTCATGCATGCTAAGAAAGCACTCTACCACTGAACTACCTGTCTGGTCCTTTTTTTTATTTTAAGACAGGATCTCTCTAAATTGCCCAGGGTGACCTCAAACTTGTGAGTCTCCTGCCTCAACTTCCTGAGCAGCTGGGATCACAGGTATATATCAAGCCCAGCTAAAGTACACATTTTCCTTAACTAAGATATGACTTCTGGGAACTTATCCTCACATATATGCTTACAAATACAAACAAAGAAGCATATACAGGGATATTAACTACAACAATGTTTACCAAAGGTCCAGACTAAAAACAATGTAAATATCTTATCAGTAGGGAAGGAATGCATAAATCACAGTATAATATAAATGCAATGGAATACTATGTAACTTTAAAAAGGAAAATGAAACAATTCTATGTGTACAAATATGAGACAGTGCCCAATAAATATGTTAAAGGACAAGAACAAGATATTAAATAGAATGACACTAACCAGACATTCACTACTTCCATTTCTAGCACTGTCACAAACCAAACAACCTAAAACCTCCCATGACAAACCATCAAGGGCTGGGGACGTAGGTCAGTGGTACAGTGCTTGCTTAGTATGCCTGAAGCTCTGGGTTCAATCTCTAGCACCACAAAAGCAAAATCTCTTAAAATGCTGGATAAATTCTAATCAACATCTTCTAATGCATAACTAAGCTCAAAGGATAGTAAAGAAAATCTGTCATTAAGGAGTAGAATAGAGGGCTGGGGATGTGGCTCAAGCGGTAGCGCGCTCGCCTGGCATGCGTGCGGCCCAGGTTCGATCCTCAGCACCGCATACAAACAAAGATGTTGTGTCTGCTGAAGAACTAAAAAATAAATATTAAAAAATTCTTTCTCGGGCTGGGGATATAGCTCAGTTGGTAGAGTGCTTGCCTAGCATGCATAAGACCCTGGGTTCAATCCCCAGCACCACAAAAAAAAAAAAAAAAAAAAAATTCTTTCTCTCTTTAAAAAATTTTTTTAAAAAAAGGAGTAGAATAGAGAAAAAAACTTTATTTTTTTTTATTTTATCCACTTATTTTGTTACAAAAATGTATTACTTTCGAAATTAAAAAAGAAAATTATCCCTGAAGCGCTCAGAAAAAAGTTGCCACAAATTTGATAATTAATACCTCCTCTCAAATAGCTACAACTACAACTTTTTAGGTATAGCCTAATTTGATTCAACATTTACTGGCATCTATTAAACACAAGAAACTACACTGGCTTTGGCAGTCCCTATTTTTTAAAGAGCTTAGAATTTTTTAAAGAGCAAGGAGGCAAAAAACATCTATATGATAGGACAGAATATGAAAGTCAAATTTTGCATCAACATTTGAAAATTAGCCTGGTGTGGTGATGCACGCCTATAATCCCAGCTACCTAGGAAGTTGAGGCAGGAGGATTCAAAGTTTAAGGCCAGCCTGGGCAATTTAGCAAGGCCCTGTCACAAAATTTTTTTTAAAAGAAAAAAAGTATAGCCCTTTTAAAAAGGTAGAATACTGCAACTTTTTTAAAAAAGTTAAATAAATCTGTCCAGGCCAGGGTAGTCCACTTTTCTTACTATGAACAGTGATAATTTGATTTTTTTTTTTTGCGGGGGGGGGGGGGAAATACCAGGGATCAAACTCAGGGGCACTTAACCACTGAGCAACATCTTTTTATTTTGAGACAGGGTCTCACTAAGTTGCTTAGGACCTTGATAAGTTCCTGAAGCTAGTTTTGAACTTGCAACCCTCCTGCCTCAGCCTACTAGAATAGTGATAATTTATTAATTTCTAATTCTAAAAAGATTTCAGAAGTATCATTTTACCTTGCACTTTTGGCCAATACCATCTACCTCTTAAAGCAGATTAGGTGTACAGCACAGAAGAATTACTCTATCCAACCCAAGGAGCTGAAAAACTTTTGCATAATCACATAATACTGTTTATTGTTCCACAATACTGTTTTTTTGTTCAATCATGCCCTTTCTGAAATCAGACATGGCAAACACTAGCATATAGAGGAATAACTCTACATGCCTGATGGAGAAAATAAATCATAAAATACTATTTATCAACTCATAGAAGGCTGACAGGTTAGGGAAAAATAAATTCTGTGAAATCTCAGTAAGGCAATTATCATGAGCTCAGGATGTAAACTATCTACAGGATGCCCTAAACCTATATGAGTACCTTCAAAGACAGGGCCCTAGCTCAGTTGGTAGAGTGCTTACCTCACATGCACAAGGCCCTGGGTTTAATCCCCAGCACCACAAGAAAAAAGAAACAAAGAAAAAGAAACTCACTGACATGTTTCCATTCCTGCACGGAATTAGATCAGATTAGAGTATCACTTAAGACAACTTGATAATGACCACTGCATTCCAAAATTCAAGAAAGAATCAGTATTATTTCCTACTGTGATGTTCTTTGGGGGTCTTCTAAATGTTAACCTATTGTAAGAAGTAAAAATGTCTAAGTAACAGTAAAGGAGTGCTCCAACTCCTATGTTTTGATGTTCCTCAAAGAGAAGGAGGAAGGAGGAAGACTGGAGAGATGATGAGGAGAAAAGAAAGGTTTTTAAAAATTAATGGTTTATTTTTTTTTTAAATGCGCAGTATTGAACAAAAGAACCAATAAGAAAGAGTCTGGCAGTATGCTCAGTGGTAGAGCCCAGAACCCCCTAATTCACCCACCCCCCAAAAAAAGTAGAGAAAAGTGAATGAGCAGTCAGGCTCTAGAGCCAGTATATCTATTTTCCTACCTATGTATGATCTTTTTTTTTAAATTATTTTCATATATATATTTTAGTTGTTGATAGACCTTTATTTAACTCATATGCAGTGCTGAGAATCAAACCCAGTGCCTCACACATGCTAAACAAGTGCTCTACCACTAAGCACCCTACGTATGATCTTGTCTAAGTTTTAAATGCTGTGCCCTTACTTTCCTCTTCTGTACAATGAGAATAATAACAGCAATTGTCTCAAAATTGAAGATAAAATGAATTAAATTACATAAAGCAGTTAAAATATGACAACTTTTAATCAAACAAATGGATTTTTTAAAAAGTGTAATAACAATCTATTAATGAGGCTGCTGGAAAATAAACAGCCTGATATACTGCTTAGTAATAAGCCCATGGAGAGCAATTTAGAAATCCCATTTTTGAGAATTTATCACATTGATATTCTTGCACAAGTGGGAAAAGACAGGCATACCATGTTTTTTTTTTATTTCACACTGGAAACCCAAATGCCATCAAAAGACATAACTAGGGGCTAGGGTTGTAGCTCAGTGGTAGAGCGCTTGCCTAGCATGGGTGAGACACTGGGTTCGATTCTCAGCACCACATACAAGTCAATAAAATAAAGGTCCATCAACAACTAAAAAATATTTTAAAAAAGAGAGATGACTAAATCAAGAGTGGCAAATTCATGGCATGATCACTATGTAGCAGTTTTAAAGAATAGAATGAGAACACTGATTTGCTAATATGAAAAGACATGTTTTTAAAAAAGGTAAAAATGCAAGATGTAGAACAGTGCAACCCTTTCCATAAAAAAATGACAGCAAAATTAGGAAACATTAATCTCCATTTTACACTAAGACAACCTAATAATAATTAGAAGGAACTGGGCAGATAGGAGATCAGATGGGAGGGAAACTTCAAATTGTGTATATTTTTATTACAGTATTGCTTTTTACTTTTTTAGTTATGTTAATAGTTTATTCAATATTATTCAAATATTAAACCTTTTTAAAAATATTTTTTAGTTGTAGTTGAACACAATACCTTTATTTTATTTATTTTTATGTGGTGCTGAGGATCAAACCCAGGGCCTCCCACATGCTAGGCGAGTGCTCTACCTCTGAGCCACAATCCCAGCCCCTCAAACATTAAACTTTTAAAAATGTTTTTAGGGGCTGGGGATGTGGCTCAAGTGGTAGCGCGCTCGCCTGGCATGCCTGCGACCAGGGTTCGATCCTCAGCACCACATACAAACAAAGATGTTGTGTCCACCGAAAACTAAAAAATAAATATTAAAAAAAATATATAAATTAAAAAAATATTTAAAAAAAAAATGTTTTTAGAGTGTCAGGCATACATTTCCAGGCCTCAAATGTTGGCTCAACAGTAGTTGTTGTTGCTGTTTTTGTTAGCAAGCTCAAAACACCTCCTTTTTGAAGATTTTTTCTTACACCGACACCGAAGTCTCCTCTTCTTCCTGTAATTCCCAGGCTGCTACTTAAGGAATTTATCACTTTATGCTCAAGTATAAGTGGATTAAAGGGTAAGTCGGTGTTCCACTCATTTTTAAATCCAAGGAGCCTTACTTGCACATAATAAGTAAAAATATTTTGGAATAACAGTACTTCAAGTACTTCAAAGAAGAAAAAGTGACCATTTCTTTAAAAAAAAAAAACAGCCTATTAAGACCTGAAAATTGAAAAACTTGAATAACTAATTTGATAATGTTCTCTAAACTGCTGCCTAGCCAAAATCTCCTCTTTTTCACTGTTTTTCCTTTTATCTCAGGATTTTCCCTGACATCGACATTATGTCCCACACCAAAATCCTATTTGTATTAACTCTTCAACTCACTGCAAACTTTGAAATGTTGTGGTGTCATAAGTCCCAGCACCTAACACTAACTCCTGTCAAATATATATGATCCTATTAAAGATGCATTTGTTGAATATCTCCTTTTAGACAGACATTCATAAATTACTTGGTGATTAAAGTGCCCTTAACTGGGGAAGAGCTAACACTTGATTCCTAATTTGCTCAAGGTTTTGTTTGTTCTTCTGGTATGAAGGGTATTCAATAACTGACTGCTCAATAGCCCTAATTCTAGATGTCACTCCAGCACACAAATACTCCACTGACAGCTCAACAGTCACTTTTCATGCAGGCCCCTCCCCTTCCCTCCTCCTTCAACCCCCATCAGCTCAAGAGCTCCTTAGCTGTTACTGACAGACACACTGACAGTTCAGAAGATTTTCCCCGCGCGTCCTTTCCTGCAGTTGCAAGTCCACCTCCCTAGCTCTCATCATCCTGTGACCCAATTCAGTCCCCAACATCACCCCTCTCCCAGTCAATCCAAATCACTTCCTAAGTCTCTTCTCAAGAACCCGGCAGACAGCTTTGCAGCCTTTCCCACAAGTACATAATTGACAGCTCCATACCAGATTCCCCAAGTATCCATTCTTTCTCCCTCCCCTTCTACCCCACGTACTGGCTCTTTTCTCCTTATCCCTCGCCGAAAATCCACAGCCCGGTTTTCTAAATATGCTCTCCCCTCCTCCCCACCCCCTTTCCACCACTGACAGCTCAGTCACCTCAACCCCATGTGGCTGTGCCCTCCCCCACACCCTTGCCTTGACAGCTCAGGGTCGGCTCCCAATTCCCCCTTACAGGCCTCCCCCGACCCCAGCAGGGCTGCCAGCAGAGCCTCCCGCCTGGGGTCGCCTCGCCAGGGAGAGGGCTCCACTCACCCACTCTCCCGCATCACGTTGCTGTCTCCGCAGTCACAGGCGCCCCCGGCCTGGCTGCGGAACATGTTGAAGTCGTGTCCGGTGTGGTCGCCCTGGTGGAAACACTCAGCGCACAGCGACATGCAGGGGGAGATGCCGCACGTCCGGCAGCGGTAGGCCACGAAGTTGGCTGTCCAGACCAGGCCGCAGAGCGCCGCGGGGTCGTAGGCCCGCACCGCGGCGCAGAACTCGTCGTAGCCGCCGCCGCCCGCCAGAAGGCACTTACACCACTCCAGGGCCTCCTCTTCGGCCGCCCCCGGACCGCCCCCGCCACCGGCCGCCGCCGCCGCCTCCTCACCGCCCGCAGCCGCGGCCAGCGGCCGCTCGGCACTCAGCACCCGCTCCAGCAGCGCCTGCAGCTCCTCAGCACCTGCGCGGTTGTCCGGGCGGCTGAGGGCAGCCTTGAGGTGCGCTGCAGTGGCCGCCTTATCTAAGGCCAGCCCCGGCGCGGGCAGCTCGGGCTGGGACTGCTGCGGCCCCCCGACGGCCGCCGCGGCCGCCGCCGCCGCCATGATGAGAGCTCAGAATTTTGAGAGTCCAGGGCCGGCGGCTCCTCCCGGGAGGGTGGGGGAATTGACTGCTGCGAATGCTCGGCCCGCCCAACTCTCGCGATATTCCGGAGCGGCCGCGCACCTCCGCCTGGGTCCCCGCCCCTGCACACACCCCTTGAGGTTACGGTCCCTTCTTCCCGCCCCTTTCTCCTGGGCTCCGCCTCTGTTCCTTCCCACGTCTCTTGGTTCTCAACTTTCAAAGATGAAAGTCGCTGAAATAAGGCACTGGCTTTAAAGAAAATCTTTAGTAAAAGCAAATTTTTCCTATTTACTTAAGATTATGTATGCCTTCCGGATGTATTTTAGGCACCTGCATTGTTTTGTGATGTTTATTACCGTTTGCAAAACCTAAGTTTCTGTTGACTACTATTATTGAAGCAGTCGCCTAATTATTGCCTGAATCAATTCTTACCCTCACACTATTTCCAGGCTAATCTTGTGAAGTGAATTCTTTAGAAAATTAAAAAGTATTATTGCTGTCATTCTCTTGTTCAAAATTTCTAATGGAAACCAAAATCAAATTTATATCATCTCTCAAAACCCACCATCATTACATATCTTCCAATCTCATATTTATTTCACATGTCCATTCTTATCTGCTAATAGTATTCCGGGTTCATCATAGTAAAGACGCCAGTGGGCCTGTTCACCATTTTTTGAAGATGTTCTACCAAATCCTTCCTCTGGGTCCTTATCATTCCTGGTTCCTACCCTATACCTATACCCCCCCACACACATTTGGCAATGCTTGGTCAGGTCATTTCCTTTCTTAGAAAAAAAAAAAAAAAAACTCTTAACTTTCTTTTTAGTAATATAACTGCCTTCAACTGTAAAAATGTCAGTCCCAGTGCACTAACTGGTAAATTTCTTGAAGGCAAAGAGTGAATATTCATTATCATTGCCCATAAGTGCTCAAATATTCGTCAAAGTTGTTTAAGGGAACAATTATAGGTGCTGGGGTTGTTCAGTAGTAGAGTGCTTGCCTGGCATGTGTGAGGCCCTGGGTTTGATCCTCAGCATTGAGTATAAATAAATAAAATAAAAGATCCGTTGAAAAATTAAAAATAAAATAAAAAGAGAACAGTAATAGATAATGCTTCTTGAATATCTAATATTTGCCAATTCCTTATATATTATTTATTTTAAGTCCTCTCAATACTCCTATGAAGTGGGTACTCTCAGAGGAAAAACTTAAAGAGATGACTTATGTGCCCAAAAACACAGTAAGCAACATGTTCAGTACTATCTCCAGCTGTAACAGGGAGCAATTGATAGCAGCCCAGCAAACATTTGGTAAACGAATTTGTTGCATGAATAAGACAAGATGGTAATATTCTGAACTTTAGTAGAAAAATTCCTAGTGTGTTTGAAACAGGGAGGAAAAGAAAATTAGGACAACTAATTTGATGATATTAAACGATGAAAAAAAAAAGATTTCAGTGAGCGTGGTGGAGGACCCCTGTAATCCCCATGGTTCTGGAGGCTGAGGCCCATGGATCAAAGTCAGCCTCAGCAACTTAACCAGGCACTAAGCAACTCAGTGAGACCCTGTCTCTAAAGAAAATGCAAAGGGGGTGCAGTGCTGGGGACTTGGCTCAGTGGTTAAACGCCCCTGGATTCATTCCCCAGTACCAAAAAATTTTCCAGAGGATTGTTAAACATTTATAATCATGAAAATGTTGCACAGACTAATCTAGTCTGTAGAGGAGTTAATATAGGTCAAATCCTTATGCATTGTCATGCTTTTTTCTCAAAAATCTTTCTAAACCATGAGTTGAGAAACTTACTAAAAATGTCCTGTTTCAATATTAAACAAATGAGATAATTGCAGTAAGTATAGTTGCGAGATCTTAAAGGACTGAAAGGGAGAGGAAGAGAGGGGGGAGAAAGGGAGGGAGGGAAACAGGTGCAATCAGAAACAATGAATTCTTTTCTTTCACGGTTCTTTCTTTTCTTTTAAGCGGTATCACTGTTGCCTGAAAAATGAGGATAATCATAATTACAGGTTTATTCTGAAACTTAAATGTGATCATCTGGCAAAATACTTTGTACATAGTAGGAACAATATTTTTTATGGTAGGAATGTCAACAATTGCCATTGTTAAGGTTACCATGCACATGGAAAAGATGTGATCTATGTTTGGAAGCCAGACAGAAATTTAGAAATTAATACTGTTGTGAGCATCATGTATATTTATGTGTTCAGCAGCTATCTACTTCACCCCCTTCTGGTAATAGAGGTGGCTTGGGCCACCAGCTGGATTGGCCAGAGTTTTTCCCCAGAGTTTTAAGTGGAGCTGGCAGAGGAAAAAAAAAAAAAAAACTTTGTCTTTGTGAAGTTCTGGGGGACATGGCCTAGAACACGGATTGGGAGAGGTGCATGCAGAGAGGCTGTTCTGGAGACAAACAGATGCTTAGTGAGAGCAAAATGAAGATGTATCTGGATACAACTCCCCCATGCTTTGCTGTTTATATAATTGAGTATGATCCTCTTTTTGACCTAAACTCGTTGAAGTTGGATTTTTGTCTCTTGCAACTCAGAGTTCTAATGAATACAAAAGCAACTTTGGACCTGCTTTATGTTTCCTGTTAAGGGTCTTTATTCTAATTTTGCAAGAAATTACATTATATGCCATTTGTAACTTTTATCTCCTCTGTGTGATTTATTTTAATTTGGAAAACCAACATAGAAATATTTACAAGGTTCTTCCCCATATTAATGAAATTGGAATACATACAAATATATAGTATTTAGATAATATTTTGTAGCTTTCTGTAACAGCCATACAATGCATCATTATTTATACAGTGTTTTTAGTAGCAGCATACTTAAATATAATTTTATGAGGTATACTATTTAAGCAAGTGCAGAGTTTTCAGTTGAATTTCAATCTGGCTTTCTTTCATGAAAATATGATCATTTTAGGAATTCCCCATGACACAGAACAATGATTTGAGGGATTGGTAATTTAGAATAGTTTTTATGTTGCACCAATTCATTGAAAAAAAAAAATTATCAGGCTTCCTGGGTCCAAATGATAGAAGCCCTGGGCTGGGATTGTGGCTCAGCGGTAGTGCGCTTGCCTAGCATGGGCGGGATCCAGGTTCCACATAAATGTAAAATAAAAATATTGTGTTCACCTATAACTTAAGAATAAATATTTTTTTAAAAAATGATCCTGTCTTACTGAATTTGAAAGTTAAAGCAGTAACATTTTTTTAACCAGGACAGAAGTTGATTATTTCATTCATTTCAAACAATAAGTAATATTTCTGATTATTTAGTGAATATTTGGTAAGAGTGATTATTAGAAAATCACTAGTAAATAATCTCTAGGTAGTAATTATGTAGTAATATTTCTGATTATTTAGTTTTAGTGAAGTATAATATCATCTTTTAGATAATTCAGTGATTTTTCAGTAAACGTAAGTAGTTGTAACCATCACCACAATCCAAATTCAGGACATTTCCATCACCTTTTTTAAAATAATCCCTGGGGGCTGAGGTTGTGTCTCAGTGGTAGTGTGCTTGCCTAGCACATGCGGGGCCCGGGGTTCGATCCTCAACACCACATAAAAATAAATAAACAAAATAAAGTTATTTTAAAAAAAGAGAGAGAGCCTAATATGCTGGAAAGAAAAAAAAATCCCTGGTACCTATAGTCAGTCTTTCCCTTTTCTCACCCACCAGCCCAGAAAACCACTAATCTAATTTCTATAGATTTGCTTTTTTGAACAGTTCTTGTACATGGACTCATATAGTATGTATGAGTCGTTCACTGATCTATTTTTGTAGATCATCCATATTGTAGCATATATCATTATTAAGTTATTTTCTATTGTAGAATAGTAGTCTATCAGATGACTATGCAACATTTTGTTTAGCCATCTACAAGTTGATAAGCTTTTGGGTCATTTCTAATTTTTTTCAATTACGAATAAAGCTACTAGGAATATTTACCTATAAATATTAACAAAGGGCTTTTGTAAATATTCAGTCTTTATGTGGAAAGTCTTTGTACGGAAATAGACTTTAATTTATCTTGGGTGGATACCTAAGATTAGAATTGCAGGGCTCTGTGGTAAATTTATTTTTAACTTTTTAAGAAACTGCCAAATGGTTAACAAATAATCTGTACCATTTTATATTTCCCCAGGTGATGTATAAGGGTTCCTGGGTTTCTGTAACCTTGCCAGTATTTGTTATTCTCTTTTTTTTTTATTGCCATTCTAATGGTATGTATCTCATTGTAGTTTTAATTTGCCTTTCTTTAATAACTATGCATCTTTTTATGTGTTTAATAGGTACTGATGTATTTTCTTTGGTAAAAATCTATTCATATTTTTGTCATTTTTTAGTTTTTGAGTATATTTGAATTTTATTTTTTATTTTTTTATTAACACATATTGATGTACTATCAATGGGGTTCAGTGTGATATTTCCATATATGCATACAGCATGCACTGATCCACTTTTTTGCCCATTATTCAATCTAGATTTTTTTATTCATTTTATTATTGGTTCTATTTAATGATTCCTTAGTTTTGAACAGGTTCCATGTGGTCATGAGACGTACAGGCAGGAAATCTGGCAAATGTTTGGATTTTTGTACATGTACTGCAACTGAAAAAGGGATGGTATTTAAACTTTTCTTTGTTGCCAGTGTTGTTACAGAGTTGAGGAGAAACTGATGACAAATGGTGGAATTTTGTAGAAATTTATGAGTGTGTCGAGACCACTGTGGAATGCTGAAAGACTGCATTTGCCAACATGCATCATCACTGTCTCGCAGAGCAGGCATCCTTGTTATTCTCCACAGGAATGCAATCCTGGAGAGAAACCAGCATATTTTCCCCAACTGCCCTAACCCATGGACAGTTATTATTAAATACACACTTGTTCTGCCATAGTTAGAATATGTTCCTGGATTTTACATGTATTATAATTTGTATTAAAAAGAGAATTATTGAGCGACTTTTAAATTAATTATCACAGTTAAATGATGATTGTGAAATGTTTTACTAACATAGAAAGCCATGACATAGAAGATAACATATTTAAATTATGTTCAATTCATTACTAACACTAGATTATAGGTTGAAGCACTCTTGTTCCCTTGGACTGTTCCTCTTATAGGTGTTTAATTCATCTTTGTCCTTTGTCCTGTGCTACTAAATTATTTATACAACACATTCAGCTCTCTGGAGGTAAACTAGATTTTCAATTCTGGAGGGATAAAAATGATTATTTCTTTCAAGATTTGTATTTTTGTATATAGTGTAAGGGACTGGCGAACGACGGAGGAAGAGACCACCAAGAGACCGACTCATGCAACAGCAAAAGGGGGTTTATTGAAGATCCAGCGCGCTGGGGCTCCGTGCTCACTCAAGAAGGGAGAGCGGCCAAGAGCCCCCCGGAGCAGGGGTTAAGCAGTGCTTAGGTACACTTTATGGGGAGGGCGGGGGGGGGGGGGGGGCTTTGCATACATCAGAGTAAATCATCATGAGGCGCGGGGAAAATCAAACAACAACTCTCAAACATGATTAGCACATTCATTGGCGGGAACAGGTCGGGCGAGAGTGATAGGTCAGTCCTAAGGAGGGGGATACATTCAAACTGATTGGTTTGGGCCCTGAGGTGCCTATGTGCCGAGCTGCACAGGGTCCAGGTTGTTAAGCAACTAAGTGGTCAGGGGGGATTTCGACACATATCTAATGGGCAGTTCCGGGAATTGTCTTAACTGCCACAGGAATTTCAGGTTCTGAGTGCAGTTCAGAAACTTTACAATACCTGGTCCTTTACATTTTAACTTCAGTTTCTTTTATCCTTTCATTCCCCACTCCTTTTTCTGACTACTTTTAATCTTAAAAGTAATGAATCATAATTATTGAGGGGTCTCACATTCTATGTCTGCCAGTGGAGCATATTGCTGTCTGATTACCATAAGTTTCACCTGTCCAGTTTGAGCCTGGAGGAAAGAAACTATACAGTTAAACAGACAGGGTCCCACAGTTAGCAGTTTAAGCCAAGAGGGGAGTACGTGCTGAACTACATGGTTTCCCAATATGTTATCAACCACCATAAACTACTGGGAGGGTCATCTGGCATCCCAGGTATTTCCCTGACTCATGCTGATTGGTGGCTGCTAGGGGGCTGCTATGGGTCCCCACCTAGCCTGACTGAGTCAGGGACACCTGGCGCAGCAGATCTCTCCAGTTTTTGTAGATAAATAACTTAGCAGGGTGGGAATGTGCTTAGGAGTGCTCTGTGGGTTTTTCCAAGGACAAAGGTCATGTCCCTTTCTTGGACAGGCTTTGCTCTGAGATAGAGGCTGGTTTTTCATTCCCCCTTTGTCTGGAAACTTGGGAACCAATCATGGTTTCCTCAGTTGGGGGCCTATTTGGGCAGGCTCTACCTCTTGGTAAACAGTAATCCTCAGGGGACAGTCTTCAACTTCCCAAACTCACTTAAAATTGGCCTTCTAGACCCAACCTGACTCGATTTACTTATCTACACTGCCTAACCATTTCTGGCTTTATTTCCCCTAATTTTAGAAACTTTATTGCTGTAAGGAGAAGGGGTGAGAAGGGGAGATGGCTCGTTCTGGCTGCTTCAGGCTGAAAAGGGGTGTCAAACATGAGGGGGCTCGATGACATGGGGGACGACGACATGGGGGACATGAGTTCCCTTTTAGAAGTCAGTTCGGTTTGAAGTCTGGTTGGGGAAAAACAGGTTGTCATCTGGGGATGGGTGCTTCTATGAGAGAAACAAAAACCATGAATACTGAATAAGTGTTGCAGCAGCTGGAACATGTCACTGTACATAAGTTCCCTCACCAGGCTTTAACATCTCCAGTTACCAGGACTATAAACATAACATTTAACTTTTATGGTTACAGATGTCCTTCCCCTTAAGATACAGTTTAATAATTTAATGTCATCTGAACTTGCAAAGTCCTTTTACTAGTATGACCTGTGTGTCTAATAGAGAGATCTTTAATTCTGTTATTATGGCTGGATAATCATACTAGCAAACACTAAGCCTACCTGTGTAGGTTAGGAATATCTGTGGGCCTTAAACTAAAACTACTCTGGCAGTTTCTTTTGATAGTTATCAGGCATTTCTACCTAAGAATCTCTTTTGCAGCCTCCAGTTTACTTATTTATTGAAGTTACATTTAACTATTATTATTATTTAAAATGCCCAGAAATAGCTGTGTTTTGGCTTTGACTGTCTTTGCTAAGTGTTTAAGATGAAGCAAGTCAAACTGACTTTTGTTTCTATCTATTGTTAACAGTCAGCTGAGTTTCCCTGGGAGTCCTCGGGGAACTTACAGCAGCTTCTCAGTTCTGCTAGTGCCATTTGCCCTAGGATGGGTCCAGGCCTTGCTTGACCATGTGGCTTCCCTTGGAAGCATCAGGGATGTCTCCCTTTTCTGATGACCCTCCTCGTCACAGCAAATGCACTGATTGGCTTTCTGTCCTCCAGTGGTCTCATTAACCTCCCTGATCAGGAGGTTATGTGGCACAGAGTTGCAAAGCTCTTTGGAGAAGTCCCCTATTCCCTGATTCAGACTGACTCAGAGGTCAAGAGCCAAATATTGGTTTTCTTGGCCCTTTTAATTTAACTTTAATTTTAAAACTTAATCTTAAACATCCAGCAAATAAGTTTCAACAGCCTTATACTAAGAGTACTGGGCTTTAATGTCTATCTCTCTCTCCTGTAGGTGATAACTCCTTATCTTAAATTAACCCAGGTTGTGTGTGTTCTTAAATCGGTACCTCTGCAAAACATTAACAGGGCAATCTTTAGAACATTTATAAGAAAAGTACAAAATAAAATTAACAAGAGCAAAAACATATTTAGTTCATGTAATGGCTACCTGGAATTTTGGTGGAGTATATCCCCTGTTTGAGATCCTAGTAATCGTGACAAAAACCAACTTTTGGACACAACTTTAAATGTACTGAAATCTGGCCTACTTCTTTCATAGTCACTTTCACATGTAGTGAGATGGGACATAGAGCCTTATCTCAGGTAAGGCGGGGTTCTTTATAAATCTTAAATACTGTAGTTCTGAAACTGATCTTTGTTTTTTTAAACATCATTTTACAAGGCCTACATAGATTGTTGCTCAAGTTTAAATGAATATTAGCTAATACAACATAATATCACATCTAAAACATGAATTAAAGAAAAGCTGAAAGCTTTTAACCTTTTGTAGAAAAGTAGTAATGTACTTTGGTGTTTTGCAATAAAACCTTCACACAGATTAGGCTCTCATTAACTTAAAAATACATTTAAATTGTATCTCAGTGTAAAAAGTAACATAGAACATTACATATCTTATTGATAACAAGTCCAGTTATAGAACACAAATGATATAAATAAATCTCCAACATGTTTTTCTTTTAAGCCTAAAATTACCATACAACTTTAGAACACCAGCTTGATATAATGCTCTTTTGTAGCTTCTACCTTACAGACTTGTATACCTGGAAGATATGAATACATTAATGGCACCACAATTACATTGATGTTTTTATATTAACCAAGTTTAGCTTTGAAAGAAATAACATAGCACAATTTTCTAAAAACAGCACTTGTTTAACCAGCTGTTTAATTTCTTTAAGATTACAACCAACTTACACAGACCTTCTTTATATCATTTACTTAAACCCTCTTACTTAATCATATAGATTCTTATCCAGAAACACATTTTCTCTCTATTAAATCCATACCTAGAACCTTTTAGTTTCTCTTTTTCATCTGTTAACCTCCTTCTGTTCACATTTTGAAACAATACTTGTAAACTTTTGAATTTAAGCAGATTATTTCATAGACAACATTTTATTATGTTTTATTTTTGAACACCTAGAAAAACTTATAAGCTTAATTTTAAAGACATCTTTTTTTTTCATCTATTCACCATATTTAAATTGAGCCATATGAATCACGTGAATCAAAGATATTTGGATCCATTTTTTTAAATTTTTTTATGAACGCTCCTCATATATCTGCCAATTGTCATACAGCTGCATGATATATGGTCATACACACATATAGACATACTGACATACAACACACAACACAAGTGTGCACACATACACAAGGCCTTGTAGCTGTTCTTTTTTTTTTTTTTTTTTCAGGTGAAATCTCCATTGCAATGTTTAAAAACTCCACAGTTGATCAAAAATAGAACTGATCAGAAAACATTAACTTGTCTGTAGGATCAAAATCATGAGCTCAAAAAAAAAAAAATACAGAATCTAAGAAAAGGCAAAAGTCCTAGAAAAAAAAAATTGACTGGCCAGTAATTAGTAAATGCCATACAATTTACTCTTTGGTTTAATCTAGTTTGAGTTCCCATAAAAAGACACTTTTACTCTTTTTTTTTCCTTGAGCTTCAGATCTGTCTCCTACTGAGTGCTCCAGGCTTCTTCTATTTGCATATCAACTTAAGTCCTGGCTGAGGTCTGGAAGGAACTGGGAAAACTGGAATTCTGAGCAGAAACCTCATACCTAAGGCATTTTAACTATAAGTCACAATTTTAAGGTTTGGATGTTGAAAATTATGATACAAGTTTAAGATGCAATTCTCAAAATCATCTTTATATTTTTTTACACTAGAAAAACTTGCTCACACAAAACTGAAAATAGGATCTTTCTTGATAATATAAAAGCCACCATCAGAAGAAGTTCCTTCAGGATCATTAAGCTACTTTCTTTGTTCTGAAGTTCCTAAAGTAGTATTAAGTTACATTAAATCACCTGAAAAAATCTTAAAAGAGAACCACACACTACCATGTATATCCAAAATTAAGCTTTGAAAATTTCCACGACTGTTGCTAATTAATGTCATTTCAATAAGGCAGACCAACGTTTTAATTTAACATTTTTTTTTTCCTGAATCCTTCACACTGAGGGGAACAGATATCATATCATAATTTATTATCCTTGCCCAAGTTAATGTACTGGTACACCTAGTGAAATCTTTTCAGGCTACCCAGTTCAAAAATTGATGAAAAAATAAAACTAAATGATTGGGAGTTACTTGCCAACTTGGAAGTACAGTTCTTTAATTTTCTATCCTAAGTATTTAAGTTTTCTAGCATGAGCTATCTGAAATCTCAAACTAAACAATTACTTAAACTCAACTTTTAGCTGCAAGATTGTGCAATGCTTTAGAAACCCACTCAGATACCAGATTGTTACAATAAAAAATCATCTTTTAGATACACATTTAACCAAGGTCATCCCCAAGAAACAACCCATAATATCGACACATTACTGCATTCATTGTCCCTTTTGTTAAGTAGACAGAGGTGGAGTAATCCTTAAAGTGCAGGTAAGTAAGAGGGAGTTCCCCAAAGCAAAATGGCTTTGGCAGCTGCTGGGAGTCCTTCGGTCCCCCCTTTTACTTACAGGATTAGTCCCTCTGGTTTGGTTCGACCCCAGGCACCAGGCACTCTCCATATCTCCTAACTTTTCAGTAGTCAGCTCCCAAAAAGTTCATCCTCTGCTTGCAGTTGTTTCGAGTGCTAGGCTTCCCCAAGAAGGCAGAGTGGGGACTCCTCTAAAGTCCCCTCTGGGGTGTCAAAATTTGTGACTGAAAACTCAATTCTGTTAGAGTCTGTAAACAAGTCAAAATAACACCTGGCATTTTGCCAGGGGAATGTTAGAGTTCATAAACAAGTCTGGATGGTGCCTGGCAAAATGCCAGAGGGAGTGGTTTGAGAAGTAACAAAAGCGAGCCATTAAGTGTGGAGATTCCTGATTGGTTGACTGATGTATCTAGTTTATGTTAATTAGATAAGCTGTGTGGAATGTATAAATACTGCTCCTGTCCTGCAATAAACGGCTCCCTCTCCTGCTGTATCAATCTACACAAGTTGTTCGTCACCCCCCGGTTATTTTGCTGCAGCCGGACTGCGGCACGATTCCTGCTCTTGAAGCCAATTAATGCCAATTTAATAATGAGGACAGGGTTTTGAGAAAAGTTAAAGCGAGATATCAAAGTTCTTAGACCCCCAGCAGGCATTTCCCTCTGCAGTGGGTGCACTCAAGCCAACTACAGGAAGAAAAGGAAACACTGCTTCCCTAATCTCGCTTAACAAAGGGGAGTAAAGTTTATCAAAGCTCTTTAAAACACAGCTAAAAGGGGTGTAAAAGGTGAGAACAGAAAAGCTGGCGGTTTTATTGACTTTTGGTCCCTTACAGGAGAAGCATACTAGGGACAATTTAGGCTAAAATTTAGCTAAAGTTACCTACACACATCTAAGGAAGATTGGAATTTGGGACTCTGCATCTGTCCAAAGTAAAACAATGCCATCACACTTAACAGAGACACAGACAAGGACACACAAAGACACACAAAGACATAGATTCCCTTTTCAAATTGTAGGGACAGAGGCGTGGAAGTGCTTTGTCCCATAATGGGAGTTACTCGAACAGGGACAGTGACAACACAAAAGCGACACAGACAAAGACAAACAGCAAACGTTTAACACGAGTCCAAAAACAAAGATTAGAACTGAGTAACTGGCAAAAAACTGATGAGCTAGTGAACTCAACCCGAGACTCTGAACAGAACTGAGTGGCCGGCAAAACCTGATGGGTTGGCAGCAGAGTCACTGAATCCGAGTCAGTGGCAAAAACACACCTGAATTGAGGGCTCCTCCGTCCCCCAATTCCCCGACTTGAGGGCCCTTCCGTCCCCCAATATCCCAAGTCCTCCAAGGCGTCCCTTGGGAACGTGGCCTGTGGCTTCAGGACACGTCTGTCCACCACCGCCAGGGGGAGCTTACGCCCTCCGCTGGCAGCCACTCTGCCAACCCTTAAACCGAAACTAAACTGAAAGCTCTGAGCGATCGCAAGAAGAAGGAAAGAGGCTCCTTACTTACCCCTAGAGGAGTCCATTGGGGTCTCCTTGTCCGGCGCTGCGGGGTTCCCGGCCAACGCACCAAATGTAAGGGACCGGCGAACGATGGAGGAAGAGACCACCAAGAGACCGACTCATGCAACAGCAAAAGGGGGTTTATTGAAGATCCAGCGCGCTGGGGCTCCGTGCTCACTCAAGAAGGGAGAGCGGCCAAGAGCCCCCCGGAGCAGGGGTTAAGCAGTGCTTAGGTACACTTTATGGGGAGGGCGGGGGGGGGGGGGCTTTGCATACATCAGAGTAAATCATCATGAGGCGCGGGGAAAATCAAACAACAACTCTCAAACATGATTAGCACATTCATTGGCGGGAACAGGTCGGGCGAGAGTGATAGGTCAGTCCTAAGGAGGGGGATACATTCAAACTGATTGGTTTGGGCCCTGAGGTGTCTATGTGCCGAGCTGCACAGGGTCCAGGTTGTTAAGCAACTAAGTGGTCAGGGGGGATTCCGACACATATCTAATGGGCAGTTCCGGGAATTGTCTTAACTGCCACAGGAATTTCAGGTTCTGAGTGCAGTTCAGAAACTTTACAATACCTGGTCCTTTACATTTTAACTTCAGTTTCTTTTATCCTTTCAATAGCACAGTATAATCCCTGAATATTTTAATTCCTTTAGATCTGAGAGGGGACCTAGGAAACTGTTTTTGTGTGTAGAACTTCAGAAGATTCCTAGGATCAGGCAAAATTGGGAAACATGGTATGGCAGAACTCATCTGGCACTGAATGTCATAGCACATGCCTGTAATCCCAGCTATTTGAGAGGCTGAGGTAGAAGGATCACAAGTTCAAGGCCAGCCTCAGCCACTTAATGAGACCGTGTCTCAAAATTAAAAAAAAAAAAAAAAAAGGGACTGGGGATGTAGCCCAGCAGTAAAGCATCCCTAAGTCCAATCTCCTGCACACAAAAAAAGAATAAGAACAAGAATTCAGGGCTTCAGGGCTGGGGTAACACTATTCTGGGATTGTGGCTCAGTGGTGCAGCGCTTGCCTAGCATGTGAGAGGCACTGGGTTCAATCCTCAGCACCACATATAAATAAATAAAAATTCATCAACAACTAATAAAACATTAAAAAAAAAGAACAACAAGAATTCAGGGGACACCATTTACATTAAATATAATATTCTTGACATGTAGCTTACAAACTGATGAAAGCATATTATAAATTGCATAATAATCTAAAAATACATTAGATAATAATAATACTATTGTTATCATTATTTTACTTCTGATCTTGAAATGAGAAAACCTTTTTTCTTTTATTGAGACCAGGTTTCATTATGTTGCCCATTCTGGACTTGAACTCCTGGGGTCAAGCAGTCCTCTGTCTCAGCCTCCCAAGTAACTGGGGCTAGAGGCTAAAAAAATATAGAAGATGTTTGGGCAATGATCACTGGGTTTTCTGCTGTAAGGGTCCCTGAGAGAATTCTCCAGACTCCCAGCACATGTACCGTCACACTGATTGAACAATTAATCAAATACTACTTAATAATATAACTTGAATTTCTTGAAAGGTGTTTTAATTATTTTCTTGTCCCTAATACACTATCTTACAAATTTCAAATATGAAATTCTGTATATGAATATTCATTAACCACTTCATAAAGTATGGTGTGCAGACCTTTGGGGGGAATCCCAAATCCCTTTCTAGAAATCCCCCAAATCAGGATTATTTTCATAATCATATTAAAACCTTATTTGTTTTCTTTATTCTCATGATTTTGGAAGCGGGCAGTGTTTTCCAGATGCTACATGATGTTTTTTAATATCATCATTCTCACAATTAATAGAAAGTGGTTCTTTTGTATCCTTGTGGTTTTTAAACCTTAATGAGGTAATAAATAATAGGATTAGGGTTTACACATGTGCAATTTCAGAGATGAATTCAGTTTGTTCTTAGTATATCTATCATATTCTTACTGGTTCAATACAGTTGTATCTGCTGTTACCATAAACTAAATTGTTATTTTGAAATCCTCAAATTTTCTAAAATAGAATTTACTCATAGCTTTTTTTTTTTAACATTCCTTACATTTAAGTATGAGTTCGGCTCTCCTCCAGTCGCCCAAGATGCCAAAGGGAAAGAAGGCCAAGGGGAAAAACGTGGCCCCGGGCCCCACCGTGGTCAAGAGGCAAGAGGCCAAGAAGGTAGTGTACCCGCTGTAGGAGAAGAGGCCAAAGAACTTTGGCATCAGACAGGACATCCAGCCCAAAAGGGACCTTACCCACTTTGTAAAATGGCCCTGCTACATCCACCCAGGACAGCAGAAAAGACTTCTCCCCGACAGGAAAGGCAGAATTCTGGAAGGGGGTGGTCTTCCCTTTTTCAGAGCTAAGGTCTTTCAGCTCTGTCACACTCCTGTCCTTTGTTTCCCTTTATCTTTCAGTGAATGCAGGTGGGAAGACCCAATAGGTGGGATATAAGTTGGCTAGAGGAGTAATCTGGGCAGGAAGGGCCTGGGGCAGCTTTTGATTAGCACTTCCCTGTTTGCTGGGAGCTGTTTCGTTAATAGTTCCTCAGGATGGGTTCCCAGGCCTTGGAGACATTAACATTTCAATTTACCCAAGTGCTGCTCTGGTTTCCTGGATTCCATTCTCTGTGATGGCCTCCATTTTATTTATCTTACTCGGTATTAGACCCGAATTACCTAGCTACACTAACTACCTATCCTCAAATCTGGCTTCACTGATAATACATGATCCAGTAAAGTCAAGTCTCTTGAAATGACAAAAAAAAAAAAAAAAAAAAAAGAATGAGTCCTATAAAACATGGCTGAACTTGTAATTTTCCTTATTTCTCCAGATTCGGCACCAAATAAGTATCAGTTCTTTTTTTATTTTATTTTTTTTAAATTTTTTTAAAGAGAGAGAGAGAGAGAGAGAGAGAATTTTAATATTTATTTTTTAGTTTTTGGCGGACACAACATCTTTGTATGTGGTGCTGAGGATCGAACTCTGGCCACACGCATGCCCGGCGAGCGCGATACCGCTTGAGCCACATCCCCAGCTCCAGTTCTTTTTTTAAATGTGAATGCTTGGCAATAAACTTATTTCATGCTGAAATACTCAGAGTATTGAATGTTAGGTGCAGGACAAGCTGAGTAAGTAGTCTGCAGGGCATGCCAAACAAAGTTAGCTGCAGGGTGACCTGGTCACTCAAACCCTCTGTCTGGCTCTTTATCACCTGTTTGCTTCAAGCCCAAACGCCCAAGCCCCCGCTCAAGGCTGAACACTCAACCCCCTGCTCAAGGCCGAACACGTAACCCCCCTTGTGTCAACAAGGCAGCTTGCAGACCCAGAGACCTCATTAGATTTGGGCTATAAAAACTCCCTCCTGCCAGGCCCCTCTCTCTCTTGCTTTCTCTATCTCTCTTGCTCTCTCTTGCTTTCTCTGTCTCTCTCTTGCAAGCACTTTCTCTCTCTCTCTCTCTCTCTCTCTCTCTCTCTCTCTTTCTCTTTCTCTCTCTTCTCCTCTGTTGCACTGCTGCAATAAAGATCTCTTGGTTGCTCTGAGTGTTGTGGTCACTTTCCTTTCATTGAATAACTTTCTTTTTTTAAGTTTTTTAATATTTATTTTTTAGTTTTCGGCAGACACAACATCTTTGTATGTGGTGCTGAGGGTCGAACCCGGGCCGCACGCATGCCAGGCGAGTGAGCTACCACTTGAGCCACATCCCCAGCCCGAATAACTTTCTTAATCTTGTGATTTATCTTGAAACAATAGCATTGACACTTGCACTGATTTTGCAAAAGCACTGCTGAATAAAACTGCTTTTAATATGGTATGAATCAATGCAACAGCAGTTGTCATCTAGTTGTCATTGTACTTGTCTCTGCTAAATACTGGAAGAAAAATAAGCAGTTTCACTTTAAAATGGCCTCAATAAAACATTAAAAAAATATTAATTTGATTGCATTTCAATCCAAAAGGACACATCTTCTTAATATTTTTTTAAAAGCTTTTTGTAGTTGTAGATAGACAGAATGCCTTTATTTTGTTTATTTTTGTGTTGGGTTAAGGATTGAATCCAGTGCTTCACACATGCTAGGCAAGCACTCTGCCACTGAGCTACAGCCCCAACCCACATCTTCTTAATATTTTTTTAATGTCTTTATTGTATTATTTATTTTTTAAGAGAGAGAGAATTTTAATATTTATTTATTTATTTTTTAGTTTTCAGTGGACACAACATCCTTGTTTGTATGTGGTGCTGAGGATCGAACCTGGGCCGCACACATGCCAGGTGAGCGCACTACCGCTTGAGCCACATCCCCAGCCCCTGTATTATTTATTTATTTTTATGTGGTGCTGAGGGTCGAACCCAGGGTCTCGAACATGTGAGGCGAGTGCTCTACCACTGAGCCATAACCCCAGCCCTCTTAATATTTGTAATGAGTTAGTAATTACCCGTAAATCACTTCAGTTATATACTGAAGTATCTTAGAAGTCTCCAGGAAAAAGTGTTAGACCAGGATGCAAGAAAAGACCACTGACTCCAATTAAAATCAAATTAAAGCAAGCTTATTTTTTCGACAGGCCGGGCTGCCTCTCCCTCCCAAAACGGCGGGAACAAGACCGCACCCCAGCTTTCCTGCAGCCCAGCTTTATAGCCCAGAATGTTACACAAAGGGGGGTTACAGATAACAGAACTCTGATAAGCATCACACTAATGGTAGTTTACATTTTTTGCTGGCCCCAACATCAGAATTTATGAGGACCATTAGAGCCTCAGAGAGGGTCGTTGTGTTGTAAGGGTCCCGCGAAACGTCGGAGAAAGAGACCACCAAGTGACCACTCATGCAATTGGCAGAAGGGGGATTTATTGAACCAGCATGCTGGGGCTCCGTGCCCACTCAAGAAGGGAAAGCAGCCCAGAGCCCCGAGCAGGGGCTGAGCACTGCTTAAGTACACTTTTTGGGGAGGGCAGAGGGCTTTGTATACATCAGAACAAATCATCATGAGGCGCGGGAAAATTGAACAACAACTCCTAAACATGATTAGTTCATTCATTGGCGGGAACAGGTCAGGCTGGAGTGATAGGTCATTCCTAAGGAGGGGGTTACATTTAAACTGATTGGTCCAGGCCCTGCAATGCCTACGTGCGACCACACAGAGCCCTTATTAAACAACCAAATAGTCAGGGGAAATATTTACTGGGCAGTTCCAAGCATTGTCTTAACAGCTACAGAAATTTCAGGTTTTGCAGGTAGCATAGAAACCTAACAATACCTAATCCTTTACATTTTAACTCAGACCTTGCAGCTTAGAAACTTTACAACACCCGGTCTTTTACCCTTTAACTTTTACGCTTTAACTTCAATTTCTTTTACCCTTACATAAGTACATTCACAATGTTATGCAACGATCATCACCATCAATATCTAGAACTTTTTCATCATTTCAAACAGAAACTCTCTACTTATTAAACAATAATTATAGATTCCCCAACCCACTCACTCTCAACCCTGACTACCTCTATTCTACTTTGTCTCTATGTATTTACCTAGTCTAGGTATTTCATATAAATGGAAATATCTGTCCTTCTGTGTTTATTATTCCACTTAGCACAGTATTTTACAAATTTATCCATGTTGTAGCATGTATATGAATTTCATTCCATCTTAGAATAATATTTCTATTTTATGTATATATAGTACCACAATTTGTTTATCCATCCATCTGGTGATACACAACTTTAGTTGTTTACACCTTTTGGTTATTGTGAATAATTCTGCTACGGGTGTTGGTATGTTCGAGTTCTGCTTTCAGTTCTTTTGGGTAGATACATAGAAGTAGGATTGCTAAATCATATGATAATACTGTTTAGCTTTATGAATAACTACCAAACTGTTTTTCACAGTAATTGCAGCATTTTATAATCCAGCCATGCATGAGAGTTCCAGTTTTTCCATTTCCTTTCCAACACTTGTTATTTTCCATTTTATTGATAATAACCATTCTAGTGGGTGTTAGTTTATTGTGATTTTAATTTCTATTTGATGAAGTTGTGCATTCTTTTTATGTGCTTATTGACTATGTGTGTATCTTCTTGGCAGAAATGTCTATTGAATCTCCTTGTCTATTTTGGATATAGGTTGTATTTTTTTTTTCCATTCGAATTGTTTATTTCAGGCATTTTGTCACAGCAATGGAAAGCTGACTAGCACACATTAGAAGTAGGATATAGGTTGTATTTTTGTTTTTGAGTTGCAGGAGTTCTTTACATATTTTGATAGCAATCACTTATATGCACTACATGTGATTTGCAAGAATTTTCTTCCAGTCTTTGAGTTATCTTTTCACTCTTTTGATAGTGTCCTTTGGTGTACAGAAGTTGTTCATTTTGATAAAATAAAATTTACCTATTTTTTCTTTCATTACTTATGCTTTTGGTTTTGTGTTCATGAAATAGTGCCATTTTCGATTTCATAAAGGTTTAACATTATGTTTTCTTCAAAGATTTTTATACTTTTGGCTTTTTACTTTAGGTCATCAATCCATTCTTTTAAAAATATTTTTTAAATTGTCAATGGATCTGTATTTTATTTATTAATTTATTTATATGTGGTGCTGAGAATCGAACCCAGTGCTGAGCCACAACTCCAGCCCCATCAATCATTTTGAGTTAACTTTTACATGAGGTGGAAGTTAAAGATTCAGTATCATTCTATTGCATGTGGCTATCCAGTTTTCCCAGCACCATTTGTTGAGAAAAACCATCTTTCTCCATTGAATGGTCTTGACATCCTTGTCAAAAATCAATTGACCAAATACATGAGTGTTTATTTCTGGACTCCCTATTCTATTGGTATATATGTATGTCTCCTCATGCAAGTAGTGCACTAATTTGATTATTGTAGCTTTGTAATAAGTTTTGAATTTAGAAAAGTATAAGTCCTCAATCTTTGTTCTTCTTTTTCAAAACTGTTTTAGCTATTTCAGATCTCTTAAGGATTCCATATAAATTTTGGGACAAATGTTTCCATTTCTAAAAAAAAAAAAAAAAAAAAAAATGGAATTTTGATAGGGATTGTGTCGAATCTGTTCTTTGGGTTGTAATGGCCTCTTAATATTCTCTTCCAATTCATAAATATGGGATATCTTTCCATTTATTCATGTCTTCTTCTTCTTTTTTTTTTGGCAATGTTTTATAGATTTTAGTGCACAAGTCTTTCACTTCCTTGGCTAAACTTATACCTAAGTATTTTATTCTTTTTGAAGCTATTGTAAATAGAATTGTTTTCTTACTTTTCAGATTGCTAAATGCTAATAAGTAGAAACATAACCAGCTTTTGTTTTGGATCCTGCAAATTTGATAATTTAATTAATTTGATCGATTCTAAAAGTTGTGTGCCTGTATAATCTTTAGCATTTACTAGAGTTGGCTTTTTTTTTTTTTAAGGAAACACAATTTTATTTGAAAGCATGACTGACAAACTATGTTTTTTTCAGTTTTGCTATTTGACAGGCATTTTCTGAAAAGTGGAATAAATACAACTGTCACTTCATGAAAAACACTAGACTGTATTTTTTTGCCAATGAAAAAAAAACCTCAAGCTGTATTAATGTTTTGGAAAACATATCTTCCATCTTGAGTTTAACAGTCTTCCCTCTATTTAAAGCCTTTTCTGGGGGAGATCAGTATTGATATTAATAAATGTGATTTTCTGAAACATGATGGAATACTTTCAAAATTCAGTGAACCAATTTTTTTCCCAAATGACTAATACATGATATTACAAATCATGTATGAGAAAACATTTATTCAAAGACCAAGACAGACTAAGGGATTGCAATGTAACAATATGAGAAGTTATTGATTCATTGGTGTAGTTTAAGATTCTAAATTGCAATTAACCTCCAAAAGAATTATAAGGTGCAGAGGGAGGGGGGGAAATGCAGGAGAGTAATACTGGCCAAACTATATTCTTATATTGTGTGCATGTGCAGATATGTAACAACAAATCCCATCATTATGTATAACTATAATGCACCAATAAAAATGTGGAAAAAATAACAAATCAACCTGCATCTTTGGGATAAACAAAAGAAAAAAAGTGGGGGACCCATTACTTTTGAATATATGGCTAGCTTCAATTATCTCTTTCTCCACCACCATTCTATCAATAAACACCACCAAGAGCAAAAACAGTTAACATTTTATTGGGCGTTTGTTATATGACAAAGAACTTTGTGTACTGCCTTTATCTACTAAGAACTTTATATGTACGAACTCATTTAATCCTCATAATGTTGGGTGCAGAGCAGGCTGAACTGTGTTGTCTGAGGGGCAGGCTGAACAGATGTTGGCTGCAAGATAGCCCACGCACTCAACCCCCCCCCCCCATCTGGTCCTTTATCACCTGTTTGCCTCAAGTCTGAACATTCAACCCCACTCAAGGCTGAACACTTAGCCCCCCCTTGGGCCAACAAGGCAGCTTGCAGACCCAGAGGCCCCATTAGATTTGGGCTATAAAAACTCCCTCCTGCCAGGCCCCCCTCTCTCTTGCTCTCTCTCTCTTGCTCTCTTTGTCTTTCTTGTGCGCGCTCTCTGTCTCTCTCTTGCTCTTGCTCTCTCCCTCTTCATCTCTCCTCTTCTCTTTTCTCTCTCTCTCTCTCTCCTTCTTTCCTTCTTTCTTTTCTCTTTGTTGCACTGCTGCAATAAAGATCTTTTGGTTGCTCCGAATGTTGTGGTCACTTTCCTTTCAGTGGTGCCAAAACCCGAGAGAGGGTTAAAACCCACTTTTGGGTCCCTCTTCCTTCGGAAGTGCCACTCACCGGATGGCCTGAACCCATTTTCTCGATCTCCAGAACTCCATCCACCACCCACCTTCAATTGGTGAGTTTCCCCTTCCTGGAGTCCTAAACCCAATGGTGGTGTCAGGAGGATTTGACCATTGATTGTCCGGCAAACCTCTTTGCCCACCTGCAGGGAGGAAAACACCCCACCACAGCCTTTAAGGCTATGGTGGCCCTCAGGGACTCCTTCCTATGGCAGAATAGACTCCTGGGTTTGAAATTATTCCCTTCCCTTCCCAGCTGGTAGTTTACCAGCATAGGCTTTGTAGGTCTTCCTCGAAGGACTCTGTAACCTCCAGGACACATAACAGAGAACTGAACATCACAGTCCATTCAGACCTTCATGGTCTCGGTGGCTCTCCTAAAATCCTAGTCCTCACATCTTCAAGACTCGGCCGCCAGAGAGATGCTTACCCTCCCCTTCCTCTCTCTTCCTCTGTCTCTCTCTTTCCCCTCTTTCTGGCCCTGGGAGTCTCCGGCCTCTCAGGAGGGGTCCGGAAAAGCCTTGGCCAAGGTCTCCCATGGGCTCCGGCTCCCACAGCTCCGGCTCCGGCCAGGACGAGAGCTTCGCCTGTCAGGATTCAGTGACGACAAATCTCTGCAGCTCGAACCTGCCACTAAGGTACTCCTGATTTTTGGCTATAGCGGGGACGCCCCTTTTGCCAATAAATCAGTTTCCCCTACAATGCCTCTTGGATAACCTCAAAACCCTCTCCTTGACACCAGACATCAAATCCCCAAAATTGATCAAATATAGCACCCAGGCCTGGCCCACTTATCCCTTAGACAACCAAAGCAGAGGGCCCCCCTTTTGGGTCCCTGGATGCCTCCATTCTAAGGGATCTCTACAATTACTGTGAGCATTCGAAAAAATGGGTAAAAAGCTGCTATATCAAAGCTTTCTTCTTGCTTGTGCTCTCTGCACCTCTTGCAGACCTCTGCAAAATTTTCTAGCTTGCAAACCAACACCCACAACTACTGATCCCCAATCTCCTCCTCCTCCGGACTCATCCACTACTTTTGACCCTACTGATGAATTTCCACCCTATCGCCCTGCTCAAATAGGTCCTCACCTTCAACCTTCTGCCCCATCCCCTCCACTGTCTCCCCACCTGAACAACCTGACTTCTCCTCTCCACTCACTAGATCAAAAACCTAAACAACCACCTTTCCTCAAACCGTTGCCTCTTTTCTGAGGTAGCAGGTACTGAAGGAATCCCTTCACCCACTCACTCCTCTATTCTTCTGTCAGCGCCCACACCAGGTCCCACCAGGTCCTCTTACCAGCTAACCCAAAGTTCAAACAAGCTGAGGAGAGCCCTTGGACCCCTATCAGAGATCTGGTGAAAATGGCCTTTAAAGTTGCTTTGTCATCACTGAAAATAGGTTACTAAGAATTGTCCCTTATAGGCTTTTTGGGACATACAGTACACATATGGAGCACAGCTTCTCATTCCTCTGGTTGTACAAGGTTCAGGGTCACTCCACTAGCGGCGCAACCCTTTTATTTAAGCACTGGATCTGAGAATCCCAGCTCCATCCAATGTCCTCTCCATTGTCCCCTTTCTATTATCCCCTCCCTTTCGATTGTCCCTATTCTGTTAGAATTTAGATATGTTCCTTTCTTCTCCTATCTTTAGAGAAACTCTAATAATGTTGGTGGTGTAGCTCAGTGGTAGATCGCTTGCCTAGCAAGTGCAAGGCTCTGAGTTGAACCCGAGCACACCCAGTAGGTAAATAAAGTATCTACTAATACCACCAGTAAAGCCTTTCCCCAAACTTGCTAAGCGTCAGCCATTTTCACTCTCCTTTTCATGGGTGCACTTTTTAAGAACTGTTCACCTTTACAACTTCTACTTCCTAACTTCCATTCTCTTCACAATCCACTACAACGTGGTTTCTGCTCCTTCTGTGAGACACCTGACCTCTTTCCTGCAAAAGATACCACGACCTTATTCCTTCATTTAAACTTTCTTTGGCTTCTATGACATCACCACTCCTGTGATGGTTGAGATAAGTGACACAGGTGACCTAAAAAGAGGGAAACGCTGCAATAAAGTAGGACATGTGAACGGCGAAGGAAGCAACGGAAGTGGAGACTGCCGCTTTTTGAGAGGGAGCTTGGGAGAAAACAAGAGGAAGGGTCACACTGGACCACAAAGTAACTATGACTTTTACCCTCTGTCCTGCTTCACTTTCACCCTCTTTCCACATCCTTAGAGGCTGGTAGGTACTCAAGGCAAAACCTGAGGGTTCTGAGCACACGACAGAGGCGAGGGCTGACTAGCGATCTGTGAATTGAGGTGGTTCTTCGGTTCTCCCGAGGCCGAAGAGGCCGGGTCGCCAGCGGAACCCCAACGATGGGCAGAGATTGCAACCCCACGCCGGATGACGGAGGCGTGCGCGTGTGCGTGGTGTCGCTTCCGGCGCCGTTCGCTTCCCGAGGTGCTGGGACGCTGCTGCATCAGGCATCTTGCACGCGCGCTCCCGCTATTGCCTCCGGCTCCCAGAGGCTGGAGGACGGCGCGCGACACCCGGGAGGCGGGTCGGAGGCTGGCCCTAAGTCCCGCGTTTCCTGCCCCGCCCTCAGCTTGTGACTCTGAGAAAGTGTGAGGCGGGGGGAAAGATCCGGGTTAGATAGATTTCCCTGCAATTCTGGCGTGGTTGAACCCTGTAAGCCCACATGTAAGAGGGGGGGGCGGGAAATGAAGAAATTAAGGCTCAAGGAACTAGAGAGTCGCCTGCAACAAGTGGATGGATTCGAAAAGCCTAAGCTACTTCTAGAACAGTATCCGACCAGGCCGCACATTGCAGGTAGGGCGGCTGGTTCACCATGCCCTAGCTTCTGGGGTTAGCCTTATATGCTTACTCCTTGATGAAAAAAAGAAATGTAATTTGGTTAGGGACTGTCTGGAGAAATTCCGCTTTAAGATCGCGTATCGCTTTAGAGAGGCCTTTACACCGCAGTTAAAGACAGTCTCCTGCCGGTCCCAACACACACACACACACACACACACACACACACACTTTTTTCCTGTTTGGTTTTCTGCGTACTTCTTAACACTGTTTGTTTTTCCCATAAAGGAATTTGTTAGTCTTATCCCCCCCCCCCCCCGAATTCTCAGTGCCTAAAAAAGTTTCTGTACTAGTTAGGAGCTCAGTAAATATTTGCTAAGTAAGGATCATTTTCCTCTTAGAATGAATTGTCAGTGATTAGAATTGCAAGATTCTGATGCAATCCTCTGCCCTACAAATGAATACTAGAGTTGGTAGTGGAAGGACTTGAATTTAGCAAAATCAGAGTATGGCTGTATAAAGAGATGAGGACACGTTTTAGTTTTAACACATTACTCGAGAATTAGCACTGTTTCTTGATGCCAGCAATTGACATAGAGTACAGAAGGGAATATAGAAAGATCCATATTTAATAAATATAAAGTGGTGGGGAAACCTTAGGAAAATTAATTTCCTGGGAACACTTGCAAGGGGGACTATTTTCCAGTTCCAAAATAGTTGTTTCTAAGCTGCCAATGAGAAGGATAAAGAATATATACATACCTGCAGTTAACTCTAAGATGTTGGCGTAGTCCCAACCAAAAATCCACACAAAACTTTTGTGCAAAACTGGGGAATGAAATTGACCAAATTTCTTCATTTTGTGCATGTAAATATGTCAAAATGAATCCCACTATTATGTAAAATTATAATATGCCAATACAAATTAATTTAAACTGTGCCTAGGTTAAGATCAGTTTTCTCAGTTTATAATGACTTCTTATAGTCTTCTGTAGGGTTTTAGGTTTTTTTTTGTGAAATACAATTTTTTAAAAATAAGTTATTTCATACTTAGTTTGTAGCATGCACACAGGTGTGCTTCTTTTCAGATACCAGCGTCAAAGTAATCACACCCACATCAGTAATTACACATTCAGTCTGAAATAGCCCTATAATTGTGTTTTTAATAAAATCTCTGGAACCTCAGCCATTAGGGATTGCCAGTAGCCCTTGCTGAGGTCAGATATCCACAGAGAGATATAAGTGGTATTATTCATGCTTAACCTACACACACGTATACACACACACATATATATATATAGGATGTAGGAGATTATGATACCTGAGTTCTGATGACAAACTTTACAAAAAAGTTCTGTGCCCCTTTAATGCTAATGCTTGTTTGATATTACTGGTTCCTAGACTTGTAGTCTTCCCACATTAGTAAACTTTTAAAGCTGACTGATACAGGGCTGCCAAACTTACATTTTGACAAGGAAGGATATTTATAACCCTATTTACTTGTACTATTCTTTTATATAAACTACTTCAGCATCAAAGAAAAAACTAATAGATACACATACACACACAGAACAATGTTTTGAATAGGTGGCTGAGGAAAAATAAAGCATTTTGACTTTATTTTTCTCATTTTACTTGAGATACTAGTGACAGTTTTGTCATTCTTGGCATTGTCACCAGAGACAGTTTTTTGGGTTCCTCTAATAGGTGTTATCCTCCTTTGTGGTGCTTTTTACTACATACCAAGTAATCTTTTTTTTTTTTTTAATAACATGGTACACTGGTTTGTATAAATTAAATATTAGTCATACCCTACTTATTCCCTAATATGTTTTAAAATTGTTCTTTAGCATGTATGCTTTATACAATACATAACACATATGATGACATTGAAAATAAAGTGGTTGCAGACCTAGGATGTGGTTGTGGAGTGCTTAGCATCGGAACTGCAATGTTAGGAGCAGGGTAAGTGATCCAACTTATACTATTTGGGTATGGGGCAGCCTTAATAAGTGTAAATAGGATGAACTGAATTATATTCATGGGACTCTAAACAATGAGATGGGGGACCAGTAATCTAATACTGAGTATATTTTGAATGTACAGAATTATCAAAAACTATATATATTTATGTAAATAAAAGATAGGCAGTATGGTTGAATCCCAGAGGCTCAGGAGGCTGAGACAGGAGGATTGCAAGTTCAATGCCAGCCTCAGCAATTTAGTGAGGTCCTCAGCAACTTAGACCCTGTCTCAAAATTCTAAAAAGGGCTGGGGATGTGTCTCAGTGGTTGAGCATCCTGTCTTCAATCCCCAGTACCAAAAAATAAATAAATAAAAAGTATAACAGCAAACTTTGGATTGTGCAGAGGGGAGGGGAAAGGGTATGGGGTTAGGGAGGACGGTGGAGTGAGATGGACATTATTATCCTATATATATGTATGATTACGCTACCTCTGTGACTCTGCACCATGTTCAGCCAGAGGAAGGAGAAGTTGTGCTCCATTTGTGTACAGTGTGTCAAAATGCATTCTTCTATCACGTATAACTAATTAGAATAATTTTTTTTAAAAGGATAAGAGCAGCAGTCCCTTTTATATACATCTGAGTTTCCAACCCTGGCTGCATTGGGAAATCATGTTGTTGAAAAGCTACACCCATTCTTAACTTTTGTCAACTGAGTTAAAAAGCATAAGTAAAAACTTTTTGTTTTGTTTTGGGAGATGTAAGATGCCACTCTTTGTGTTTTGCACTTATAGGTTGTGTGTTGGATTTGACATAGATGAAGATGCATTGGAAATATTTAATAGGAATGTGGAAGAGTTTGAGTTAACAAATGTGGATATAATTCAATGTGATGTATGCTCATTATCCAACAGAATGTCTAAGTCTTTTGATACAGTAATAATGAATCCTCCGTTTGGGACCAAAAATAATAAAGGTTAGTAACAAGAATTAGATGTACTAGTGTATTCATAGGAAAGCAAGTTTTAAAGAACATTTTACTATTAACTGGATTAAGTGATTTTATCATTGATCATTAAATAAACCAATCTTCTACCTGTATAGGTATTATAACTTAAATTTCAGTTTACTTAGGAATTGAATTTTTAATCTTTATTTTTACAAATTTGTATTAAGTAAATTTTCATCATTTATGATTAATATTTGGGATGATTTGTCTGGCCCTTATAAATGATTACGAAACTTGTAAAGGATTTTGTACTTTTTGAATCTGCCTTTTTTTTTTTTTCAGGGGTAGTGCTGGGAATTGATCACAAAACTTCACCAATGCTAAACACACATTCTGGTGTTTTGTTTTTTTTTTTAATGTGTATTTTTTAGTTGTAGTTGGACAAATACCTTTATTTTATTTATTTATTTCTATGTGGTTGAGAATCCAACCCAGTGCTCTACTGCTGAGCCACAACCCCAGCCCTAAACACACATTCTTATCACTGAGCTATAACCCCAGCCACTCAAACCTGTTTTTTTTTCTTTTTAATATATTTTTTTTTAGTTGTTAATAAAGACCTTTTTAAATTTATTTACATGCGGTGCTGAGAATCAAATCCAGTGCCTCACACATGCCAGGCAAGTGCGCTACTGCTGAGCCATAGCCCCAGCACTCAAACCTGGTTTTTTTTTTTTTTTTTTTTTTTAATATGCATTATCTCAAACACATGTGGATTAACTCACAGTTTCTGTAGGTGAGAAGATCAGGCACAGTTTATATTGTCTACTTCAAAATCTTTTTTTTTTTTTTTTTTAAGAGAGAGAGAATTTTTTAATATTTATTTTTTAGTTTTCGGTGGACACAACATCTTTGTATCGTGGTGCTGAGGATCGAACTCGGGCCACATGCATCGCCAGGCGAGTGTGCTACCGCTTGAGCCACATCCCCAGCCCTCAAACCTGTTTTTAATGTTTAAACACACATGAATGTTTCAGAATGTGCTCATTGGTAACAGTGACTCACTGTAGCTATTAATTTTGTGTGTACTTTGAGCAAGGAGGGTAGGAAATCAATAAGAGAAGGAAAACACATGCATACTTTAAAAAGTACCCCTACCCTACCAAGATGATTGTGGATTTTGACTCATTAGAATGGGATATAATATTACAATTTTACTTTAGCTTTATTTTTTAGCCAAGACAATATAATTCTGGTTTTATTTTATCAACTTTAACAAAATATTCTGATATTTATTTGTACCCTGACTTGATGCAGAAAGAATTTGAAGTGCCTGTTTTGGAGTTTAGGAAAAAGTTTCTAAATTCTATTTGTCTAATCTTCTGCTTTGATAAAAGGTACAAAATGTAAATAAGAGTTTTTTTTTTTTTTTTCTTTTCATAGGAACAGATATGGCTTTTCTAAAGACTGCTTTGGAAATGGCAAGAACAGCAGTATATTCTTTACACAAATCTTCAACTAGAGAGGTAAGTTCTGGGCTGGGGATGTGGCTCAAGCGGTAGTGCGCTCGCCTGGCATGCGTGCGGCCGGGGTTCGATCCTCAGCACCACATACAAACAAAGATGTTGTGTCCGCCGAAAACTAAAAAAATAAATAAATTAAAAAAAAAAAAAATAGAGAGGTAAGTTCACATCACCATGATATTTAGGTCATTTTTTAAAAAATTGTGTTTTAAGGACTTGCTGTGGATGCTAAATTACCACAGTGCCTGTTTCTCCTGACCTTTTGACATTTAGCTCTTAGTAACTAAATTTTCCCTTTAATTAGCTATTATTTATGACTACCTTCTTTCATCAAAGATTTGTTCAAACAGGACTGTTACTAGCAAAGGTACTACAATTCGGGAGTAGAGAAGTATGGTATAACTAGGATTACCGTATGTTCTGGTTTGCCTGGGTAAGTTCTGGTTGATTAATGCCTCTTCTCCCAGTGTCACTGTGGGGACTCATGTAGTTAAAAGAGAAGTATGGTATAACTAGTTTCAAAAATGGTAAGCCTCAAGCAAAAGAATTCTGAGTTCAGAAACCACATATTTCACCATTCTTTTTGCCAATACATAATGTGGGGGTGTGAAAGATGTATTACAGAAATTAGGGGGAGGGGGGCTGGGGATGTGGCTCAAGCGGTAGCGCGCTCGCCTGTCATGCGTGCGGCCCGGGTTCGATCCTCAGCACCACATACAAAGATGTTGTGTCCACCGAGAACTAAAAAAATAAATAAATATTTAAAAAAAAAAAAAAAAGAAATTAGGGGGAGGGGCAGTACCTTTTTCCTTGTCAATATAACTTAGTGATTAAGAAAGAACTGAGGGGGGCTGGGGATGTGGCTCAAGCAGTAGCGCGCTCGCCTGGCATGCATACGGCCCGGGTTTGATCCTCAGCACCACATACAAACAAAGATGTTGTATCCGCCAAAAACTAAAAAGTAAACATTAAAAAAAAAAAATTAAAAAAAAAAAATTCTCTCACTCTCTTTAAAAAAAAAAAAAAAAAAAGAACTGAGGGGCTGCGATTGTGGCTCAGTTGTAGAGCGCTTGCCTGATGTGTGTGAGGCACTGGGTTCGATTCTCAGAACCACATACAAATAAATGCATAAAATAAAAAAGGTCTATCAACAACTGAAAAAATATATAAAAAAAGAAAAAACTGAGACTCTGGAACCAGATTGGACTGGATTCAAATCTAAGTTCTGCTGCATCTTAAGTATGTTTTTGGTAAAGCCACTTGATCTTGTTTTCTCAACTATGCTGACCTATACTCTTTGGTGTAAAGAACTCAGTATGCTATAATTGGTATAATTATGAACATTAAATGAGTTACTATTTACAAAGCACTTGCATATCTAATTGCTGTGTGTTGGCTGTTATTATTTAAATAGTTTCTATGAAGAGATTTTAAAATAGCCTTGTAGGAAAAATATTTTAGTCATGAACAGTGCATAAGAACCCAGTTGAAAATAAAAAATTCTAGAGACATGGTAATCTAATAACCCTTCTTTAAAAAATATTTATTTTTTAGTTGTAGTTGAACACAATGCCTTTATTTTATTTATTTTTACGTGGTGCTGAGGATCAAACCCAGGGTCTTGCACATGTGCTCTACTGCTGAGTGACAACCCCAGCTCCCCCCATTTTCAAAAAAAAATTTTTTTTAGTTGTAAGATGTACACGATACCTTTATTTTATTTACTTAAAAATAAAAAATAAAATTAAAAAATATATTTTTTATGTGGTGCTGAGGTTCAAACCCAGGGTCTCACATGTGCTAGGCGAGTGCTCTACCACTGAGCCACAATCCCAGCCCCATACTTTTTTATTTTATGTGGTGCTAGAATCAAACTCACTGCCTCACTCATGCTTGGCGCACGTTCTACCACTGAGCCACAACCTTAGCCCATAATAACCTTTTTTAAAAGTACAACATCCAACAGCCAAGCAGAAATACACTGCTGACAATGAACAGTGGTACATGTAAGCAGTCAACAGAATATATCATATCTACTGGTAAATCTCAATCAATATATGAAAGCAAATGCCAGTACATATTGTGTCCAGAAAAGCCTTAATTGAATAAAGCAGTTTTAAATAGTAAATTAGTAACTAAAAATTAATAATTCTTTGTGAAGTGGTTCAAGAATTTTAGACCTATAAAGCTCTAACACATCTGTTACAGTTCAAAACACTAACCTCAAGCAGCTTAGACCCTGCCTCTAAATAAAATGTAAAAAAGGGCTGGGTATGTTGCTCAGTGCTTCAGCATCCCTGCGTCCAATCCCAAGTACAAAAACAAAACAAAAAAACACTAGCCTCGTTAACAAATGAGGAAACTGAGGCACAGAATGAGCAATTTGCTCAGGGTTATATAGCTAGCAAGTAGTAGTTCTGTAGTTTATATGCAAGCAGCCTGGTTCTAGAGACCATGCTCTGAACTACTATGCCATACTGCCACTGAATGCCCATGAACATGGACCTCTCTGCTGAATAGTTTCCAGGGTAAGTAGTTATATTGATGAGACAATGATGAGAAATCATGAGTGTATTATGTATTCTGATGCTTTTCTTAAAGTTTTTCACTTGAATTTATCTAATTTGGCTGATTGTTAAATATATTGAAATGACTTAATTACTGATTTTCAAAATATTCATCTAGTTGAAACTTTTCAGTCTAATTTCTAATGAAATTTTAAGCTTAAAATTTAATCTAATATTAATAACAAGCAGTTTTTAAAAACTTACTTAAAAATAAGCTCACATAAAAATGTTATTTATGTTTAGCATGTTCAAAAGAAAGCTGCAGAATGGAAAATCAAGATAGATATCATTGCAGGTAAGATGAATCTTAACCCTAATTATCCAAAAGGACCAACATGCAATAACCTAACCAAAATTTTTATTCAGGTGCTAAGGACATATACTATAGAATGTTTTTCAGTGTGTAAAAATATGAATGATTGGTAATTGATTTTGTTTGTCACAGTTTATCCATTTTACTGAAAATTTCTATTAGACCTCAGGTAATTTGTAACTCCAGGCCCAGACAGACTATATCATCCAGTGGGTAAAAACATGGGCTTGGAGTTGATAAAACCAATTTTTGAAATCCACTTGTGGAAATTGCCACCAGGTTGTTCCTAGTTAACCTTTTTTTTTTTTTTTTTAATTTTCTAATTACATAGAGTAAGATAACATTGACCATTGGTGGGAGATAGATTATAAACATCTATACCATGAGCTCATGCTTCTTTTTTTGGCAATACTGGGGCTTGAACCCAGTACCACAGAGCTACATCTCCATCCCTTTTTGAGAAAAGTTGCCAGGGAGGTTGGCTCAGCTGTTTTGATAACATTTTTCACTACATTGGGTGCAATGGTAGAGTTCTTGCCCAGCATCTGCAGAGCCCTTAGTTGGCTCCCCAGCACAAAATAAAAGTTCAGTGAAACATGTTTTTTACCTAATAATAAACTTACCATGAATTTGGTCCTGTGGTATTAAAATATCTAACTAGGTATGTTACTGTTTATAATTAGTAATGGAATAATTAAAAGATCATTCTTCCTACTATATTCGGTATTATTGTCCCTCATGAAGTTTTAAGATATTGCAATATAGAGCATTTTTGAAATAGTAACATATATTTACTTTTTTAGTTGTAGGTAGATACAATATATTTATTTTTATGTGGTGCTGAGGATCACTCAGTGCCTCACACATGTGAGGCAGGCGCTCTACCCCCAGCCCCTATGCCACAGTATTTTAATATGCCATAGCGTTGCTGCTCCACACCTGGTGTTCAGACCCTCAGCACTGACATCCCTGAAAGCTAAAGAAAATTTCAGGATCCACTGAGTTAGAATCTGCATTTCAATGAGATCCCCAAGTGCTTTGACTGCACATTAAAACTCAAAAAGAGCGGACTCTAGGGTTAAAATGTGTTGGAAAATATGAAGGATAGGTAACTGATTCCCATCCTTCTAAAACAGATCAGTAGTAAAGAGTACAATTTAAATTATTTAGAATATGAAAAATATGAGTACTTTAGAAATTAGTAGAAAAATATCAACTTATTGCCATTACTAAAATCTAGACAAGAAAACTTTGAATTAAGCATCATCATTATGAGATGACTTAAGTCATCTATAGATTTTTTTTTTTTTTTAGGTGTAGATGGACACAACACAATGCCTTTATTTTTATGTGGTGCTGAGGATCGAACCCGGGTCCTGCCTGTGCTAGGCGAGCGCTCTACTGCTGAGCCACAGTCCCAGCCCCAGTCATCTATAGATTACCACGAAACTATATTTATTTTCCACTTGTTATTTCTTTAACCTTTCCCCTTTAACATGAAATTGTGGTACAAATGGGTTACAACACCAGAAATGCCTTGGCCAGTTCGCCATGTCACTCTTGGGGAAATATCAATTCAGTACATGGAGAAGTTAAAGTAACGTGTCATTAGGCTTACCATCATTTGGAACTTTCTTAGTTTTGCTTATAGTTAAGGGTGGTAAATGTTTGGAAATGTTATGTTTATCCTTACCTGTTGTTTTTTAGAACTTCGATATGACCTGCCAGCACTATACAACTTTCATAAAAAGAAATCAGTAAGTCTCTTGATTCAGTCCTATCTACATACAGTATTGAAAAACTTTGAAGGGCTAGGAGTATAGCTCAATGGCTCAATCAGATAGAGTGAATGCCTAGCATGCATGAGGCCCCGGCTTTGATCCCCAGCACTGCAAGAAGGAAAGATGATGGCTAGAAAGACCAACAGAGTGAAGGGAAAAACCTTTGTAGTAAGTAATTGTTTGCACTGTTATATAAGTTGCTTGGGTAAATACAGAAAGCCAGCCTAAGAAATAAATTAACTGTGGGAAGGGCCCATAACCAACAGCCAATACTCAAAAATTTTTAAGTTCTTTCTCAAACATTTTGTGGATACAAAAAGGAAAAAATAACAAGTTTTTGTTCTTTTTTATATAGCATATATTTTATTAGTTTGTAGTAATACATTTTCATATTACAAAGGCAATTGAGTGGAAGAATCTTCCATTTGATATTTGAATCCTCTGAACACAAACAGAACTATACATTTAAACAAAAACAAAAACAAAAAAAAAAACCCTCACTTTGATAACAAAAAAAAAAGACAAGTTAAACAACAAAAAAATTTTTCTTTTTACAGGTGGACATTGAAGTGGACCTAATTCGGTTTTCTTTTTAAAAGCTTTCAAAGACAAAAAGCAGCTTAAAACCTAACTACAATGAATTAAAAAAAAAAAAAATGTATTTACTAAACTACTGGTCTCCGGCACCATTTTCTGTTTTCTGTTGCTTTGATGCAGGCTCTTCTTTGTCTGTCTCTTCTCTTGCTCTTTTCACTGTTCCTAAATAATTAAAAGAAATTTTTAATAAATTCAACTGCTCTGTTTTAATGCTGAGCATAATTATTAATAAAATGTCCTAGCCTATTTCATACTTGTAAAACAGCATGACCAAGTTACACCATAATTCAAAAATGTCACTCATACAGAAGTTAAAAACCACATCTCTGACAAGTAACTTGTCATAAAGTACACTTTTCTCATGGAACTTCCAAAGGACTTAGAAAAAAATTACCTGCTGCACCATTTTCATCACGGTCATCATCACTATCAAATTTCGTTTTTTTGCCCTGAAACTGTACTTTTCCTTTAGACCCAGGCTGGGCAGCTTTATTACCCTTTCCTTTTCCTTTAAATCTGCGACCTGTAGAGGCATAATTGAGAACTTGGTAAAGAAAATAATTTAAGTCTGTTGTGTTTTTGAACACTGACTAAAATAAGTAAAATAACCAAACTGTTAAAGGAAATATCAGAATAAATAACCTTTCGACTTCCATTTGTTTAGGGATTCCTGTTGGTCCTCTATGATTTTTTTCAAAGCTGTTTTTTCCACCTCTCCTTCCAGTACTTCCCAAGTCACTTCTTTGTTCCTTAACTGTAGGTTACCATTGTTTGCATCTTTGGCTTTCTCCAGTGCTTCCTTGGCTTTTTCTTTAAAGAGAATAATTCCCTAACCAAGTACAGAAAATAAAAATCACACCCTTAGTTTGTTGTCCCCTAATTAAATTTTTTGTTCATACTTTTTCCTACCCTGTAATTCTTCTATGCCATTACTAATTCAATGAATTTTACTGAACCAAAAGCTATTCAGAAAAAAAATCAGATATAAATAACATCACTGATAGGAATAACAAAACAAAAAATAAATCATTTAAGTATTTTAATCAACACAATTTAAAAATTGTTTTCTATTAACTTTATCTTCTATGGACTTTCAAACTGAGCACCAAAAAGTATATGAATATTTCCAAACCTCTTTTGCTCCTCTGACAAAGTCTATCCATTTTATTTCACCGTGACTTGAAAAGAGGATGTGCAGATCTTCTCTACAGGTCTGATCATCTAAGTCACCTGAAAATTTCAGCAAACATCCAATCTTTTCTTCTAGAGATTTCTAAAGAAATACAAAAGGCAATCAAAAAAGTTTCTTACCCACATATCAGAAATGGCTCAAACCACTCTATGCCTACAACAGAAACCAAAATGCTATTTTAATGTAGTTTAAGTGTATTTTCCTTTGTTATTCTTTAAAATTGCTTCTGATTTTAATTTAATTTCTTCTATAAGTGACATTTAACTTCAAACTATATAAATCCGATTATTAAACTCAGGACAATAGTTTTAGGTAATATTATTTCTATATCACTTTAATGATAACCAAAACATATTTTCTTTAAAAAAAGCCTCAGACATGGTGGGTTACTCAGTAGCAGAGCATGAGCTTAGATTGTGCAATGTCCTGGGTTAAATCCCCAGCACCACACACATATACACAGTTTTCAAGACTTTTAAAAGTTATTCTAACTAGTAGATATATTAAATATCAGTACTATACACTTACCATTTCAGCATCTTCTGCTAACTTTTGTTTTTCTTCTTGCTCTCTACAAATAAACATGATTTAATTATAATTTTCCCACCCACTATAATAAGAAAATTAAAAATAAATAACCTAATCATGACCACTAAGCTACTTGATTACCAAAGCCGGTCCTTAGGTTTTTCTGATTATCCAATGCTAGACTACAATGTAATATGGCCTCCAATATAATAAGACACCTTAAAATGTGTTTCAAGCCTATTTTAAAGCTTTAAGTAATTCAGATATGTCATACTTCAACATACTTACTGTTTAGCTCTTAACTTAGCTTCTACTTTATTTTGCTTTCTTTCTTCATTTTTTTTTGCAAAGTAATCTTCCCTAAAGAACATAACACAAAGGCTAAGTTCATGAGAACAAAGGTAAGACTGTAAATTATTTTGAATGACTTAAGACATGGCACAGCAAGGAATGTCACAAACATTTTCTATCAAGGTAATCATCTAAAAATTCAAAATATGTACAGGAAGGTTTTTTTCTTTTAATAACAGCTTTACTATGATAAAATTCACCCTTTTAAAGTGTACCTTCAATGATTTAGTAGCATACTCAGAATTCTACAACCATCACTAATTTTAGACATTTCATGACTCCCAAAGAAACCCAATATCCCACTCTTGTGTTGATTTTCACTTATCCCTCCATGAATAGAAAAAAAGATCAGAAGTCATGTAAATAATGTTTCACAGTTTTCTGTAGTGTTAATTTCACAAAAGGCGAAAAACCTGAAATCCCAGTATCCCCAAACACCACCCAGCAATTATGAAAATCATGTTAAAAATTTAATTTTGACTATGTAACACTGATAGTATGCTTTATCACAGTGGATCTCAGTCAATCAGGTTTAACACCAGCATTTAGAAGACTATGTAATGCAAAAGTAAGGCACTATGGCCCTACAACTTTATCATGAAAATGCCCTGGTTCATCCTCATTTTAAAGACATGCGCACATACACAAGAACGTGATTCAAGTCTCTATCCTTTGTTCCTTATAAAAACATATTTTTATACAAACTATTAAATATAAGAACAGTGATTTACTCTTCACCCACACAAAAAGTCCAACTTTAGTATTCAGCCTGATTATAAATTTTAGATGCAAAGTAAGTACTAAAAGTTAACTTTCCTTGTTAGTTTCTAATAATGAAAAGGTACTAATAAACACTGTCTTATACTCTGAAAGGACTAGTGTACTTCTCACTGAAAAAAATTTAGGCATTTCTCAAAGTATTCCCAAGAATACCAAATATTAACTGGGGACTTTAGTTATGATCCTTATCCCAGTTTGTCAATCAATTCTAAATAACCGAGAAGCCAGAAGAAAAAAAGAGTGAAATTACGTACTTAAAAAGTATTAACAGATCTGTGTCTTTGTACTTTTGTCCAGGGGTCTCTACAAACTTCTTAGCAGAGTCAATGCTATCAAACACAGCAAATATTGATCCCTAAAAAAAAAAAAAGGGAAGAAAAGATTTCTTTTAAAGTTATGCCCCATATATTTACAACTAGAACTCTTATCATCATACAATCAATCATACCTTAAAAGCTTTGTGCAATGTTCTTCTCATTTGAATATTCAGCACTTGACCTTTATCTTCTAGCCATTCTTTTATGTCATCAAGGGTTGCATCAGTTGGGAAGCCTTTCTGTGAAAAGTGAACAATTCCCCCCAAATTCTGATTGGTAATGAAGCAAGGATACACATTATCTCTTTCTCTTCCTGTCTCAATCATTTAACAGCCTACTCAGTGCAATGAAAGTGATTCACCTGATATAGGTTTTAAGTTTGCACAGAGGGAAAAAAAACCACAACCATTATTCATGTGTTAAGTACTGCTAAATTTCAATAATCGTACATTATACTGTTCAAGCTACTCCTGTAACTTTCTGAAAATTTACAGAATAAAGTATTTAAAATCAACATACTAAAGAAAATTGCTGTAGATTTTAGGTGTTGACAAGTAAGAATAGTTGATGATATGCACTGGGCACTTAGAATATGTCAAAGATTTTATCGAATGTATGATTTTTTAATTTAACTCTCAATATTTCAATTAGGTAGAAAATATTATCCATATTTATGAAAATAAGGTGTAGAGAGAGGTTAAGAACACTGCCAAAGGACATACAGTAAGTGAGGCAACTGAATCTTGAGCCCTTATCCACACCACTGTTTTCTTCCTAAATAAATGTATTATATTAAATGCATTAAGACCCACTTACAATATAAACAGATCTGTTTTTTACATCATTTTTATACTCATCGGTCACTTCTGGGAGGGGTTTGCTTGGAGATCTTCTGATTTTAGTTTTGTCTTCACTGATTTCCATAAGTTCTGCCTTAGATTTGCTCAAAGCTTCCACTATTACATTAAAATCTGTTGTTAGGCGGTTTAACCTGAAGAATATATATATAACAACATTAAGATTTAGTAGAAGCACTCATTACTAACAGAGAACCTAGATGCATGTAGGAGGCTCTAGGTTCAATCTCCAAAATGCAAACAAACCAAAAAGGGTTTTTTTACCTGTTGAATTTTATCATTATTTCCAAAGGTACCCAGCCTTCGTCCAATTTGATCTGTTCCTTTAAAAATTTGTCTCGTGGCAAATTGAAGTCTCCAAAATAATACTGTAAGATAATCATAATACACTTTAGATTTTGGAGCACTGTATAATACTTAATCCAACCCTGGAATTTTTTTTTTAACTACCATTATACTACCAACTTTCATTCTTTAAAAATGCATGTCATAACTTAAAAGAGGCAACAACCATTCTTCCTAAATTTACAATAATGAAATGTTTATAATACAAATTAATAAAAAGAAAATTAAAGTATCAATTACTGGCTGGGGTTGTGGCTCAGTGGCAGAGTGCCTGCTTTGCATATGTGAGGCACTAGGCTGGATCCTCAGCACCACATAAAAATAAATAAAGGTATTATGTACACCTACAACTAAAAAAAAAATTATATATATATATTTTTATAAAAAAGGTGGGACACCCCTGGGTTTAATCCCTGGTACCAAACCAAACAAAAAAAAAAATACCCAGTTATGGCTATTTGGAATGTCAAAAGTAGCATGAGAGAAAAAGTAGTTTAAGGTTCTTATAAACTAAGGGGAATGGTGGGGAAAAAAGTGAACAGCTATAGAGAAATAACAACATTAGAAAAATTACAAAAAGTGGGCTGGGGTTGTAGTTCAGTGGTAAAATGCTTGCCTAGCATGTGTGAGGCACTGGGTTCGATCCTCAGTACCACATAAAAATAAATAAAGTAAAATAAAGGTATTGTGTCCAACTACAACTAAAAAAAAAAAAAAAAAAAAAACCTTTAGTTGGGGCTGTGGCTCAGCAGTAGTGCACCTGCCTGCAAGTGTGAGGCACTATGTTCAATTCTCAGCACTGCGTATAAATAAATAAAATAAAGGTCTATCAACAACTAAAAAAAGAACCTTTAAAAATAAATAAATAAATGCATTGTGTCCATCTACAACTTAAAAAATTACAAAGAGTATATATGTCACATCATGTACACAAGAATGGAAAAAGTTAGACTCCATGTATGTAGACCTCAAAATACATTCTAGCAAGGTGTCTTGGCACACACCTGTAATCCCAGTGGCTTAGGAGGTGCTAAGCAGCTCACTGAGACCCTTCTCTAAATAAAAATACAAAATAGTGCTGGGGATGCAACTCAGTGGTTCAATTCCCAGTACCCCCCCAAAAAAACAAAAAAACACTCTACTGTCATGTATAAACAAAAAGAAAAGTACATATGTATTACAACATAAAAAAGCCAACCTCATTATAAAGCCAAGAAACAAAATGAAAAACAGATAGCACTTCCCCCCTAACAAACTGACTAAAATTCTCCCCCGCCCCCAACTGGATAAAATTCTAAAAAAACAAGAAAACCTAGCATTGGTCTAAACACAGAGAAATGATCACATAGGTAGAGATGTTAACTGGAAATATTAAAACTTTTTTAAAAATAGGAATTTTATCTTAACAGTAATCAGGAAGCATGTCTACTAAGATTCACATAAGAATATGCATGACAGGCACAATGGCACATGCCTTAATTCCAGCTAATGGGAAGACTGAGGCAGAAAGATTACAAATTAAAGTCCAGCCAGGGCAACACAAGAAAACTCTTCATCTCAAAAATCAAAATTTACAAAGGCTGGGATGTAGCTCAGTGGTACAGCATTTGCCTAGCCTGCATTGAGACCCTGGTTCAATCTACTGTGCCAAACAAAACAAAAAATCATAAAACTGTTAAAATTTAGAAAGATCCTACATATTAAGGAGGGGAAATGAATAATAAAATATTGACGGCATAAAAAAATTTATTCCCCAAAACACATCCCATGATTGGTGTGAGGAAAAGGAAGGAAATAAAAATTGTGTTAGTTATGTACCACACTGGTGGGGAATGTTTGAGAAATCTCTGTATTTTCATACAAACTGCTGTGAACTTAACATTGCTCTAAAGTCCATTGAAAAAATTATATTAGATAGGCAACAGTGGCACCCAGCTGTAATCCCAGCAGCTTGGGAGGCGGAGGCAGGGGAAGGCAAAAGCAGGATCGCAAGTTCAGAGCCAGCTTCTGCAATGGAAAGGCACTAAGCAACTCAGTGAGACCATATCTCTAAATAAAATACAAAATAAGGCCGGGATGTGTGGCTCAGTGGTCGAGTGCCCCTGAGTTCAATCCCCAGTCACCACAGCTCCCCATTACATTATTGTGAGTATGGAGCAAAGTATCAAAGGCTTTTTTTTTTTTTCAGTTGTAATGGGCTTTTATTTTATTTATTTATATGTGGTGCTGAGATTCGAACCCAGTGCTTCACACATGCTAGGCAAGCAATCTATCACTGAAGTACAAATCCAAACCCATATCAAAGGCTTTTAACCTTGGTTACTTAAAAAGGGTAAGATTACCACCTTATGAGGAGGATACTATTATTATCCCCAGTAAAAAATGGTTAAGTAACACTAGTCCATAATGTTACGTTTTGAAATTTTTGTAATTCTTGGGTTTCCTAACCTGGCTTCACCCAAATGAAACTGTATAATAATGTACATTCATCTAATTCTAAAAATCAAAGACATGTATTGAATTAAATATCCTTCTTGTTATTTTCAGGCCCTAAATTTCCCTTTAAGGAACTTATTTTTGCAGTTTAATAGCACAAGAATCATACCTCGATTTGATGACAGATTTTGGCTTCCAGGGCAGCCATTTTTTCATTATCACCGTTTTCAGCCATTGTGGCTATCTGTAAATTTTCCCAAATCAGCAGAAATGATTATTTCTTTTAACATAAAGCTTAAGACCAGAAATACTGTTTAAAAATTAATATGCCATTGTTTTCTTAAAGTCAAGAATTTTCCAAGTTGACAGGTTCAATTTCTCTACTCAATTCTCAAATATCTGAACAAAGCTATACTTTGGAATAAGAGATGGAAAATTCCCAACCATTAATGACTTTAAACAGATCAGTATACGCAGCTAATCTGTCAGTATATTACTATGGCTCTCCTTGCTATTTGATTGGTGTAGCTTCTTTTAAAATTAGCCATGGATGACTTATAAAAACGTTATCAGCAAGTTAGATATCATAACTTTACGGTAAAATTTTCAAATATTAAAATCGGGAGTTAGATTAGACACTATATTAAGAAATGTATGCAAATCTGAGAGCACTTTGCGGTGGGTGAAGAATGAGAGGTGGTGTCTAACAATTCACTAACATATTCGTTAACTTTACAATCAGTTTCCTGTTTCACATCCTGACATTATTACGGGGGGGGAAAAAGAAGGATGTGATGTGATTTGCTAGAAATCACAAACCAAGTCTTTTGACTTTACGTTGAATCTAGTAATGAGCTACTGATGATATACTTCTTGAAGACATCACCAGATACACTAAATTTGTTATTCAATAACCCGAGTACCCAATGAAAGATCACGCAATGGGAATATTTACGGCCCACTACAGAATTCACGCGATATTATGCCCTGGTTTGCATACCACCACCTACAATGGTCAAGTTACTAACATTACCGTGATCTAGGGCCTCTCAAAAAAGCAAATGATGAGATAAACGAACTTATTTAGTCCCTGCAAGGCTACTTTGGCCTACCCAATTGTGGAACTTCGTTTCATCAGATCTACTTTTCCAGAACGTACAACTAGAACTGAGATACTACCCACGCTCTCCCATTTCACACAGAAGCAGCTCTGTTGGGAAGGAAGGAGGATCCTAAAGCCCAAGAGACACAGGTCGAGGCTACATCTGCGGCCCCAACTTCTTTGGCTTCCAGTCAGTCCCCACAGACTCCATGGAACCCTTCGGTGTTTTACCCAGCACCGACCTACCCAGAAATTTACAGAGGTGGCTGAAGCATCAGCCTTGGGCAGGACTGAGAACTAGTGGAGATAAGAAACCGAAAGAACGCAGGGAGGATGCGGGTAGCCTCTACTCAAAGACCTCACCAGAGTCGCGTCTCACGGGAACACAGGCTCCCCTGGGCACGTGGGGAACCCCAGGCGCCCGCATTCCTCGCCCGGGCCGGCAGGGTAACCTAGTCGCGGCCCGCGCCCCCTCGACCCGTAGCACAGCACGCCGCCTCCGGCTGCGGCCCACGCGGCGCTCCGCCCGAACGTGCAGTAGGCGAGCTGTACATGCGTCCCGCGGGCGGCAGCAAGGAAGGAGGACGCGCCGTCGTGCATCACGCAATGCAGGTTCTTTTTTACCTTCCCATTAGCTATCGAAAAGCTCACCTTTAAGGTCCGGGCCCCGTAAGCGCGCCACAGGATCACTAACAACGACCGAACGTCTCCACTTCGCAGCGCCGCCGGCTGGCTCAAAGCGCTCAAAGATGGGAGCCGTCCCGGCAGCCCTTGCGGGCCGAGTGGGCGTGGCCTCGGGCGAGCTAAAGCCGTCGCTCTGAGCATGCGCTACTGTCGCAGGCTCCCACGGCCCGCAAAGTCCCGCCCTCACTCCAAGGAGATTGGGATAAAACGTTCCGCAGGGTGTTGAGGGATAACTGGTAGTTCGTGTTGGGGTAAACGTTTAAGTATTTATGGATGGCATTTGTATCCCAGCCTTTCCTCTGGCTGTCTATTCATTTGAAGCGTTTGCCTTTTAATTTTTTTCAAAAAACTTGTTTTAATATATATCTAAATTACATCGTGTAAGCGAAAATTCTAAAAATCAAAGATTTGTGGAATCCTGGAGTTGAGAAAACAATGGAGTGTGTGTGTGCTGAGGCTCTGGAATCAGCCTGTCTGCTTTCAAATATCTGTCCTGTGTAAAAACTGTGCGACTGTGGGCCAGTCAACTTCTTTGTCCCTCCTGTAAAAAGTAGGGCCTGTTGGTTGGGGAGATAGCTCAGTTGGTAGAGTCCTTGCTTTGTATGCATAAGGCCCTGGGTTCAATCCCCAGTACCAAAATAATAATAATAATAAAAGGCTATCTAGTTGTTAGGTCCCTAGGCTGATGTAACTCCATTTTGAAAATTAGCACTTGCCCACCCAGGCATGACCTTCCCTGTTAGGCCGACCCCTGAAAGAGTCCCTAACAATCACAGAACCAGACGGATTATTTTTTAACTACTCCATTGTATTTGACTATATAGTTAAGAAGTTTTTTCCAGCAGTTTGCTGTGCCTTGGAGAAGGTAGCCTGGCAAATATTCTCTGTCAGTAAACCTTTGCTTGAACTCAGAGAGTGTCTCCCATGGATATTTGTGCCACCTACCCTAACACTACTGATTATTGTTTATGCTAGAGGCATTCCCTATTAGTGTACCTTTTCCAAAATTTTAGTCATTTACTTCCCCCCACCCCAGGTCCTGGGGAGTGAACCCAGAAGCACTCTACCACTGAGCTATAACACCAGCCCTTTATTTTTATTTTGAGACAGAGTTTCACTGAGTTGCTGAGGCTGGCTTGGAATTTGCAATCCTCCTACCTCGGCCAACCGATTTGCTGCTATAACAGGCATGAATTACCGCTCCCTGCTAGTCGTTTAATTTAAAGCAGTTATCCCCTTTCCTGTGGTGAGACCATCTTTTATTTTTTCCTCAATTTTTTTGAAAATATTTAATGCCATTGGTGAAAAATCCTGTCAAATTATTTCAGGGATTTTCAGTGATCCCAAACAGATCAAATATTATTTATTTGGGAAAAAATGCAGTTATAGATTGAATAAGGACCATTACATTGGGCCAAAGGCGGGATATTTAGTAGCATTGTGCTCAGGTAGTTTAATTTCAGATGAATTAGATTCTCTTTTACTCACTCTATATTTTTCTAGCCCCTACTTTGTGCTAACCACAATTGAAATCTCAATTATCCTTTAGACCAAATCAGTGAGAATAAAGGTATTTAACAGAACTAATCATATGAGCGTCAGGGTATTCCCATTCATCCATTGAGCAAATTGTTATCTTTTGTGTTTAAGGAAAAAGAAAATGAAGTCTTTATTGATAAATAAATTGAGTAATGGCTTGTCAGGGAATAAAAACTCGGGCAAAATCACCATCTCTGTCCACCCAGGGCCTCTAGCTCTCAGCCTCTACCTTCTTGCTGCATACTCTGGAGGATGAGGACTTCATGGGCAGCCTCTGTCTCCATGGCCGGAGGTATGAGGACTACCTTGGACCTGTCACCCTTAGGAGGAGCAGCTGCTGCTTTCGTTCTTGGCTTCTCTCCAGCCCCCTGGCAAGCTCTCTCTTTAGGGGCCTTGGCAGCCATCTTCCTTTTGGTTGGGGAAGCAACTCCATTCTTGACCTGCTTAGTTACAGGTTTTGAAATCTCATTCTTCATTTTTGATTTCCCACGGGCCTCTGTATCTACTTGCCCACTACTCTTGCCTTTCTTTGACCTTTGACTTCTTACTGATCCATTGGCACAGGAAGGGGCCTGAGTGGCCTCTCTTGAGGATCTTTTGGTTGGCAGCAGCTGGTCTGGGAGGAGCCTTCCTCCCCTCACCCAGCATGTTTGCTGCCTTCTCTACCTTGCCAGAGCTGGCAGGTTCCTTCTGTGCCTTGCTTGGATTCTTGAGCCTTTCCCAGGAGCTTTCCTGGCTCTCCTGGGGGCCTTTAGGGTGGGTGTCTTCCCAGGCCAGATTTTCCTCTTGTGCTTGGGAACTAATTTGAAGAGACAGTGGCCCCTTTGCCCCTGGAGTTAACAGGCCTGGTGAGCAATCCTCTTCACCAGCAGTTGCCAGGACCTGCTTCAGCAGGTACTTGAAGTGAAAGACATCCACTGTGGGGTATTGTGTAGGATGTAGAGCTTGATGGCTGCCACCAACATGCCCTGGGGCTACTCCCAGCCTGCAGTGCCTCCAAGCCCTTGAGGACCCGGTTTTGGCTCAAGCCTGGCTTTTCAGTCCAGAGGACCCCTTAGGGGTGCTAGAGGGAACAGAGATATCAGTGGTGATTCCTCTGGGAGCCACCAGACAGATGCAGCAGCCAAGCCTCTTCCCCAGGAGTGAGCAAGCAAATTGTTGATTACATACCTACTGATGTCTGATAGGGGGCCTGACACTGGGAGTAGGTAGGGGAGGAGATTGCCTAGAGACAGTCACCTAAACAAATGTAACTCTTTCATGCTCCACAAAGACTACAAAGAAATGTTATTGTAAACAAATAACACTTAGGAACATTTAGTGTCTTATCAGGTCACTGGTCCTTTGCTCTCCCTCTCTTTCTTGTCTTGGTCTCCAGGAGACCACCTTTTGGGACAATAGCTGCTGGTAACATACCAGGAAACTCAACCTACCAGTTAAAGCACCTAGGAAAAGACTCTTATGCTGCTAGACATCTCTCTCATAGCATAAGTTTGTAGGTCAATATACCAAAAGTATCTCAGTATACATTTAGAACAATCATTTTAGAGGACAATTTGATAAAATCTGCTAATATATAAGATGTGCATTGTGGATGGCTAGCAAGTCCACTCTTCAGAATATATTTTGGGGAAATTTCTAACCTCTGAACAAGAAAACATATTCAAAAATATTCATCGCAGCATGATGTGTAAATCCAAGCAACTGAAAATCAACTAAATATCTACTCCAAAAGAATGGGTAACTAAATTGTGGCATAAACAATGCAATATTATACTAGATCTGCATGCATTGAGGTTGATGAAATTCACATGTAATATGCTGAGAAAAAAAAAAGTAGCACTCTTGTCACTATGGCAATGAAAAATCCCATCCATATTTCCAAACACTAAGTGATTACTGCCCTCTGTCTTATATTAAGGACAATTAATCTAGAGTAATTGTATTATTTTACTTTGGACATTTACTTTGAAATAATAGACATCTAGGGAGAGATGCCAGTAAACAGTTAATCTATGAGTTTGGAATGAAAGGCAGAAATCAGGGTTGGAGACACAAATTATGGAGTTATTAGTATATAGATGATATTTAAAGTCATGGCATTACATAAGGTCTCTTAAAGGAATTATACTGCTGTGAAGATAAGAGGGCCCCAGATTGAACCCTTTAGCATTCCAGTTTTTGGACATTGGATAAGGAAAAAAAAAGCCTGTTTAGGAACTAGAATAATGAGAACTTGAGAAGTTCTAAGAAAATATGGTGCTTGTATAAGAATAGGTAATTATGATAAAAGCTTGAATGAAAAGATACTCATATTATTCCAAGGCATTGGAGTACACTAATAGTATCTTTTTTTTTTTTCATACTGGGGAATGAATTCAAGGGCACTCAGCCATTTACACCCCCAGCCCTATTTTGACTTTCTTTAGTCTCACCGAGTTGCTTAAGGCCTCACTAAGTTGCCGAGGCTGGCTTTGAATGAGATCCTCCTATCTCAGCCTCCAGAGCTGCTGGGATTACAGGAGTGCACCGCCTTGCCCAGCTCACTAACAGTATCTTAATGGCACAAATGCATTCAATTTTCAACTATTAACGACACCATTTTCTTAACTCCATTTCTTAGAATATCCAAACAAATTCAGTGTTTTGCTGCTATTCGACTATACTTCACTTAGCTATTTTGATAAACAAAAGTTAAAATTAATACTAAGGCTAAAAACTGCATGTTAAAAACTAGAATTCCCAGGGTTGGGAGTGTAGCTCAGTGGTAGAGTGTTCACCTAGCATGCATAAGACTCTGGGTTTGATCCTCAATAGCACAAAAAAGGAAAAAAAGATAAAGTCATATTTCCAGTGTATCAGTATATTACATATCTAGAACCAAATGGTATTTTAAAATTCCTGCAACTGTAATACTACAGAATTTGTTTGATTTATGTTCCAGACCATGCAAATTTGACATTATTAAAAAGTAGTCACATGGCTGGGGATGTGGCTCAAGCCGTAGTGTGCATGGGTGCAGCCCGGTTCGATCCTCAGCACCACATACAAACAAAGATGTTGTATCTGCCGAAAACTAAAAAATAAATATTAAAATTCTCTCTCAAAAAAAAAAAAAAGTAGTCACAGATGTGTAGAGTTGAAGGTGGAAAAAATCACATTTACCTCTCATCTCCAAGCAGTTTTCTAAGCAACCAATAATAAAAAAAAATCTTTCTAGAGGAATTATAACTATTTTAATAGAAATACTGAATTATTGTAAAGGGTCTCCTTTGAATTAAAAGCCCTAAATTGTTTTTTTCTTCCACATTTCCTGGTTTCCATCTCAGCTATCTCATGCTGACAATGGAAGCTGAGAAACTGTCCCCAAATCCCTGGCGGGCAATCACAAAGGTTGAAAAACCGGAATTTTAACATAATTCTGGTAAACACAGCCTGGCTGTATTTACATACATATATTTCCTGACTTTTGTTTCTATAAATTGTAACATTTCTTTAGGTTGCATGAAAACAGATTAGTTGACTTCCCAGTTCTGGCCAAACTGTGATTAAATTCATTTTTCCTTTTTACATTGTTGTTATCTTATTTCTGATGTAGTTAGGCAACCAAATCCACTTAGTCCAAACCCTAGCAACCTCTGGCCTGGGCCCTGGTAACATTATCTTTATATCCTCTCTGTAGAAAATCTTTAAAATTTATTGTGTATGAAGAAAGATCAACGACTATACTGAACAAAATGTAGAAAAATATAGCAAGGTGTGGTGGTGCATGCATGTAATTTACTGGCCTGGGAGACTGAGGCAGGAGGATCGAAAATTCAAAGTCAGCCTCAGCAATTTAGTGAGGCACTAAGCAATTTAGCAAGACCCTGTCTCAAAATAAAAAAGGCTGGGGATGTGGGTAAGACCCTCTGGGTCCAATCCCTGGTAACAAGAAAAATAAAGACAGAAGAAATAATTATAAAGATGTTTCTGGCAATTAATCAACTGTGTTGTTCAGTAGTGGATCTAGAGCATACTGGAGATCCTAGGTTCAGCCCCCTGCATAAAAAAGGGGGAGAGGGACTTTTTTTCTGGATTTTGTGTTGTTGTGTGGTATTTATCTTTATTGTGACTTATTCATCTATCATATTCATTTCCCTAATTTTGTGTTTTTAATTTGGCATTATTTTCCTCAAAAAGAACCCCCCAAGGCCGGGTGCTGTGGCCCATGCCTGTCATCCCAGCAGCTTGGGAGGCTGAGACAGGAGAATCACAAAGCCAGTCTCAGCAACTCAGCCAGGCACTAAGCAACTTAGAGAGACCCTGTCTCTAAATAAAATACAAAAAGGTCTGAGGATGTGGCTTAGTGTTTAATTAAGGGCCTCTGGGTTCAAAATCCAGTACCAAAACAAACAAACCAAAAGCCTGAAATTGTAGTTAGCATCATGCCCCACAAATTCTGATATTAATCTGTTCAGAATACGTACTACAGAAACAGGCATGACAATAATGACAAGGCAATGAAATTAGAACATGAATGAAGCTTCTTCTCTAAGAGGGATCATATATTTTAGGAGTTTAGGAACCCATTAAAGAAGGAGGGGGGAAAAAAACAAAAGCAGCTGAGATGGGTAAGTGGTAGGGTGGAGGAAATGCTGGCCCAAACAACTTTGGCAGCACAGAGGTAGAAAATCATTCCAGAAGCAAATTTTCTTGAGAAATTCGCTATGATACAGCGGACGGACGCCCCAGAAGCAGTACGGATACTGGAGCAGTGTAGGAAGACCTGGGAAATCGGCTCTAACATGCCAAAACCATACTTTGACGACAGCGCCTCCTACTGGGAGGAGTGCTTTAATTCGCACCTGTGGAGCCTAACTGACTGCAAGACATAGAAAAGTTCCTGAAGAAATAATTCAACCGTAGTAATCAAAGCACACAAAAGCAGCAGTAATTACTTGAAAGAGTCATGAGGAATTCTGAGACAATCTCAAGGGCCCTAAAGGAAAGAAAATCAGATGAAATATTGTAAAGATATTGCTAATAAATTATTCATAGGTTTTGGAAAATTTTCCCAAAGGAACGTCTGAGAAGCCTGCAAAATTTTTTTAAAAAGATCTTAAAATTTTATTTTATTTTTATTATGGGAAATTTTAAGCTTACGTCAGAAGTAAAAAGAATGATATAAATAATATAAGCCCCTGAATATCTATTATCCAGCTTCCACATTCATCAGCAAATTACGTCTTTTTTAAAAAAATTGTCAATGGAGCTTTATTTTATTTATTTATATGCGGTGCTGATGCACATGTTAGGCAAGCGCTCTGCCACTGAACCAACCCCAGCCCCTTAAAGCCTTGCTTTATCAGCATGTTACACACTTTCCCAGAGCCCTCAGGGGATTATTTTAGAGCAAATGGCTGCATTTTTATTTAATCTGTTAAGTTTTGTGTGTGTATGAAACCCCCAGGCTTTTCATACATAGCACCGTTGATGTGGCTCTTAAATTTCCTCTAGTCTATTGAATCTTTTGTTTTTCTTCCATTTATTTCTTGATGAAATTGAGCCATTTTTCCTATAGAATTTGTTACATTCTATATTTTGCCGATTGTATCATGAATGTTATTTAACCTGTTCCTCAGTCCTCTGTATTTCATATAACCTGAAAATTAGATCTAGAAGGTTGATAAGATTTACACGAAATATTTTGGGAGGGATACTTCATATGTAGTAGTGTGTTTTTATTGCATCACATCAGCTGGCACGTAATGACTGTCTCTTTGAAATATTAAAATTAGCGAGTTCAAGCGCCAGCCTGGGAGATCACGTGCTTATCAACTGTGCAAGGCCTTGGGTTCAATCCCCAGCACTAAAAAATGAATAAATATTGTCATCCTGATCCATCATTGTAAGTTACCCAATATCCTCTTACTTAATGATTTAGCTATTAATAATCAATGCCTTTCATTAAGTGGGAAAATGGTGATAGCATATAATTCTTTCTACATTAATTAGGTAGAATTCTGCTTTTCATTTTTTTTAAGTTGCCAGGTATGCACATCTTTTGGTGCACATGTGTAATACCAGCTATTTGGGAAGCTAAGGCAGATAGACTACAGCCTGAGCCAGCCTGGGCAACTTAGTGAGACCCTGCCTCAAAATAAAAAGGGCTGGAGCTAGAGCTCAGGGGTACAGAGTCCCTGAGATCAGTCCCTACTACTGAAAAGAAGTATGTTTACCACTTCATGATTTGTTCTCCTTGATATACATACAGGAAAGAGAAGATGACTGCTCGAATTTTTTTCTTTTTCTTTTTTTTTAATATCTTTATTTCATTTTTATGTGGTTCTGGGGATCGAACCCAGTGCCTCACGCATGCTAGGCAAGCACTCTATCTCTGAGCCACAACCTCAGCTCCTTGACTTTTTTTCTTACATTAATTTTCAGAATAATGAGTTGGTTTCTTAATATTCTTTTAGAATAACCAATTAATTTGGCTGCAGGTCAACATTACTGATGATGGCTCTAAATAGCACCATCTGAGAAAGAAACTGGTCTCTAAATCTCTGAACTGGTAAGTTCTATTATATAGGGTGGGCCTCTCAGCCACTGGAATAGGACACAGTCTCTCATACACTATTCCAACAATTTATTTAATTTTGAAAAACATCAAAATAAATCATCATTTGTAGATGATAAATCCCAAGTGAACACTCTTTTGGGAAATCTAAAATTTTTCGAGAAGTCCATAAGATATCCATGGTTTTAGTAATATATCTATATCTACAATGAGAGATCAAGTCACACTGCAAATGTTCAAGGGCCAATTAGGGAATTTTGAGTACCAGTAGCCAGAACCTCAGAATGAATAATTGGAACTGGTATTTCTGGGGAAATTTTTTTTAAAATTGGGAGAACAAAAAGTTCAATACTTTATGGTAATAGGGGAGGCTAAACAGTTATTTTCTAGAATGCCCTTCCTAAAGTATCTAGTTCAAATTCAGAAGAGGCCTCACCTGCACCTATAGCTGGTTACTGATATCTTCAAAAAGAACTTAACAATTGAAAAGAGTCAAGCTGGCTTATGTCAGTTTGCACAGGATCTCATGTAAAATGAGGAAAGAGAAATGTCCACCAGATTTGGCAACATAAAAGTCATAGGTGACTTGATAATTGTTTCAGTGATGTGACAGGGATGGAAATCCTGGAATAGGTTGAAGAGGGAGAAAGGACTGAAAAGAGAGAAGGGTTGGTAATTCTTTGGTGAAATTTTTCTTTAAAAGAGAGTAAATGAATGGAATTCTCCTGGAAGCAGTTGTAAAATCAATTGGGGATTTTTTTTAATGATAGACTTTTTAAAAGATGATAATTTAAGAACCATAAGGTCCATATAATAAAGAGAGAAATTAGACATCCATGAGAGAGGGAACAACTACAAGATCATTGTTCTCTAGAAAGTAAGGGAATATAGGCTTCAGAGCATGAAAAAATCTGGCCTTAGAGAGAGCAGTGATGTCTGTATTGTAGTATGTGGAAAGGCAGGAGACATTGAGCAGGGGTAGAAAGATTTGGTGGTTAGAATATAGTCATGTTTAGTTGTTTGTTTTTTTGGTAAAGTATGTGAGAGAGGGGCCAGAAGAGGGAGGGTTGACTTTTCTTTCTTTTCTTTTTTTTTAAGTTGTAGATGGACACAATAACTTTATTTATTTATTTATTTTTGTAGTGCAGAGGATTGAACCTACTGCCTCACACATGCTAGGCAAGTGCTTTTACTAGTGTTGACATTTTTAGGGTTAAAAAAGGAAAGATTATAAATAGTTGACTCAGAGAATGAATATTAATTTTACTGGGGAAATCTTTGGTGGATAGTGGAACAGATAAGTAGAGTGTTTCAACCTGTGGTCATAAATTTAAGGCACTATTCCTAGTGTTTAGCTACTCTGCTGTAGACCAGAGAGATGTGGAGATATGCAGCAAAGCAGGTGAATATGCTTTTCAAAATGATAGACCAGGAAATCATCAATGGCTAAGGGAGAGAATGAAGACAGGATAGACATGATAGACAGTCTATAAAACAAAGTGGTGAGCTCAGTGGATGGAACCCACAGGATAATGGATAAGAGACCATAGAGATAAAAATGACAACCAGAGTCAGGATGAAGAGGAAGACCTAAGCCAGGTGTCAAGTCTTCCGTGAATGAATGGAGTGATAAGGAGATCATTAGATTGTGGAAACAAGGAACTGGGGCTTTTGAAGAAAGAAGAAGGAAAGTGGCAATGGATCAAAGAAGAAAAAACACACCTTGCATTCTGGCCTTGGAGTACACAGGACATGAGAGGATTTGATTCATTTGAAAAGGCTATGTGGAGCCAGTGTCCTTAGGAGATGGACAGAGCACACACAGTGAGATCAAGGAGTCAGAGGAAACACTTTGGATGAAGGACAAACATTGATGGAGCATGTTAATCACACATCTGGATCTCCAGGGATCTTGGTGGCACATAGGAAGGGTTTTGGAGGGCCTGGAAGTGTTGGGTATTTAGTCAGATTGGGACCTGAGCTGAGCAGAATGAGAGAATGATGAGGGATGATTGGGGAGACTTGAGCTCTTGCTAACTGAAAAAGAGGCATCATAGAGTTATCGGATGGGTGGGAAAACAAGTCAAGCCAAAGTCATTTTCTTTTTTAATCAATTGGTAGACCTTTATTTATATGTGGTGCTGAGAATCGAACCCAGTGTCTCACACATACCAGATAAGTGCATTACCACTGAGCCATACCCCAAACCCCCAATCCAAAGTCATTTTGAGGTGTTAGTTTGGACATTATTTCTTGAGAAAAGATGTCCCTGTGTTACTGTAGTGCCCCATACTTCCCCAGTTATAGCACTCATTACTATTCTTGTGTATGAATATTCTAAGTCCCCACCTGGGGTTATAGCTCAGGGATATAAGTGCTTTGTCTAGCATGTGTGAGGCACTGGGTTTGATCCTCAGCACCATAGGAAGGAAGGAAGGAAGGAAGGAAGGAAGGAAGGAAGGAAGGAAAGAAGGAAGGAAGGAAGGAAGGGAGGGAGGGAGGGAGGGAGGGAGGGAGGAAGGAAGGAAGGAAGGAATTTAAAAAAAAGTAAGTCCCACCTTTGGCCTACATGTATTATTAGAACCAACTCACAAGTGCTTGCTACATCCACGGACACATATCATATCTAGGACCAACATATTAGGTTTTACCCAGTGTAACCTCTAAGCCATCATAGCTCAATGATGCTTGCTTCTGGTAAGTATTCTCCCTCCATTCTCCCAACCTTGAGAGCCTGAGACCCTGCACAGAAGCTCTGAGCTTCACTTCAGTGAGACTTCTCATACCACATTTAGGCTACAGTGACAGCTTAGGTAGATGCTGGGTGAAACAGAACGTCCATACCTACAAGGTGAGTAAACAGCCATCACAGATACCACCAAGAAACTGAGGTACTCTGGTCTTCTACCCTGACCTCAAAAGACATGTGCATGGCATGGTGGTATAGTAATAAAGTCTAGTTTAGATAATCAAATAATGCCATACTGGGTAATCTTTTGTTACACTGAAAATTCTACAAAAAAATATGATAAATTGTGGTATAAAGGTGTATTAAGAATTGTAATGCAAAAAAAAATCAATAAGAGAGCTCATGTATAATGGCATAATTTGGCATTTATATACAGAGTTATGAAAAATTGTGCTGTGAATGGATAATTATGTAATACGTTCCACTATTGTCATGTGTGAAAGAAATAAATAAAAATATATATATAATTTGAAAAAGCTGATTTCTACACTGGCATATAAAATGGAGTAAATGTTTTCTGGTTCTACTATAGGTCTTAGATCCTACGACTTTGACATTACTTAGGATGGTAATGGCTTTTATACTTTTAATCTCCCTCACTAGATAGCTCTTTGTGGGAGGAGCACATTTCTATAGCTTCTCTTACAATAATACTGTGCACAAATTGTCACCTTTTATTAAATGTGTTTACTCTAAAAACAGCTGGACAATATAATTTAAGCTGAGAAGTGGAAACTAGTCTGAGTTTGGAGAATGGGGTTTTCTTTGTTTTGGATGAACCCAGAAGCAGAGCAAATAATATAAACAAGATATAGATGTAGGAGGGTGAATGTGGTTTCCACTGCCTTCCTTGTATATACCAGAGTACACAAAAAGTTTGCATTTCTTGCCATTTCTGCAGAGTGAGATAGCTACCAAGCCAAAGGAGCATATAATGACAGGCCCCTGCCTTCTAGTTTCCCAGCTAAGACACAACTTATACCACCATATATAAAGGGATCATTCTGAGACCCAGTGAGTCATGCCTTACAGGTTCTGGGCCTTGAAATTCTTGTGATGCCCACAGTCAGGGAGCCTCTCATTTTCTGTGACCGCATAACTGGGCTTGGGAATATTCTCATCCCATTCTTCATGGGACTTTCGTAGGCAGGTTCTAGAAAAACAATGAGAAACTCACATATAAAATTGAGCTCAAATATTGCCAGGCAGTGTAGAGAAATTATGCTTGCTATCGTCAGTTTAATAGTAATCCCCTGGGGCCATCATTTTTTCATCTTTGCACATTTTTTATTGGTGCATTATCATTGTACATAATGAGGGTGTTTGTTACATAGACACACATGCACAGAGTATAACAATATAATTTGTTCAATGTCACTTCCCAACACTTCCCCCTCCTTCTCCTCCTTCCATCCCCTGGTCCATTTCCTCTACTGACCTCCCTTTTATTTTCATGAGATCCCCCAAGCGATCCCCCCTTTTTTTCCTGTCTAGCTTAACACGAATTTTTTTTTTCATGCAAGAGAATTATTTTGTTAAAAGTGAAGGTAAAGTGGAAGCAAAGTGAGATTTGGGTTCAAGCTGCACTCTCAAGGGAGACAGTAGGCTGTGCCTGAGCAGAGAACAACAAAGGGAAGAGTGCCCTCTCCAAAGTTATTGCTGTTTTGTGGTTGTCTTGAGAATTGGGGTTCTCCTTCAGCAATTTTCGCCAGTCTGGTGTTCAATTCTTCCTTCATATCGGGTGGTGGAATTTTAAAAAACTTTTTGTTTTTTATTAGAGCATTTATAGTTATATATAGTAGTTGAGCTCATCAGGACAAAATCATACATGTGTGGAATTCAATTTAAGTTCATGGTTCCTTTTACCCTCCCACCCTTCCTCTCCTTCCTTAACATTAATTTATTTTTTTGTTATAGATGGAAATAGTACCTTTATTTTTGTTTATTTATGTATTTATTTTTTATGTAGTACTGAGGATTGAACCTAGTGCCTCACATGTGCTAGGGAAGCATTCTACCAGTGAGCTACAACCCCAGCTCCAACATTATTTTGTTTTTAGGGGGGATATCAGGGATTGAACTCAGGGGCACTCAACCACTGAGCCACACATCCCCAGCTCTATTTGGTATTTTATTGAGAGACAGTGACTCACTGAGTTGCTTAGCCCCTCTCTTTTGCTGAGGTTGACTTTGAACTTGCAATCCTCCTGTCTCAGCCTCCCAAGTCACTGTGATTACAGGCTTGCCCCACCACACCCTATGCAACATTAGTATTTTTTTTTTTGGTAGTGCTGCTGAGGATTGAACCCAGGGCCTTGTGCATTAGAGGCAAGCACTCTACCAACTGAGCTATGTCCTCAGCCCCCACAACATTAATTTTAAAAACATTTTAAATGTATTTTTGTTGTTGTAAGTAGACACAATGCTTTTATTTTATTTTTATGTGGTGTTGAGGACTGAACCCAGTACCTTATGTGTGCCAGGCAAGTGCTCTACCACTGAGCCACGGCCCCAGCCCCAGACCCCAACATTAATTTTTAATTGCACTAATGTGTATGGTGTGATACCCTGTGTTTGGCCCTGTAGATCCAAGAGTAAATTAAACTTAGTCCTACCCTCTGCCCCAGGTAAGCTTGCAGTCCAGTTAAATTCATCATACGTCTCTCCAGTAAGCATTTTTTTTTTATAGAAGTTGGACAGGAAAGAAACAGGATATAGGGGTTTAGATTTTTTTCACAAACCATATTATTATTATTATTATTATTTAAATATTTATTTTTTAGTTGTAGTCAGACACAATACCTTTATTTTATTTATTTATTTTTACATGGTGCTGAAGATTGAACCCAGGGCCTTGCACCCACTAGGGGGGTGGGTGCTCCACCCCTGAGCCACAACCTTAGTCCAAAAGCATATTATTGTCAATTTCAGGTTGTTTAGTAACCTTTTGATCCCCTCCCCCCACTTCTGTGTTGTTTCCCTTAAAATAACAGTCAGTGCACCAACATTGTCTGTTTTTATTAAATGGATGTGTTTACTGTAAAAATAGAGCTAACAGTTACCAACAGGAAGATTCTTCCTGCCCAGGCCTCCTTTGTCTCTGGGCAATGCAAACTTCACATGACTTGCAGAGGGTAGAAAAAGGTTTGCTCTGATTCTCAGAGTGCTAGAAAGGACCACTGATAGAAATAGAAAGAATTTAATTATTCAGGCACTTTAGGAGTATCTCTGTAAAAGACCAAGTGTGGTTGTATGAGTCAGCTTGTAGTCTTTGCTTAATGCTGAATGCCAGTATCATCTGAAGAAAATGAACTTGTTTTCATCAAAATTTACCCTTCACTTCCGGGTGTGGGGGCCCATGCCCATAATCCCAGTGGCTCAGGAGGTTGAGGCAGGAGGATCTTGAGTACAAAGCCAGCTTCAGCTATGGCAAGGCACTAAGCAACTCAGTGAGACCCTGTCTCTAAATAAAATTTAAAAAAATAGGGCTGGGGATGTGGCTCAGTGGTCAAGTGCCTCTGAGTTCAATCCCCAGTACCCCCCCCCAAAAAAAAAATTCACTCTTTGCCATTCTTATGAATTGATTGTTTAATGAGTACATGCATCTACTAGTATAATTGCGCCTTGATTTTGTAGATTAAAGATATTAGAAAAGAATCAATTTAGGAAAAAATCCCTTCAAGTAACAAGTTTACAGAAGAATTCATAGTACATATGCCACAGGGCCTTTGTACTGACTCTTTCCAAGATTCTAGTCAGACCTCAGCATTAATTTTATCTTATCAGAGTAGCCTTTGCCAACCACCCTATATAAACAATATCTCCTTGTCAATGATTTCACTGCATCTGCTTCATTGTGACTATATTTCTTTATAACACCACCTAATATCTTAGGGATACAGTCAAGGTTTTATGGGGACTGAAGTTCATACAATTTGAGGGCAGGAGGTTTTTATTTTATTTTTTAAAATAGTTTTTTTTTAAAATATTTTTAAATATTTTTATTTGTTGTTGAAATTTTAATTTTTTTTATTTATATGCAGTGCTGAGGATTGAACCCAATGCCTTATGCATGCTAGGTAAGTGCTCTACTGCTGAGCCACCATCCCAGCCCAGCAGGAGCTTATTTTAAATATTTATTTTTTAGTTGTAGGTAGATACAATACCTTTATTTTTTTTTTATGTGGTGCTGAGGATTGAACCCAGTGCCTCATGCATGCTAGGCAAGCACTCTACCTCTGAGCCACAAGGCAGGAGGTTTTTTTTTTTTTTTTTAATGTTTCTAGCTCTCTAACTTTATTCTATTTATTTGTTTATTTTTTTAGTTTTCGGTGGACACAACATCTTTATTTTTTTTATTTTTATGTGGTGCTGAGGATCAAACCCAGTGCCCCGCGCATGCCAGGTGAGCACATTACTGCTTGAGCCACATCCCCAGCCTCCCGCAGGAGCTTTTTTAAGAGATAAAATATAAAAGTTACAATTTAAAAATAAAGTATAAAGTTAATATTTATTTAGAATGTGAAATCATAACAAATTATTGCACCTTAGAGCTTCATTTCTTTCTTCTAAGATTTCTTTAGATAATTTATGAGAAATCCTTGTACAAGAATGTATAGTTAGGGGCTGGGGATGTGGCTCAAGCGGTAGCGTGCTCGCCTGGCATGCATGCGGCCTGGGTTCGATCCTCAGTGCCACATACAAACAAAGATGTTGTGTCCGCTGAAAACTTGAAAAAAAAATGTTTAAAAAATTATCTCTCTCTCTCTTTAAAAAAATATATAGTTAGTTGTTGGGTGGGAAGGAATTGAGGAGTGACAGTGATGAAATTACATTTTTATGTGTATTTTTATGTGTAAAGAGTATGCCATCAGGAAACCCACCATTCTGAATAATAGGTACCACTTTAAAAAAATTAACAAAAGAGGGCTGTGGATATAGCTCAGTTGGTAGAGTGCTTGCCTCCCATGCACAAGGCCTTGGGTTTAATCCCCAGCACCAAACATACAAAAAAAGTTAACAAAAGAATGGCTTCTAGTTGCTACCTAGATTATTCTATAACCCTCAGCACTTCTCAGCACTCCCTGGGGCATCACATTAAATCTGATGCCACATATTATACATTGATTTGTCATATTATCAGCTCCATCAGTAGAATGTCTTAAGCTTCTTTTAAAAAAAAATAATTAATTTTTAAATTTATATATGACATCAGAATGCATTACAATTCTTATTACACATATACAGCACAATTTTTCATATCTCTGGTTGTATACAAAGTATATTCACACCATTTGTGTCTTCATACATGTACTTTGGATAATAATGTCCATCACATTCCATCATTATTTCTAACCCTCTACCCCTTCCCTTCCCTTCTCACACCTCTGCCTTATCTAGAGTTCGTCTATTCCTCCCATGCTCCCCCTCCCAACCCCACTATGAGTCAGCCTCCTTATAGCAGAGAAAACATTCAGCATTTGTTTTTTTGGGATTGGCTAACTTCACTTAGCATTATTTTCTCTAACTCCATCCATTTACCTGCAAATGCCATCTTTTTATTCTCTTTTATTGCTGAGTAATATTACATTGTGTATATTGTCTGAAGCTTCTTGAAAGCAGAGACTTTATCTTCTATGTTTATTACTTTCTATGCCCAGTTCCCAAAACAGCACTAGGCACAAAGGGACGTGATATGCATTTTTTGTTTAATAAGCTTTATCCCAGAAAATGTAGTGTATATATGAGATGAAATATTACTCATCCATAAAGAAGAATGAAATTATGGCATTTGCCAGTAAACAGATAAATTGGAGACTATCATGCTAAGTGAAATAAACCAATTCCCAAAAAAGCAAAGGCTGAATGTTCGCTCTGCTATGTGGATGCTAACACACAATAATGGGTAGGTGGGGAGGGAAGAATAGAAGTTTATTGGATTAGACAAAAAGGGAACGCAGAGAAGAGAGGGAGGATGGAAATAGGAAAGACAGTAGAATGACTTGGACATAACTTTCCTGTTCATATACGAATACGTGACCAGTATAATTCCCCAACATGTAAACCACAGGAATGGGAAGTTATACTCCATGTATATATAATATGTCAAAATATATTCTACTGACATGTGTAACTAAAAAGAACAAACATAAAATTTAAAAAGCTTCATTCCTCCCCCGCCCCCCCAAAAATCAATTTGGAGAAACTAACCTCTTATGCTCTCCCACTTGAGCCACTCTATTCTCTTAGCTGTGGTTTACTTTCTTTCAGCACTGTTACTCTTAAAAGCTAGCTTATCTGCTTACTTACCTGTTAATTGCCTTTATGCCCTGCCAGAGGGTTGTACTAAGAACAGGAATAGTTTCTCACTCTGTTTTCCAGAGTTCAGAGCATGGCCTGGCACAGAGGAGGCTCTCAGGATGTATTTTTTAGCACAGAAAATGAAAATGAGGTAGACAAATAACTTTTCAAGATGAAATTTGCCATTTACTATAACTCTCCTTGTGCTGACGTTTTTATTTGAATTTTCCCCTAGGTACACAATTACATGCTGATTTAATCAAATATGATTTGAGTTTTTTAAAAAGTAAAATTATGGCCTGGCTTGGTGGCACACGCCTGTAATCCCAGTGGCTCAGGAAGCTAAGGCAGAAGGATTGCAAGTTCAAAGCCTCAGCAGCTTAGCGAGGTCCATAGCAACTCAATGAGACCCTGTCTCTAAATAAAATATTTTTAAAAATGCTGTGGATGTGGCTCAGTGGTTGAGTGCACCTCTGGGTTCAATCCTCAATACCAAATAAATAAATAAAATTATGGCAATTGCTTCACTTTATGTAACTGAATAAATACAAATGCATTTGGATTGACGAAAACATTGAGCACTTAATTTATGATCACTCTACTAGCAAATAAGATTCGAGGGCTGGGGATATGGCTCAAGTGGTAGTGCTCTCGCCTGGCATGCGTGCGGCCCGGGTTCGATCCTCAGCACCACATACAATCAAAGATGTTGTGTCCGCCAATAACTAAAAAATAAATATTAAAATTCTCTCTCTCTTTAAAAAAAAGTGTCTTAAAAAAAGAAAAGATTTGAAAGAGGTATGGTACTCAATACTACTTCGAGACATATGATTTTGGCTTTGAATTTGCACTCATTATTTCTGATTTTAAGAAGCAACAAATATAAAATGCACCTAGCACCAGGTACATATTAAATGTATCAGGTTCTTTTCCCTCAGTGCAAAATAAAATGAAAAAAAAATTACTGGTTTCTTATCCATGCTTATTCCTGACTAACTGTAAAGTATCCTCCAGAAGAAGTAAAGCTACTTTGCAAGTTGAGCCTCAGGCACTGGAAAACTGGACAGATGACTCTACCTTCTCTTCTTTTATAGTCTTCTAAATGTTTGGGGTTTTAACAGATAAGAAAGGGGAAAGAAAAGGAAAGAATCTTGATTTTTTCTGATCCCGAATTTAAGAGACAGGATACTGTGCTATTACACAGATGTTTTGTTATATTTTTGCAGTTGTTTTCTCATCAAACTTTGAGCTTCCTCACTGAAAAAAAAATTTCAAAGTTTCAGCTCAATGGCCCAAAACATTTTTATTTAGAACTTATGGAATAAAAGCACAAAGGCTTACAGAGGGCGGATATCACTATGGAAAGATGCCCAGTTAGAACTACTTTTCAAAATCTTACATATGTAAAGACAAAAGCCTCAAACAGAGAATACAAAGCCACAAAATATACTTGAAGACTGAAGTTTCATACAGCCAAGAGAGAAATGATCTTTTTATCAGGCACAACTTTGGTTTAAACTTTCTGATGATTTAATAAACCAGCTGTGAACTTTGATTTTGGTGAAACTCAGTCAATGTTTGGATTAAGGGCTTTTGAACATGGGCAATGCCTGCCAAAAGCCTTCTGAGAGAAGTTTCTTCTTGTTCAAGGAGACAAAGGGTATGGGCTCCATCACCTTATCTTCCTGAGTTCTTTAAAAATAAGTTAGGCTTATTCTGTAAGCCAGGTGTGGTTGTGTGCACCTGTATTTCCAGCTACTCTGGAAGCTGAGGCAGACAGATCACTTGAGCCCAGGAGATCAAGGCCAGCCTGGGTAACATAGTTAGACCCTATCTCAAAATCAATCAATCTATCTATCTATCTATCTATCTATCTATCTATCTATCTATCTATCAATACTAGGGATTTAACCCACAGGTGCTTTACCACTGAAAATCACCCTCAGTCCCTTTTATTTTATTTTGAGACAGGGTTTTATTAAGTTGTCCAGACCAACCTTGAATTTGAGATCCTTTTGTCTCACCCTCCAGAGTAACTGGAATTACAGGCATGTACCACTTCACCTTTCTTGAATTTTTTTAAAGTAGATATATAAGAAGAAATAGACACATAAGAAGAAATAGACATATTTAAAAACCAATAATGTTAGGCTTATATATTTACTTAAACATACCAGAAAATAATTTTATTACTCTTTTGTGTTTATTTGGATCTCCTATGTTATCTGGAAGATTCTGCCTATAAACTTTGGCTGAGTTTCCAGGAATAAAGGCCTTATGATGGAAATTGAAGACAGAAGAAATGGAAGAGAAATAAAGACTATATTTCAAAGACCTTAAAAAAATTGTGAACAGCTGGGCACAGTGGCATGCAGTTGTAATCTCAGTGACTCAGGAGGCTGAGGTAGGAGTATTGCAAGCTTGAGGACAGCTGTGGCAAATTAGTGAGACCCCTGTCACCAAATAAAATTTAAAAATAATTAGGACTGTCACTCAGTGGTACAGTGCCCCTGAGTTCAATCTCCAGTACCACAAAAGTAAACAAACAAAAAAAGATGAACAAAATTCTTTAAAACTTTTATATTTTTATTTTATTTTTTGCATGTTTACTGTTTCTGGCTAGAATTCCTCATCATTCTTTCATTCTGCTTGAATAGAATCTCAAATCCCAGGTGGTAGTTTGCCAGTTTCAATCTCAGCTGCTTTCTAAATTGGAATGTTTAAGAAATCCAAAATTATTAAATTTTATTTATTTACTATATTTTTTAGTTGTAAATGGATCTTTAATTTAATTTATTTATTTATATGTGGTGCTGAGGATAGAACCCAGGGCTTCAGACGTGCCAGGCAAGTGCTCTACCACTGAGTCACAACTCCAGCCCCAAAAGTATTAAATTTTATAACCACATTGCATGTATTGTTATTCTGAAAATGGTGTGTGTGTGCATGTGTGTGTGTATGTGTGTACATGCTCATGTGCATGTGGTAGAATAAAGCAAATGAGTTATAATCTCATAATCTAATTCTACCATATCAGGTGGTCTTGAAAACCAGGATACTTTCTGTGGGGAAAAGAGCCTCCAGCTGCCCTGTAGAAGAGGTTAGGCAAACACCAGGGTGCCTTTACCGCTTCCCTAACATTGCTTGAACCTTACAGAATTTTAACTCTAATAAACCTTCTCCTGCCTTTAAGTTATTATTATTACATACTTTATTTTAGGCTTAGAAAGAATAAACAATCCA